>NC_084480.1:209970115-210577794 GCF_030035675.1 Rhineura floridana
TTGCTAAACAATGTCACTCTTTAATAAGGGGCACTACTTTGTCCACTGAGACTATCTGGGAATTTTTACGGGTCTTCCAGCATTTCTTCTGGTGAATGCTGGAGGTTGGTAAAGAAGAAAGGGTGGGGGTGGGGTGGGGTGCGGA
Source organism: Rhineura floridana (assembly GCF_030035675.1). Classification (NCBI taxonomy): domain Eukaryota; kingdom Metazoa; phylum Chordata; class Lepidosauria; order Squamata; family Rhineuridae; genus Rhineura; species Rhineura floridana. Next base: position 209,970,261 of record NC_084480.1, read on the forward strand.
AACGAACAATGGAAGAAATCTGCCATGAAAAGGGCCAAAATGTCCACAAACTGTTTACAGAGTTCATTATGGCAGCCAGTTGCATTTGCGGCTTTCCCCAACTGGAATAGTTTGAATAATTCTGTAATTTTTACTGGTGTAGTTAGTACATGTGGCTGGCCACACGGCTGTCAGCCAGATGTCTTATTCTGTTTGTGGAAATGCAAAAGGATGTAGGGTGGGCTGAAAAGTTGTTTGTGTTATTTTTCATAAGTATTCAGTTCTGTTCCACCATCCCCTTTAATTGACATTGGAGCCCAAAGTTTAATGGGACTATTTAAGCCAGTATGCCCCACACTGCTCATAGCTGAGGCACACTTATTTTCTGAATCAAAACAGGAGGCATGTATCACTCTTGCATAAAAAAAAAGATTTCATTTTGCCTATGTAAGTGTAAGCAAAAGAATCAACCCCCTGTTTTGTTGCATGTCAGTGTTCTGGGCTTGCCTTCCAGTTGTTAAAAAGGCAAACTGTCATTCATAGACACAACTGGTAAATTCCTCTGAGAGCATGGTAGTTGCTGTGACTTTCCAGAGCAGTGTCTTATGCAGAAAGATAGCAAGTAGCTATCCTATAGAGCCTTTGCTTATTTAACTTGTTTCTCGTTGCACATTAGCAGTTTTTATGGATCCTGGTATTCATTAACCATATACATACAAAATTTGGATGATGCTTCCTCCTCTTTCCCCTTATCTTGATCTTCATGCTTTCCCAGTATAAAGTGGTGGAAAACCCCAGACTAAGTAAATTTATTGTGGAAAAAGGAACACATGGGAAACTGAGATATAGCTGAGATATAGTTATATCTTAGGTATATCTCTGTTCCCCACATGTTCCCACTTTTTTTAAAAAAGGGGATCTACCTTTTTTCTATTCCTTTTTTCTTTTTTTGGCTAGAATCCTGAGGATCATCAACTGGACCAGGTGTAGAATAGTGGCTAATGCTCTGTGTGTATCTAGCCAGTGGCTGAGAAGAAAGACAATACCTACTGCATCTGATGAGCTAAACACTAGGGCTGTGTACACATTAGCATTTACTCTGGATCCAGTGCACTTCCACTGCTGGTTTTCTGAATCTGTATACACATGATGTTAGCCACAATCCAAAGGTATCCTGTAGCTTCTGGTGAAATATGGACATTTAATGCATTTTTCCCCAAGCCAGCTTCAATTTGATTTGAGAACTGTAGCATTATTCAAAACATAGTGACCCCTTGTGTGTACATTTGAGTTGTCCTACTTGTCTGACATCAGCATACATGTGGGGGAAATGTATCTCGAAGGAGCATCCTCTTTCATCTTTCTACCCTCCTTGCTTGTGCCCCTGCCAAGGTGAGGGCAGGGCCCCATTGGCCCCTGCTGGGAGCCATTCCAGGCTTGAGCTGGCTTTCCAGTGCTGGAGCTGGCTTTCCAGTTGTTACTAGCATAGCACACTTGCACTTCATGAAAACCCCCCAAATAAGATAAAATAAAATGGGGAGAGGGTTCAGGAAAAGAAGATTTGCCAGAGAAAGGAGACTTGAATGGGTTTAGATTGCCAAGTATAGACAACAATGAGTTTTCCAGCACCTTAGAAGACTAGCAATGTGATCCTAACCATGTCAACTCAGATGTAAATCCTATTGAATTCAGTTGGGCCTACTCCCAGGTAAGTGGAGTTAGGATTGCCACCTTCAGCTCTAATCCTGTCACCCTGCCTTGAGAATAAGCCCTTTGAACTGAGTGAGGCTTACTTCTGAGTAATCATGCACAGGGTTGCACTGTGAAGCTGAGATCTTATCTTTCACATGTACTTAGAAGTAAAGTGACAGCTACATGAAGATGATCCACATTTGGCTACAAAATCCTAAAGTATGCTTATCAATGGTTCCTTCTCAAACTGGAGGCAGGTAACAAACGGAGTACTGCAAAGTTCAGTCCTGTTGATCACAAACTGAATGTGAGCCAACAGTGCGACATGGCTGCAAAAAAGGCAAATGCTATTTTAGGCTATATTAACAGAAATATAGTTTCCAAATAGTGTGAAGTACTAGTTCCCCTCTACTCAGCACTGATTAGGTCTTATCTTGAGTATTGTGTCCAGTTCTGGGCACTGCACTTTAAGAAGGATGCAACAAACTGGAACTGGTTCAGAGAAGGGCAATGTCAGCTCTTCACTGAGACAGCAGCGTCGGTGGGGGTGCAGGCAGGGCTGGAGATTCCTTGGTAATTGCCAGGCCGTAAGTCCTCAGCCAGCAGCTTGGCTATAAATCTGCCAGGCTAGCAAGGAGGAAGCAAGATAAGGGCAGAGGCCGTTCAAACCTTACGTGCCAAGCCAGAAATCCAGAAGAGATGTCAGTGAAGGTCCGGGTCTAGTTTGCCGAGAGATCAGTCCAGGTCACGGTTCAGGGGATAGGAAGACACACAGTGGTCACACCTGACATTGTAGTCAGCAACAAGCTGAAGCCAAGGTTTGACTTTTAAGGAGCAGGTTTGTCAGCAGGTGTGAGCCATCAGCGTTTTGGCCTTAAGTGGACAGGCCTGCCCCTTTTCTGCCTGACCTTTTGTTGTCTATGTTCTGCAGGTGAGGGGGGAGTATCCTGTTAACTGTCTGCGTCTGGCTGAAGGGCTTCAGCTGTGTCTGGGGTGCTCTGCAGCTGAGGGGGAGAAGGAGCTGGGTTCTCAGGAGTTTCCTCCATTTCTCCTTCTGGGTCTGCTGCTTCTGGGTCTGCTGCTGTTACTCCTGAGTCATCCTCATCTGATGAGTCCTCTGATGGGGCCATGACAGGCAACAAGGATGATCAGGGGACTGGAAACAAAGCCCTATGAGGCAGGTGCATGTTTAGACATGATAGCACTCTTCAAGTACTTGAAAGGTTGTCCTACAGGGGAGGGCCAGGATCTCTTCTTGATCATCTCAGAGTGCAGGACATGGAATGATAGGCACAAGTTATAGGAAGCCAGATTTCGGCTGAACATCAGGAAAAACTTCATAACTGTTAGAGTGGTATGAAAATGAAACCAATTTCCTAGGGAGGTGGTGCAGGGCCGGCCCCAGGCATGGCGGAGCCCTTGGGCACATGCCTGCCCTGGGCCCCTGCACTCCCCATCTGTGATTCGCTGCAGGATCGCTGCCGCGTATCTCAGGGCAGGAGCTTCGGAGCCCCCGCCATTGCCTTGCTCAATCTACCTTTCTTGGCCATGTTGTGCGGCTGCACGCATAGTGTGCATAACGTATGCAGGGATATCCTTAACTAAGATGGCAGCCAAGGTTTCCTTAAGGGGCTGAAGCTTCTGCCACCATCTTAGCTGATGGCGCATGCTTCAGGAATTGATGTTGAAGGGAGATGGATGGGTGGGGAAACCAATCAGACAATTTTGCATCAGGGGAAGACATCTCCGCCTGCAGACAACAGCAAACAACATGGAAACAGATTGAAGTGTAGCGATCTGTACAACAATGTGCAAACTCATATTGAAAAGCAGTGGAATGGGGAGAACTGACTTCTCTGTGTTTTAAGCTGGTAATATGTACCTAGCCTAGTAAGATCTAAAATTTACATCTGAGTTACAACAGTTGAGGGATTCCCATAGCCTTGGAGGAAGGGAGAATCGTTTTGTTGTGTTTCCATTGTTATACAACTGGGAGTTAGAAACCCTTGCCGATGTGCTGCAAATCATCCAGCAATGATAGATCCTAACATATTTTCCAGCTACCCCTCAATATGCATCTTCACTTGGATTCTAAGTTTTAGATGTTTTGACAAAGTGTAATTAGTAAAAGTTGCTGACTTTGTAAACAGAACCACTTCTAATTCACTGTTCTCCAAATTGTCTACTATGTTCAGATATTATTGTTCTTTCTTTAATATTACAGCTGTTCTGACATCTAGTGCATTTGGCTCCTTAATGTGAGAACTCCCATTGAAGCTTTTCTGTATGAAAGCTGGATGAATCGGATTATCTAGGCTTCAGGCCTGGTCATGGGACAGAGACTGCCCTGGTTGCCTTGCTTGATGACCTACGCCGGGCATCGGACAGGGGAAGTGCATCCCTGTTGGTGGTGCTGGACCTCTCGGCGGCCTTTGATGCCATTGATCATGGTATCCTTCTGAGCCATCTTGCTGGGATGGGTCTAGGAGGCATTGTTCTACAGTGGCTCCGTTGCTACTTAATGGACAGGACCCAGAAAGTGGTGCTGGGAGACTACTGCTCGACCCCCTGGCTGTTGGCCTACGGGGTACCTCAGGGTTCCATTCTGTCTCCCATGCTCTTTAACATTTATATGAAACCACTGGGAGAAGTCATCCGGAGATTTGGAGTGCAATGTCTTCAATATGCTGATGACACTCAACTCTATCTCTCCCTTCCATCTGATGGCAAGGTGGGACTGCTTGTCCTAAACCGATGCCTGGAAGCTGTGAAGGGCTGGATGTGGGCGGACAAACTGAAACTTAATCCAGACAAAACGGAAGTGTTGCTGGCCAAGGTGAAAACTGCCCCAGGAATAGGGTTGCAACCTGTTCTGGATGGGGTTGCACTCCCCTTCAAAGAGCAGGTCCACACTCTGGGAGTTCTTCTGGATCCTGCCCTGCTGCTGGAATATCAGGTGGCTGTAGTAGCCAGGGGTGCTTTTGGCTATCTCAAAATGGTCTACCAGCTGCATCTGTTCCTTGAAGCAGCTGACTTGGCCACAGTGACACATACATTGGTGACATCGAGGCTTAATTACTGTAACACACTCTATGTGGGGCTGCCTTTGAAAACGATTCAGAAACTACAGTTGGTCCAAAATGCAGCTGCCAGAATGTTAACTGGAGAACAGCGCAGGGAACATATCACCCCTGTGCTTTATCAACTCCACTGGCTCCCAATTTGTTTCCGAGTCCAATTCAAAGTGCTGGTTTTGACCTTTAAAGCCTTAAATGGCCTTGGACCAGTGTAAAGGGACCACTTACGTCCATATGTTCCTAGCCTGGATTGAAGATCATCTACCTCTGGTCTCCTCTGCGTGCCTGGAATGAAAGAAGTTAGACTGACAGGCACGCGGGAGAAAGGCTGTTCAATTGTGGCTCCCAGACTTTGGAATTCCCTGCCCCAAGAAGCCCACTTGGCTCCCTCCCTGATGGTCTTCCGGAAACTTGTAAAAACTATTTTGTTCCGGAGAGCCTTTAGTTGGGACTGACGGGTCAGCCTGACACTGTTTTAAGTTTTTTATCTTTTATTTTTATCTTTTAAGTTCTTTTATTCTCGCTTTCTTATGTGTATGCACATATATACATGTATGTATATTTTATGCATAATGGATTTTATGTATTTTAATAGTATTTTATGCATTTTAATTTGCTGTAATGTTTTGTGTTTTTATTGTGTATTTTATTATATATGTGTGTGATTTTATTGTAGCTACCCTGAGTGTGCTATTGTAGGGTAGAAGGGCAGGATAGAACTATTTTAAATAATAAATGAATAAATAAATAACAATTTGCTATCCTTTCATAATACCCAAAGTTATGCCTCAGAGGGCTTTCTCACTCCAGGTAAAGGTGTTTTTTTTTAATATCTCAGGCATTTTATTGGTATGTTTTTATCAACAGTTATGGTTTTTAAGCTGCTTTTTTATCTACTGCTGATTTTTTGTTTTGTATTTTGATTACCTTTGTTCCATTTTTTAAACTGTAAGCTGCCGTGAAAAAGTTCTTGAAGGGTGGGTTATAAATGCTTTAGTCAGAGGCAAATTATATGCACATAAAAAACCTGGGGCCCTGTACATCAAAAGGCACATCTGGCCAGATCAGTGAAGCACCAGATAGATACACTTTTGTATCTACATGCAGAAGGTTGTTTATTTCCAAAAGCAAAGGTCTTCAAATTGATGCACGCATCAGAAGGATAAGGATTATATGGGATTCAGACATCCTATTTCCTCCTGCCATCCACCGACACATTCAAAGAATACACAAGAGGAGCTGTAGAACCAGAGCTTGGAAAAGTTACTTTTTTAAACTACAACTCCCATCAACCCCAACCAGCATGGCCACTGGATTGGGCTGATGGGAGTTGTAGTTCAAAAAAAATAACTTTTCCAAGGTCTGTGTAGAACCATGTTGGCTAGCCCTGACCCCATGTGTTGAGAATATGGCATAGGGAGCTGTATGCATGTACCAACATAATACAGGCAGATCTTGGGTTTGGATTGCTTCCTAAAGTGCTCTGTCACCCTGCCACAACAAATCCACTTTAAAAAAAAAACATTTAGTGGTCAGGAAAATGATGGGGAAATACACTGGAAAATTTCTGATAAACAAATGATTAATGGGAAGATTTATAACCACTGTGTGAACAAATCAGGTTGAATTTAGGATGAATGCCCATGGTCGTATAACTTCCCCACAAACAAATCAGAACGAATGCTCAGTAAACATTGGACATAGTGTAACCACATATGTTTTCCGCAAGCAAATTGGGATGAATTCTGAATAAACAGGTCATCTGAAGCATCCTCCTCTCCCTCCCTCCCTTCCTCCTTTCTTCTCTCTCTGTCTTTCTCTCTGTCTCTCTCTTTCTGAGACAAAATGTAAGTGTTCTAGAGCTGGAGAGGCAAGATTTTTAAAAAATAATAATAGTATTTTACAGAGGTTTAAACATAAATTGATTTTTTTTAAGAAGGCAAACAAGATTAGCGAATGGTGGCACAATGACACAGGTGGCGGAGGGCTTCCACTCCAATCAGTTCCCATTACCAGTGTGTTTCAGCAAGGGCTGCTTGGCTTCTAAAACAAGAAAAATAAAAGGAGAAAAACCCTCAAACCAAAAGTCCCCTGTCCAACTCCTAACCTGTTGGTTCACTTTTAGGAATAGGAGCCTTCCCCTGCCCTTAAGGCCCTAAAGATGCCCTTATCTTTAGAAGTCATTCAGGTAACCCCACTGTTATAGGTAATGGCGGGTGACAACTAGGGCCATTGTGGCACCCCAAATATCAAGGCCCATAGTATCCACGGCTCATCCAATAATTTTGTCATCTGAGGCAAAAAACCTCCATCAAACCAGAAACACCTCTCCACCTCCCAAGTGGTAGAAATACAACAACAATAAATCAAATGCTGTCTCCCATGCTCTTTAACATTTATATGTAACCACTGGGAGAAGTCCTCCGGAGATTTGGAGTGCAATGTCATCAATATGCCAATGACACTCAACTCTATCTCTCCCTTCCATCTGATGGCAAGGTTGGACTGCTCATCCTAAACTGGTGCCTGGAAGCTGTGAAGGGCTGGATGTGGGCTAACAAACTGAAACTTAATCCAGACAAAACGGAAGTGTTGCTGGCCAAGGTGAAAACTGCCCCAGGAATAGGGTTGCAACCTGTTCTGGATGGGGTTGCACTCCCCTTCAAAGAGCAGGTCCACACTCTGGGAGTTCTTCTGGATCCTGCCCTGCTGCTGGAATATCAGGTGGCTGTAGTAGCCAGGGGTGCTTTTGGCTATCTCAAAATGGTCTACCAGCTGCATCTGTTCCTTGAAGCAGCTGACTTGGCCACAGTGACACATACATTGGTGACATCGAGGCTTAATTACTGTAACACACTCTATGTGGGGCTGCCTTTGAAAACGATTCAGAAACTACAGTTGGTCCAAAATGCAGCTGCCAGAATGTTAACTGGAGAACAGCGCAGGGAACATATCACCCCTGTGCTTTATCGACTCCACTGGCTCCCAATTTGTTTCCGAGTCCAATTCAAAGTGCTGGTTTTGACCTTTAAAGCCTTAAATGGCCTTGGACCAGTGTAAAGGGACCACTTACGTCCATATGTTCCTAGCCTGGATTTAAGATCATCTACCTCTGGTCTCCTCTGCGTGCCTGGAATGAAAGAAGTTAGACTGACAGGCACGCGGGAGAAAGGCTGTTCAATTGTGGCTCCCAGACTTTGGAATTCCCTGCCCCAAGAAGCCCACTTGGCTCCCTCCCTGATGGTCTTCCGGAAACTTGTAAAAACTATTTTGTTCCGGAGAGCCTTTAGTTGGGACTGACGGGTCAGCCTGACACTGTTTTAAGTTTTTTATCTTTTATTTTTATCTTTTAAGTTCTTTTATTCTCACTTTCTTATATGTGTATGCACATATATACATGTATGTATATTTTATGCATAATGGATTTTATGTATGTGTGTGCATAATGCATTTTTTGTATTTTAATAGTATTTTATGCATTTTAATTTACTGTAATGTTTTGTGTTTTTATTGTGTATTTTATTATATATGTCTGCGATTTTGTTGTAGCTACCCTGAGTGTGCTATTGTAGCGTAGAAGGGCGGGATAGAAATATTTTAAATAAATAAATAAATATATAAAGATAAAATGGTCTGGTAATTAATGGGGAGCCACTGAAAACTAATATTGTCCTATATATATAGGCTTATCTCTTTATCTGCACAGAGTAGACCCACCCTACTTTATATTTCTTGATCATGCTAGATTGTGTTGCTAGAATGAGACAAAATGGTGGGGAGTGGCTATTGATATACAGAAGAATTGTGTGCTTTCATTACTGAACTATGTGTGTGTATATATACACACAGCACATTTAGAGTCTCCAACCCCCACCCCCTGAATACACATACAAGGCTTTCAGCAAGCATGGCTTGAAGCCACTTGCACATTCACATTTAATTTGTTTTTTAAAAAATACACACAGTGCATTTTACTGAATTTTACTAGTGTGTTTCTTTCCATGGAACGGCATATTTTATGTCCCAGTGGAAAAACTAGTAGTGAACAGTTGTACTCATGATGCAGCTCACAACAGAACAGTGTTGTTTAACAAACTGCAAAAGAAGGAGGAACATGCTTGGCAGACAGCATAGGGATATCTCCATGTTAATGGCATCAAGGATGTGCTTTTTTGTGGCTCTCATAAAAATGAGTCCTGGGAACACCAGATAGAGAGAATATATTTCCGTTGTAGTATATGATAACGTCTCTGCCTCTGAAGATTTATAGCTCAGTGTCAGACAGGACATGCAGGCCTTTACAAAACAGGCAAGTGGGTTTTGAATGACAGGTGGTGGGTTATTAGGTTGAGGTAACGAAATAAATAGATATCAGCAAGAAAAGAGAAACTCCATTTCAAGTGGATAGTTTTGAGATTTGTGTGTTTAAAGATAACTTCATTCACAGATGAAAAGTGTTTTATTGCAGTCCTCATCCAAATGTGGAAACTGGCCTACATGTTTAAAAGAATGAAAACAAGAAATAATTTTCTTAAGCCTATAAACCAGATTCTTTATATTTTGATTAATCTTTGGTCTCATGAGACTTTACTATCAGTACTTAAAGGTAGATTTTCATATTACTATTCACTCTGATTTTCAGTGTGTGGATTGTGCCTACTACACATATTGAACTATATGCATGTACAGTGGAGGCTGATCCATACTTTTAATAAAAGTACATACAAGAACTAGATTTTGTCTTATTTCAGCTTTAAAAAACTATGTTCCCCTGTAAAATACTGCACTCCGTGAATTATTTCATATCAGCAAGTTTACTCTAGAGAAATCAGTATTTTTCAGTTGACTAAATTTTGCCAATATTTCATAGATATTGTTTAGTAAAATGCATCAAAGTTTTACATTTTCAAGTGTTTCCTCCAACATCTAACGCTGAACCTATGAAGTCATCGGGAGTTTCAGCCAGTCCTGGGACTTGGTTGAATTCAAGGCGAAAAACATTTAGAACAGAAATGAACTACAGGTTGACCTATCTTCAGAAGCTGGACATTTATTTATTATTATTTATTTATTATTTATTACATTTATACCCTGCCTTTCTTTTCATGATTGAAATCCAAGGTGGCTTGGCTTACATATGGTTCCCAGGTGGTCTCCCATCCAGGCACTGACCAGACCTGACCCTGCTTAGCTTCAATAGAGAGCAGGCCTTATGTGCCTTGACAATATCTTGGGTTGCCAGGTCAGAAGCATCCCAAACCCTGAGATTTCAGGGGCAGGCCCTAGGGATGTCATGGGGTGGGCCTATTGATGTCATAGGGGGCGGCCCTAGTGATGTCATAAAGCATGATACATTAAGCTTCAACCACAGTTGCTTTGAGCATACCACTCAAACAAAAAAATTATCTGACTGGAAATTAAGATAGACATCTTAGCTAAATGAGGGTGTTTCTAAATAAAAGCAGTGACACCTAAGTAAGCCCTGCCTAACTGCTTTAAATTAAAAAAAAAAGGTTCGGAGGGGGAGAGAAAGATTTACAACACAATTCTTTTCTATGTTCACTCAAAGGTCCCACTAATTTTCAGCACAGTCCTAACCATGTCTACTCAAAAATAAGGCCTACTGAATTCAGTGGGGTTAACTCCCAGGTATGTGGAATTTGCATTCCAGCGTTACTCCCAGAAAAAAATCATATTGGAAAGATTTTCAAAAAAGGTTATGAATAAGACAAGTTGCCTTCAACATAGTGAAGAAATCAGAAGGAGGCTAGGACTGGGGAGGGCAGCTACAAGAGAACTAGAAAAGGTCCTCAAATGCAAAGATGTATCACTGAACACTAAGTCAGGATCATTCAGACCATGGTATTCCCGATCTCTGTATGGATATGAAAGTTGGACAGTGAAAAAAGCGGATAAGAGAAAAATCAACTCATTTGACATATGGTGTTGGAGGAGAGCTTTGCGCATACCATGAACTGTGAAAAAGACTAGTAATTGGGTGTTAGAACAAATTAAACCAGAACTGTCACTAGAAGCTAAAATGATGAAACTGAGGTTATCATACTTTGGACACATAATGAGAAGACATGATTCACTAGAAAAGACAATAATGCTGGGAAAAACAGAAGGAAGTAGAAAAAGAGGAAGGCCAAACAAGAGATGGATTGATTCCATAAAGGAAGCCACAGACCTGAACTTACAAGATCTGAACAGGGTGGTTTATAACAGATGCTGTTGGAGGTCGCTGATTCATAGGATCGCCATAAGTCATAATTGACTTAAAGGCATATAACAACAACTTCAACAGTCCGGTAAAATTTAAACTTGTTGAACTCCTTAATTAAAAAGGTATAACACTGCAGCATGTACCCTTTTTATAATTTCTGTTCAAAAATTATTTGAAAGATCAAAATTATATGCCATTTTTGCAAGTAATTAAAAAAACCCTGCATGTACACTTCTATGCCTATCAAGATCCTGTTGTGATCTTCTGTTGTAGTGCAATCCTATGCATGTTTACTCAGAAGCAGGTCCCAATCCTGTACAGAGAAAGTACTTTTTATGCTGCTGAAACTATATATTTACTGAATTCCTGATGTGAGACAAGCAGGAAAAGGAAACTCTTCTCAGAACCTGCAATGAGGCTTAGCTATTGTTATTGTCAATCACAACCCTGACTTCACTTATTGGCGAAAAACCTGAAAGGGCAGGGATTAGAGCAGCTGGTACCAACAGAAGTTGTGTGTGTGTGTGACATTTTGGTTTATATCTTTTGAACCAGACCACCTAGAAACTTAATTTTTTTTAAATGAAAGCTAAGAATCGGTAGATAAAGGTGAGTCACCTGGAGACCTGGACAGGACCCCCAAAACCCAGAGTCTCTGGGTGAAAACCAGACACCTGACAACCCTAATCCTCTATGACTTTTAGTTTTAATACTTTGTTGCTTGTGCATTTCAATGAAAAGATTGCCTGCTTTTCACTGTGGCTTCTAAATAGGTGAAGAAGAATTTCCGCCATTTTTCTCATGAAGAAAGCTGTGTGTGGGTCATTCACATGAAGTAATAGTAGTATCAGTGGCACCTGGAGGGGCCCATGCCCCAGTAAGAGGCCAAGGGCCAATCCCTGGAGCTTCTTAGCCCTGTTGTTCCTCCTTGCTGTCTCTTCCAGTTTACCTGCTCGCTTTGAGCAAGCAAATTGCCAGAGGCGTAACCTCTGCAAATGCGCAGAGGTAACAGTAGGGAACAGGAGTAGATGGGCATACTCAGGTTGAGGAGTCCACTTAGAACACTGCCCAAGAGCTCTCCAAAATCTGGAATTAGCACAGAATGGTAGTTACCATGTTCTATCCTTATATTACTTTACAACTTTCACTTAATTGTTACTTTGTTCATGTGTTAAGTCTTGATTTGTGACAGTCTGTGTGAGAGCTGTTTCATATAAGCAGTCTTATGACAGCATGTAACAGTTGCAATTATGTGTTGGCAGGAACTAATGCTTAAGAACTTTCAATGAAATAGCAAGATAATCTTGTCTTCTCTTCCCAAGTTTGTCTAGCTGGTAACACCACAGCACTTCATCAACAGGAACTTTATTAGGCTGCACTGCATAAAGATACTTGAATAGCAAAGATCCAGGCCCATAGTTGAGGAAGGGGGTAGGGGCGCCCTGCCCCACCTAATTTTTTTCTGGCCTCCCTATTTTATTTTACAAAAAATAACAAATTTAATTTATTACAGAATTTTTTCTGCCCCCTTTTTTTGGTGCCTCCCCTGAATGTTTAGGCTAACTATGAGCTTGCTAAAATCCAAAGCTCTAGTGATCTGTGCCTTAACATGGAAAACACATATGTAACAAGAAGGTATATATGTGTTGAGTATTTGAATTTTTTGGATTTTTTTCCTTACTGCCTTTGTAAAACACGGATTGAGAAGAAATATGTATCTGAACCTCTTTTCCGAGCACCCAGTATCTGGGACTATTAGAATGCTGACAAAGTCTCCTACTCCCTGCCCATTCATAACATCTACCACTTTGGGGTCAGGCTTGCTACTGCCTTAACAATGGGCACCACCATAGTGTCTTCAAATTCATAAATCAGTGATGCTGAATAGGAGGAAAACAAGTGGAGTCTTTGCCATACCATGCCTGTGCACCCTAAGCAAAAGTAGTCATGGATGTTTGTGTTTCTTACAAATTTTCTGTATTTTTTTTAAAGGGGGAGTGAAATGTAACATTTGGAGACAAAAAAATTCCTTTCTTTTGTTGGGATGTGTTTGAAAAAGCAGTGAGCAGTGGCTTTTGTGAAAAGGTACATAGTTGTGGGTAAGCGTAGGAGGTTTGGTAGCACAAGAAATCAGAAATTGGTGTTTTAAGAAGCCAGACTGGTTTAGTCACCTGTGCTGTTCTTAAGTCTAAGTGCTGACTCAAAGGAAGAGATGAACTTCACATAGCAAAGGCTTTTATTTAAGTACAGCCCTTCATCCTTTATTTAAAAAAATGAGATGTATGTGGACCCAATGGCCTGGCTGCATTCATTCAACTACAGAGTGCGATGGAAAGAGCTTAACCATTTAAGCCCCTCCTAGCCATGACTGCAGTGGGTTTGCTTTTTGGTCAGCCAGGAAATTTGCTCTTTCCAAATGCTGGGAGCAGAATCAACCTCTATATGTGGCATTTATTGATCTGACTAAGGCCTTTGACACTGTGAATCGAACCGCTTCCTGGACCATCCTTCTGAAAACTGGATGCCCTGATAAATTTGTGAATATTTTGCGACTCCTTCATGACAACATGATAGCAACAATTTTGAACAACAATGGCTTTCAGAGCAATCCATTCAGAGTTGGATCAGGCGTAAAACAGGGATGCGTCATTGCTCCTACCTTATTTGCTATCTTCATTGCTAGGATTCTACACCTTATTAAGGGGAAACTTCCTACTGTTGTGGAAATCATATATCGAAAAGATAGAAAGCTTTTTAATCTCAGTAGGCTGAAAGCAAAAAGTAAGGTAATGTCAACCTCTGTCATAGAACTTCAATATGCTGATGATAATGTAGTCTCTGCACATTCAGAGAAAGATCTTCAAACTATCCTAAATGTCTTTGCAGAAGCATGTGGAAAGCTTGGGCTCTCACTTAATATTAAAAAAACCAAAGTGCTTCATCAGCAGGTGCGAACTAGTCCCTCTGTAGCACCATCGATTCTGCAAATTCTGCAAATTACTTGGGAAGACAGACGGACTAATGTTAGCGTTTTGGAAGAAGGAGAGACTACCAGTGTTGAAACAATGATCCTTCAACATCAACTTCACTGGACCGGCCATGTTGTTCGAATGCCTAATCATAGAATCATAGAATCCTAGAGTTGGAAGGGGCCTTGTAGGCCATCGAGTCCAACCCCCTGCTCACAGCAGGAAATCCTCAGCTAGAGCATCTCCCACAGATAGCTGTCCAGCCTCTGCTTGAAGACATCCAGCGAAGGGGATCCCACCACCTCCCTAGGCAGTCGGTTCCATTGCCGAACTGCCCTTACTGTCAAGAAGTTCCTTCTAATGTCCAATCTGAATCTACGCTCCTGCAACTTAAAACCATTAGACCTAGTCCTACCCTCTGGGGCAGCAGAGAACAAATCTGTACCCTCCTCTATGTGACAGCCCTTCAGGTACTTAAAGAGTGCCATCATGTCACCCCTCAGCCTTCTCTTCACCAGACTGAACATGCCAAGTTCCTTCAACCTTTCCTCACCGTCTTCCAAAGCAGCTACTTTACTCCCAACTTAAGGATGGAAAACAGAACATCGGTGGACAGCAAAAGGGGTTTAAAGATGTTCTTAAAGTGAATCTAAAAAAATGTAACATGAACATCGACAACTGGGAAGTCTTGGCCCATGAACGTCCCAAATGGAGGTCAGCTATTATCAAAGGTGCTGCAGACTTTGAAGAAGCACGGATACAGGGCAAACAGGACAAACGAGCTAAGTGGAAGGCACATCAAACAAATCCTCATCTCGGCCATCTTCCATCTGGAAACCTATGTCCTCACTGTGAGAGGCTGTGTGGATCCAGAATTGGCCTCCACAGTCACTTACGGACCCACTGTTAAAGACCTTATCTTGGAAGACAATCTCACCCGTCCACAAGTGATCGCCAATGAATGAATGGGTTTGCTTTTTGGTCAGCCAGGAAATTTGCTCTTTCCAGCATGTACAAAATTGTACTGCAATTCAGGTCATCTGAACAGACTTTAAAAGTACAATCCTATGGATCTTCTTTTAAAAGTAAATCCTGTTGAGTTCAGTGGGGCTTACTCCTAGAGAAATATGCATAGGATTGCAGCCTAAAATGCATCACAAAGGGCTGACAAGGGCTCTCTTAATGTAGGTACAGGTTTCTAAATTTTATGAAAGATGGTCCTTAGGTGGTAGATATAATATGAATATGGACGAAGTAGCCATTCATTTTGTCATTTGGCTGTACTCTGCCCTGTAAAGCATCTTTGAGAAATTTGAATCAGTTCTAGAAAACCAGTAATTGCTGAAAGAAAGAACTAAAGTAAAACCCATAATGCTGTGAGTATGACATTAAATTATGTTGAGTCAGGAAAGTCCAGATCACTTTTTAAAACATCTTTTGTTTTGCTCTAATAAGCTCAATGCTTTCTTAAAAACTAACTTGACCAGTATTTGACAAGTTAATTGACCAAATCCTAAACTGATCACATTTAGCCAGTTATCTAGAACTCCTTCAATTTGCAGTGAGGTTAGCATGGAAAACATACTTGCATGAAACAGCATTCTGGATTAGTGATGTAATGAATCAATGGCCCATTCAAATAGGGCACCAAAGCATAATACAGTGATGCTCAGAAAGTACATGTTACACACAAATAACAAATAGGGTGTGTGTGTGTGTGAGAGAGAGAGGTTGGAATGAAGAAGTTGTGTGTGCAAGCATGGGCAGTGTTTAAATATTCCATGGGCACACCTCTGTTCCAAATCCTGCTCCCCTGCAGCATTTCATGTGTTTGCCTTTCCACACATATTTTCAGAACTTAAGGGATGGTACGTGGCTTTTAGATGGGAACAATCTGCAACAGAGATGTTGTGAAAGGGATAAGGACCCCTCCCACTAATTCTGTGTTCCAGATTCCCCTCCTGACGCTACTTTCCCCCAGTAAAAACAACTCTTGGGCTTTTGTTATATGCATTTGTGTAACAATTTCTGCTCTCATTGTTGGCCTCACAATTACTGCACCAATAAATAAATAAATGCTTAGGATGAGGTGTTGCAGCCAATGTGCCAGTACAACAGCACAAACAAAAAAGTTTTGCTAGTGTGACAAGTAGAAAAGCTAGTGCGGACATTTTGGAAACAATTACAAGAACCTTCTCCGACAAATATTCCAAATGTAAAGCTTCAGGATCATGTGGTCTGATCTGACTTTAGCCAACTGTTCAAGCTGTCTCCTTCACTAGCTAACAGTGTTCCTGTTTGGTATTGTTTGCTGCGGTGGGCTACAAGACAAAATCAATGATTACGTTATTCTGGGCTTAAGCTTTAGATCTGTCGACAAAATTTGTGGCATAGTTTAGAAGTAAAAAGGGAGTTTGTGAGTCTAGCTTAGTTGAACAATGCTACATGGCTAACTTTCTTGTACCAGTTGAGAGCCACTCTAGAGAGTGACTTGACCTTTTCAGGCATGCTTCCTGTCCTTCCAGTTGTGCGCTACTGCACTGAACTGTCCACACAGGAAATTGCCATATAGATCTTGTCCGAAACCCAAACAATATTCCCTCCCTTATAAGAATAAAACTATGACCAGCCAGTACAGAGCATCATTGTTAGAATTTTGGATCTGGAGTCCAGGTGGGTGACTGGGAAATCTGTCTCTGTGTTATATATTTGAGTTGGCAGGAGCGATAAACAGATGAGTAAAATGAGTAGAAGACACAAGAATGTTATAGCTTAACCTGAGCAGATGAGTAATGATGTGGAAGAATTAATAAGGAGGATTGAATGAGTGGTGTCTCGGCAAGTCAAAATTCATCCTGTGTCTGCTAGAATGTTACTGTGTTTCTTGGCAATGAGTCTACTGGTGATGGGTACTATGAGAAGTGAAAAAGAAATACAAGCTTTCCTGCTTTTTCAGTTCCCAATTTATTTCTCAATTTAGAATGAATTAGTCCAAAGGAAGAAATAATTCTCTCTATACCTGTAGAAGAGGCTACTGCTGTTAAGAGCAGGATTACCACTTCAGTGGTCTCCTCCTTGTTCAGATCTACTCCATTTCCCCATTTCCCCAAATTATTGATTCATTTACCTTCTCTATCTTTGTACTTAAAGGCACTATTTTTTATTAATCTTGATATGGAGGGTCTATTTAGCTGTGATAGCTAGAAGCTGTTGATAGATCTTTGCCCAGGAAATTTGCCCCATCTCCTGGTTATTGCACTGGTCAGTCACAATCCCAATAATTCCTGCTTATTACAGTACAGTATATCAAGTGTGCAGGGTTGTGCACAGGTGAGTTCTCTCCAGTTCTGCTTCCATCCTTTAGCTTTACTATATGCTTCCTCAGAAAAGTTATTGTTTTGAAACCTTTTTGAAAATGTTATTGATAAGTTTCTACTTTAGTAATTATACAGTCGCCATGAAGAGCTTTAGAAGCTTTGACCTCAGTTTTTGTTAACCACAGCTTGTTGTATTGTCTGAACTTGTCAAACTGTGGTTAATCTTGTCATTTGTTTGAAACAAGCCAACTTCAAACCATAGTATATGAAGCTGACTTGTTTCATCATATCATAGTTAAACTTTACTGCCATTTCAGGTTCCTCATAATACTAAACTGTGGTTAATCTAAAATAGATATAGTACCTTCCATTTTCCTTCTCACACTCACACCAAAGAATGAAAGGGGGGGGGAGATAGTCCTAAGAGGAGAGCATGTGAATCCAAGGCTTGCACAGGCTCATTCCTGTCATGATAAACAATATTTTTTAGGATGTCTGGACAATAATAGGACAAACCATAAATCAATAACAGGAGAAATCATAAAATGATCAGCAGCAATAAAAATAAAATGAAATTATTTACAAGGTAGAGATTTAGTTACCTACACTGTATGTAAGATAATGGAGGATTTGGAACATTGACATCCTCTCAGGCCTATTGGCATGTTCCAATTTGTGTGAGATTTGACCCTTTTGAAAACAGATAGAGAGAAGGTTTTCTCGATCTCTCATAGTACTAGAATCCAGTGTCATCTAATGAAGCTGAATAGTGGAAGGTTCAGGACAGACAAAAGGAAGTACTTCTTCACATAGCACATGGTTAAATTACAGAATTTGCTACCACAAGATGTAGCAATGGCTATCAACCTTAAAAGGGCATTAGATAAATGTATTTATTTATTTAAAACATTTCTATCCCGCCCTTGTACCCTATAATATGGAACTTGGGGTTGCTTACAAAAATAAAATCAAACATGCATAATAAAACTGTAAACAGTAAAATCACAACAACATTAAAATAAATTAAAATACATAAAATACAATTAAAATACATAAAATACAACACACACACACACACACACAGAGGGATTGGTACTAAAGGGACTACAAGGTAAATTTAACGTAGAAAGCATAAAATCAGTGTCAGGCTCTACCTTCAGTCTCTCCCAAAGGCTCTCCGGAATAAGATTGTTTTCAGAAGTATCCGGAAAACCAACAGGGAGGGAGCAGAGCAAACTTCTTGGGATAGAGTACTCCAAAGCTTGGAGGCCACAGCTGAAAAAGCTCTCGTGTGCCTGTCAATCTAACATCTTTCACTCCAGGCATGCAGAGGAGACCAGAGGCAGATGATCTTAAATCCTGGGCAGGTACATATGGGCATAAGCAGTCCCTCAGGTACATTGGTCCAAGGCTGTTTAGGGCTTTAAAGATCAGAACCAGCACTTTGAATTGGGCTCGGAAACAAATTGGGAGCCAGTGGAGTCAATAAAGCACAGGGCTAATATGCTCCCTGCGCCATGCTCCAGTTAACATTCTGGCTGCTGCATTTTGAACCAACTGCAATTTCTGAACCTTTTTCAAAGGCAGCCCCACATAGAGTGTGTTACAGTAATCAAGCCTCGATGTCACCAATGCATGTGTCACTGTGGCCAAGTCAACTGCCTCCAGGAACGGACGCAGCTGGTAGACCAGTTTGAGTTGGTCAAAAGCACTCCTGGCTACTGCAGCCACCTGATATTCAAGCAGCAGGGCAGGATCCAGGAGGATTCCCAAACTGCGGACCTGTTTCTTCAAGGGGAGTGCAACCCCATCCATAACAGGTTGCAACCCCGTCCCTGATACAGTTTTTCCTTGACCAGCAGTACTTCCATCTTGTCTGGATTAAGTTTCAGTTTGTTCGCCATAGGCCAGCAGCCAGGGGGTCGAGCAGTAGTCTCCCAGCACCACTTTCTGGGTCCTGTCTGTCAGGTAGGACCGGAGCCACCGTAAAACAGTGCCTCCCAATCCCATCCCAGCTAGACGGTCCAGAAGGATACCATGGTTGATTGTATTGAAGGCCGCCGAGAGGTCCAGCAGCACCAACAGGGATGCACTCCCCCTGTCTGATGCCCGGCGTAGCTCATCAAGCAGGGCGACCAAGGCAGTCTCTGTCCCATGGCCAGGCCTGAAACCTGATTGGAAAGGGTCTAGATAGTCCAATTCATCCAGGAAAACTTGGAGCTGAGCAGCCACTGCCCTCTCAATCACCTTGCCCAGAAAGGGGAGATTAGAGAATGGGCAGAAGTTGTTAGGATCCGCAGGGT
Source organism: Rhineura floridana (assembly GCF_030035675.1). Lineage (NCBI taxonomy): Eukaryota > Metazoa > Chordata > Lepidosauria > Squamata > Rhineuridae > Rhineura > Rhineura floridana. The sequence goes on from NC_084480.1 coordinate 209,989,824, forward strand.
CTAATGAAGGCTTTTTTAACAAAGGTCTTATCACAGCGTCCTTCAACAATGTTGGTATAGAACCTTCCCTTAGGGAGGTGTTAATTAAATATTCCAACCTGTCAGCCACTCCCCCTCTGGCAGATTTGATTAACCAGGATGATCAAGGGTCAAGGGAACAAGTAAATTCAAGTAAATAAATTCACACAGGATGAGGCTATTGGTGGCTACTATCACTTTATTTATTTATTTAGTGAATTTCTGAGCTACCCTTCACAGGAAAGTTTCCAACGTTTTATAAAATTCATAGTTAGGAATAAAAACAATTTCCCATCAAACATTAATAACAATAGCTGCACAGCTTAGCAGGACAGAGTGGTCCCCTATGGCTCATATCCACCAGCATTCAGTATTGTAGGCCACGTTTTATGGAACTCCCTTCCAGCTGAGGTCAGACAGGCCCCCTCACTACTGGAACTCCTAGCACTTCCTGAAGACTTTTTTTTTATTTCAGCAGGGATTTTAAGTGAATTCTGAAGATATAGTTTCAACTGATTTTTATCTGTACTGTATTAAGTTACTTGTATACTGCTTAGAGATTTTTGTGATTACGCAGTAAATAAAATGCCTAAATAAATAAATAATGTGATTCGACCAGATGACTTGCTCAGGTGCAAAGGATCTTCAGATGTCTCATTTTGCACATCGATTAAAACAGCTGACTTAAGAATAATATAGACTTCTTTTGAGTGATGCTACAACAAAGGCATTGTGGGAAATTAAAATGTCAGGCAGCTCCCTAACCCAATCACTTAACACAGGCCACCACCACCCCTCCCAGGATATGTGTTAGTGCAGCAATGGATCCTGTCAGGGAATTACACCTGTCCATAGGATATTAGGTCAACGGTCTTAGGCAATATGCTTTTGAGTACTAGCTGCTGGAAACTGCACTCAGGTCCTGCTTGCAGTGTCCCATAGCCATCTGTTTGGCCACTGTGAAAACAGGATGCTGAACTAAATGGGCCACTGGCCTGATCCAGCAGGGCTCTTCTTCTTAATAAAAACCTAGGGCCTTGAACTACCAAACTACTTTCTTCCAAAGACTCATTGAATTCTAACTTTGTGATGGAATCCCCAAAGCATCTACACCTCTGAAGGTAGGGTGTCACAACAGAGAAGGCTGTACCTCATGTCACCTAAAAGCAATGGCTTTATGCTGCTTCCAAGATTAGGGAAACAATAGTGGCTGTTGCTCTCATATCCTGCTTTTGAACTTCCCATAGGCATCTGGTTGGTCATTGTTAGAAATAGGATGTTGAACTAGATGGGCCTTTGGTCTAATCCAGTAGGGGTGGATTTTTGTTTTTATGAATACCAAATAAAGTAGCTGTATTTGCTATTGCAGCATCTAAAATATGCAAGAGTAGCGTGTTATAAGGACGACAGCTTCATGACAGTATTTATTTTAAACTGGATAAAAGTTTTGTTTTAATATTATTCCAAAGTGTTATGCCTCTCACAAATTATGATGTTAAAAATAGATGATGAAGAAAATTCAATAATATATGCCAGTGGCCAGTTCTGATGAAGTGGAGCCTACAGATGAATTGGGAGAATGCAGATCCTGGAACAGGTGAAAGGATAGGCTGAATCAGAAAGGCAGGATTCATTCCCAAATCAGGGTTCTACTACGAAGGATGGACAGAGGCAGTTTTTCAGGACCCTGGACAGAATCCAGGAAGCAGGTGAGTTGTTCCAATGAGAGCCCAGTCTCAGCTCAGGCCTTGTATGCTTCTTGGGCCTGACTACTGCTCTCTGGCTCCACACTTTGCTAAGGAGAGCAGCGCCTTAAAGGGTCAGCCCTCTGCCTTGAAATCTGGCACTCCATTAACTCCCCATTCTCTTGCTGAGCATCTTGCCTTTGTTGGCAAGCAGGCTCAATGGGGTGTAGTGCCCTTGGAAGTGAGAATGTCATCTCCTCAACAGTAGCAGGTTCAAAGACTGCAGAATCTTGGCTTTTCACCCTTTGTGCTTGGAAGTCGAAGTCAAAACCACAAGTAATTCTCAGTCTTTGCTGCAGGAATCTGAGGATGCTGGAAGCTTACCAGGGGTTCATCAGTATGATTAGGTTGTTTCAAATGTAATGCCAAATCACAGGTTAGAACTAGATGAACAAGCTCTGGACTTGTGCCCTCCTTGCCAATGTGTGCTCTAATCTTCTCACTTATGATTTAATGGCAAACCATAGTTTGCGGTTAACATCTGAACTGGCAAGCTATGGTGTGAACAAATCATAGTTGCTTTGTTTTGAGTGTAATGCGAAATTGGATGTGAGAAGGGAAATCAGAGTGCATGACGGCCAAAGGAGGGAGTGCATGAGCACAGGGTTCATTCATGTAGTTCCAAACTGAAGTTTAATGTTATGTCTCCACTGATCCAATATTATAAACAGCAGACAAGCAACCTTGGATGATGCTTGCCTTCCAGTATTGATATTTATCTTCAATGTTTAACCAGAGGAGATTTTAGATTTGTTCTAGGATTTACTTTCAGTTCACATAGGGCAGGAGGGAGGCTCAACAAGCCTGGCCAGTGGCCCACATTTCACAATATTCTGTCAAGCACTGTAGTTCCATGGCAGATATGAAGGGTTCCCTTGGCAGGCTTGTTCTGCACAGAAGAATTGACATAGAAAAGGTTCCCTAAAATTTTGGGAGATTATTGTTCTCTTTCATTCTACTTTCACATTCTCCGTTTCCAGACCCTTTTTGAAAGGACAACTAAAGGATTTTAAATAATACCAGAATATACATACCACAGTATGTACAACAGACAAACCAGATGTGTCTTGGCATACACCATGTTCATGCAGATGGTATGCAAATTATGCCACGCATGCAAAGTATAAAAATTAGCTGCAGCTTTCCATCTCTTGATAGGTGGCCCTCAGTTCTGGATATGCTTCGCACCCCAGTTTTTTTTTAATGTAGAGGGTTTTATGACAGTAGAATTTGTGCTCACAAATGTGTTTAGAAATGTGTAAGTGAAAGTGCTGTTGCAAAATATGACTAACAGCATAACATTTGTATTACTTGCTTCCTCAACCATGCAGAACAATTCACAGCAAAATAACTTGTTATAGTAGCACAAAGTTAATTGGTGTGTGTGTGTGTGTGTGTGTGTGTGTGTGTACATATACATGGGCTCCTGCTGGGAGGAAGGACTGGATATAAATCAAATAATAGATAAATAAATAAAATAATGAATGTGCAGCCTTTAGGCAATTTACATTTTTCTACATTATGGAAAGTACACATTTTAAGATTGCCCATACTTTCTACAAGGGCAAACTAGAAGATTAGTAACAGTTTGTTTTAATTTCATTTTGATTTTTAATGGATTTGTTTTTTTCTCTTTTCCTATTTAATCTGTTTATGGGGCAGGAGTATGTGCCTGAAAAAACACTTGTACATAAAACAGCTGTTAAATGAATCTTCACACACTGAGATCAAGAGAACGTGAAGAAATATGTACTTCCAAAGACCTCTCTGCCAATTTGGATCCTCCTTCAGAAAATAAATACAATCTTGCTACAAGTTTTTGGTAACTTAGTTACTGAAAAATAAATCAAGCTACTTAGACCTTAGCATGTCCTCTCTTCCAAAGTCTTTAGCTCATAGACAGAACTGAGTTGAAAAGATGCCTTTTGAATTTAAATAATGTAGTTATGGAATGTGGTTATGTGTTACCCTAACTAGCAGTTTCCAATCTGTGTAGTACAGCAATTTCTACACAGTAGTCCCAGGGTTCTCAAACTTTTTCAGGTGAGGACTGATTAGCACTCTCTTGGGTCAGGTGTTAGCTGAAACATGGCTTTATATTATCCAGCACCGATCCCCACCACCATCTCAATTTGGGTCCACAATTTACAACCTTGCCAATGACTGACTGTATTAGGTGTTGTGAACCTTTGGCCTTCCAAATGCTGCTGAACTACAACTCCCATCATCCCCACCATTGGCTGTGCTTGCTGGGGCTCATGGGAGTTGTAGGACAGTAACTTCTAGAGCATGGGTTCCCAAACTTTTTTTGCCACGAACCACTTGAAAATTGCTGATGGTCTTGGAGAACCACTTAATGATTTTCTTCCTGTTGTAGCAATTGTAATGCCCTGTGCTAGATGCCATATGATTTTAATTGCATTTTTATTACTTCCTTTTTTCTTATCACTTAGTTCATAGTATTACAATTTGTATTCTATAGAATTCAATTTGTAATACAATATAAGAAATAAAAGAAGCAATAAAAATACTACTACTACTATTATTTATTATTAATATTAGGAGCTAAAGGGAGCCCAGTGTGGCAAACATGAAGTGACAAAACATTAAAAACTTCTTTAAAAACAAGTCATTTTAAAAAATCTGAAAAACCATTCCAATACAGATGCAGACTGGGATCAAAATCAATTGTTTAATGTGGATACACTGCAAACCATCTGAATGAAGCTCATGGACCACTGGTGGTCCACGGACCACAGTTTGGGAACCTCAGATCTAGAGGGCCAAAGGTTCCCCACACCTGGACTGTAGCACGCCTTTTAGTAGCAACAAACTGGAATCCAGGCAAATACTGAAGTAACGTGATGTGATCATTCTGCATATAGATTAATACCACATGAGGAATTTACTACTTTATAAATGCACATAAAAGTACTGTGCATTGTTGGCTGATCCTTAAATGTAAGAAGGGGAATCTGTGAGTTTCCCTCAGATAATAATAAAGGAAACGAATATCAACTCGGTGGTGTTCATTCAATCCCAACTCCAAGTAGTCATATGTAACAGGGCCACACAGGTGATTCTAGTATATTTTGAGAGCTCCATAGGAAACAAGTCCAGAGAAAAACTGGAAAAATAGGAGACTGATCCCAGTGTTTGTTTATTAAATATATATCCACTGTTCCAGAGGGAGCCCTGCACATATTTTGTGCAGTCTTTATCTGGATTGCACAGACAATTGTGCTTTGAAGGACAGTGAAGAGATCACGCCTCAGTAATCAGCTGCTCTCAACTCCTTGAGAATGTCCTTTCTGCCTCTGAGAAATATGGAGATAATAAATTTAATGCATTTAAACCTGCTTTGAAGCATGTAAAATGTGAGGCTTTTCTAAAAGTGAGACACTAAATAGGTCCCAGGACATTGTTTGAAGGCACATCATGCTACAGCCTTACAGAAGCCAAATAGGTCTGGCTCTGGTCAGCACCTGCATGGGTCCATAGAGGAAAGACAGAATAAAAATGTAATGAAAAGCAAAGCTCTTTCCTTATTACATTCCCATCTAAGACAAGGGAAAATTTGTCCTCCTGTTGTTTTTGTGTTCTATACCGCTACCTTCCATGCCCATGTGTACAAAGAGCAACATAGGAATTATTTGTAAATAAACTCCGTTCACCATTTCTAGCAACAGACTTACAGAAGAGTTGGTAGGGAAGGCCTCCAGCATACTTTGGCTTTCCTTTGATCTTTCGGAAGCTGAAATCTATATCTGGTCTTGGGGGTGTCCCCAACATGGCACCCATGAGCACCATGGCACCCTCAGAAACCCCCTTGGTGCCCACCAGAGCCCTTTCACCCTCCCAATTTTTAAAATTATTTGTTAATTAATAAAGTAATTAATAGCACTAATTTGGGGTGGCCTTTTTGCTTCATTGGAGAGTTGCCTGTCTGTTTCATATATTTTGGGGTGTATAGGTGTTCTGCCTCTGTTCTGGGGGGGAGGGTTCTGAACATTGCTCATTTTTTTTCTGTGAAATGGGCATATTTGATGTACAAAAGTGACTCTGGGTCCAAAAAGATTGGGAACATCTAATCTCATAAATGTCACTCTGTGATGTCCTTATATGTTAAAACCTGTAAATATGGTAAGTGCGGGTTTATTAAGGGATATATGGTCAGTTGGTGAGAGTTGTTGGAGAGTCGTTAGTGGAGAGTTATTTGGATGGGTTGGTTGGCAGAGTTCTGAGGGAGGGTTGGATTATGTTTGGCTGATATTTAGACAGTATATGTATGACCAGAAACATAAAGAGTGACACTATATGAAACCATATGCTTGTTAAACATTCCTAAAGTAATCTTGTTAATTCCTGGTGTTATCAAATAAATACTTTTATTGGTTTACCAAAAGTCTGATCCTTGGCTGGGAATACACAGACCAGAAGGGAGGGCAGGGTAATTACTAAGGCTGAAGGGAAACTGTATCATATGGTGGCAGCGGTGAAGGGAGATATTTTAATAACGTCAAGTATCTAGAGCAACCCAGGATTGTATGCTTTATAGACAAAGATACAAGGGGGTTGTGGACAGCAAGGGAACCCAGACACAAAGTAACGAGTTACAGAGAGACTGAGGCAAAGTCTCTAGCAGTATTGTTTACATGGAGTGACTGGTGGTGCTGAATAGCAGTGGGATCTTGTGAGATCTGTGCTAGAGCGGAGTGAGAAAAAATAAAAATGACGATCCTGACTGGTGGTGTCCTGAGGTGGTGCCTAGTGAAATACAGTAGCCACAAGCAGGTGGGAACTTGACAGGTGGAACCAAAGGTGGGATCGTCACACACTCCTAGTGGGAAGCTGTTTTCCCCCCTTAGAATAAATTGGAAGCAATTCCAGAAGGGTTAAAGTGTGGGAAAAAGCCTATTCCTTCTCAAGCAGATCTGTGGGCAGCAATGAATATAGTCACTTGAAATGGTAGGTTGCAACATCTGCTCATGAGTAATTGTTCAAGCCTGCAAATTAAAGCAGCAGCTTAGCTGCTGGGAGGCAATATTCATTGTAGGGAATGTTTTGAAACCTGGTGCTCACTTGCCAGTGACAAAACTCAGAAGGGAAGACTTACAGTGCAATCCTATACATGTCTACTGAGAAGGAAGTCCAATTCAGCTCAGTGGAACTTACTTCCAGGTATAGGGTTGCAGCCTTAATCATTGAGTTTCCAGTGCAGACATGATGATGGCAGGAGATTTGGGCTGTCACCTTATTAAAGAAATCGTATGATTATATGGATTTTAGCTGATTTATTTATTTCATCTATCCATTAAATTTAAGCATCCTTTCATTCATTTCAGATGATGCACATGTGTCATTGCAGGCATCATCTTAGAAGACACATTCCCTCCTATGAGCAAATGGAAAATGCTTCTTAAGGTGCTGCTGCTTGCCATCTCCAGTTTTTATTTGTAATATATAAAAAATTGCTGCCCAATTAATAAGGATCATCCTTTTTAAACAAATTCAAAGTGTTTATTTCATCAGTATGATTAATTGTCTAAATGTTGGAGCCATATAGCAGACCTGTTTCTTTAAATGTGGGTCTGCTCCAAACCATAAAAATAGCCATGTGGGTTGTTAAATTCTCATCTGCAGTTTACCTTCCTGAAGTTTGTTTCATCACTACCACCCCTCCAACCCAGGGCTTTTTTTCTTGGCTGGGGAACTCAATGAGGGATCAGCTATGGAGAAGTCATGGATTGGGAAACAGGGTTTTGCCTATACTGCCACCTGCCACTTTGATTAGACTTGCATTTTCCGAGTGAGACTGCCAGTTTCACATCTAGTTTGTCCTTACATCAGCTGTTTGAATGACATGTCCTGGGAAAAAATAGTTGGTGCAGACACACATCCATAGGTACAGCATAAGTGTATTGTATTATTCTTGTTATTTATTTTATTTATTTAGTTTCATTTTTAGACTGCCCATAGCTAATATGGCAGTGTACAAACAGGATTAAAATACAATAGTATAATAAAATCAATAACACATAACAGCAAGTTAACTAACAACGTTAAACATGAAAACATTAAACATTAAACATTAAAATGCCTGGGAGTATAGCCAGGTCTTAACCTGGTGCCTAAAAGAAAGTACCGTAGGCGCCAGGCGTATCTCCTCAGGTAAGCTGTTCCAGAGTTCGGGGGTATTGTAGTCTTTATGTTCAGGTTTTAATTGGTTTCATATATGAAATATTCTGGCATTTTGACCTTGAGTTCCTCAAAAAGTAGATGGGATATTTTTTTAAAGTAAAATTAAAATTACAAATAAATATTGTTACTGAAAAGTTACCTAATAACTTTCCCAACTTAATTTTATTAATTAAGTTCAAGTTGATAGTCCACAGGCCTTCAAATTCCAAAAACAAATATTTAATTTCATACAATGAGGGGGGAAAACTAAAAAATACAAGAATGCCCACTAATAATACTTCAGTTTTTACATTTCAATGCCTGTAAAAAAGGGTTTCAGTGGGCATACTTCTGTATCATACCTCGTTCCTGAAAGTTTGTTTCATGTCTGAGTGTGTTCTTTCCAGTAGACTGACATCCATTGAAAAATCATATCCCTTTAAAGTTCCTCAGGAGCGCAGTACAGATGTTTTTGCAGTTTCATTTCCAAACAGCTGCCTTTCCTTTCTTCAGTCTGTTTTCCCTTACTTATCAAATCCCTTGGGAAGGCTCTCGGCTTGAAACTTTGGCAATTATTTTCCCAGCAAAAGTATTTGAAAGCTGTATAGAGACATTGCTTCACAAGTAGCACCTGTTACTACAGTAGGTTTATAGATTTAACAGGTTGTTGTTGTTGGGAGCATCAGAGATTTGTGTGCGTGTGTGAGTGAGAGAGCATATGTGTGAAGATTCTGTAGGTTCCATCAGCTTCAGAGAACTGTCATCCCCCAGTGATGCACTTGACATATCTAGCATTCCATAAAACAACGCAGAAGGAGATGGAAAAGCACTCATTCATTCATAAAAGGAAAAAATGCTTCTTCATCTGTGAAGCAAAGGATGAGGCCCTGCAGCCTAGCACAGGGGAATCTAAGCCAAGCTTTTCCTTAAGGGCAGACATCTTAAAAGCTTTAGCTAGGTGGTTTATCTCACACTTTCCCCTAACTTTTGATACCTTGGCTCCAGTTTTCCTGGATTATCAACCATAATTTCCAAAGATTATATATAATCACACTCATTCCTGATCACTTCCCAGAACAATGGGCAGGGAGGGGGCAAAGGCACCTTTTGGGGGTGTTGGGCTGCTTCTCTGGAGAATTGACTGGGGGGAATGGGAATGGATTTGCTGCTTGTAGGAGTACTATGCTCTTTGTTGTTGCATATGTTTAAACTTGCATACATGCAAGTAAATGCAAATATTACATAAACCCCTAAGCTTCAAGTGATCTGTCCTTGAGGAAACCAAATCCAGGTAAGCACTGCTGCTGGAACTACTCATTGATCAGGGAAGCTTGTGATGAGTATTATTCAGTTGACTAAAGTCTGGTGATAAGCCTGTGTATGGACTGTACCATTTCAGACTGCAGGTGGGTGGAGGCAGCTGCTTAACTGGAGTCTCCTCTACACAAAACCAAAAACCTGCACATAGAAAACCTGATATCAGGGAGGTTTCTGTTGGAGAATTTTGTATTTCTCCTTGGGTTCTTTTGCTGGGGGTCCTTGAATAAAATTTTTGAAGACACAGGCTTGCAGCAAAAAGGTAGGTCTTTATTGGATGACAAGTGTACACTTGGTCAGTCTCCCTCCTAGTGAGTGGAGAACTGCAACTTGGGACTGTTTGCCTGGGGTTTTTATACATTTCAGGACAAATACTTTAGCATCTACCAGTCAGGATTTAACACATCAGAATGACATAGACATAACAGTGTTACACAGGCATTTTGCATAGGCATTGCATAGGTACTGTACTTCTCTGCATCGTGTTCTAGTGAATTTGGTGTTCTAATGAATTTGGCAATGTTCAGTACTTCACATGAAAGTACATTTTCACAGTGAGCTAAGCATTTTAGTTAATGCAATCCTTTCTACGTCTTGGAGAGTACAGGGATGTTCAGTGTTTGTTCAGTGTTATCAATTGTTCAGAGTACAAATAGTTCCAAACAAACCAGCATGGTCAGGGGAGATAGCTCCAAAGAGGAAAGGGTCTGGCTTCCTACTAAACTATTAAAATGTTATGAACCTTTATAGCTTTATGAAAGAATATATTTTGCTTATTATTTATGTATATTGAATTCCCCATTAGCTATACATGTATGTATATATAAAATTCCCCTAGGGTTCTCCCTAGTTTTCTATATAAAGTGATTTAGTTATTGAATACTTCTATATAAAAAAATAATACTTTTCTCTTGTTCTGTTTTTGTAATCTAAATTCCCTCCCACAGAGCTTTTGTTCTTCCTATTGGGGCAAACATCACCTTTGGGGGAGGATATTTATATTAGGAATATGATTTGTGGGGAAATTGTTAACCCACCCACCTTTCCAGTGCCACTGCTCCCATCCTGAGTCCCCCCCCTTTTTTAATTAAAATGTTAGTAGGTCTGTTCACAGCTGTCTTGCATCACATGTACTTTGGCCCTGAGAACTAGACAAAAGTACTCTTGGTTTTCTAAGTGCTGAGAAGCTTGCAAGAAAATTGACATTGTGGGCTACTTTAAGAAAACATGGTTTGGAATGAGATTTCTGTTCCCTTCATGTGAAGAGAAAACAGCAGGAGAATCATTTTGCTCAATAATTGCACTACAGCTAGAGGTGGGGGCAGTTTTACATGGTTCCTACATTCTTAACAGAGCCTATGTGGTGGCGGCGGGGTTGCTGCTCAGGTATGAAGTTTACTGAGTGGTTTTGTGCCTAGTCACTGTCTCAAATGTATGGGAATTCACTGCAATTGACCTCTCTGACATGTTAAATTATATAATTAGAAAAGCAGTTGAGGAACAAGAGTAGAGTGACTTGCTAAGTCAATCATGCTGCTTCTCAAAATGTAGAAATGCCATCTTTTCTTAATTCAGAAGGGTTTACTTTGGAAAAGCTGCTTGCTTTTACCATTAGATATAACACTGCTCATGATAAATGCTTTCATTGCATTGCACTAGATTTTCAGGTATGCCCAGGACTACAGTACATTTTGCTGTGTTGTTGAAGAAAGCCATTTAGCTGGAGTTGAATTTTGAAATTTTGTCTGGAATGTTGTTGAATTCCTGTTTGGAGTCAAATATCTGTGCAGTCCTTGAAAAGCAAGGCTGTAAACTGACAGCAGTAACTAGAGATGGGCTGTGTCTGGAGCTGGATAGCTCCCAATAAATAATATTGCTTTCCAATAAATAATGCTCTTGGTGCTTCTTGAAATGTTTCTCTTGTATCATCTTTAAGGCTCTGCTTGTGACTTGCTGTCACCTCATTGTTGGCATAGCTTTTTCTTGTTGAGCTCAAAAGTAAAGGGGGGGGTAACAGCTACAAGAGAAATCCCATGACCTGAAGCTGATCCTCGAAAGTCTTGATCAAGAAAAGCTCCACTGAAAGCAACGAATCTTCCATTGTAAGCTGTAAATTGTGCAAAGGGTTTGCCTGTCTTGCCTTGAAGTCTTTCCATAAACTGACACTCCCCCTCAGTATCTTTTATTTATACACAGCAAGCCTGATGAGAAAATCTTTATAGGGCCCAGGTAATATCACCTGACCTGTTCTATTGGGAAAAAGGTTTCCTTGCCAGGGTGATTGGTCTTAATCTCTTATTGGCTGGAACTATGTGGTGGGGCACAGGAAGAAGCCCTTCCAGATGCCCCTAGCTACCAATTGAAGACCCACTGTGAGCATGCCCTGGCAGCCTTTAATTCCTGTTCGGTATTATAAAAAATACACACAGAAATTGGAACTAATTTGGTTGGTCCTATTTATTAGTAGAGTTGTAAAAATACAAGCAGCAGGATGAGAATATAAACTAGCCTCACCTTTCTCTATATAAACAACAACAGACACAATCTTCTGAGGTAAAAGATAAAGAACATTTACTCACGAATTCTTCATATGTTCAGAAACATAGGTTCTAGCTTAGATGAAAGAAAAATAGTCTCAGTCCATCTTAGTCTTTGGTATGGATGCTCTCAGAGAGAGCATCTGTGCCATGCGGCCTCTCTCAGCGGTGGATAGATCAGCAATGGAGAATATTCAAAAATCCCCCAGGACAAAGGAGGAGGAAGTCAGGTGCCTATTTTATTTATATATTTATTATCATTATTTTTACCCTGCCCTTTTTCCAAAACTGGAACTCACGGCGGCTTCCAGATAAAAGCACACATATAATTAAAAACATACAAAAGTCTAGATTAAAATCAAGTTAAACAATTTACAGTATTAAAACCATTCATACATACAGTTAAAATAATTCAAACTCAGTTTAAAATAATACAATTAGACAATAGCAATGCAGCACCCTTCAAGTCCTGTCCTTAACAGCTTTCAGTTCCAAAGGCTTGTTGAAATAAAAAAGTCTTTGCTTGCCAACGGAAGGACTGCAAGGAGGGCGCCATTCTTGCTTCCCTAGGAAGGGAGTTCCAAAGCCTCGGGGCAGCCACCGAAAAGGCCCTATCTCGCGTCCCCACTAGTCATGCTTGTGAGGACGTAGGTATTGAGAGAAGGGCCTCTCCTGAGGATATCAGGGCCCAGGCAGGCTCATATAGGGAGATACGGTCTGACAGATAGCCTGGATGTAAGCCATATAGGGCTTTATAGGTCATCACCAGCACTTTGAATTGTGTCCGGAAACAGAGTGGCAACCAGTGGAGCTTTTGTAACAGGGGAGTCGTATGGTCCCTGTAACCAGCCCCAGTTAACATTCTGGCTGCAGCACGTTGCACCAACTGAAGTTGCCGAACAGTCTTCAGAGGCAGCCCCACGTAGAGCGCTTTACAGTAATCTAAACGGGATGTAACTAAGGCATGTGTCACCGTGGCCAGATCAGACGGCTCAATGAACGGACGCAGTTGGTGCACTAATCTTAATTGTGCAAAAGCACTCCTGGCCACCGCAGAAAACTGGGCCTCCAAATTTAAAGCTGAGTCCAGGAGCTCACCCAAACTGCGAACCTGCATCTTCAGGGGGAGTGTAACCCCATCCAGCACAGGCTGAATCCCTATTCCCTGATTTGCCTTTCAACTGACCAGGAGCACCTCTGTCTTGTCTGGATTAAGCTTCAATTTGTTCGCCCTCATCCAGTCCACCACTGATGACAGACACTGGTTTAAAACCAAGACAGCTTCCTTGGAGTTAGGTGTTCACCGCCCAGAGAGCTATTGCTAGTTGGGCGGTATATAAATTTAATAAATAATAATAATAATAAAAGGAGAAGTAGAGTTGGGTGTCATCAGCATACTGATGGCACCGAACCCCAAACCCCCGGACAACCTCTCCCAGTGGTTTCATGTAGATGTTAAATAGCATGGGGGACAAAACAGCCCTGAGGGACCCCACAGGCCAACGGCCAAGGAGTCAAACAGGAATCCCCCAGCACCACTTTCTGGGTTCGTCCCTCCAGGAAGGAACGGAGCCACTGTAAAACAGTGCCCCCAAGTCCCATCCCAGCAAGGTGGCCCAGAAGGATACCCCACCCATTAGGAAGTTACATCATGGTAAACAGGTGCATAGGATATTCCCCAAATATCCCTTAAAGTGACCATGCAATATTTGTTTACTCCAACAATTCCTACCTCCAACAACCCCACACTGATGTTTTCCAATAGATAGTCACCTTGTCTTCAGCTGCCTAGCATCTCCTGCAGATGGGAACCAGAAATGCAAGTCCTGTATCCTGATCAGAGCCATGAATCCTTGCCTTGCTTAGCAAGGAAAGGGGATAGAAATTTAAGTGAAGATATATTCACACAGTGGATTCTTGGGCTTAAGGTCCATCTCATCATTTTCTCCACCCTACTGCCCTAAAATGTTTTTTAAAAGGAATTAAAATGGTTACACAAGCTCACTGCACTGTGGTCTCAAGTTCCAATTTTGTGCAGCATTGGAACAGCTTGAAAAATAGACAGCTGGACATGTGTTGAGCATTTGGAGCACTTTGTTGTTATGTGCCTTCAAGTCGATTACGACTTATGGCGATCCTATGAATCAGTGCCCTCCAAGAGCATCTGTCATGAACCACCCTGTTCAGATCTTGTAAGGTCAGGTCTGTGGCTTCCTTTATGGAATCAATCCATCTCTTCTTTGGCCTTCCTCTTTTTCTACTTCCTTCTGTTTTTCCAAGCATTATTGTCTTTTGTAGTGAATCGGGTCTTCTCATTATGTGTCCAAAGTATGATAGCCTCAGTTTCATCATTTTAGCTTCTAGTGACAGTTCTGGCTGAATTTGTTCTAACACCCAATTATTTGTCTTTTTCACAGTCCATGGTATGCGCAAAGCTCCAATACCACATTTCAAATGAGTTGATTTTTCTCTTATCCACTTTTTTCACTGTCCAACCTTCACATCCATATATAGAAATCGGGAATACCATGGTCTGAATGATCCTGACTTTGGTGTTCAGTGATACATCTTTGCATTTGAGGACTTTTTCTAGTTCTCTCGTAGCTGCCCTCCCCAGTCCTATCCTGATTTCTTGACTATTGTCTGCATTTTGGTTAATGACTGTGCCAAGGTATTGATAATCCTTGACAATAGTCCTCATTGTCAACTTTAAAGTTGTCAACTTAAAAGTTACGTACATCTTCTGTTGTCATGACTTTAGTCTTTTTGATGTTGAGCTGTAGTCCTGCTTTTGTGCTTCCCTCTTTAACTTTCATCAGCTTTCTTTTCAAATCATTACTGGTTTCTGCTAATAGTATGGTATCGTCTGCATATCTTAAATTATTGGTATTTCTCCCTCCAATTTTCACACCTCCTTCATATTGGTCCAGTCCCGATATGTTCTGTGTACAGATTAAACAAATAGGTTGATAAAATACACCCCTGTCTCACATCCTTTTCTATTGGGAACCAATTGGTTTCTCCATATTCTGTCCTTACAGTAGCCTCTTGTACCAGGGTATAGGTTGTGCATCAGGACAATCAGATGCTGTGGCACCCCCATTTCTTTTAAAGCAGTCCATAGTTTTTCATGATCTACACAATCAAAGGCTTTGCTGTAATCTATCAAGCACAGGGTGATTTTCTTCTGAAATTCCCTGGTCCGTTCCATTATCCAACGTATGTTTGCAATATGATCTCTGGTACTTCTTCCCTTTCTAAATCGAGCTTGGACATCTGGCATTTCTCGCTCCATATATGGTAAGAGCCTTTGTTGTAGACTCTTGAGCATTACTTTACTTGCATGGGGTATTAAAGCAATAGTTTGATCATTACTGCATTCCCTGGGATCCCCTTTCTTTGGAATTGGGATATACATTGAATTCCAGTCTGTGGGCCATTGTTTAGTTTTCCATATTGGCTGACAATTTTTTGTCAAAATTTGGACAGATTCCGTCTCAATAGCTTGTAGCAACTCTATTGGTATGCCATCTATTCCTGGTGATTTGTTTCTTCCAAGTATTTTAGGAGCAGCTTTCTCCTCACATTATAAAATTTCTGGTTCTTCATCATATGGTTCCTCCATGAATGAATCTGTTATCCTTGCATATAGAGTTCTTCAGTGTATTGCTTCCATCTTCCTTTTATTTCATCTCAGTCAGTCAGTGTGTTCCCCTGTTGATTATTCAAAATCCCTACTCGTTTAAATTTCCCTTTAATTCCTCTAATCTTTTGGAATAGGGCTCTTTTTCTTCCCTTTTTGTTGTCCTCTTCTATTTCTATACAATAACTGTTGTAATAGTTTTCTTTCTCTGTGTACTAGTTGCCGTATTGTTGCATTTAGGATTCTGGCCATGTTTCTATCTCCTTTTGCTTTTGCTTTCCTTCTGTCTTTAACCATTTTAAGAGTTTTCATTGAGGTCTTTCTGTCTTTTTAACTAGAGGCATTGTCTTTTTGCATTCTTCCCTGATCATGTCTCTGACTTCACTCCATAGTCATTCTGGTTCTCTGTTAACTAAGTTTAAAGTCTCAAATCTGTTCCTTATTTGATCTTGATATTCTTCTGGGATGTTATTTAAGTTGTATTTTGGCATTATGATTGCTTTGTTGTTCTTCTTTAGGTTTACTCTGATTTTCGATACAACCAGTTCATGATCTGTACTGCAGTCTGCTCCTGGTCTTGTTTTTGCAGAAAGTACGGAACTTCTCCATCTTCTGTTGCCAATTATATAATCAGTTTGATTCCTATATTGACCATCTGGTGATGTCCATGTATACAGTCATCTTTTCGGTTGTTCAAAAAATGTGTTAGCAAGAAACAAATTATTGGCTTCACAGAATTCAATAAGTCTTTCTCCTGCTTCATTTCTGTATCCCAAGCCCCATTGTCCCACAATTCCTAGTTCTCCTCTGTTCCCTACTTTTTAATTCCAGTCCCCCATGATTATCATCATATCTTGTTTTGATGTGTGATCAATTTCCTCCTGTACTTCCACGTAAAATCTCTCCAATTCTTCTTCTGTGTTTGCCGTTGGAGTGTACACTTGGATGATGGTTATGTTAATAGGTTTTCCGTTTCATCTCATTGATATAACTCACTCAGACCTTGCGTTGTAGCTCCTAATTGCTTTTGCTACATCACTTCTCACTATTAAAGCAAACCCATTTCTTCTTGATTTCTCATTTCTTGCATAAAATGTTTTGTAGTTGCCTGATTGAAAATGTCCCATTCCCATCCATTTTAATTTACTTACACCAAGTATTGTAATGTGGATACGTTCCATTTCTTGATTGACAATTTCTAACTTTCCTTGGTTCATGCCTCTCACATTCCATGTTCCTATTGTGTGTGTCGTACCACTCTGGAATATCTTTTCGCATCTGTGCACATCAGCCCCTGGGCTTCCTTTCGGCTTTGACCCAGTTGTGTCATTAGTCACAGTGCTACTCGTACTTGTCCTTTGTTCTTCCCCAGTAGCTCAGTGAGTGCCTTCTGACCTGGGGGTCTCATCTTCCAGCACTCTCTCATGTTGCATTTTGGATACTCTGTTCATAGATTTTTCTTGGTAAGAGGTATTCAGAGGTGGTTTACCATTGCCTTCCTCTGAGTTTGGATATATCTTAGTCTGGTGTCTCAGCTTTGGCCATTCTGCCTTGGGTGCCCCTGCTAGGAGTCTAACCTCTTGGTCTAGACTCCTGATGGCATTGCTCTCAGCTTCTTCAACACTCTCAAACCCCCTCACCATGTTAAGGTGTGCATCCTAAAGGGGGTTTGGAGCACTGCTTCACTGTTATAATTTTTCTGCCTCTATTAACTTGGTGGTGGTGGTGTAGAGAACTTTCTCCAAAGATGAAGAACAAGTCCCCAAAGTGGTGATGTGAATTGGCCTTCAGAAAGTTGTAAACTATCCTCTATAATATTTATCTTGCAGCTAGAGCTGTAATCCTAACCAAATATATTCAGAAGTAAGTCCCATTGAATTCAGTGGGGCTTACTTCGAGGTAACTTAAGGTTAGGTTTGCAGCCTAGAGCACAAAAACTGCAGCCCTGTTCATGTCATTCCTCTTGGATAGTGCTTTTTATTTCTGGTTTCTACTGCTCCTGGGTAGACACTAGACAGTGATTTAGAATCTAGATGAGTTATTTTCCTAACAGTGAAACAAGTAAATACTAGTTTGAGGTTTTATTTCTGAAGCCTGAATATGTTGTTTGCAACACACGTATAACAACTGTCCTTGTTTTTCAGCATGAACAGGCAGTAAACAGGAAAGCTTACAGCTTAGAATTCTAGAAAAGCAGATGTGCTCAAACTAATAGGGATTTTTTCTATCAACGGTGACCCAAATGCTGTGTGACCAGTCAGAGTTGCCAATTCTGAATTTTTGTAAGAGCTGATCAGTATATCCAGTTAGCTTAGAATAAGATTAAAGTTGTAGTACTACTTTTTTTACAGCCTTGTTTGCTTGCAGCTCTGTGGCTTAGAATGAAACACAGTCTATGAGTAAATATTATGATTAATAATATTATTAACATTTTTCCTAATATACATACAAAGTACCTTACAGTCTTTTAACCTCCTCCTCCTCCTCCTCCTTTTTCTCCTTCTCCTTCTCCTTCTCCTTCTCCTTCTCCTTCTCCTTCTCCTTCTCCTTCTCCTCCTCCTCCTCCTCCTCCTCCTCCTCCTCCTCCTCCTCCTCCTCCTTCTCCTTCTCCTTCTCCTCCTCCTTCTCCTTCTCCTCCTCCTTCTCCTTCTCCTCCTCCTCCTCCTCCTCCTTCTCCTCCTCCTTCTCCTCCTCCTCCTCCTCCTCCTCCTCCTCCTCCTTCTTCTTCTTCTTCTTCTTCTCCCGCCATTCCTCCCAGTAGAAGCCTCGGGCAGTAGACAAAATCACTAAAAATACTCTAAAATATCATAAAAAACTTTAAAATATATTAAAACAAAACATCCTTAAAGACATATTAAAAAAAAACTTTAAAAACATTTCTTTCAAAAAAAGCTTAAAAATGTATTAAAAAGCAGTTCCAACACAGATGCAGACTGGGATAAGGTCTCTATTTAAAATGCTTGTTGAAAGAGGAAGGTCTTCAGTAGGCGTTGAACAGATAACAGAGATGGCACCTGTCTAATATTTAAGGGAATTCCAAAGGGTAGATGCCTCTACACTTAATGTCCGCTTCCTATGTTGTGTGAAATGAACCTCCTGATAAGATGGTATCTGCAGGAGGCCCTCACCTGCAGAGTGCAGTGATCAACTGGGTAAATAAGGGATAAGATGGTCTTTCAGGTATCCTGGTCCCAAGCTGTATAGGGCTTTGTACACCAAAACCAGTACCTTGAACTTAGCCCAGTAGCTAATAGGCAACTGGTGCAATTCATTCAGCCGCGGGGTGACATGTTGGCGATACCCTGCCCCAGTGAACAGTCTTGCTGCCCCATTTTGCACCAGCTGCAGCTTCCAGACCAACCTCAAGGGCAGCCTGTGATGTTCCTGTATGTGAATGTAATGTAAATATGGTAAGTGCAGGTTTATTATAGGAAATATGGTAAGTGGAGTGAGTGAGAAGGGGGAGTACATGGGCTGTAGAATGCTGGATGATGATTGGCTGTGTGTTTGAATGGCTGAAGGTATAAATGAGAGGATGACAGTTGAGTCGTGGTGGGGGTTGGACAGGGTGGTTGTGGACAGGGAGGTTGATGTGGAGAGTAAGAGGTGGCTGTTGAGATATTGGATTGAGAGTTCTGAGGCAAATAATAGGAATTAGGAACATAAGAGAAACATATATGAAACCATATGCTTGTCAATGAAATCTATAAGTAATCTTGTTATTCTTAGTGTTATCAATAAATATTTTATTGGTTTACTTAAAGCCTGATTCCTCAGCTGGGGGGCACAGACCAGGGGGGAGGCAGAGTAACCAAGGCTGAAGAAGAAATAGTATCAAATGGTGGCAGCGGTGAAGGAAGAGATATTGTATCAACATCCAGTACCACAGAGCAACCCAGAGCTGTGAGCTTCATAGGCAAGAGGCTTCAGGGGGGTTGGGAATTACCTATACACACAGACACAAGGTATCAAAATAACCAGGAAGAGACTAAGGCACAGTCTAGTAGTTATATTGGATACACAGAGTGTTGGGTAGTGTGGCCTAGCAGGGGGATCTTTTGAGATCTGTGCTAGAGCGGAGAGAGGTAAAAATAAACATGACGATCCTGACTGCTGGTAGCCACGAGTGAGAGCGACACAGGTGATGCCAGGGAAGGACGTCACACAGCCCAACACAGAGCACATTACAGTAATCCAGCCTGGAGGTTACCAGTGCATGGACAACAGTGGTCAGGGTATACCAGTCCAGAAATGGCCATAGCTGTCTTACCAGCCAAAGCTGGTAAAAGGCACTCCTAGCCACTGAGGTCACCTGGGGCTCTAGAGACAAAGATGGATCCAGGAGACTGTGTAGAAATGATCGTTGTGCCTATAAAGATTACAGCCCTGGGTTGCTCTGGATACCTGATGATGTTACACTATCTCTTCACCGCTGCCACCATTGATACTGTTTCCCAATCTTGGTATATGCCCTGCCCACCCTTCTGGTCTGTGTAAACCCAGCCAAGGATCAGACGTTTTGGTAAACCAAGGACTATTTATTTATATACACAGGGAATAACAAGATTACTTAAAGGTTTAGTCAACAAGCGTGTGGTTTCATAAGATGCTTTACTTTTTGTTTCTTAGTCATCAATATCCTGCCTCACTACTCGCCTAATCCAATCCACCCAACAACCCTCTCCAAAGCCAACCAACCCTCCAAAACCCTCCGACCCAACCAACCGAACCTCTCGACAACTGTCATCATCTCATTTATACCTTCAGACACTCAAACGTTCAGCCAATCATCATACAACATTCTTCAACGTTCCAACCCATGTACTCCCCCCTCTCACTCAGTCTATTTACCACATACACTCTAACAAACCCGCACTTACCATATTTACAGTATTATATATATAGGGACATCACATGGTCCTTAAAGTACTTTGGGCTCAAGTTGTTTAGGGCTTTGTGAATTAACTAGGGATGGGTGAGAATTCCACTGATTTCAGATTTAGCACTGGATTTTCAGTGGTCTGCATATTCTCCATCTTTGCAGAGCAATTCTGTTTGCTCTGAACTTCAGTGGCTTTTCCCCAACACCAATTTCCCCCCTCAAACATATTGCTCTTTTACTATCTTTATGCACAGCACGGCAGTACAGCTCTCTCTCTCTCTCTCTCTCTCTCTCTCTCTCTCTCTCTGCCACATCTCACATAATTCAAACCAAGTTGGAGGAAAAAAGCAAAGTCTCACTCACATTGACTCTAGAAGGAGGAGGGAGGGACAGGGGCATTTAAAGCTGCTTTCCTCTTTTCCTTTCCAAAAGGAAAACAGCCAGGCTCTTCTTGCTTGTTAAGGTGAAAACTGACCAGCCTTAGTCACAGCGGAGGAGGAGGAAGTGGCAAAACTGCTTTCCTTTCCTTTTTCAATATTTTATTTCAAATTATACTATTTTCTTTCAAAATGTTGATATTTTCCAAAATATTCTTTCAAAATATTGATATTTTCTTTCATGTGATATTTCCTTTCAAAAAGCAGTATTTTGAAAAAATATTAATATTGATGTTTTTGGAGAGGGGAAAAATCGGGCTGGTAAAAACAGCTGATAGTAGAACAAACTCAAATCAATACTGCCTGTTAGGCTGATGGAATCCTTTCAAAGCAGCACCAGCTAATGGATCCTGTCCACAGAATTAACACAAGTACCTTGAATGTAGCTCGGTAGCAAATTGACAACCAGTGCAGCTTTTTCAGCAGCAGGGCAACATGTTGCCAGTAATCTGCTCCTGTAAGCATCTAGCTACTGCATTTTGTGCTAATTGTAGCTTCTGGACCAGATACAAGGGCAGCCCCGCATAAAGTGCATTACAGTAATTGAGTCTTGAGATAACCAATGCATGGACTACTCTGGTCAGGCTGTCACTGTCCAGGAATGGCCGTAGTTGACATACCAGCTGAAGCTGGCAAAATGGACTCCTGGCAACAGAGCTCACTTGAGCCTCTAGTGACAGACACAGATCAAGAAGTACCCCCAAATGACTCAAAGCGAGTGCAACTTCATCCAGGGCAGGCAGTTGACCTATCTGCTGGATACGGGAACTACCCACTCTTCCCAAAATTGTGGGTAACACTTGGGGATAGGGCCAGCCTGATCAATTAGGTAAAGTGAGGTAGTTACCTCAGAGAACTGATGCTGGGGGGTAGGAAACAGCAGTAAGGTGAGCTGGGTGTGACACATGGCCTGTCCTGAACTCCTTAAGCTGGTTTGCTGCCCCCACCACCAATGTTGAAGTAAACTTCAACTAGCAGTCCAGTCACCTTCTGTACATGGAATGGAAGAGTGCCATCTTGTGCTTTGCCTCAGGCAGCAAAATGTTTTAGGCCAGCCCTGCTTGGTGAGATAACTAAAGATAGGGTACTCCAGATGCGTTACCCCCACTTTTTAAGTATATGGTCTTACCAGCCTCACCCAGTACCCATTTCTTTTTAGGCTAGCAATGCTGTCTGTGTGGAGTTATATTTATTTTAGATTGTTTAACCCCACCTTTCCATCATGTGCTCAGTAAGGCAGTTGTATATTTTAGCTTTGAGTAGCTATACCACCCTAGACTCTTTAACCCCAAAGGACAGCTTTATTGGTAAAATACACACAGAGAAAAAAAAGATCACTGGATGCCCATTTGCTACCATGCCAAGTTCAAGGTTCTAGTTTTGGTGTACAAAGCCCTATAGAGCTTAGGACCAGGATACCTGAAAAACCGTCTTATCCCTTATATACCCAGTTGATCACTGCGCTCTGCAAGTGAGGGCCTCCTGCAGATACCCTCTATCAGGAGGTCCATTCTGCACAACATAGGAAATGGACCTTTAGTGTGGCGGCACCTAACCTGTGGATTTCCCTCCCCTTAAATATTAGACAGGTGCCATCTCTGTTATCTTTTTGGTGCCTATTGAATACCTTCCTCTTTCAACAAGCCTTTTAAGTTGACACCTTATCCCAGTCTGTGTTTGTGTTGGAATTGCTTTTTAATATGTTTTTAAACCTTTTCTAAAAAAACAATGTTTTTAACCTTTTTTTCTTGTAAGATGTCTTCAAAGCTTTAAAAATGTTTTTAAAGATGTTTTGTTTTAATGTATTAAAGTCCGTTTTATGATTTTTAAAGTGTTTTTAGTGCTTTTGTTTGCCGCCCTGGGCTCCCGCTGGGAGGAAGGGCAGGATATAAATCAAATAATCAAATAATCAAATAAATAAATAAATAAAAATCAACCGAATATGAACAATTTAGAAAATAGAAGGGGAATGTAATTCTAACTTCTCTGTTTTGCTTTTAAGATAAGCATTATTATTCATACAGTCTTGACCAGATTTAGAGCCATGATGGGCTGCATTTTTATCAGATGGATGATTCATACTTTCTTAATAAAAGCTTTGTTTTTTCTTCTTCTACAAAATGACACTTTGAGGTGAAAACTTTATTTGGGATCCTTGGCAATGAGGTTCAGATGAGAGTGTCACTTGCAAATTTAGTATCAGCCAATGGATGGTATGAGTTAGCTTTGAAGGTATGCTGTCCTAGTGTGTTGTTAATTACACAAGATAAATGGGGAGGAAAGGAATACTATCCTTCAAGACAAACTTTAATTACCTAGCCATGAAGCTCACTGAGTGACCTTGGGCCAGTCACTGCCTCTCAGCCTCATGAAAACCCTATTCCCATAAGTCGGAATCGACTTGAAGGTAGTACATTTACATTTATTTAAGTGCTTACCACTGCCCCATGTGGCAAACTGCATTACTGCTGCTCCTCAGTACAGTGTCAAGAACTGCTGATCACTGCCCCATGTGGTGAGCTGTGTCACTACAACATCTCAATGAAGAATCTTCTGGACTGACTCCTCCAAGGCTGGCTACTGTCTCCTCCTGGGTGGTAAAGAGTATAAAAGAGTTTGAGATCTGGTGTGGTTGAGCAACAAAGTTTGTTTGAGATCTGGTGTGGTTGAGTTTTTGCTAAAGTCCTGATGTGTGCTTTTTGGTTTGCCCTCTGATCCTTATTGGTCTTTGTTTTTGGTGCTTGGCTTGTTCCCTGGTCTTACCTTCAGGTTTGCTGTCTGGTCCTGATTACTGTTTGGCTTGAACTCCCAGTTGCCAGGTCCTGATTCGCTCCAGACTGCTGCTTGTAGCCCAGCCCTGACACTATCCATTTGAGGTGCTGTTTTGCTTTGGTTTTGCGATGGAAGGGTTAATGAGTGTGAGACTGCTCTTAGATCCTTGTTTTCTGAAGGAAACTTGATAGAATCTTGAAACTGATTAATTCCTGTTAAGTATTGCTGTTAAGTATTTGCAGAATTAATTAATGTCAGTGGGAACAGTGACATTTTTGACTACTGTGCTTATAGTTCCTTGATATCCTGAATAATTGCAGAATTGGAGCATGCTCAATTTACCTCAGCTTTGAGATGTATTTGATTCTTATCCCACATCTCTACACTATAGATGTGCACATGGACATTGTTTTTACCGATCTTAATCATATAATTGTATCAATATTTTCCCCTGTAGTGTTTGATTGATCCACACATGTTCTTGATAGGGATGGATTAATGTGGAAATTTTGGTTTCTCTATGTTTCTCATTTATTGCACCTCATTTCCACGTTTGCTTTGTTTTTGGAAGTCCACATGAAAGTTCATTTTCATGGCCATTTCTCCTAATATACATGTTTTGGCATGCAATCTTGCCTCATTGATCCATTTTTGCAAGTAATTTCCTTCTATCAGAATGCAGTTTTGTATGTTATTTCCACGATTATATACATTTTCCGATGAATATATATATTTTTGCATGTACTTTTCACTAACATGCACGTACCTATATACACTCTTTCTTTTGAGAACAGCAAGGTAAAATTTGGTGAAGTGCAAACATTGAATAAGAGCTGTGTTTTTGTTCACTTAATGGTTTGGGTAGTGTGAATTTGGTAGGTTCACATTAATATGCATACCAAAGGATATTCTCCCTCATCCCTAGTTCATAGGCACTGCTAAAACAGACTACAAAATAAACTTTATCTAGTCATCAGCGGCTTGCCCAAAGCATTTTGCTGCTTGATATGAAGGCGAAGATGATGCCTGTCCTCCAGTCCTAATGTAGAAGCCAATTCAACCATCACTTGAAAATTAAGTCAACACTGGCAATGAAACAGCTGCTGCTTGTTGCCTCAGCAGTTCTCAGGCCACACCCTAAGCCAATAGCTGCTTTGGAGGCTGCTTTGGAGAGGAGCAACGGAGTGGAGGAAACTCCGTGGGAAAGAGTGACAGGAGCAGAAAAGCTAGAAGACACCCTTCACCAGTGGAACTATGGAACCGCTTTCAACCACTCGATGATGAGACTGGAGGACAGCCTGTGGTGGAAGAATTACAGGAGACCCCGTGCGATGAGCAAGAGGCTGAAGCTCAATCAAGCAGGGGCAATGAAACCACGCCGCACAACAAGAAGAGTACTAGAAATGGGAGACTCCCTACTGCATGGGATCGAAACCCAAGTATGCCGAGAAGATCCATGGACTCGCCAGGTATGCTGTCTACCAGGAGGACAGACTAGAGATGTGACGGAAGGGTTGCCATCACTCATCAAGCCCACCGACAGGTATCCCTTTCGCCTCATCCAAGTGGGAACAAATGATACTGCCAAACGAAGCTACGAAGAAATCACATCAGACTTTGAAGCACTGGGAAGGAAACTCAAGGACTTTGGGGCCCAGATAGTATTTTCATCTATCCTTCCAGTACTTAGAAGAAGAGTAGAAAGGGAAAGAAAAATACTCCAAGTGAATGAATGGCTATGAAGGTGGTGCTGAGATTTGGATTCTGGGATCACACTTCCTGAAAGATGGACTGCTGGCAAGTGATGGCTTGTATCTCACAAGGACTGGGAAGAATGTGTTTGGCTACAGCATGGAGAAGTTCATCAGGAGAGCTTTAAACTGAATCCTAAGGGGGAGGGAGACGTAAACGTGGTGGTAATGACTGATGAAGGCTTGTGCACAGTAACGGGAACAGAGAGATCGGCTCTAACAGGGCCCAGTAACAGTCCTCAGAAAAATGTAGTAACAGCCCTCAGAAAAATGTAGTAAGCCAAGCCACAAATGACATGGTCTTTGATGTCTGTATACTAATGCGCAGAGCATGGGAAACAAGCAGGACAAACTTGAACTGTTAATACAGGAGGGTAATTATGACTTGATAGGTATAACTGAAACTTGGTGGGATGACTCCCATGACTGGAATACAGCAATTGAAAGATACAACTTGTTCAAAAAGAACAGAAGGAATAGAAAGGGAGGTGGGGTCACGCTACATGTTAAAAATATGTATCCCTGCACAGAAATACAGGAAGATGAGCTTGGTAGCTCCATTGAGAGTATCTGGATTAAAATTAATGGGGCAAGTAATAAAAGGAATGTGGTGCTTGGAGTCTACTACCGATCACCCAATCAAGGAGAGGACGAGAATGTAACTTTTGAAAAGCAAATTGCCAATGTTTCAAGAAGGCATGATGTAGTAGTAATGGGGGACTTCAGTTATCCCAATATCTGTTGGGAAACAAACTCTGCCACACACAGCCCCTCCAGGAAAATTCTGACTTGTGTTGGAGATAACTTTCTTCTACAGAAAGTGAGGGAAGCAACCAGCTATCCTGAACTTGATTCTAACCAATAGAGATGATTTGATGGATGAAGTAGCAGTTACGGGAACTCTGGGGGAAAGTGACCACACCATACTTGAATTCTTGATTTTAACAGAAGCAAAAGCTGAGAGTAACCATATGCGCACCTTGGACTTCAGGAAAGCTGATCTTAATAAACTCAGAACAATTGTAAGTACGGTTCCATGGCAAGCGATCCTAAGGAGAAAAGGAGTACAAGATGGGTGGGAGTTTCTAAAAAAGCACAATGGCAAGCAATTCCAACAAAGAAAAAAAGGGGGAAGACAGCAGAAGAAGCCAATGTGGCTTCACAAAAAGCTTAGAGATGACCTGAAGCCAAAAATGGACATATACAGGAAGTGGAAAAATGGCCAGGCCACAAAGGAAGAGTACAGGCAGGTATCACAGAATTACAGGGATGGTGTCAGGAAGGCTAAAGCTGAGAATGAGCTGAGGTTAGTGAGGGATGCTAAAAGCAACAAAAAAGCTTTATTTAGGTATGTCCATAGTAAAAAACAGAGATAGGAAATGGTGGCACAGCTACTCAATGAGGATGGCAAAATGATAACAAATGACAGAGAAAAGGCAGAAGTGCTGAATTCGTACTTTGGCTCAGTCTTCTCCCAGAAAAGGGTCTATGATCCTCCCGGGAAACATGAAGTAGAAGGGACAAGATTGGAACTTGAGATTGATAGACAAACGGTCAAGGAATACCTAATCACTTTGAATGAGTTCAAATTGGTAGGGTCCGATAAACTGCATCCTAGAGCATTGAAGGAACTGGCTGAAGAACTCTCAGAACTGATGTCTTATTATCTTTATGAAATCGTGGAGGACTGATGAAGTGCCGGATGAATGGAGGAGAGCTAATGTTGTCCCTATAGATATCAATAGTGCAATCCTATGCATGTCTACTCAGAAGCTAGTCCCAATGTATTCAATGGGGCTTACTCAGACAGGGAAGCATGCACAGTACTGCAATTCAATGATAAGGAACTTCACTCACCCAATCCAAAATTCAAAATCATGCCACTTTAAGCTATCTTGCAACTGTTTTATACTTGTTTTATGGTTATTGGATTTTAATCCTACCTTGGAGGGAAATATTCCATATACACTCACACTGGAGATGTAAAAATACAGCTGGATGACTGGAGGAGAGTTAATGTTGTCCCTATCTTCAAAAAGGGCAAAAAGGAGGAACCAGGGAACTACAGAGCAGTCAGCCTAACATCAATCCCTGGAAAAACCCTGGAGCAGATTATAAATGCAGTGATTACTAGGAGCCAACATGGATTTATCAAGAACAAATCCTGCCAAACTAATCTTATCTCGTTTTTTGACCGGGTAACTTCCCTTGTAGACTGTGGGAATGCTGTGGACATAATATATCTCGACTTCAGGAAAGCTTTTGACAAAGTGCCCCATGATTTTCTGATTAGCAAGCTAGCTAAATGTGGGCTGGATGGAACAACTATCAGGTGGATCCACAGTTGGCTCCAGAATTGTACTCAAAGAGTGCTTATCAATGGTTCTGTCGTGTCCAGGGCTGGACTCAGGAATCACACCAGTCAATGAAAGCAATTCAGTTTTTATTAATGTAATATCCAGACAGAGACTACGTCTCCTCATGAAGCAACACAATACACGTGTCCTGCGACATGCAAGAGAGTTGACAGAACAAGGAATTCCCACCCACCCCTTATCCTTTTTAAGGGGGCTTTCTGGCACGAATTCTCTCACTCCGCCTTAGGACAATTTCTTCCCCGCCCCTTCTCTCTCCCCCTGACTCGTTTTTCCCTTCTCCGGGTTCATGGTGAGGGTGGGAGTTCTGCCTCCCCCTCCTCTTCTGAAGATTCTGTTTCTGGGATTGGAGAAAGGTGGGGAGAGCGTCATGCCCATCAGGCTGACTTTTCCCTGGCTGAGGAGGGAGTGGAATCCCCCCTCCTTCTTGGTCTAACGGCTCTGGCTCAGTGAGGGGGGTAAGCATGGGAAATTCCTGAGTAGTGTCTGTAACTTTGTCTGCTGGAGTTTCAAGGCCTCTGCGGTCGCGGGCAACACTACCTCTGAGAGTTCTCCCTCCCCCTCTTCACCCAGCTCTGAGAAAATGATCTCCTGCTCATCCTCTGAAGTGCTAGGGTCCCAATCCTGCATCCTGACACCATCCCCTCTCTCATGCTGTGCCCCCCCACCTGTCGGTTTCGGACGATGGGGAAATTGTTTATGGAATTCTTCCACTAAATCTGGGGCATGCACATCCCTTTCATTTTCCCAAGATCTGTCAGCTGGCCCATAACCCTTCCAGTGAATTAAGTACTGTAATTGATTATGCCTCCTTCTGGAATCCAGAATCTGTTCCACTTCGAACTCCGGCTGTCCCCCTACTAGAATGGGTGCTCCCAGAACTTCCACTGGCCGTAACTCACTGGGAGGGGCTGCTTTCGTTAACAAAGAGCGATGAAACACGGGATGGATTTTGAAGGTAGCAGGCAATTTCAGTCTATAGGCCACGGGATTGACTTTTGCCTCCACTTCGAAAGGCCCCAGTTTCCTGTCTTGCAGCTTCCTACACTTGCCTGGTATCTGAAGGAAGCGGGTGGACAACCACACCTGATCTCCTGGCTGGAGGGAGGCCCCCTCTCTTTGATGTTGGTCAGCAATTCTTTTGTACTCTAGTTTGGCCTCGTTTAATTGCTGTTTAAGCACCTGCTGCACGGCCTGTAATTCCTGCAGAAATTCTCCTGCTGCAGGCACCAGCACATTTGATGCACTACTAGGGAATGCCTTGGGATGGAACCCATAATTAGCAAAGAAGGGTGTCTGTCCAGTGCTAGTATGCAAGGAGTTATTATAGGCAAACTCTGCAAAATGCAAATAGGAAACCCAGTCATTTTGTTGATACGAAACATAACAACGTAAATACCTTTCCAAGACCGCGTTCAGCCTTTCTGTCTGCCCGTCCGTCTGAGGATGATGAGCAGAAGAAAGTTTTAACTCCGTCTGCAACTGCTTCCAAACTGCTCTCCAAAACTTAGCTGTGAACTGGGTTCCTCGATCTGAGACTAAACTGTTTGGCAGCCCATGTAAACGGTAAATTTCCTTTATGAACAACTTGGCTGTTTCTTTAGCTTCTAAGGCCCCTGGGCAAGGGAGGAAATGCGCCATTTTTGTGAGGGAATCCAGTATGACTAGGATGGCCGTCATTGCTTGGGACCTCGGCAAATCAGTTATAAAATCCATGGATAAATCTTTCCAGGGTTCATTCGGAGTAGGGAGGGGCTCCAACAATCCGGTAGGCCTTCCCATCTCTGTTTTTGCTCGCATACAGACAGCACAGGATTTTACGTAGTTCTCAATGTCTCTGCACATTTGAGGCCACCAAAAGTCCTTGGCTACATTCTGTATGGTCTTAAAGATGCCAAAGTGTCCCGCTGTGACAGAGTCATGGCATTGACGCAGGATTCTGAGTCTTAGCTCACCCTTCGGCACATATCTGGCAGTGTTACGCCACAACAGCCCATCTTTCCAATGGAAGTTTACTTCTGGTCCCTGGCTCTGTTCCATCTACTGAATGTACTGTTGCGTGCATTGATCCTCCTTTTGTGCCTTTCTGAGCTCCTGTTCCCAAGAAGGTTGACATGATCCCAACACCAGTTTCTCTGGCGGAATCACGTACTGGGGTTGGTTGTCAATCTCACCTCCTTTGTATTGTGGCTGTCTGGACAGGGCATCTGCTCTCTGATTTTTTTCATGGGCATGGTAAGTAATCTTGAAGTTAAACCTGGTAAAAAACTGCGACCAACGTATCTGCCTCTGGTTCAACTTCCGGGCCGTCTGTAGACTCTCTAGGTTCTTGTGATCTGAACGTACTTCTATCTGATGTTGAGCCCCCTCTAAGTATTGCCTCCAATTTTGAAAAGAATCCTTAATGGCTAGTAACTCTTTTTTCCCACACGGTATAGTTCCTCTCAGCATCCTTCAGTTTTCTGGAGAAGTACGCGCAAGGGTGTAGCTCCGTTCCTTCCCCATTCCCCTGTAAGAGGACCCCCCCAATGGCAAAGTCTGAAGCATCTGCTTCCACAACGAAAGGGCGGGTAGGGTCAGCGAAGCGCAAGATGGGCTCAGAGGAAAACTTTACCTTCAACTCCTCGAAGGCTCTTGCAGCGTCCTCTGTCCATCGAAATTTTCTCTTCCCCCTTAAGCAGTCAGTGAGAGGGGATGTTAACTTGGAGAAACCTGGAATAAACTTTCTGTAGTAGTTGGCAAATCCCAAAAAACGTTGTACATCCTTTTTAGTGGCTGGTTGTCCCCAATCCAGTATACAACTCACTTTTTCTGGATCCATTTCCACTCCTTCAGCTGAGATGCGATACCCAAGGAAGTCCAAAGACTTGAGGTCAAATCCACATTTCTCTAGCTTAGCATACAGATGATTCTCTCTCAGTCTTCTCAACACAGTTTTCACATGCTGATCATGGTCTTCTTGGTTCTTTGAGAACACCAGGATATCATCTAAGTAACAAATTACGTACGTGTCCAAAAGGTCTCTAAAAACGTTGTTCATGAACTTTTGAAACACGCCTGGACTTCCACAAAGCCCGAATGGCATCACCAGATATTCAAACTGACCATAAGAGGTCAAAAACCCTGTTTTCCATTCATCGCCCTCCCTCATTCTGATCAGATTGTATGCCCCTCGTAAGTCCAGTTTTGTGAAGATTTTTGCAGAGCGCAGTCGGTCTAGCAGCTCTGAGATCAGGGGCAGTGGATAGCTGTTAGGGATGGTGATTTGATTCAATGCACGGTAATCATTGCAAGGCCTGAGCTCCCCCCCTTCTTCTTCACGAACAACAGGGGCGCTCCAGCGGGGGACTGTGAGGGACGTATGAATCCTCACTTCAGGTTCTTTTTCAGGAATTCCTTCAGGGCCTCTCTCTCTTTCTCTGTGAGAGAATAAACTCTTCCCGATGGAATGCTGGCTCCTGGCACTAAATCAATCGCACAGTCATAAGGGCGGTGGGGATGTAACGTCTCTGCCTCTTTTTCATCGAATACATCTCTAAATTCTCCATACTTCGAGGGGAGGGTTACCTGCTCGATCTCCTGCACTGCTCCAGCCAATGTGTCGGGTTTTTCTTCTGCCTGACAGTTTTCCTGGCAATACTGAGAAGTGAACCACACCACAGCGTCCTTCCACTTTATCTGTGGGTCGTGCTTGACTAACCAGGGCATTCCGAGGATTACATCAAAGGTCGAAAGGTCTGTTACATACAACGAAATGAACTCTTCGTGCCCCGGGATTTGCAGTTTCAATTTCTTTGTTGCTCTCGTTACCCCCCTCCTTTCAGGGGCCTCCCATCTATGGTCTCCACCGGCAAGGAGGTGTCCAGTTTCCATTGGGAAATTCCGTAACGCTTTGCTAGCTCTGCATCAATGAAATTTGTGGTTGCTCCACTATCAATTAACGCGGTGAAGTTAAACATTACTCCTTTGGAAGTTGTAATCCGAATTGGCAGTATCAAGACTCCTCTTGAAGGAGGCTTTGCCACCTGAGGCCCTTTGTCCAATGTAGCCCCCAGTCCACAGGCCTGTACATGGACTGGGTTCTCTAGTTTCCCGCCGGCTCTGTTTTTCCCCCTTTTAGTACACAATCTCTAGCCACATGGCCCGGTTTTGAACAATAGAAGCATAAACGTTCTTTACGACGCCTCTCCCTTTCTTCCGACAGCTTCGGCCTGGCCCCTCCCTGTCCCTCAGTCACATTGCCTGACGTTCCTGGGGTCGGAAGGGTCTTACTGCGAGATGCTGAAACCGAATATCTCTGGACCTCCTGTTTCTTTTCCAGGTGCCTTCTTTCCAACCGATGGTCGATCTGTAGGCATAGCCGAATCAGTCCAGGCAAATTATTTGGGGGGGAGGCTCTAGCCAATTCATCCAGGACTTCAGAGCTCAGTCCACTCCTATACATGAACATCAAGGCTGCATCATTATAACCAGTTTCCTGGGACAAAATTTTAAAAGCGTTGGTGTACTCTGACACCGTTCATTTCCCTTGCTTCAAGGCCCCCAACTGCCTGGCCACCGTCACTGCCCTTTGAGGGTCCTGGAACATCTCAGTCATGGCTCGCATAAAGTCTCTATACCTTCCCAGAAGGCCATCCTTTCTGACCAGGTACGGAGTTACCCACTTGGCAGCTTCTCCTTCCAAGAGACTAATGACGAACGCCACCTTGGCAACATCACTGGGAAACTGCGTTTCTGATGTCCAAATACAATTCACACTGAGCCACGAAGGTAGAGAGTTGCTCACTCTGTCCCGCATATTTAGGTGATAATCCTATAGGGATCTTCACCACAGCTGCCGGAGGGGCTGCTCGCATCTGATCTACTGTGGTTCTCAGGGCCTGATTCAAAGTCCTGACAGCCGCTAACAAGGTTTGAACATCTGCCTGTAAATCCGCCACATTGGTCCTCAGCCGTCTCACTTCTTCCGTCTCAGAAGTGGGATTTGTTCCCCCTGCTCCCTTCTCCATCTTGTCATGTTCAAGCGGTGGGAGCATTGAGGGTGAAGTTGGTGGTTTTGTCAATCTGTCGTGTCCAGGGCTGGACTCAGGAATCACACCAGTCGATGAAAGCAATTAAGTTTTTATTAATGTAATATCCAGACAGAGACTACGTCTCCTCATGAAGCAACACAATACACGTGTCCTGCGACATGCAAGAGAGTTGACAGAACAAGGAATTCCCACCCCCCCTTATCCTTTTTAAGGGGGCTTTCTGGCGCGAATTCTCTCACTCTGCCTTAGGACAATTTCTTCCCCGCCCCTTCTCTCTCTCCCCCTGACTCGTTTTTCCCTTCTCCGGGTTCGTGGTGAGGGTGGAAGTTCTGCCTCCCCCTCCTCTTCTGAAGATTCTGTTTCTGGGATTGGAGAAGGGGGGGTGAGCGTCATGCCCATCAGGCTGACTTTTCCCTGGCTGAGGAGGGAGTGGAATCCCCCCTCCTTCTTGGTCTAATGGCTCTGGCTCAGTGAGGGGGGTAAGCGTGGGAAATTCCTGAGTAGTGTCTGTAACTTTGTCTGCTGGAGTTTCAAGGCCTCTGCGATCGCTGGGCAACACTATCTCTGAGAGTTCACCCTCCCCCTCTTCACCCAGCTCTGAGAAAGTGATCTCCTGCTCATCCTGTGAAGTGCTAGGGTCCCAATCCTGCATCCTGACAGCTTCCTTCTCAAACTGGGCGGAAGTAATGAGTGGGGTACCACAGGGCTCGGTCTTGGGCCCATCGCTCTTCAACATTTTTATTAACGACTTGGATGAGGAGGTACAGAGCATGCTTATCAAATTTGCAGATGATTCAAAATTGGGGGTAATAGCTAATACCGTGGAAGACAGAAACAAAATTCAAAGGGACCTTGATAGGCTGGAGCATTGGGCTGAAAACAACAGAATGAAATTCAACAGGGATAAATGCAAAGTTCTACACTTAGGAAAAAGAAACCAAATGCACAGTTATAAGATGGGGGATACTTGGCTCAGCAGTACGTCATGTGAGAAGGATCTTGGAATTGTTGTTGATCACAAGCTGAATATGAGCCAACAGTGTGATGTGGCTGCAAAAAAGGCAAATGCTATATTAGGCTGCATTAACAGAAGTATAGTTTCCAAATCGCGTGAAGTACTAGTTCCCCTCTATTCAGCACTGGTTAGGCCTCATCTTGAATACTGCGTCCAGTTCTGGTCTCCGCACTTCAAGAAGGATGCAGACAAACTGGAATGGGTTCAGAGGAGGGCAACAAAGATGATCAGGGGACTGGAAACAAAGCCCTATGAGGAGAGACTGAAAGAACTGGGCATGTTTAGCGTGGAGAAGAGAAGACTGAGGGGAGATATGATAGCACTCTTCAAGTACATGAAAGGTTGTCACATAGAGGAGGGCCGGGATCTCCTCTCGATCATCCCAGAGTGCAGGACACAGACTAATGGGCTCAAGTTGCAGGAAACCAGATTTTGACTGGACATGAGGAAAAACTTCCTAACTGTTAGAGCCATACGACAATGGAACCAATTACCTAGAGAGGTGGTGGGCTCTCCAACACTGGAGGCATTCAAGAGGCAGCTGGACAGCCATCTGTCGGGAATGCTTTGATTTTGATTCCTGCATGGAGCAGGGGGTTGGACTCGATGTCCTTGTAGGCCCCTTCCAACTCTACTATTCTATGATTCTATATAGGTGGAGCTTCAAATTGTAGCTAGAAAGGGTTTCTCCATCATAGAATTAGAGAAGATTTTCATTAAGATAAGGGGGCAGAGGCGCCTTACAAACTAACCTGTTTGATGTTGCAAAAACATTTTGTAGGCCATAGTCTGATCAAGAAAGTAGGCTGAGCAGGATATGTTCAGGATACCTACAATAAAGTAGGCTGAACAGGTGGTAGGCTGAACATGGATGTATAATACACCTATTTTCTATCAGTTTACCTACCTCTTGCTAATTAATTAATGATAGGCACTTACCATCTCTTAATCCTCTTCTGTAGCTCTCTTTCCATTCTAATTGCTCCTTAAAACAATGTATCTTTTAAGAATTTGCACCAAAATAATAGAAGAAATTATGAGTTAATAGGCAAAAATGACAAACACCTGTTACCACTGACATTAATTTAAGGAGGTGATTTTTCAGTTTTGTTTATCTCCAGCTTCCAAGAATGTTGACCAAATAATTTGGCAAATATTTAACACTTGTTGAACAGTTTGATCAAAGCTGTACAGTTTGCAGAAATGATTGGATGCTTAAATCTAGTTTATTAGTAGTCAAACAGCAAAAAACATAGTTTCTCTTTAATTTTGGAAGGCTGTTTAGTACATTACTTTTTTTATATGAACACACACACAGAACCCTGTTTTGGAAAACAAATGATTTTAATGTTCTGTTTGTGGAATTCCCCCAACTTGGACAGCTGTTGGTGGCAGTTCTGCATATTTGCACTCTCATCTCATAGCCCTCAGTATTTACTTTTCATGAATTTATAAAAATACTACCACATGTAAACTTACAATTTAATTTTACTTCAGTTGGGGTTATTTTGGCCAAGCCTTAAACCATAACAGAATTAGTCTGAGAATACTGAGTATGAAAACTTAGCAGCAAATTGCTTCTGGCCTAGCAACATAAAAAGAGTTCTGTAGGCTTTTTCTAAAAAAGTTTTTTTTTAAATTAAATATATAAATTGGAACAACAACAAAAATTATTCCCTCTTGGATCTGCTGCAACTTGTTAAATACTGCCTTGGAAGATCATTTTCCAAACATCTTGATTCCAAAATCTCATTAAAGTTAGATTTATAGCCTAGTACCTTTTGATGTTGGGTTATAGCCATCCTAATTAGTTAAGAAAACCTTAGGTGTCAACTATAAAAATTCTGAATATGCAAACTGCCACTCCCAAATTTTCAAGACACTCTAAGGAATATCTAGATTTGTATGAAGCACACAACTGAATTATGCTGAGTTTTCTGGCTTGTAGATATAAAATGAAAACTAGTCATCCATTTTTGTTCACAAAGGGATGTGAGCTTTTGGCATATATCTCTAGTAACTAGGACTTATTTAATTGTTTACAGCAATGAACATGCAGTATTTAGAACCAATGAGTCTGCCAGAAAACTAGGAGATTCTATGTAATTGCATGTGGGCTGAAACATGGGAAGGAAAGGGTGAAGTGCTTCTCCCTGCCCTCACTAAATGGAGGTCCTGGAAATAAACATTTATACTTCATATTATAGCTCTGGTGGCTAGCGGGCTGGTAGCCTAACACTGTGAGCTTTTGCACGGGCAAAAAGCTTTAAAGATGGGCCATGATTACTGCTGTGCTAGCTCACAATGCAATCTATTTTCCTGTGTTGGGTGAGCTTAGTCAGGACTTTATACATACTAGTGCAACGTCAGTAGATGTGGTGTATTAGTGTTGTGTGGAGCAACTGAGTTTCCAGAACAGAGCTGGTTAGAGCTGGTTAGAGTGTGAAAGTTTGTCATATAGTCACAGGGGAAACATGCAGAAAAAATATATACTTCCAACACATATTAATTCATTTGTTTTGACCCATGTTCTAAATTAGTTCTCGAAGCAGATTTAAATGTTGGCACCCACACATTCTCATGAAGGTGATGGTGCGTACTTTGGGATCAGTGTTCTCTGTCTAGTTCCAATGAGAAATGTGAACATGGTCAAGAAACTACTGTGCCTGGAATTCTTGTTGCCAGTCTAAGGAGAAGGATCACGGTCTAAGTAAGAATAGAAAAGGAATAAAAACATGGAGAATTGTCAAAGCGGTAGCATGTAGAAACTGTCCCTACGTCACCCTGATTTGTGTGTTATTAGGTAATTCTACTTTGGGGTGAGTAGGTGGGTAAAAGGAGCTGAACATCAGACATGGGGATGCCAACTTCAGTAGCTTTCCAGTAATGACCACCTAATCACTTAGATTTGGTAGTAATAAATAAGAATAATAATTTATCTAGCACTCTCTTACTAGAAGTATCCAGAGGATGCTATATTCTAAAACAGTGGAAATTCTGTTTTTTTAACTTTTCTGTTTTAATTGTTAGTTTAATTTGTGTATTGTGCTAATTAGTTTAATTTGTGTATTGTGCTAATTATCTAATTCACTTATTATTTTTAATTGGTTTATTGTATGTTTTACCATTGTTTTGAATTACACTCCAAGCCACCCTGAGATAAATATTAT
Source organism: Rhineura floridana (assembly GCF_030035675.1). Lineage (NCBI taxonomy): Eukaryota > Metazoa > Chordata > Lepidosauria > Squamata > Rhineuridae > Rhineura > Rhineura floridana. The sequence continues at coordinate 210,026,699 of NC_084480.1, forward strand.
GAAAGGAACTATATAAAATACCTTAAATAAATTAGTAAAATGAATTGCAGTGACCTGAAGGACAGATCCTTTCCACATCATTCTTGCAAATGCTGTGTATGTCACTGTGTTTTGCTCTTCTTAAAGCTGGTGTAGTGGTTAAGGTGCTGGACTACGACCTGGGAGACCAGGAATCCCCACATAGCCCTGAAGCTCACTGGGTGGCCTTGGGCCAGTCACTGCCTCTCAGCCTCATGAAAACCCTATTCAGAGGGTCGCCATAAGTTGGAATCGACTTGAAGGCAGTATATTTACATTTAAAGCTGTAATAATCCCCATTCTTTCTCTCCCTTCTTGAATTGTAACAACTTGTGGACTTAAACTTGTGCAGTTCGTCATAACTAGTGTCTGACTCACTGAAACGTGATAGAAACACTCCTGCAAGAAGTGATGTTGCAGCTTTGGACCACGCCTGTCTGGATCCACATGAATCTTAATTAGAAACAAATTTCAGTATAGGGAATCATTTACTTTTTGGATTAAATTGTACCCTCTTCAGTGCATAGCATGAGGTAGGTGTGTGTGTGTGTGTGTGTTGACAGTATAGAATCTGGCCTTGTTACTTAAGATCCAGGATGAGGATATACTAAAATGGAATACAAATACCTGGTGCCAGCTCACGCTTCACCTACAGGTTTGGCTTGTTTTTCATGTGCTCATCTGGTTTCTAGAAATATTTGAGGAGTTCCATCAAAATGGGGGATTTTCTTTTAGCGCTGGTTTAGTTTGTTAAATCAAATTAACGTTTTTATCAAAACATGAGATGTAATCTGGAAAAAATCTCGGAGGAGCTTCAGTCTTAAATAGCCTGCACGTGTGCCTTTCACATCATCTGCACCTGCTTGGCAGTTACCAAGAGAAATCTTTTCACTGGTGGCCCCCATGATAAATGACAGGCACATAACTCACTGCTCTGTAGCTCCATTAGGAATTGCAAGCAGTGAGACAATCTTAGTAGCAACTTTTATTATTAAGAATTATAGAAAAATAGGATAGCTATTGACAGGAAGAACCAGGCAGTTGCAAATGACCAAAATATCTATTAAAACTTTTCAGTTTTTAGGTATAGAGATATTGGATTATTTTCAACTGCCCAGATGTCTATTCAAACTTTTCAGTAATATCTCTATCCTTATAAACAATTTTATCTTTTGGAGATATGTATTTAATAAATATTCTGATTTTAAAAGTTTCAGTTTTTGGATGGGGGTGCAGGGAGGCAACTGGCGCTTTTCTCATTGCTTGGGACAAGCAAATAAGCATGTATTTATTTCTCATTGTATTTGCTTTCAGGAAAAAATGCTTAAGAGGGAGTGTGTCTGAATTTTAAATATGGGAAGAAGCCAGCGTGGAGTACTGGTTAAATTGCTGGACAATGACCAGGGAAATCAGGGTTCAAATCCCCACTGTTACTAGGATCCCTGGATGACCTTGGGCCAGTCACTATGTCTCAGCCTAACTTATCTCACAGGGTTGTTGTGTGGATGAAATGTATGTCTCACTGAAAGAAGGCATTGAATCCAGCAAGCTCGAAACCCCAAAAGAGGTGGACTCCGCCACAGAATCGTTGTGGGTGGTGATACCATGCCCCAGGAGGGATTTAATACTGGGAATGATCTATCGTCCCCCTGATCAAAATGCTCAGGGAGACCTTGAGATGAGATATGAAATTGAGGAAGCATCCAGACTAGGAAATGTGGTAGTAATGGGTGACTTCAACTACCCAGACATAGACTGGCGGCATATGTGTTCCAGTCATGACAAAGAAGCAAAATTTCTAGATATTCTAAATGACTATTCCCTAGATCAGTTGGTCATGGAACCGACCAGAGGGACGGCAACCCTGGACTTAATCCTCAGTGGGGACCGGGACCTGGTGCGAGATGTAAGTGTTGTCGAACCGATTGGGAGCAGTGACCACAGTGCTATTAAATTAAACATACATGTAAATGGCCAATTGCCATGAAAATCCAACACGGTCACATTTGACTTCAAAAGAGGAAACTTCACAAAAATGAGGGGATTGGTAAAAAGAAAGCTGAAAAACAAAGTCCAGAGGGTCACATCACTCGAAAATGCTTGGAAGTTGTTTAAAAACACTATATTAGAAGCGCAACTGGAGTGCATACCGCAGATCAGAAAAGGTACCGCCAGGGCCAAGAAGATGCCAGCATGGTTAACGAGCAAAGTCAAGGAAGCTCTTAGAGGCAAAATGTCTTCCTTCAGAAAATTGAAGTCTTGTCCGAATGAAGAAAATAAAAAAGAACACAAACTCTGGCAAAAGAAATGCAAGAAGACAATAAGGGATGCTAAAAAAGAATTTGAAGAGCACATTACTAAGAACATAAAAACCAACAACAACAAATTCTATAAATACATTCAAAGCAGGAGACCATCTAGGGAGGCGATTGGACCCTTGGATGATAAGGGAGTCAAAGGTGTACTAAAGAACGATAAGGAGATTGCAGAGAAGCTAAATGAATTCTTTGCATCTGTCTTCACAGTGGAAGATATAGGGCAGATCCCTGAACCTGAACTAACATTTGCAGGAAGGGATTCTGAGGAACTGAGAGACAAATAGTGGTAACGAGAGAGGAAGTTCTAGGCTTAATGGACAATATAAAAACTGACAAATCACCGGGCCCGGATGGCATCCACCCGAGAGTTCTCAAAGAACTCAAATGTGAAATTGCTGATCTGCTAACTAAAATATGTAACTTGTCCCTCGGGTCCTCCTCCATGCCTGAGGACTGGAAAGTGGCAAATGTAACGCCAATCTTCAAAAAGGGATCCAGAGGGGATCCCAGAAATTACAGGCCAGTTAGCTTAACTTCTGTGCCTGGAAAACTGGTAGAAAGTATTATTAAAGCTAGATTAACTAAGCACATAGAAGAACAAGCATATAGATAGAGGTGATCCAGTGGACATAGTGTACTTAGACTTTCAAAAAGCGTTTGACAAGGTACCTCACCAAAGACTTCTGAGGAAGCTTAGCAGTCATGGAATAAGAGGAGAGGTCCTCTTGTGGATAAGGAATTGGTTAAGAAGCAGAAAGCAGAGAGTAGGAATCAACGGACAGTTCTCCCAATGGAGGGCTGTAGAAAGTGGAGTCCCTCAAGGATCGGTATTGGGACCTGTACTTTTCAACTTGTTCATTAATGACCTAGAATTAGGAGTGAGCAGTGAAGTGGCCAAGTTTGCTGACGACACTAAATTGTTCAGGGTTGTTAAAACAAAAAGGGATTGTGAAGAGCTCCAAAAAGATCTCTCCAAACTGAGTGAATGGGCGGAAAAATGGCAAATGCAATTCAATATAAACAAGTGTAAAATTATGCATATTGGAGCAAAAAATCTTAATTTCACATATACGCTCATGGGGTCTGAACTGGCGGTGACCGACCAGGGGAGAGACCTCGGGGTTGTAGTGGACAGCACGATGAAAATGTCAACCCAGTGTGCGGCAGCTGTGAAAAAGGCAAATTCCATGCTAGCGATAATTAGGAAAGGTATTGAAAATAAAACAGCCGATATCATAATGCCGTTGTATAAATCTATGGTGTGGCCGCATTTGGAATACTGTGTACAGTTCTGGTCACCTCATCTCAAAAAGGATATTATAGAGTTGGAAAAGGTTCAGAAGAGGGCAACCAGAATGATCAAGGGGATGGAGCGACTCCCTTACGAGGAAAGGTTGCAGCATTTGGGGCTTTTTAGTTTGGAGAAAAGGCGGGTCAGAGGAGACATGATAGAAGTGTATAAAATTATGCATGGCATTGAGAAAGTGGATAGAGAAAAGTTCTTCTCCCTCTCTCATAATACTAGAACTCGTGGACATTCAAAGAAGCTGAATGTTGGAAGATTCAGGACAGACAAAAGGAAGTACTTCTTTACTCAGCGCATAGTTAAACTATGGAATTTGCTCCCACAAGATGCAGTAATGGCCACCAGCTTGGATGGCTTTAAAAGAAGATTAGACAAATTCATGGAGGACAGGGCTATCAATGGCTACTAGCCGTGATGGCTGTGCTCTGCCACCCTAGTCAGAGGCAGCATGCTTCTGAAAACCAGTTGCCAGAAGCCTCAGGAGGGGAGAGTGTTCTTGCACTCGGGTCCTGCTTGCGGGCTTCCCCCAGGCACCTGGTTGGCCACTGTGAGTACAGGATGCTGGACTAGATGGGCCACTGGCCTGATCCAGCAGGCTCTTCTTATGTTCTTAACTTCTTGGAAGAAGGGCAGGATAAAAAATAAATACACCTCTGCTTTATGAAACTTTTTTTTTATTATCATAAAAGATAATCCAAAACATAAACAAAACATGTAGGCTCAGTCCAGTGGCCTGTCTGCCGTAGTATCTTATCTCCAACACTGACTGGTTCAGGGTCTGATGCCATGAAGGATGTCCTGCAATGAAAACTTCATTTGTCTTGGCTTCAAATATCTAACCAGCATTTCTCAAACTGTGTTCTGCAGAACCCTGGAATTCCGCAAACCAATCCATGTTGGATTTAAGCAAGCTTGCATGCCTCCCCCTTTGATAGGGAGATGTTCCCTCTAACTAATATTTTGGGGAATATCTCTGTGTACCTGTTTACTATGATGTAACTTCCTTAAAGCTTGGGGTTATTTACCTTCTTCTTCCTCCTCCTTTGTCTGGGGATATTGTAAATTCCTGCATATCCACCATTATTAAGCTTTAACTTCTAGCAGAGGCAGCATGGCAGATGCTCTTCCAGGAGCATCATCACCAAAGACTAAAATGGACTAAGACTCCTACTTTTTCATCTAAGCTAGATCTTATGTTTCCTGAACATATGAAAGGTTATGAGTAAACCTTCTTTATACTTTTTACCTAAGAAGATTGTCTCTGTTGTTATTTGTGTCTGAGGGAAAGGTGGGCTGGTTGATTCTCAAAATCCACTGTTGTTACTAAATACTTCTGCTAAGAAACAGGACTACATACTGTTCCTATTTCATTTTTAAACCAAACAGTCCAAGGGGTTCTGTGAAGCAAAAAGTTGTACTGGTGAACAAGCATGCACAGTGTGTGATTTCCATTGAGCTGAAGCCATGGGGATTAAATGCAGTACTCAAGCAATTGTCCTGGGAATTCCTTCCCCTGCTTTCCTCCCTCACTATGCTTCCCAAGGGTTAAATTAGTAGTAGCTGGTGAATGCTGTATGTTGCTGCTGGTTATCAAGAAGGGGAAGGGGAAGTCAGAGGGGAGCTCAGGGTGGGTACAGCAGTGAATCAAACTGCTGATCCCTGCTGCCTTGCATCACCCCACCCCTCTTGGTAACTGGTAGCAATGTGTGGTGTTGGGAAGCCAGGCAAGCAATACAACTCTGACAGCATTCCCCTGGTACTGGATTAAATGTGCTGTTCAGCCACTTGTCATGAGAATCCTTTGTTCCCCTCTTTCCATTAAGCTGCAGACTGCCAGCAAGGGTTAAACATGTGTGCTCCTTTGATGCTGATGGAGGGATAAGAAATCTTTCTGAAAAGATCTGAAGCCTTAAAGATGACAAACAAAACAGACTTCTCCCATCAGAGGAGATCAGGAGGACAACAGCAGTTTTTCAGTCTCCAAGTTGCTGCATTTAAAAGTTGCCCTTCTGGCCGGCTCTTTCTTTCTTGCTCTCCCAATAATCAACTCCCTCCCACCCTTAAAAAAAAAAATTAAAATATTTTACTGCAAGGATTCCATCGAAGTTTTGTTTAAAGTGGAGGGCTCCATCACAGCAAAAAGTTTGAGAACCATTGGTCTAAACTACCATGTGATAAATGCAAGCACAGCTGAGACAATCTGACCATGCATATTGGCCCCAAAGGAGTTCTCAAAATGAATTAAAATAGTCATCCTGCATCAAAGAACCATTGACACCATTGTAAAGATAACTTAGAACTAACATGACAGTTTTGATTGGAATCAGCCACTGTCTTTTGCTGCAAATAGTAAAACAAGAATGTGTGGAATGGGCCCTCTGAGTCATTCCTGTTGAGTGCAAACTTTCCAAATGAAAAAAGTAAGGGAGCTGATGCCAGTTCACTCTTCACCTACAGGCTTGGCTTAGTAGATTGTTTAATAACACAAGTGTGTCCATGGATTGCCTCAACAGGTGCTTGGAGCCAGTAATGGACTGGATCGGGATAAATAAACTGAAGCTCAATCCTGACAAGATTGGGTGCTTTTGGTTTATTAGTGTATTGAACCATGGAAGTGGTATGCAGGGCTGCCTCTGAAGTAGTATTGAACCTGTTCTGGATGGAGTTGCACACCTTTAAAGGTCAGTGTGTGTGTCAGTTTTGGCCCTTCTTGGGGAGAGAGAACCTGGCCACAGTGATTCACACAGTAGTAACATCCAGGCTAGACCATCATGATCATGATCATCATGATGATGATTTATTGGTATGCTGCCTTTCCATAGTAATTTATGCTCAAGTTGTCTTACTGCATGAAGAAAATTACATAATTCACTCAGTTACAAAACCAAATTTAAATAATCATACATTAATGAAACATCTCATTAAGAAATATACAATAAAATGAAACACAGTTTTCTAAGTTAGTCATCTCCATTAATTTCAGTGGCTCAACTCTGAGTACACCTTACTTGGATACAACCCAAATAAAAATGGAAATAATAACCATCAATAAGAATGAAACCAGGAACTAGGCAGCAGGTAAAAACAAAGTAAAAATAGTAAGTAAAAAAATCTTGAATGGCGTTAAAAGTCCAGAAGAACAAGGACAGGCTTCAACTGGTGTCTACAATATAACAATGATGATGCCTGGTAAACATGTCTAGAGAGAGAGAATTCCAGCTTTTGAGCACCATGACAGAAATGGTCCTTTGTCCTGTTGCCACTCACCTAACCTTTAAAGGTAAGGATGCAATCTCAATTGATGGGAAGTTTCCTATGGGTAAAGGTTATCCTTTAAATACTCCAGGCTCAGGCTGTTTAAAGCTTTAAAGCTTGAAACCAACACTCTGAATTGTGCTTGGAAACCAATTGGGTGCTAATTACAGAATACTTCTTAACACTGAAGTATTACATTCCAGTAGTGTAGTGGCATATTCAGAAGTACAGGGTCCTTCTATGTTAGTCACAGCCCCCTTTTTTTGCTGCTGCGTTCAGAATGAGATCCTTGTTAATGTCTTCTCCCACAACAACAGATATCCCTAGGAGCCAATAAGCATGAAAGGGGAGAGTTTTAGCTACTGAGACTCTTTCAGTCTTTTCAGTGGCTGATTCACCTTTTATTCTGATTGGCTTCAATCAGCAGGAAAGATCGAGGAAGCATATTAGACCTCTTCTCAGTGGCTAACACACTCCCCTTTCACGCTGGTTGACTTGTAGGATGCTGGAGACCTAGGGGCCCTGCTTGGACCTTGCTCCTAAAAAAGTAAGGGGTCTAAGACCCCCTGAGACCCCAGATGATCACACCCCTGTTAAGTTCACAGTATTCAGTATCTGTCAATAATGTGTTCTGCTCGTTGTATGTAGAGCTGCCTTCAGAACCTTCAGTACCTTATTATATTATTATTATTATCTTTATACCCCGCCCTTTGTCCAAACTGGAACTCAAGGCGGCTTCCAGATAAAAATAAGTACATAACATTAAGAACCTATAAAATATAAAACATATAAACATATAAAATCAGCATTAAAACAGGATTAAACTATTAAGATGTTAAAACCAATTAGATATACACTTAAAATACTGCAACCCAGTTTAGGAGCATACAAGTAAAACAATAACATACAGCATCCTCTTCAGTCACTACCCTTAAAACCTTCAGTTCCAAAGGCCTGCCGGAAGAAAAAAGTCTTTAGCTTACCTTACAGTGAAATGCTTTCAAATATTATAGGAAGACTAAGTACAACTTTAGTCCAATGTAAAAATATAAAAATGTTCAAAATAAATAAACTTTTAAAGATGATATAGTAATAAATAGGCTTTGACCTGAACAGAAAAATCTGATCCAAATCCTTAAATAATTAATAAATAACAACAAAATATGTCAAAGACCAGTAGTCAAAATAGATAAAATTACAAAGACAATTTAATAACAAATTGACTTGTCTGTTCTGGTCAAGGTCTGATCAAAATCCTTGTATGACCAATAAATGACAATAAAATTTGTCAAAGACTATATGTGTTATAATTCCAATTTCTTCTTAAGTAGTCAGAAGACAATTAATTGTATACAAGTTTGTCAGAGAGAATTGATCCACTAAGTTAGTGTGTCTAAACAAAGTGGTAAGCTGGCCAGTCATATAACTCATGACCATAAGGTTACTATGCACAAGTGGTACTAGTTAGTATAGGAAGTTGTATTGTTCTGGTAATTGCGCCCAATTAATGATACCTTTCTGGAGCCTTCCAAAGCTAAGATTGTCAGCTCCCCACTGCTTTTTTTGGAGGGAGGTAAGGGATTATAAAGTCAAAAGAGTGAGCTATATAAAATCCTTAGATAAGTAGTACAATATTTGGAATGGATTAGAAAGGTTACAATATTTTGGCTCAATTAATACATACACAAATTTAGATTGTAGGGTGAGGAAAGCTGTCATTGAAGAACTTGCAGTTTTCCTAGCAGTTATTCACACATCTCCAGAAAAGTCTGTTTTGCACCTTGAAAAAACAGGATAAGGGAATGATGAAATTCAGGATTCTCTCAGAATCTCACCGCTGGCTTCCTTGCTGAATGTTACCTCTCACTATATTGATAAATGGCTGCTGATCTCTTACATATATATCTAGCCTTTCTTGAACCATGTTAACTCTGTTAACAAAACACATTTCATCAAAGAGCTGAACAAGCAGGGAGTGGAAATACAAAGGAAGCATTTTGTAATCGTGGGAGTATGCTATAGTTAAAGTTTGCAATTTCAGGAAATGAATAGCATGCCCCAATACGTCTTTTCCCCCTTGTGTGTGGACAGGTGGTTATAATATTGGCATATTGAAAAGGAGAACATGTGCAGAGGTGTTAGTTGCAAACCATCCTTGTCAATACATAGTTGGGAACTGAGAAGCTTCAGTTTGTAAATGAAAACAAGAGAGGTTTCTTTTTGATATGCGCAAGAGTTTCTTAATGCTTTTGTTGAAGAACTTTGGTCTAGGACAATGAAGTAGTATCTGACTGCTTTGGAAAATAGTTATGATGGCTTTTAATTATTTGGAAATAGAACGCTGCATGGAAAAACCGCTAGCTATTAAGAAAAGTTGCAAGTTTAATTGTTTTCAGTATGTTTGCAAGGCCAGTAAAAAGGCTCACAATGTACCAAGATTTCAGGGAGCTGTTGAAGCCCATGCTGAGTCATGTTAATAGGCATGGCTAACCAGTGATGAAAGATTGATGAAGCCTAATGAAAGTAGTCTGGTAATAATGGGGAAAGCATTTGAAAATGTACATGCCATTGACATTCCTTAATCTGAGTTAATTGTAAAAACATTTACTCAAAGCTGCACAGTTACCATATTTTTCTTATAAAACAATAGGCCTGCACATTTCAAAACACAATATAGAGGCAAATTTCCAAGTCAAAGAGAATACAACTTTTTAAAAAAGGATATCATGTTAGGTGTATATTTATGAAATGTAGCTTACATTTTCAATATAAAGATATGCATATTTAGTCTGTTGCAAAAATTGCTGAGAGCAAAGTGCTAAAAGTATGTTTTGAACCCTCAAAACTATAAATGCCAAACATTAATATTATGTACCATTAACCAGCTCCCAGGCATTTTAAGCGTTTAATGTTATAACTTTAAATCTTTTATTTTTTTGTTTGCTGCTTATGTTTACTGTTGGTAGGTTGATTTTATTGTGATATTCTGTATTTTAACCTTTTTGTACACCGCCCAGAGAGCCATTCGCTATGGGCGGTTTATAAATGAAACAAATAAATAAATTAATTAATTAAATGAACACACAATTACATCACAGCTTGGTGACAGATAGAAAGAGTGTGGTGTCGTGTTGCATTCCCAAAGTGTGGTAGCAGTATGAAAAGTATACTGACTTTTTGGATGCTGAAGAAAAGTAGTAGTTGATGTCCCCTTTAATACAAAGCTTCAGCTTAATAAAATCATCCTTTGAAAGAAGTGATCAACTAAATTTTAACAGTGTTGAATAAAGCATTTTCTCTGTGTGCTTCTGTGTTTAGTTAGATGAAACATTCTGCTTCATCAGTGGTGTATAAACAAAAAAGTACTTTTATAAGGTCACTAAAGGTATGGATAATGGAGATTGGTGTTGTAATGCAGAGGTGGGGAACCTGTGGTCCTCCAGATGTTGCTAGACTACAACTCCCATGATCCTTTAGTAATGGTCATGCTGTCTGGGGCTTATGGAAGTTGGATTCCAGCAACATCTGGAAGACCACAGGTTTCTCACACCTGTTATAATGTATAGACAAGTGATGATGGCAGGGAGGATGGTTACCATCCTCAAAGCTTCTTGTGGTGAGAAGCATGAACTGCTGTGATTTACTGTCCTTGATTGTGTTGGGCCAGAAAGACTCTGGGTAAATAAATGGCAGATGTAGTATCTATGTAGTGATATCTATCGAAATATAGGTAGAGCCAATGCCTGTGTTTGGCTCAACCTAAGAAGATGATATAGGATGGAATTACTGCTTGCTTGTCTTGTGACTGGTAGCCCATGGTTCCAAACAAGTGGTTGTACAAAAAAGGATCTGATCCCTGTGCTCAGTGCCTTTGCTCACAACCTTGTTGTTATGTGCCTCCAAGTCGACTATGACTTATGGCGACCCTATAAATCAGTGACCTCCAACAGCATCTGTCATGAACCACCCTATTCAGATCTTGTAAGTTCAGGTCTGTGGCTTCCTTTATGGAATCAATCCATCTCTTGTTTGGCCTTCCTCTTTTTCTACTTCCTTCTGTTTTTCCAAGCATTATTATCTTTTCTAATGAATCATGTCTTCTCATTATGTGTCCAAAGTATGATAACCTCAGTTTCATCATTTTAGCTTCTAGTGATAGTTCTGGTTTAATTTGTTCTAACACCCAATTATTTGTCTTTTTTGCAGTCCATGGTATCTGCAAAGCTCTTCTCCAACACCACATTTCAAATGTGTTGATTTTTCTCTTACCAGCTTTTTTCACTGTCCAACTTTCACATCCATACATAGAGATCGGAAATACCATGGTCTGAACGATCCTGATTTAGTGTTCAGTGATACATCTTTACATTTGAGGACCTTTTCTAGTTCTCTCACAGCTGCCCTCCCCAGTCCTAGCTTTCTTCTGATTTCTTAACTATTGTCTCCATTTTGGTTAATGATTGTGCCAAGGTATTGATAATCCTTGACAAGTTCAGTGTCCTCATTGTCAACTGTAAAGTTGCATAAATCTTCTGTTGTCATTACTTTAGTCTTTTTGACGTTCAGCTGTAGTCCTGCTTTTGTGCTTTCCTCTTTAACTTTCATCAGCATTCGTTTCAGTTCATTACTGGTTTCTGCTGGTAGTATGGTATCTTCTGCATATCTTAAATTATTTATATTTCTCCCTCCAATTTTCACACCTCCTTCTTCTTGGTCCAATCCTGCTTTCCGTATGATATGTTCTGCGTATAGATTAAATAAATAGGGTGATAAAATACACCCATCTCACACCCTTTCCCATGGGGAACCAATTGGTTTCTCCCTATTCTGTCCTTACAGTAGCCTCTTGTGCAGAGTATAGGTTGCGCATCAGGACGATCAGATGCTGTGGCACCCCCATTTCTTTTAAAGCAGTCCATAGTTTTTCATGATCTACACAGTCAAAGGCTTTGCTGTAATCTATCAAGCACAGGGTGATTTTCTTCTGAAATTCCTTTGTCCGTTCCATTACCCAACGTATGTTTGTGATATGATCTCTGGTACTTCTTCACTTTCTAAATCCAGCTTGGACGTCTGGCATTTCTCACTCCATATATGGCAAGCGCCTTTGTTGTAGAATCTTGAGCATTACTTTACTTGCATGGGATATTAAGGCAATAGTTCGATAATTACTATATTCCCTGGGATCCCCTTTCTTTGGAATTGGGCTGTATATGGAACGCTTCCAGTCTGTGGGCCATTGTTTAGTTTTCCATATTTCTTGACAGATTTTTGTCAAAATTTGGACTGATTCAGTCTCACTAGTTTGTAGCAACTCTATTGGTATGCCATTTGTTCCTGGTGATTTGTTTCTTCAAAGTATTTTAACAGCAGCTTTCACCTCGCATTCTAAAATTTCTGGTTCTTAATCATATGGTTCCTCCGTGAATGAATCTGTCATCCTTGCATCTCTTTTATAGAGTTCTTCAGTGTATTGCTTCCATCTTCCTTTTATTTCATCTCGGTCAGTCAGTGTGTTTCCCTGTTGATTATTCAACATCCCAACTCTTGGTTTAAATTTCCCTTTCATTTCTCTAATCTTTTGGAACAGGGCTCTTGTTCTACCCTTTTTGTTGTTCTCTTCTATTTCTATACAGTAACTATTGTAATAGTTCTCTTTGTCCCTACGTACTAGTTGCTGTATTGTAGCATTTAGGGTTCTGACTGTGTTTCTATCTCCTTTTGCTTTTGCTTTCCTTCTCGCTTTAACCATTTGAAGAGTTTCTTCAGTCATCCATTGGGGTCTTTCTCTCTTTTTAACTAGAGGTATTGTCTTTTTGCATTCTTCTCTTATAACCTCTCTGACTTCATTCCATAGTTCTTCTGGATCTCTGACAACTAAGTTTAAAGCCTCAAACCTGTTCCTTATTTCATCTTTATATGCTTCTGGGATGTTATTTAAATTGTATTTTGGCGTTGTGATTGTTTTGTTGGTCTTCTTTAGCTTTACTCTGATTTTCGATACGACCAGTTCATGATCTGTACCACAGTCTGCTCCTGGTCTTGTTTTTGCAGAAAGTATGGAACTTCTCCATCTTCTGCTACCAATTATATAATCAATTTGATTCCTATATTGACCATTTGGTGATGTCCACGTGTATAGTCGTCTTTTTGGTTGTTCAATTAATGTGTTAGCAAGAAACAAATTATTGGCTTCACAGAATTCAATAAGTCTTTCTCCTGCTTCGTTTCTGTCTCCTAGGCCCCATTTCCCCACAATTCCTAATTCTTCTCTGTTCCCTACTTTTGCATTCCAGTCCCCCATGATTATCAGAACATCTTGTTTTGGTGTGTGATCAATTTCTTCCTGTACTTCTGCGTAAAATCTCTCCAATTCCTCTTCTTCTGTGTTTGCTGTCGGAGCATAGACTTGGATGATAGTTGTGTTGATAGGTTTCCCATTTAATCTCATTGATATAACTCGCTCAGACCTTGCGTTGTAGCTCCTAATTGCTCTTGCTACATCACTTCTCACTATTAAAGCAACCCCATTTCTTCTTAATTTCTCATTTCCTGCATAAAATATTTTGTAGTTGCCTGATTGCAAATGTCCCATTCCTGTCCATTTTAGTCCGCTCACACCAAGTATTGTAATGTTGATGTGTTCCATCTCTTGCTTGACAATTTCTAACTTTCCCTGGTTCATGCTTCTCACGTTCCATGTTCCTATTGTGTGCGTCTTACAACTCCGGACTCTCCTTTCACATCTGTGCACATCAGCCTCTGGGCTTCCTTTTGGCTTTGACCCAGCTGCATCATTAGTCACAGCGCTACTTGTCCTTGTCCTTTGTTCTTCCCCAGTAGTTTGGTGAGTGCCTTCTGACCTGGGGGTCTCATCTTCCAGCACTATCTCGTGTTGCATTTTGGATTCTCTGTTCATAGGGTTTTCATGGTAAGAGGTATTCAGAGGTGGTTTACCATTGCCTTCCTCTGAGTTTGGATGCATCTTAGTTTGGTGTTTTAGCTTTGACCATTCCGCCTTGGGTGCCCCTGCTAGGAGTCTAGCCTCTTGGTCTAGACTCCTGACAGCATTGCTCTCAGCTTCTTCAACACACTCAAACCCCCTCACTACGTTAAGTGTGCATCCGAAGAGGAGGGCTCACAACCTACTACCTGAAATATCAAATACAATTTCTGAAATATAGTTTTGTTTAAGATCTTGAAACTGTTTATATTTATATCTGCTGTAGTGAAGAGAGATTTTGGCTGTGAACACACTAGTCACCAGAACAAAGCATTTCCATTAGACACATGTGGAGGGGGAATGGGCTGATCTGCGGATCAGTTGTGAAATCTCTTTGAAGCTAAGTTTAAAAAAACCACACTCAGGCTGCTCCCATCAGGTTTTACAGTAAAAAGAGGTGGGGTTTGGCTAGCGTTGTGTGCCCCTGTTTTTGGAAGAGAGAGGTGGAGACGCACTGGAACTAGCAGAACACTGAGTGTGTTTCTACACTATTACTTTGGACCATGCTGCTGTATTATGTGATGCAAGCTAATTAGATGAAAATAATCTAAAGGAACTTTACAAATTAAACATAGCACTAACACTGAAAGTAGCCTTTGTTTCTAGGATGCTTGTTTTGTAAAAAACATTTCTAGTGGTGACACTGACAAAATCTCTGAATCCCTCTGGCAAAATACTGACAGTCTGCAGGCAACCTTTGTCTGTGTATGAGCTCCATAGAGTTTGATTTCAGGCTGCAAACTCTTGATTCCTTCCTATCTCAGATATGGATAGGGCAGTGGTGGCTAGTGCCCACTAGACTTTGAGCTGCTATGGGTGTGTGGCCAATGAGGTCATGGCCAACTGCTGTTTTCTCCCTGTTGTCCTCCCTTGCAAACATACTGTGGATACAAGCATTGTAGTTTTACAAACAGCACCTAACTAAACTGTAAAGTGACTTACTTTGGTTCAAAAGGGGTCCCTGCTGCCACTGTTGCTTCTCAGATAGGAGAAAAGTTGTGTGGCCTCCAACTGTTCTTGTTCTTTCCCTATCCTTCTCCTTTGCAAAGAAACAGTGAACACTTAAAAATGCAGTTTTAATAATACTGAGCACCTAACAGAGCTTTAGTCCTATGCTCGCTGTCATGAATGTGCACACAGTTAAGCCTTACCTCCTCAGTAGTGAATAGAAACCTAGATCTCTGCTCATTCAGTAATGCTGGCCCAATCATGTTTAAACACACACACGCACACAAAGTGAGTGAATTGCTGGAAACTCACATTTAGAAAGCACTACAAAAGTAGTCCTATGCTTACTGTGATGAGTAAGCCCCACAGAACACAAGTGGAGGTTTACTAACTTTTGAATAAGATGAAGAGGATTTTATTAGTAACCAGCAGTGCTTGGAAAATTCATTTTAAAAAAGGAACAAAATAGTTCCGTTCAAGTTCACCCAAATGCACTTTTAATTCATAATAATTTCTGCCTGCCACACACAAGGCACAGTGCTGCTCTCCCCCAGTGCCAACCCATGCAAAGAATTCAACGGAATAGTAAAAAGAAAATAAAAGAAACATTTGGGCAACTTGATAATATATTTTTAAATTAAAACATATTTAAAATGAGCATCTGTAATTGTATAAATGTAATGGTTAGAGTGTTGGACTAGGACCTGCAAGACCAGGGTTCAATTCTACACCCAGTTAAATGAGCACAGTGGGGCTTATTTCTAAGTAAAACAAATAGGATTATGTTAGTTACTATAGCTAAATCATACCCCCTCCTTGGTAGGTGCCAGTTCAGCCTATGAAGAAACCAGATTCTCCACACGCTAGGGATAGGATTTGCTATCTGATTCCATTCCGTTTTTCAGTTCCTCAAATGGGCTGCCAGTTCCTATTTACTATAAACTGTGTTCCGCTAGTTATCATGATTCCTGGTTCTCTCTCTCTTTTTTTCATTCTTTTTTCTGAAAAATTACATAATTTTCTGTTATTCCTTATGCTGCTGTATATTTATATAATGTATACAGCAGCAGCAGATTACAAAAATAATTATGTAATTCTCGCTACAGGCTAAAAAAACCGATGGTGTCTCTAATAGCTGCAAACGCACACAAAGAGTGGGAGCCTGTTCGTTGAGAACTTGTGGATTATCCCAGAATTTGATATCAAATCTGATTTTGTGTGTGTGCACATACACACACTTACCTTGGTAGCCAAACATTTTGGGGGATGGTTTGCCACAAATAGTGTCCCCTTCCCCCCACCCTGACAATAAAAAAAGTCCAGTCTGGCTCATGAAGAAACCAGACTTCTCCACCCCCCATTATGATGCCAAGCAAACATTTTTAGGGGCTATCTGCATCCAAGAATCTCCTTTCCCGTCTTTCCCTTCTACAGTAAATAGGGTCCAGTCCTATGAAGAAACCTGCTTCCACCCTCACCCCCATACCAGCCAACCATGCTTTTGGGATTGTTCACTACTATTCCTCTCAATGAAATGACTATATATATATGGCAGTGATGAACCAGTCCCAGACGTTATACCATGAACTCACAGTGATATATTGCTGATTTCAAAGACAGGTAGGCTGGCTAGTCACAGAAAAGAAAGAAAGGTTGTGGATGCTGCTGCTTTAATGTGGTGCTTGCAAAAGGAGGGGAAAGTAACTCAGTTTGCATATGCATGCATCTAATTGGCTCAGATTGAAGTACATGCCTCTGAGCATTGGAGAGGCTCTTTATAGTCCTGCCCTAATGCTATGGAACTTCCAATGCGTTTATGAGGGACTCCTCCTGAATGGCTAGAGCTTATTCCATGGGAAGTAAAGTAAAAAAGGAGGTCCTGGAGGTGCTGAGGGGACCCTGTTCTTCTTAAGCCACTCCTGCTAGAATTTATTATTGTTATTACCCTAGAGACAGGGGTGGGACCATAGCAATGATTGTGATTGGCTGAGCTATCCAAAGATGATTGGCCAGAGCAAAAGATGGGTAGAAACAAGTCCAGAGTGTCTCTAAATGTGTGGTACTGTATTGAATATGAATGTAAGGAATGGAGAAAGGACACTGGGCTGTAGGTAATATATTGAATATGAATGTAAGGAACAGAGAAGGGATGGGATCTAGATGGACTCTAAGTTGGAGGTTTTAGGGTGGACGGTGTCCCAGCAGCCCTTAGTGAGGGGTCTCCACTGGGACAGGGAAAGGTCTGCATGCAGAGATTCTTTAAAAATGTCACTATTTTATTCAATACTATTTTCATAAACCATGAAGACTAAAGCTTGTTCACAAGCTGACTTGTTCCCCTCTTTGGTAGACTGAGTATCACAAACGAGTTTATTATGTTATCTCTTAACAATGTATAGTTCACAACTGATAGTATCTTTTGGGGGGTTATGAATCATCCACTGACATACAGGTATGAGAAGAGGCCTTTCTCCATTCATCTCATGCAGATTGTTATCAGGGTGGCAATTAGCTCTGGTGACAGCTGGTATCTCCCTAGAATTCCACATCTAGTGTAATATTTATAGAGTTCTAATTCCTTCATTAGAGGACTGCCTTGTTTTTAAATACTTCAAAATGCATGGAAGCACTAAACATGAATATATGTGCTCTGTTACATGCTTCCCATTATACTATTTTCAACCTGTGACAGTCTGCCACTTAACTGTACCAAATGTAAGATATCAAGGACATTTTTGCTTCACTACTTTCTACCACTGGAGGTTTGCCAAAGCCTGAACCAGAACAGATTACTTTTAATTGAGCAGTCATGTAGTATCAGGGACAACTAATATTTGCTTATAAGTAGTTGTATTTTTCCAGCTGAACAACTTGTTTTTCACTTTTTTGTATCTTTTTTTAAAAAAAGCTGTACCTGTTCTGAACCTAAGAACACAGTGAGTTTTAGTAACGTACAGTGCCTTGCAAAAGTAATCAGACCCCTGACCAATGCTCTCATATTACTGAATTACAAATGGTACATTGTAATTTTGTTCTGTTATGATATTTTATTTTGAAACACTGACACTCAAAATCAATTATTGTAAGGTGACATTGGTTTTATGTTGGGAAATGTTTGTAAGAAACATAAAAAACTGAAACATGTTGCTTGCATAAGTATCCACCCCCACACATTAATATTTGGTAGAGCCACCTTTCGCTGCAGTAACAGCTTTAACAGCTTTTGGGGTAGGTATGTACCAGCCTTGCACATAGTGTCAGAGGGATTTTGGCCCATTCTTCTTGGCAGATTTGCTCCAGGTCCTTCAGGTTGGTTGAATGTTGCTTATGGACCACAATTTTCAAAGAGCACCACAGATTCTCAATGGGACTGAGATCAGGACTTTGACTGGGCCACTGTAGGACATTCACCTTTTTGTTCTTGAGCTACTCCAGTGTTGCTTTGGCCTTTTGCTTGGGATCATTGTTGAAAAGTGCATTTCCTCTCAAGCTTCAGTTTTTTAGTGGACTGAAGCAGGTTCTCTTGCAGAATTTCCCTGTATTTTGCTCCATCCATTCTTCCTTTAATTTTAACAAGATGCCCAGTCCCGTCTGATGAAAAGCATCCCCACAACATGATGCTTCCACCACCAAACTTCACTGTAGGGATGGTGTGTCTTGAGGCATGGGCAGTGTTAGGTTTGCACCACAAATAGCGCTTTGAGTTTTGGCCAAAAAGCACTATCTTGGTCTCATTTGACTACATAACCTTTTCCCACATGACAGCTGGGGCACTCTCATGCTTCCTGGCAAACTTCAGACGTGCTTTCAGATGATACTTTTTGGGTAATGGCTTCTTTCTTGGCACCCCTCCCATACAGGCCAGTGTTATGCAGAGCTCTTGATATGGTTGACTGGTGCACCATTCCTCCATACCCAGCCACTGAACTCTGTAGGTCCTTCCAAGTGATTGTTGGCCTTTCTGTGGCTTCTCTCACAAGTCTCCTTCTTGTTTGAGAGCTGAGTTTTGAGGGACGGCCTTTTCTTGGCAGTGCCTGGGTGGTATCATGCAGCTTCCGCTTCCTGATTATTGATCCAACTGTGCTCACTGGGATATCCAAACACTAGGATATTCTTTTGTACCCTTTTCCTAATCTATGCATTTGTATTACATTACCTCTCACTTCTGTAGAATGCTCTTTGGTCTTCATGTTCCTTCAGATCCACAGCCTGACCAATGATCCTTCAACAGTGGGGTTTTTATCCTGACAGTGTGACAGCAACCTTAATGGTTCACAGGTGGAGGCCAATGGTAAGGTAATTGTGTCCTCGACAGGCAATTTCTTTCAGCTGTGTAAACTGGGAGCTTCCACAGCACAGAGGTTGACTACTTATGCAAGTAACACGTTTCAGTTTTTTATGTTTCTTACAAACATTTCCCAACATAAAACCAATGTTACCTTACAATAATTGATTTTGAGTTTCAGTATTCCGGCTCGGGACTTCATGGCCTCCATGACAACCATGGGGCTGTCTCAACTTGTTACTGGCCCAACACATACGGCAGGGCACACCCTCGACTTGGTTTTTGCTCCAGATGGAGCAAAATGGATGGGTGGTCTGGAGATAACAGGGGTGGATGTCACTCCATTGTCATGGTCAGATCACTTCCTGGTGAAGTTTAGACTTATGGTTCCGATCCTTCCTTGCAGGGGTGGTGGACAGATTAAGATGGTCCGCCCCCGGAGCCTAATGGAATCCCACTGGATTCCTGAATGTCCTGGGGGAGTTCCCAGTAGACAGAGCAGATGACCCTGTTGAAGCCCTTGTCACGCTGTGGAACAGCGAGGCGCGTCGGGCTCTTGACACGGTTGCCCCCAAGCTCCCTCTCCGACACTGTGGAGCCCAGCTTGCACCTTGGTACACCAGTGAGCTAAGGGCAATGAAACAGGCTGGACAACAGCTGGAGCACAAGTGGCGAAAGACATGCTGTGAGGCTGATCGGGCACGAGTAAAACATCATAACCGTGCCTACTGTGCGGCGGTGAGGGCGGCAAAGAAGACCCACTTCTTTGCCTCCATCGCATCCTCAAGTAGCCGTCTGGTGGAGCTTCTCCGTATTGTCAGGGGTCTGTTGACATCAATTCCAGGAAATGGAGTCTTAGACCCCTCGGAGGCCCACTGTGAATTGTTTGCAAGGCACTTTGAGGGTAAAGTTGCTCGCCTCCGTAGCAGTCTTGATGCCCCATCCACATCTACTGTAGTCCGCAATGAGGTGTCCAGTGCAACGTCTGCTGCAACCACCTTGGAAGTTGCAAGCCACCTTGAAAGAGGCGGTGATTAGACCACTCCTGAAAAAGCCCACCCTGGACCCATTGATTTGTGACAACTACCGACTGGTTGCAAATACCCCCTTCTTAGGAAATGATTGAGAGGGTTGTGGCGCAGCAATTGCAAGTACTCTTGGATTAAACAGATTGTCTTGATCCATCCCAGTCTGGGTTCAGGGCTGGTTATGGGACTGAATCAGCCTTGGTCACCCTGATGGATGACCTTTATCGGGAGAAGGACAGGGGGAGTGCAACCCTGTTACTCTTACTTGATCTCTCAGCGGCTTTTGATACCATTAACCATGGTATCCTTTTGGGCCGACTTGGTGAGATGGGTATTGGAGACACTGTTTTACAGTGGTTCCGATCCTATCTCCAGGGTCGTTCTCAGAGAATAGCATTGGGTGACTGTCTTTCGGGCCCCTGGCAGCTGTGCTGTGGGGTGCCACAGGGTACCATCTTGTCCCTTATGCTGTTTAACATCTATATGAAGCCCTTGGAAGCAGTCATCAGGAGCTTTGGGGCAAGGTCAGCAGTATGGTGATGATACCCAGCTCTATTTCTCCATAACATCTGAATCAGGAGAGGCCGTGCAAGCCCTGGACCACTGCCTGGACTCGGTGGTGGGCTGGATGAGGGCCAATAAACTGAGTCTGAATCCTAGCAAGACGGAGGAGCTGTGGGTTGGTGGTTCCCAAGTTTGGATAATTGGTCAGTTGCCTGCTTTGGATGGGGTCGTACTCCCTCTGAAAGAGCAGGTCCATAGCCTGGGTGCTCCTGGATCCATCTTTGTTGCTACAAACCCAGGTGACCTCAGTGGCTAGGACTCCATTTCCTGGAATTGATGTCAACAGACCCCTGACAATACGGAGAAGCTCCACCGGACGGCTACTTGAGGAAGTGGGTCTTCTTTGCCGCCCTCACCGCCACACAGTAGGCACGGTTATGATGTTTTACTCGTGCCCAATCAGCCTCACAGCATGTCTTTCGCCACTTGTGCTCCAGCTGTTGTCCAGCCTGTTTCATTGCCCTTAGCTCACTGGTGTACCAAGGTGCAAGCCGGGCTCCACAGTGCCGGAGAGGGAGCTTGGGGGCAACCGTGTCAAGAGCCCGACGCGCCTCGCTGTTCCACAGCGTGACAAGGGCTTCAACAGGGTCATCTGCTCTGTCTACTGGGAACTCCCCCAGGACATTCAGGAATCCAGTGGGATTCCATTAGGCTCCGGGGGCGGACCATCTTAATCTGTCCACCACCCCTGCAAGGAAGGATCGGAACCATAAGTCTAAACTTCACCAGGAAGTGATCTGACCATGACAATGGGGTGACATCCACCCCTGTTATCTCCAGACCACCCATCCATTTTGCTCCATCTGGAGCAAAAACCAAGTCGAGGGTGTGCCCTGCCGTATGTGTTGGGCCAGTAACAAGTTGAGACAGCCCCATGGTTGTCATGGAGGCCATGAAGTCCCGAGCCGGAATACTAGAGGCAGCCTCAGCATGGACATTGAAATCACCCAGCACTATCGTTCTGGGCTCCCCCAACGCCACAGCCGAGATGACTTCCACCAGCTCAGTCAGAGAAGCTGCCGGGCAGCAGGGTGGACGGTACACCAGCAGCAACCCTAGTTTACTGTCTTCTCGGCCCAACACCAGGTGCGGGCCCTCACAGCCTGCTCCAAGACAGAGTGGTTTCCTGGTGACAGAGATGGAAGTTCTGTAGACCACAGCAACTCCTCCTGTCAGAAGGCAGAGCTGGGGTCCCAATCCCGGGGAGCTGGATCCCGGAGAGTTGGGAGAAGAGTATTTGGATGGATGGCAGAGGGAAGGGGGAGGAACTTCCCCTCTTTGGAGCGAAGACGAAACAGAGGAACTGCCAGTGATAAGGTCGCTTAGCAACGGGGAGCCTGAGCCCTCCCTGGACATTCTCACGCCTCCCCCTCTTTCAGGCTCAGAGCAAGAGGGGAAAGAGGGAGGGCTGCTCACAGCCGAAAAGCGGGGAGGCAGTTTACCATCAGCCCCTCCCCTATCCCCCATCCTGGAATCGGAAACTTCAGAAGAGGAGGGGGTGATGCTTCCCCCCTCACCGCGCACACGCAGACAGCTGAAAAGACAGGAGAGAAGGGGGGAAGGCGGGCAGTACCTGAGGGGCAGTTAAGGAGGAGCGAAAGATTGCGCGCCCGTTTGGCCCCTTCTTAAAGAACAGGCGGGAAGAAGTCCCTTGCTCTGTCAACTTTCTCCCAATGCCGCAGGACCTGTATCCCTGTATTGCTTCATGAGAAAACACAGTCTTTGTTTGGACATTACCCTAATAAAACACGAATTAACTACAGCTGTTGGTCTGGTTCCTGAGTCACATCCTGGGCCTGACAGCTTGACAGAGCCACCTAAATCACCCTCAACGCTCTCTTCACTTGACTGGGACAAGATGTCAAAGGGAGCAGCGGGGGGGACGAACCCCACTTCTGAGACGGAAGAAGTGGAACTCTTGAGGACTAAGGTAGCTGATTTGCAGACGGATGTTCAAGCCCTGCTAGCAGCAGTCAAGGCGCTGAAGACGGATAATCAAACCTTGAAGGCCACGATAGACCAGATGCGAACAGCCCCTCCAGCTGCTGTAGTAAAGGTTCCCATTGGATTGCCCCCAAAATACGCGGGACAAAGTGATCAGTTGGCAACCTTCATGGCTCAGTGTGAGTTATATCTGGATGTCAGGCACACGGAATTTCCAGATGATGGGGCTAAAGTAGCCTTCGTGATTAGCCTCCTGGAGGGAGAAGCTGCAAAATGGGTGACTCCGTATCTCGTGAGAAAGGATACTGTCTTAGGAAGGTACAGAGGATTTATACAGGAGATGACCGAGATGTTTCAAGACCCGCAAAGGGCTGAAACAGTAGCGCGGCAACTAGGCGCTCTGAAGCAAGCTAAAGGGACTGTTTCCGAGTACACTAACGCTTTTAAAATTCTGTCCCAGGAAACTGGTTACAATGACGCCACCCTGATGTTTATGTACCGGAGTGGATTAAATGCTGAAATCCTGGATGAGTTGGCCAGGACCTCCCCCCCCCGCTGACCTACCAGGGCTCATCTTGCTATGCCTACAGATAGATCACCGGATGGAAGGAAGGCGCCTGGAAAGGAAGCAGGAGGTCCCGAGATACTCAGCCTCGGCATCCCGCAACAAGACCCTTCCCACTGCAGGGATGGCAGGTAATGCAACTGAGGGACAGGGAGGGGCTAGGCCAAGACTGTTGGAAGAAGAAAAGGAAAGACGACGCCGGGAACATTTATGCTTTTATTGTTCAAAGCCGGGCCATGTGGCCAGAGACTGTGGACTGAAAGGGGGGAAAGCCGAGCCGTCGGGAAACTAGAACACCCAGTCCACGTGCAGGCCGGTGGACTGGGGGCAGCGTTGTATAAAGGCCCCCCAACGATCCAACCTCCCTCAAAGGGGGTGTTGGTCTTGCCTATTCGGATTACAACTTCCAGAGGAGTGGTGTTTAATTCCACTGCCTTAATTGACAGTGGAGCCTCCACAAATTTTATTGATGCAAAGTTAGTCAAGCGTCATGGAATTTCCCGGTGGAAACTGGACGCTCCCCTAGCTGTGGAGACTATCGATGGGAGACCCCTGAAGCCAGGAGGGGTGACACAAGCCACGGAGGAAGTGAAACTTCAAATCCCTGGGCACGAAGAGTTCATTTCGCTATACGTGTCAGATCTCTCGAACTTTGAGGTGATTCTGGGAATGCCCTGGCTAGCAAAGCATGAACCCAAAATAAGTTGGAAGGAGGTGGTGGTGTGGTTCACCTCACAGTATTGCCAGGAGAACTGTCAACCTGAAGGAATCAAGAACACCTTAGCGGGGGCAGTGCAAGAGATCGAGCAAGTGACCCTGCCGCCAAAGTATGAAGAATTCAAAGATGTGTTTGATGAAAAAGAGGCAGAGACTTTACCCCCCCACTGCCCTTACGACTGTACGATTGACCTAGTGCCAGGAGCCAGCATCCCATCAGGGAGAATCTACTCTCTCACAGAGAATGAGAGGGAGGCCCTGAAGGAATTCCTGGATAAAAACCTGAGGCGAGGATTCATACGCCCCCCACAATCCCCTGCTGGAGCGCCACTATTGTTTGTGAAAAAGAAGGGGGGGAACTCAGACCCTGTAACGACTATCGCGCATTGAACCAGATCACCATCCCCAACAGCTACCCGCTGCCCCTGATCTCAGAGTTGCTGGACCGACTGCGCTCTGCAAAAATCTTCACGAAATTGGATTTGAGAGGAGCGTACAATCTGATCAGAATGAAGGAGGGAGATGAATGGAAAACAGGATTCTTGACCGCTTACGGACAGTATGAATACCTGGTCATGCCGTTCGGGCTTTGTGGAAGGCCAGGAATTTTTCAAAAATTCATGAACGACGTGTTTAGAGACTTGTTGGACACGCATGTAATCTGTTACTTAGATGATATCCTGGTGTTCTCAAAGAACCAGGAAGACCACGACCAGCATGTGAAGACGGTGTTGAAGAGACTGAGAGAAAATCACCTGTATGCTAAATTAGAGAAATGTGGATTTGACCTCAAGTCTCTAGACTTCCTTGGATATCGAATCTCAGCGGAAGGCGTGGAGATGGACCCAGGGAAAGTAAGCTGCATATTGGACTGGGGCCAAGCTGTCACCAAAAAGGATGTACAACGGTTTTTGGGGTTTGCCAATTATTACAGAAAGTTCATTCCAGGGTTTTCCAAATTAACAGCTCCTCTGACTGACTGTTTAAGGGGGAAGAAGAAGTTTCAATGGACAGAGAACGCCACCGAGGCCTTTGAGGAGCTGAAGAGAAGGTTTGCTACTGAGCCCATTCTGCGCTTTGCTGATCCGAACCGCCCTTTCGTAGTGGAAGCAGATGCTTCAGATTTTGCCATCGGGGGGGGTCCTGCTACAATTAGACCAAGAAGGGAAGGAGCTGCACCCCTGTGCGTACTTCTCTCGGAAGTTAAAGCCTGCAGAGAAGAACTACACAGTTTGGGAGAAGGAGCTGCTGGCCATCAAGGACTCTTTTGAAAACTGGAGACAATACCTAGAGGGGACCTCTCATCGAATTGAAGTGCGCTCCGACCACAAGAATCTTGAAAGCCTCCAAACAGCCAGAAAGCTGAACCAGAGACAGATAAGATGGTCCCAGTTCTTCACTAGGTTTAACTTCCAGATTACTTACCATGCCCAAGCCAAAAACCAGAGAGCGGATGCCTTATCCAGACAGCCACAATACAAAGAAAGTGAATCCGAGGACCAGCCTCAGTACGTAATCCCGCCAGAGAAATTAACGTTGGGAGTATGCCAGCCTTCATGGGAAGAGGAACTCAAAAAGGCACAACAAGAAGATGCAGACATGCTAAAATATCAGCAGGAGACGGGACAAGGTCAAGACTCAGAAGTAACCTTTCACTGGAGAAATGGACTGTTATGGTTCAAAACCGCCAGATATGTGCCAGAAGGGGAATTAAGGCTCAGAATCCTACGCCAGTGTCATGATTCCATCACAGCGGGACACTTTGGGATTTACAAGACCATTCAGAACGTGGCCAAGGACTTCTGGTGGCCTAAAATGCGTCGGGATATTGAGAGTTATGTAAAGTCCTGCTCTGTCTGTCTGTGGACAAAAACACAAACAGAGACACCAGCAGGACTGTTACAACCGTTGCCTGTCCCACACGAACCCTGGAAGGACCTCTCCATGGATTTTATAACTAATCTACCCAAGTCCCAAGGAATGACAGCCATCTTAGTAGTGGTGGATCTACTTACCAAAATGGCACACTTTCTTCCTTGTGCAGGGGCCTTAGAGGCTAAAGAAACGGCCAAGTTATTCATAAAAGAAGTCTACCGGCTGCATGGATTGCCAAACAGCGTATCTCAGACCGAGGAACTCAGTTCACAGCCAAATTTTGGAGAGCAATGTGGAAACAGTTGCAGACGGAATTAAAACTCTCCTCCGCCCATCACCCCCAGACAGATGGGCAGACGGAACGCTTGAACGCTGTTTTGGAAAGATATTTACGAAGTTATGTGTCCTATCAACAGACTGACTGGGTATCATATTTGCATTTTGCAGAGTTCGCCTACAACAATTCTCTGCACTCCAGCACTCAACAAACCCCGTTCTTCGCTAATTATGGATTCCATCCTAAAGTCTTTCCAAGCAGCTCAGAAGGAATGCTGGTACCGGCAGCTGAGAACTTCCTTAAGGAATTGCAAGCGGCGCAACAGACACTGAAACAGCAGTTAAACGAAGCCAAAACGGAGTACAAGCGAGTTGCTGACCTGCACAGGAAGGAGGGCCCCCCCCTTCAACCGGGAGACCAGGTATGGCTGTCCACCCGCTTCCTCCAGATGCCGGGCAAATGTAGAAAATTACAAGACAAGAGGGTGGGTCCTTTCGAAATAGAAACTCAAATCAATCCCGTGGCGTACCGACTGAAGCTGCCTGACACGTTTAAAATACATCCTGTGTTCCATCGATCCCTCTTAACGAAAGCCGCCCCTCCCAGTGAGTTACAGCCGGAAGAACCTCCTGGAGCTCCACTCCTGGTAAATGAGCAGCTTGAGTTTGAAGTTGAGGAGATCTTAGATTCCAGGATCAGACGCCACAAGCTGCAGTACTTGATTCACTGGAAAGGCTATGGGGTGGCTGACAGATCATGGGAAGATGCAGCTGATGTGCATGCTCCAGAATTGGTAAAACTTTTCCATCAATGTTTTCCCCACCGTCCCAAGCCAGACAAGGAGAGGGGGGCACAGCCTGGGAGGGGGGATGGTGTCGGAAGGCAGAGCTGGGGTCCCAATCCCGGGGAGCTGGATCCCGGAGAGTTGGGAGAAGAGTATTCGGATGGATGGCAGAGGGAAGGGGGAGGAACTTTCCCCCTTTGGAGCGAAGACGAAACAGAGGAACTGCCAGTGATAAGGTCGCTTAGCAACGGGGAGCCTGAGCCCTCCCTGGACATTCTCAGGCCTCCCCCTCTTTCAGGCTCAGAGCAAGAGGGGAAAGAGGGAGGGCTGCTCACAGCCGAAAAGCGGGGAGGCAGTTTACCATCAGCCCCTTCCCTATCCCCCATCCTGGAATCGGAAACTTCAGAAGAGGAGGGGGTGATGCTTCCCCCCTCACCGCGCACACGCAGACAGCTGAAAAGACAGGAGAGAAGGGGGGGAAGGCGGGCAGTACCTGAGGGGCAGTTAAGGAGGAGCGAAAGATTGCGCGCCCGTTTGGCCCCTTCTTAAAGAACAGGCGGGAAGAAGTCTCTTGCTCTGTCAACTTTCTCCCAATGCCGCAGGACCTGTATCCCTGTATTGCTTCATGAGAAAACGCAGTCTTTGTTTGGACATTACCCTAATAAAACACGAATTAACTACAGCCGTTGGTCTGGTTCCTGAGCCACATCCTGGGCCTGACACCTCCCTGCTGTCCCTGCGGCCTGTGCTGGTGCTGCACCGAGTATCCAGGTGGGCAAAGCTGGGTCAGATCAACTCCTCCAAGCTCACCCACCCAGGTCTTGGTAATACACACCAAATCGGCACCTTCATCTACAATCAAGTCATGAATGAGAGTGGTCTTATTATGTACCAATCTGGCGTTAAACAACAACACACACAGGCCAGTGGGCACAGCAGATGAGCAACGAGGAACCAAACCATGAGAGGAGTGGCAGGAAGGAACAAGGCGCAGATAGCCTTGCCTTCGTCTTCTGGTGATGGCGATGATGGCGGAAAAATTTAATGGCAGGTGATTCTATTGTTGACTGTAGGATTGTAGGTAGGTTCAATGGGCGAATAGTCCTTTGAGAAAGATGGGTTTTCAGAGAGAGGCAGTTCTGGCAAAGAGGTAAAAATGGAGTGTTGTCCTCTGGAGCTACTAGGCCTGTTGATAGCTTTGCCGATGGCTGAAATAAACTGAGGCAAGCTTTGGAGGGAAAAACTAACTGCAGGAAACTAGTTAGGACTGACCAATAAAAAGGGTGATATTACTTGACAGGAAGTTACTTTATAGCTTAGGGAGCATAGAGCTAGGCACTTAGAAAATCATAACTAGCCTAATAAAGACATTGTTTAAAACAATAGAGGGAGTCTCCCTATGTACACAATTCTAAACCCTGCCCACCAGTGACTGTTGTGAAAGAAGATTTTTCCTTAAAATTCCTTTTAAAGCTTATGCAAGTGTATGAGTACCAGATCTCCATGGATATATATATTTTAAATCAAAGCATGAAGTTCATTCCTTTTGATTATATGAAAGTAGCAGAAAATAGCCAAAAAAAATCTGTGGTCTAGACTAGTTTGTTCTGCTAATTTTTCCTGGGGTATTTAAAAACCACAAGGATTTGAATTGGCCCAGAATTGGCTGTTTGTTTATAAACGTATTCATTGGAAGCTTCAAATTTTTGTTCTTAATTTCAGATCTTGTTAATATAAATGTATGAAACTACAGAAAAAATACTGTGCCTGAGCAGGAAACATTTGTAATGTGATGTATTTGCTATCCTGTGGGGCTTTTCATATTAAAATGATCTGGGAGACTGCAATTATGATACAGATAACATTTCCAAGGGTAGATTATTATTGTTCTCAAGCATCAAGCATATTTAAAATGTTTCCAGAGCATTTCAGGACTGATGTTTCTAACAGTGACTGATGCTGACATAAATTCCATTTTGCAGTAAGCTAGTTTTCTGCAATGTTAGCTATGAAATTCTTACTGTTAAAGGTGTTGAATACAGACTGTGGGTGCTGAGTGTCTTTTTTTATAAGGACTTTTTCACAATGTATTAAAGCCATGGATCTGCTCTAAATAAGTCAGGGGTTTGGGGTGATGTGTTCCAAACAATGCATTTCACTAAAGCTAAATTAAACAAATAAAGAAGTCCTTAAACTTTCTATCTGATAGTAATCACTCCATTGTATCCACTCTTAACTTCTCTCTTTACTTTAACATTATGTGTTTATAACTGAAATTTGTGGATTTCTATGCATTTCTCTCTGGGAGGTTTAATTGAGGGAAGATCATGCAATACAGGAGCTGTTGGATTCTTATTCCTGTCAGACCCAGCATGGTGAATGCTCAGGGATGATGGGAACTGTAGTCCACCAACATCTGAAGGGCACCAGGTTCCCAACCCTGCTGTAAGGGAAGCTATTATCAGCTTTAGGCAATCATTTGAATGGAGACAGGTTTTTTACCCTGCTTGTGGGCTTCCTGGGGACTTCTGGCTGGCCACTGTTTAAAATAGGATGCTGGACTAGGTGGACCACTAAGTCTGATTCAGCAGAGCTCTTCTTATAATTATTTGTTCTTACCTGCAACGTTGTAAGTGTCCTTTATTATATTGCTCTGCTCTTTGTTCACAGCTACTTGCGTATGGTTCCTAGGCAGTCTCATATCCAAGTAGCATAGCTTCACCAGTATTGCCGCATGAATGTGCCTTTGAATTGGGGTGGGAAGATGTGTCAATTTCGGTTCTCTCCATTTCTCATTTTTCCAATCTTAAATTTAGTTCTCCACATTTTTGCACCATTTTGTAATTTTTGTTAAAAAAATCTTCATGAAAATTCTCCAGCATTTTCTCCTAATAAACACATTTTTGGAAGCAGTTTTGACTAATGTACACGTGTTTACTTTTCTCGTCATATAATGCATTTTTGCATGTTATTTTCACTCATATATTCATTTTTATGCACGCTTTCCCCTAATATATTTATTTTTGTAAACATTGTTTAGTTGATGAACTGCATTGCAAAATTCTAATAAGTGCAAATTTTGAAGGATGGTTGTATTTTAGTTCTCATATTGTTTCGAAAAGTGCGAATTTAATCAATTCAGCTTGAAATGCAAATTGAATTTAAATTCTTGCCCATCCCTAATTCAAACCCAACCCCTTGGCCAATAGTTGACCAGAGACTCGCTGATTAATTTTTCATGCTGATAGTCGCATCCATATCATATGCAGAAGCTTTTAATTTTACTATTCTGTGTTATGAATGAAAATATGGAGAGAGAGAAAAATTAAATGTTTGTTAGTGGTGTCCAGGGCTTGGCAAGAGCTGATTTTGCCTCTATCTCCTGTTTTATTACACTACTATGTCAGAATTAAGCCAACTCTTTTGACTTTTCAGATCCTGTTTAATAATATTTCAACTGTTCTTTCCCCCCCTCTTAGTAACAATCTTTGTCTCTAGCATTGGCACCAGGATTGTTTTTCATTCCCAATGTATTCTTTCCCTGGCTTTTGTATTCTCCTGTTTGAAATTACAGAGAACAGTGAGTTTCCATGAAGAAATGGAAGCTACATATTTTAGAGTAAGACTATCTGCAACTGGACTGCAGCATCCAATCTCTTTATCAGATGGACAGAGGCATTCCAAGTATGTTCTAAACCATCGGGGATATTAATTTAAAAACCCTATGTGTAGAGAGAGAATTTAGAAACTGAGCTTTTTTTAAAAAAAATGACCCTGTATGCAGATTGCCAGGCTTTGTACCACATGTTCAGGGTCATAACAATTTATCCAAAATTTGCTAATCTGGAATAACTATTACCTCCTCCTTCTCTACTGACCATCAGTAATGGGGAGTAAGATATCCTGGTCACGTTACTATATAAACTACATGTTTAGTACTGCATATGGTGAAATTGTTTAGTATGTGTCTATTGTTGTCAACTGTAATGACAATGTTTGTTCACCTTCAAAGTAAATGCATAGTAGATACAATTTCCACAAAGCAAATGGTTTGTAGTGAAATAGCCCTGTACAATTTGTATAGTGTACTTTTTTTGCTACCAAAGATATATTGCTGTGGCCTAACTAATTAGGGTTGCCATTTTTTTCCTGCCGGGAAAGACAACTACATGGATGGCAGGCAGAAATTTAACAGGTGTAGTTTTGCCCAGCATTGCTTTCCATACTGTTAAAAGCTACGGTTGTATTCATCCTATCACACAGCTTTTAGAAACACAGGGGGGCTGTCAGGGGAAAAATAAAATAAAAAAATAGATGATGGCAACAGTATGATGGACTTTAGCATTTCTAGACAGGTCAATGTGGCTGCAAACCCCTTCTAGTTTTAATTGTTATTAATGTAGGTAGTGGCAGCACTTAAGCCTGGCTAAGGTGGGAGGGGAGAATTTGTTCGCAGGTGAAGAGGAGGCAGGCCCTTGTCAGTGCAGGGAGCATGTGAACCTGTGGTTCACTTACAGTCTCTTTTCTGGTTATGTCTGTAATGGCTCACAGTGCATGGAACAAAGCATGCTCATACTTGGTCTGCTTAGTTAAAACACTTGTTCGTGTATGTCATTGTCATCTATCACAATGGGCAGATTTTATAGTGATTAACTATTATCTCTCAAAAAATTGACCAAGGTGCTGCTAGATCAGTGCTAGCCAATGTGTTGCCCTCCAGATGTTGGACTACAATAAATGCCAGCCAGTGTGACCAGGGATAATGGGAGTTATAGCCCAACAACTGTGCTAGATGTTAGGATTTGAAGCCTTACCAGCTAGCACTGCCAATGGAGTTAGCTCAGACAAAATGTTGGACTAGTGTATATTTTGTTCTGTGTATGTGGTTGCATCTGAATACAGAGAGAGTGTAATTTTCATACAACAAATATGTGGTTACAGAGCTGATATTGTTAAGGCATGCTCACATGCTGTGTATAATATGGCATTTTTTAAAGTAATATTTCCAATTTTCTGAATAATTACATTTTCCTTTCATTTGTATTTACACAAATTATGAAATATAACTCATTGAAGATACGGAGCAGGTTTTCAATCTAAATAGCTTGGTATTGATTTGCTGGTTGATTTTATGGAATGGTGGTAAAACAGTAGCAGTATATATAGTGGTGAGTCTTCTGCAAAGGGGAACACCCCTTTGAAGCATAATTGGAGTTGAGCCTCAGACAGGGTGATAGTAATCTTCACAGAATTCTTAGGCACAAAAATGCTCTTTTTGGATAGTCCTTACCCTTGGGGTCAAGCAAAATATGTAAAAGATACTTGAGCCTTGGAACCTTGGTGTTCTGATCTCTCTCTCTCTCTCTCGTGTGTGTGAGAGTAAAACATGAAGCAGAGAAGTCTTCAAATACCATGCAGGAGGTGGAGAAGACTTGTTCTCTGTTGCTCCCTAGGGAAGGATTAGAGCCAATGGGTAGAAATTGCAGGGAATCAGATTTTAGCAAAACATTAGAAGAAACTTTGTAATGTGGAAGAGCTATTGGTGTGTTCTACCCTGGAAGGTGGTGGGCTATGCTTAACTGAAGATAGTTAAGCAGAGTCTGGGTGGCCATCTGTCAGGGATGCTGTAGTTACGGCTTTCTGATCCTGGTTTGGACTAGGTGACCTCCAAGGTACCTCCGAGTTCTATGATTCTAACTGGAAGTCAGGAGAAACCAGATACATAATCTTTCCTTTGTCAGCCACTTTCTCTCTGCAACTCCTTCTCCCAACTTCTTTCTATCACTCCTTCTTGATTTGTATTTGCCACATTGCTGGGAAAAAAATAGATGGGAGAGGGTCGTTTCTAAGGGATTGTTGTGTTGTGTCCCTCTCCTCTCTGCTACTTCAAATTTCATGCACACAAACACACACTTTACTGCTGTGAATTTGTACATTTAGTTCCATCTTTCATAACGTTGCAGAGTAGCAAAAAGCACCTGAGTGAGCTTTGTTTTTTTGAATCCTTGCTTAAATATTAAACCTTTTCTGGAATTAGTCACACTGAGACTTTAAGCTTCAAAATAAGAAAGAACTATTTTATTCTGGAAGTACATACTTGATAGGAAAGAGTTCTATATCTAGCTAACTAGCTAAGGTGGAGATGCAAACATTAAGCATAGCGTTTGCCCTCATGCTGTGAGGAGAGAGATGGACAAAGAGAAGATGTCTTCTCTCTCTCTCTCTAGAGAATGAAGAAGAAGCCGGAAGATGTGGTCAGCATCCTAAAAATAACAGTTTACACAAGAAGGAAGAGTCAGCAGGAGATCAAAGGGATAGGTATAGCCTAGGAATCGGGGACAGTGCATGGGGAACTGGGTTAATTGAGAATGTGTCTCTTCAGTTAAGTGGTTTTTCTTAATTGTGTGCATAAACCTCAGGGCATAAAAAGAATTAATACAGAAGATGCCTGTGGAGGCTCTGTTGTAAGAGTATTCTGCAGGACTGGGCTCGGTTTCTTGATGACATCAGGTGAGCCTCACCAAATTAGGGGAAAACTAGTGATGCTCCTACAGATGATCCCAGTAATTGAGCTCGGATATAAGGGGTCGGGTAGTCCCTAAGATACCCTGGACCTAAGTTGTTCACGGTTTTGTAAATTAAATCAAGGACATTAAACCTGACTCGGTGGTAGACGAGCAGTCAGTGCAGATGGTTTAAAAATGGTGTCACATATTGTTGGTTGTCTGCCTCCATCAGTAGTCTAGCCACCACATTCTGCATCAGCTGGACTTTCTGGACCAATCCCAAGGGCAGCCACACATAGAGCACATTGGAATGATCCAGCCTAAGGTTGCCAATGCATAGACTATAGTAGTCATGTCTGGGCATCCAGCTCTGGCACTGGCTGTGTTTCCCTTGCCCAGCTTCTCCTCCCCCTCCCCACAGACTGCAGGGGCCCGAGATACCCTCCGCCAGAGTGGGGAGCCCAGCTTCTACCATCTTCATAACATCAGTAGTTTCTCTAAAAGCTAGTAGACCAGTGTTAGGTTGTTAAGTCAGACTGTTGTCTGGAGTACTAGATTAGTGCATTGAAATCACAGTAATTTGAGCAATAAAAAATAATTTGTCAGATTTAATAACTGAAACAGCCACTGATCGCTGTCATGTTCCTCTGCATTACAAGAATGTTGGCCAAGCATATTTGAGAAAAGCATAGCTCTCACGTTAATTGCCTCATTTTTCCTCTTGTCATTGGCTTGTATAATTAGGAGGTGTATACAGATGCATTAGATTATAAATTAATATTGGTTTCCATAAGATAGCACTCAGGCCAGCCTGAACCAAATCATGTTATGGGGTGGTGGGAAAAGATTGGGAGGTGCTATGAGAAGCTACTCTCTCCTTCGCACTCCTGCTTTTCATTTCTGTTCACACCATCTGTTCTTTCAACAATAAGGTTACTTATTGCAGTGTAATATGAGAACAGTGCAAACTGGTTAGTCCTGGAAATGAACAGAATGGGTTTTGCCTGTCCAAGTTTGCCAAGGCTTCTAAGAACTTGAGTATTTAGACTGAAAGAAATACCTTAGGAGTCTTAACAGCACCACTGTACACATGCTTACTGGTATGAGATTGCAGCCAGTGCCAGATTTGTTAAATTCATTTGTAGTAGAGAATAGCTTGAAAATAGAACATAAAATGTGTAAGTGCATGATAGCAGATGGCATAAAGCAAACCCAGAATGAAGGCAAGTTCACTTGGTTTAAGTGATAGCCATCTTGTACTTTGTGGTAGCCAAGCTCAGGAAGATTCATTACCTTAGTGGCAGCAATTTCTGTATATTCAGGGTAGGGATGGCTGAGAAGTTCAACCCAGGCCCGATTTTAGAGTGAACACCTCTCATTCTTTCCATCAAATCAGCTCTCAGGATGGAAGCAGCCATCTTTGTATATTTTCATTGACACTTTGTACATACGATTACACAGAAACATAGGAACAAATGTAGGAACATAGGAGGCTGCCTTATAGCGAGTCAGATCATTGGCTAGCAGTGGCACTCCAGGGTTTCAGGCAGGGCTCTCTCCTAGTCCTATCTGAAGATCCCGAGGATTGGCCCTGGGACCTTCTGCATGCAAAGTAGATGCTCTGCCACTGTATCATATCTCTTCCCTTAGTAAATAATTGTCTGATATAATAAGGAGCAATGAATACTGATTGCCAGGATTAGACTTAAATAAGTCTCTGAGTGAAACACCCCCAACTAGGGATGAACAAATCTATCCCAGTCTGTCCTATCCTCTTTCTATATGTGGACATCTAAAAGTACATCCCACCCTGTTTCTGTGCAGATGTTTTAGGATAATTCTGGGGAAATCATAAAAAATGCATGCATAAAAGAGTTGCACAAAAAACAAAATTGAGCAGTACTTACAAGGTATACTGAGGGTTTGCTCTCTCTTTTTTTATTTCTTTTACCGCTTTTACACACAGTGTAGCACAGGAGTACAGGTTTTTCTCTCTTGGCTACCCTCCTTCACTTGAATAATCTAAGCTCCAAATGAGAAGAAGTAAGCCAAACTTAGGCCTGGAGATTCTCTAGAGTCCTTAACATGGGCAAGGCTCTCTAGCCTTACCTTCTAATCTCTGTAGTGTTAACCTGTTAAATGATTAAAAAACAAACCTAGAGACTAGTGAGTCTTACCCATGTTAAGGACTCTAGACTTGCCAAGGAGGAGGTGGGACATGAGGGGGTGGTGAAAGCTGCTTTTGTCCTTTTATTTCTGAAAGGAAAACAGCTGGCCTCAATCACAGTAGAGGAGGAGGAGGTGGTGGCAAAGCCACTTTCCTTTTTCGATATTTCCTTTCAAAATATCAATATTAATATCATTTTTGGGGAGAAAAAATTGGTAAAAGTAGTGGATAGCGGACAAAGAACAAACTCTAATCAATGCCCCCAATTAGGTTGACGGAATGCTTTTGAAGTGGCACCAGCTAGCAGATCCCATCTCTAATGCCAGTGCCATAGCAAATACTATATAAAACAGCAGCATATATTGGCAACAGTCTTGTATTCTGATGTGCCTAATATAGCCCCATCTGTGAAAAATAACCAAGAGTTATTGCACATAGCAAAGGATTCCCTTGCATACCAAGTTATTTGGAGATAAGCCAAGAAACAAATGTAACAAATATTATTTCCATCTCTATTGACATGAAACTACATGAATTGTGACTGCCGAAAAGATCTTTCTTGAATTCAGTACAGGAATGTAAGAGGCTTTCTGCTGAGATTTCTGGTATTATTCTCAGTTACTTTTTAATTTAAAATATTTAAAGTGGAACATGTGCTGAGATACCTTTTGTAAGAAATAGAGTGAGAAGTGGAGAATGTAGAAAAAGTATAATTAAATTTAATTATCTTCTTTTTTAAAACAGTTGAATATGACAAGGAATTCACACCTTATCAGCGACACCACAAGGAATTCAAGTTTAATTTGTCTCGGATTCCAGAGGGAGAGGCTGTTACTGCTGCTGAGTTCCGAATCTACAAGGACTGTGTCTTTGGAGGCTTTAAAAATCAAACCTTTCTGATTAGCATCTATCAAGTATTGAAAGAACATCAGAACAGGTTTGTGTCTTTCACTGTTAAAACTGTGAAACCTGGAGAGAGACTGTGGGTGAAAGTTTCTTATTATTTGCACATTTTACTTGGCAATCCTGTGCACACTTACTTGGGAGTAAGCCCTATTGAACTCAGTGGGGCTTGATTCTAAGTAGACATGTAAAGAATTGCACTATTAATGTTTTAGTATGTTCTGTTCCAATAGATCTGAACTGGCCATTTACAGGTAATTAAAAGCACCACTCTAAAACTCCCAACTCCTCTTGGCTAAAAACCCAAAGGCTTTCATTCACCTGAAGTCATCCCAGATAAGGAGGTCTTACAGTACTTCCTAAAGATGCCCCAGCTTGGCTTTCAATGATTTCAGGAGATGGCATGCAAACAAGTTTTCCAAGCCTTTGGAGTCTAGTAGATTTGCTCTCCCCGCCCCTCCCATTTTGTTGTTTTGTTAATGTCATGTTGATTAACCAAAATGTTGTTTGTTGTTTTATGTATCCTGTATGTTGCTTTGGGGATATGCTTATTAAGGTGACTTATAAATGTTATCAACAAATTAATTTACCCGAGACTTTTATACAGATAAAGCAGGATATTCTGGTCCCATAATCAAGAGTACTTGAGACTAGCATGAAATACACATAACCTTCTTAGTTAGTGTATACTGATGCTTTTAACTTCACTGCCTATATGGTAGCAATGGGCTCCGTTTCTACAATAATCAGATATGCCATCAGATTAATTATTATTTCTGTTATTCTCTATTTTTGCGGAGAAAATTTTGAAGCAGCAGCTCCCCATGCCTGGTTTCCAATTCATTCTTCCCCCCCCCAATTCATTTTTTTTAAAAAATTGCTTTGAAATCATGTATAATGTGAGTCCTACTTTTATCGATCTTCTTTCTATGTGAGCTCTTCAAATGTGTTTTCCCTTTCACTGATGTCAATGAAGTGTTGATTGTAACTGACAGACAGAAAGCAGCAGGGGATCAGTGAAGTATTGATTATAAGCAGCGGGGGAGGGGAGAAGACACTGACTTGATTATCTGTCTTAATCTGCTCTTTAATGCACTTGAAAAGGAAAGTAAACAGGCAATAATGACTGGAGTTCTGAGGAAAACGTGTGGAGTAAGTACATAGGTGAAGGAGTATGGACTCCATGTATGGTGTGTGTGTGTGTAGTATATAATTATGGATATACAAAGTGTATGGGGGGGGCAACTCCTATGTGTCTTCATGGGTTATCACATGTAAAAAAACTCACTAAATTTTTCCAGTCATACTCTATATCAGAATTACATTTTAAATGTTGTGCTTCTGAGCTGTTCTGATTACTGGATAATCTGATCCTTGCTTCCATGGACTCTTATTTTTGGCTAGCTAAGAAGGCATAAAAGTCCAGACTCTCACCTGCAAGTTGTGTCAAATGGAGCCCTCTGTGTGTAGATGTTCCAAGCATCACCGTAACCCTTTAAAAGTATTATCTGGTATTAAACAGCTGTTGACCCAACCCTGAAGTTATTTCATTAAAGTTCCATAAATTGCAAGTTGTGTGCAATAGTCAGGGTCAAAATAAAATGTGATCAAACTCATAAACTCAGTTTTTTTAATCTCAGTTGTGTGCTCAGTTTTTGTCTTGTCATGGGTGTGTTTTATATCTCTTAGAAACACTTCAGTGATCACCAGGGAAGGCGCCTTGGCTCTTCTGAAGCCAGTGGGAGACTTTCCATTCAATTCAGTGATGCCAGAACCTTACCTTAGGAACTTGTTTTCGGGCCATGCATTAGCAACAGTATCTAGGAAAGCCAAATATAAATATATACATGATCACACAGGCATGGTGCTTAAAAATTAAAATTAAAAAAGGACTTCTCTGTAGATGCTTTGAATAATTGAAAGGCAAATTTGCTTTGAACAATTTTGTCCTTTTATTATCTGTTTATTGTTCTCTACACCCCTCTCCTAATTTAAAATGAAAATCTCTGAACAAGTTGTGGCTAACATATTTTTGTTAATTTTTGCTTCTTTTATATTGATGATTCATTTGGACTATATTGTTTTCTTTTCCTATTGGGAACAGACTTTGAAGGCTCAAGAGTTGAAAAGCACATTTTTTATTATTATTAAAAAAGAAAAAGAATGAGCGAGCCAGCAAAAGTTTGTAAGACACTGATTTCCAGCAAATGTTCCATGCAAGCCAAAAGTGAACAGCAGCCTTTTCTTTAAATGTCAGACTTCTCAATTCTTTTCTTCAAGACTAATGATGTGAATAAAGATGTCATGTTTCTTAACATTTGATGAGATGGTTCTAAATAACTATAAATCTTATAGAGATCCTGAAGCTGAACCAAAGAAATATTGTTCTGTTGTCAGCTTGGAGGTAGGATGAACACTTTTGAGTTGTTTTTGTTTTTGTTTTAATTTGGGCATTAGGCTAATATAGGTCAGCCATGCTAAACCCCAGTCTGCTTATGTGAGGTCTTTCTGTCTTAAAATTTGTGAGTTTGTGAATGTGAATTGAACCTAAAACCACACGATAGTTTCTGGAGACTGATGTCTATTTCTACAGATTGCAGAATTTTGAATGCTCCCCCATATAAACAGTGCCCTGCATGAAGCAAAGCAGCACATTAGGGCATATGTGTAGTATACTCATTTCCCTGATGTGTCTAGTTTGTTACACCTAGGGAACTTTAAATTGAGGAACATTTAAAAATGTGACCTCTTTTGCCAAGTAATTCTCTGCGACGATTTAGAACAGCTCCAAGGCCCCTTTTACACTTTACTTACCTGGGTGTTGTTCTGTGCCTTCAAGTCAATGATGACTTATGGCGACCCTATGAATCAGTGCCCTCCAAGAGCATCTGTCATGAACCACCCTGTTCAGAACTTGTAAGTTCAGGTTTGTGGCTTCCTTTATGGAATCAATCCATCACTTGTTTGGTCTTCCACTTTTTCTGTTTTTCCCAGCATTATTGTCTTTTCTAGTGAATCATGTCTTCTCATTATGTGTCCAGAGTATGATAACCTCATCATTTTAGCTTCTAGTGATAGTTCTGGTTGAATTTGTTCTAACATCCAATTATTTGTCTTTTTCGCAGTCCATGGTATCTGCAAAGCTCTTCTCCAACACCACATTTCAAAGGAGTTGATTTTTCTCTTATCCGCTTTTTCATTGTCCAACTTTCACATCTATACATAGAGATGGGGAATACCATGGTCTGAATGATCCTGACTTTAGTGTTCAGTGAAACATCTTTGCATTTGAGGACCTTTTCTAGTTCTCTCATAGATGCCCTCCCGAGTCCTAACCTTCTTCTGATTTCTTGACTATTGTCTCCATATTGGTCAATGACTGTGCCAAGGTATTGATGATCCTTGACAAGTTCAATGTCCTTGTTGTCAACTTTAAAATTATGTAAATCTTCTGTTGTCATTACTGTAGTCTTCTTGACGTTGCGCTGTAGTCCTGCTTTTGTGCTTTCCTCTTTAACTTTCATCAGCATTTGTTTCAAATCATTACTGGTTTCTGATAAGAGTATGGTATCGCCTGCATATCTTAAATTATTGATATTTCTTCCTCCAATTTTCACATCTCCCGCTTTCCGTATGATATGTTCTGCATATAGATTAAACAACTAGGGTGATAAAATACACCCTTGTCTCACACCCTTTCCAACTGGGAACCAATTGGTTTCTCCATATTCTGTCCCTATAGTAGCCTCTTGTCCATTGCGCATTAGGACAATCAGATGCTGTGGCACCCCCATTTCTTTGAGATCATTCCATATTGTTCATGATCTACACAATCAAAGGCTTTGCTGTAATCTATAAAGCACAGGGCGATTTTCTTCTGAAATTCCTTGTTCAGTTCCATTGTCCAACGTATGGTTGCAATATGATCTCTGGTGCCTCTTACATTTCTAAATCCAGCTTGGATGTCTGGCATTTCTTGCTCC
This sequence comes from Rhineura floridana, assembly GCF_030035675.1. Classification (NCBI taxonomy): domain Eukaryota; kingdom Metazoa; phylum Chordata; class Lepidosauria; order Squamata; family Rhineuridae; genus Rhineura; species Rhineura floridana. The sequence continues at coordinate 210,067,145 of NC_084480.1, forward strand.
ATATATGATAAGAGCCTTTGTTGTAGAATCCTGAGCATTACTTTACTTGCATGAGATATTAAGGCAATAGTTTGATAATTACTGCATTTCCTGGGATCCCCTTTCTTTGGAATTGGGATATATATTGAATGCTTCCAGTCTGTGGGCCATTGTTTAGTTTTCCATGTTTGTTGACAATTTTTTTGTCAAATTGTGGACAGATTCAGTCTCAGTAGCTTGTAGCAACTCTACTGGTATGTCATCTGTTCCTGGTGATTTGTACCATCGACCATGGTATCCTTCTGGGGAGACTGGCTGAGTTGGGAGTGGGAGGTACTGCATTGCAGTGGTTCTGCTCCTATTTGGCAGGTCGCCTCCAGAAGGTGGTGCTTGGGGAACATTGCTTGGCACCCTGGACTCTCCAGTATGGGGTTCCGCCGGGGTTAGTTCTGTCCTCTTCTCCCAGGCATTTTAGCATGTGTTTTATACTGTTTAAATTTTTAAATTGTGTTTTAAATTGTTTTTATAAGATCTGTTTTAAATTGTATTTGTTTTTAGTTACTGTAAACTGCCCAGAGAGCTTCGGCTATGGGGCGGTATACAAGTATAATAAAATAAATAAATAAATAATTCCAAACTGGGGAATTCTGACTTAATGTTAGTTAACAAATTAGGATAATAAGCCAAGATGGCATGCACAGGGAGGAGATAAGTAGTCAAGAGATAAGTGTAGGTGCCTGTTCCCACGTTCCCAAGCTACGAAGCTTGGCAAGATTGTCTGAATCCATCTGTATTGTGTATATGGCATGAAGCCTTGCCAGAAACAATGCACATATCAAGCTAACTTCCGCACCTGGGCTTTACGACTGCAATTTAGCTAGTTAGTTAGAACTTTTCTATGTACAATGTATTTCTATAAATAAAGTAGCTTTTCTTATTTTACTAAGTCTCAAGTCTCAGTGATGCTGATGCAGGGTAAAAGCCTGCTCTCTTAGATAAATGCACTCACACGCTGGCACACTCGCATTTCAACATCTGCTGTTATTCTCTGCTGCTGTGGTGTTGCTTTAAACGAAATTAAGCACACAAATTACACACAGCGCAGTGGAAGGGTTACGGGCCCAGCAAACTAAGTTGAATGCAAGTTGTAGCTGAAGCTGAAAGTGCTTGTGCGTAATTTACAAGGGAGACTTTAAGTTAGAAAGAAAAGCAGAACAAAGATAGAAAAGATGGCTGAAGTATCTTCGTTGGAGAGACGCGTTCCAAGGCTGGAAAAAGATAACTTCGAACTATGGGATTTAAGATTTAAAGCCCTCCTGGAAGAAGAGTTGGAAGGAATCCTGACTGAGAGAGAACCCTTGGCTGAGGATGCGAACGCAACGGCTTCATGGAGACGTAAGCACGCAAAAGTAAAGTCTATGTTTATTTCTGCTCTATCAGATGAAGCATTAAATAACTGTACAGGCTGCAACAGTGTGAGACAGATGTATGGAAAATTGAAAGAAGTCTATGACAAAAAGAGAAAAAGCCACATCTTATATCTTTACAAAGAGTTATTTTCTCTGAAACTAATGAAAGAGGCAGTCTGGATAAATATATAGAGCGATTTTTAGAACTTCTTGCTAAACTTGAAAGATGTGGAAATTTTTTAGAAGAGGATATGAAAAAGGCATTGCTTTTGAGCTCTCTTAATCAGGATCATAAATTAATTTCCTGCGTACTGTCATTCACCTCAGCTCTTCACCTCTATTCTGCTTCTGTGGTCTGGCTCTCCACTTCCTCCCTCATGCCTCCTAACACAGAGCACGAGAGAAGAGCAGCACTGCGCAGAAGCCCAGTATAAGACACATGTATTTCATCCACCAATCACAGCAGCAGACTTCCCCTGTTTCCCCCCCCCCCGTATCGTCCAAATGTAATGGAGGAAAAGTTACAGTTACAGCTGAAAAGTAATGAAATGACCCCTCGTTCTGTTACAAGCAAAATGTAACAAAGTTACCCCCTCGTTATGCAAAAAAGTAACGAATTACAAGTAACTCGTTATTTCTAACTAGTTACTTCCAAGCTCTGGTTTTGTGGAGAGAAAGGAAATAATAAGTTCTCTGGGTTCAATGGTTCTGAAAATATATTCTTGGACTAAGCGCTGTAGCCCTGTAACAAGTATAACAATAAGTGAGGTCCAAGAATGAGAATTTGCCTGTGGAAATGGGGGATTGTTTTGTGAAAAAATCATGCAGTTTTGGGAAGAGTTGCAAGAAAGGGAATGGAAAAAAATTAGAAGTAAATTTTTGTGGAGGAGGCCTGGGTTCTCTGCACATTATGCTGGCAAAGCAAGTGTGGCAGTGCTTAATTTCTTTAAAAAGTGCTGCTGGGCGTAGGCTTCTGTAACAGGCATACCTTGCAAGAGTGAGAAGAAGGGTTGATCTGCTGTAATTGTTAAATAGTGAGGAAACAATTTATTCAGGGACACATTTCCTGATATATCCTAGGATTGGGCTGTAGTATTAATGAAAAAGATTTTTATCCCTGGGAAGCCTGAGAACAATTGAAGCCCTGGGCAAGACACCGATTTCTTTGTTGTTTGGACTGGTATTTTTCTTTTGTTGTGTTGTACACAAAAGAGCCACTTTAAGCAATATTTGCAAGGTCCAGTCCGGTCCCACTCATGGAGCTGGTATGCTGGTCTCCTTTCTGACATGCACGCAGACACATCCTGTCTGATTGGGGCTTACACATGTAAAATCCAAGTGTGTAGGCAAAAATAATGTGGTTCATTCTTGGATAAAAATCTGGAAATTGACTGCACATTATGCAGCGAGGCCCCATTTGAACAGGCAGTTGTTTCCTCTGCATGCAAGTCCTTTGCTTCCTAAGAAGTAGAACCAAAGAGATGCTTGTGGCTTGAATGGAAGAGGGACATAGCCAATAAGTTGATGGCCACTGAGAAAGTGGGGTTGGAGGAAAATATCAAACTAGGGGCAAGCATAGTCAGTGGCTGTTTTGTTAGTTAAGTGGGGGGGGGGGACATGAACAAAGGAAATTTGGAGACTGTTAGGGAATCCAAAGAGATGACCAAGAGCCAGTTCTGAATTGTATTTATTTATTGCATTTATGAGACACCTCATAAAATAAATGGTTAAGGTATCTTAAAGAAATATGATTGCATTGCTACTATTTAAGGCAGCGCCAAAGTGAAAATGGCATTTGTGGAATATAAAAGTCATTCAGCCTAGTGTAATATATGCACATCTCTTCTGTTTTCTGTTTTAAAAGAAAGAGGGTTTTAAACGTCTTAATGAATAGTCAGAATGGAGCTTTCTTTTTTATTTTTAAGGGTATTTTTTAAAAAATGGGGAAAGCTGTGGTAGTGGTTTTAAATCACATCATCATTTCAGACCACATTTTATCACTATAAAAACCACTGGAGTTGTTAACAAAACATAATGAAAAGATTAATGATATTCTTGTAAGGTAAGGTCAGATTTCTGGCCAACCTTAACATTCCTTTGAGAAAATTACCTAGCTTTTCTCCAATAGTTTGTGAAGGCAACAACCTAGTAAAAGAAAATGATAGTAACTTTTGACCTTATTCAGGAGGAACCACCTATGCTAAAACCACAACATTCTCCTACCTCTTTCTCCATGAGTTATTTCTTCCCTGATTTAATCACATTTCTTAAATCAGGGCACAGGAATTTATGTGGTTAAACATTTTTTGCCCTGGGGACTGTTCTTGTAAATGAACCAATATAAGTGCAGATAATGGCCTATCTGTTGAGTTCAACCAATAATTCAAAGTTTTTCCATGATGTAGTGAGTTGCAGGTATAGTTTGGAGTATGCATAAGACTGCTCTAAATTCCAATTCTTGTGACTAAACCATGACAGCTCTACATCAAAATTCTGTTTGAATTGGCCATAATTAAGGATAATATTGCAGAAAACACACCTGTGTCAGTCCATTGAACTGAATGTGTGTTGTGCAAGAGCATATGTTCAGAAGAATAAAAGGTTAATGCAGATCTTGAAGCACTGAAGGTAAAGAATACCAACAGATGGGCTGCCACATGTTTATGTCAATGGAAACCTCTGAAAAATCTACAAATACTAATCCTGCCATTAGTGAATACAACTTTTTTCAGACCAAACATACAAAAATCTGAATAAGTATGTCGGAGGGAGATTAGTAGAACAACTAGGAAGAGGAAACAGATGAAAGATGGGGGAAAGCAAAATATGTCACGTCCCTGGTTCTTAATTACTGAAACACTGTTCAAAGGAGGCACACTTGGAGCTTACACATTCCAAGGAAAAGGGTAGCATGCCAAGAATCCCATGTGCAAGAAGGCCTGTGGTTGGGCCTGGATCCTGAACTCAGTAATGCAGATCATCTGAGTAATGGTTCAAACAATATAGGGAATCCAGTTACCTACTGCTCAAGATCTCATTCACCCTGCAAATCCTTACTTTAGGTGACTACAGGCCCACCTGTAAGCTACACAGAACACCATAGGAATGTGAGGCTGCAGGCAAAGTTTTGGTCACTTTCAGCACTATTTGCAATCCATTGAGTGTTGGAACTGGGAACAGTTACCAGGATCACCAATTAATTATCAGGGCAGCTTGTTGCCCTTAAGTGTCTGCCCTCCTTGGAACCAGTCATGGTCTGGAAGATTCTGTATCTGCCTTTAAATTGGCCTTCTTTCCTTCCCTCTTTGTCATGGCCTCTCCTCCAAAAATCTACTTTCTGATTCTCCCGCTGACTGCCAGCAACCAGTAACTGCTGGTTACCACCATCTTCTGCTGCCTGCTATCAACCTATGTGAGTTTATCCAATTTTCAGAGGATCTTACCCACAGAGTCCAAGCATCCAAAGCAGGGCACAATCTCTCCGCCTCTCTTATAAAATGCAAAAGTTTGTAGTAAATTTTCCAGATATGATTGCCAAGCAGCTAGTGTATATGTAGGTAGAATTAGCATTTTAATATTGAAGCTATTGCTAAAATGTTTGTGTCTTGTTGTCCAAAGATAGGTTACATAAATCTAGCTAGAACATTAAGTTAAAAATTAAGAAAAATAAGGCTCTGAGTCTTCTGAACTAATCAGAAGATAGATGTGCATCACCTAATTGGAATGCTGTACTGTGAGCATAAGAAAGAACCCTGCTGGATCAGAACAAAGGCCCGCCTAGACCACCATCCTGTTCTCACAGTGACCAAATGTTCTTTCCTTTTAAGATTATTTGTACAGGGTGAACACATTTTTTCCAAGTAGCAACTCATTGATGGGAATAGTTTGTCATAATCAAGATCCTCTCAAAATGCAAAGTACAATATTTCATGTTTATATTCTGTGGTCCACATATACATACAGTGCAGTAAGAGAAGTGATATAGAGATGTCGATGACATGTTTTGCTTGTGAAAGATGCCAGGTTCAATTTCTGGCATCTCCAGGTAGGTCTGGAAAAGACTCTTACCTGAAACTCTGGAGAGTCACTACCTATTAATATAGACAATAGTGAGCTAGATAGTCCAATGGTCTGACTTCAGTATAAGACAACTTCCTATCCTCGTATGTTAAGAACATGAGAAGAGCCCCCAATACAAATACTATTCTGCTGTTTTATTCTCTAGTCTTTTGATTTATGTTTAAATTTTGTATATTGTATGTTTTTATTTTCTTTAAGCTGCTTTGAGACTCAGATGTGCTGAAGAGCTGGATATAATTTTTTTAAAATAAATATTAATTTGAAATTCCATGTTGCCTAACATATTGTCTATCTAATCTGAGGTTGGTTGTTAATTATTTCTATCTGTCTGGTTGTTGCATTTGTGTTCATCCTTCCTTCAAGAAACTCACAACAGAATACAGAAACTTCCTGGCCATCTCTTCCATTCAAAATTGGGCAAGCCTAGTCATGCTTAGCGCTTTAGAAATGAATGAACAACACTGGGCACTTTTATACTACTTTATGCAGCCTGCTTCTCATTCTTATACTTTACAATAGGGAGAATATCACACGTTAATGTTCTTCCATCACTCAGTGGAGGTTTCATCCTCTTTATGTATGTTCAGCTGAAAAGATAATGCTGAATCTATGGTACGCTACCAAATGGCAGCTAAATGTTAGATCTCTCTGAAAACAGGTTTCTTCATTTAGAAGGAGTCTTTTTAATGTGAGGAAGGTAAAAGGATGTTATTTTTAAAAAGTGGTTGTTTGAATACATAGGAAAAAACCTGAAATTTTCTTTAGCCCATTGAGGTGTCAGGTCAGAAGTACAGGGATGAACCTTTGTCACTGATCAAATATATGAAGTCTGCCTAGGGGTTAATTACTTTTCAAATGAAAATATCCTGTTAACTCATCTCCCAGGCCCTCCCCCCCCAACCCCCCCCCACCTACGCTGTCTAAACAACTAATCTATTAAAAACCACAGGCTGCCACTGGAGAGGATGATCAAAGGGAGATACTGTATTTAATGGGCAATGTTTGTTTTGCTCCTTTTGCAATGAAACTGTTTATTAAAGGTGGCTTGGTGCTTGTGTATAGGTTCCTGTAAGAGTAATAATAGGAGAAATGGGTGGAAGTCCACCACATCCACTGTTGCTATTCCTTTGCTCCACTGCACCACAATGTAATTATAGCAACGCCTAACATCTGTCAGTATTTTCAGCTTTGATTAACAGTACTTAATTCTCCCTCATCCCTACAGGAAATTGATCTAAACTAATGCCTGAGTTCTAATGAAAATAACAACTAGTGGTCAGTATGCAGTGCAGCTCCTGAGAGTTATAACAGAACTAGTTATAACAGAACTAGTCCTCATCTTAGGTTGTCAAAAAACAAAGAATGGGAGGCAGGGACACCCCCCCGGTGCTTTTGTGTTTGGGTCTGATGTTAAACCTTCAGTTTGCAAGCAGTACTTATCCTCTAAACATATAACTTTATTCAAGAGAGTTGAAAAGGAGATATATAAAGCACATGTAGGTTGGAGTTATAGATAAATATATTTATGCCATAAAGAATTTGTTTAATCCAGCATTGCATTCATATTTTAATTATGCAATTCAAGGGACTAAATATGAAAAATATATTTTAACAAGACTTCCTCAAAACTGCTACAGTGATCTGCACAGATATTGTTGAATATGAGAATCTATACAGACAGTCAGGCAACACATACATTTGAGCACCAAATGGCTAATGGGCATTATTAACTTTGATAGTGGGCTGCTCCAGATGATCTGTTTATTTAGCATTCATTGAGGTGATTAGACTATTTCCAGTTTTTATTGAGCATTTGTTCTGCTTTGTTTATAGGGAGGTTATATGACAATGAACATTCATTCTGATATGCTTGTGGGGTATTTACACATCTTCCTGTTAATCATTTGTTCATCTCATACTTTTCAATGCATTTCCCTTTCTCTTTCCAAACAGAAAAAAAGTCTGTTGTTTTTTTTAAGTAGATTTGTTGTGCTAGAGTGACAGACAGTTTTAATTCACTTTAATTGCACAAATCTAAAGTTTGGATATGTACTTGAATCCCTTCATAAAATACTGACAGGCTGGAGGCACCCAGTGCTGATCATCTGCTGACAAATAAGGAGTGTGTATGAAATGGAATTGGCCTGGATTCAGTCCCCAGTGCCTTCAAATAGATAATTTTAATAGATTTGACCATGCCAGTAAGGATAATCACCTAGATAGCTCTGATATTGGCCAGGCCGGCCCCCTTGCCAGTGAATGCACAGGGTTGAGAGTTTTTGTTTTCTCCGTATCTACATAGAGTTCTTATATGTCGAACGTTAGGTCACCTAAACTCACAGGTTATTAACAGCAGTCGTCTAGTGCAGGCGGAAGATAGAGGAAACCCCACTCAAGAATTCTTGAGTCTTGGGAGGTACCAGAAATTTTCTATTTGGGAGTCAGACTTCAGACAGCAGAACAATCTTTATAATTTATACTATTTATTCATATCCTGCACACTACAACTAATACAATGCATTTAAGGTGGCCATAGCTATCATTGCAGAAACAGAAAAATATAAATACATATCAGCATAAAAGAAGTTGCTGGGTATCCATTTAACATCAACGTAAAAGACTCTGAAGGCACATCTTAGTTAAAACAAGTTACAATAGATGGAGGACTAAGTTAAACTCTAAGTCATATTACAGAGCCAAAGTTACAAAGCACATGGAAATACATGTCATAATACATCACCCATCAGATGTCATGGATGGAACAGAGGGATGGTTCTTCTCCTTCTTTCTTTGACCCCCCCTCCAGCAGAACTGAGAGGTCCCAAGTGCTGTAAAACTTGGCCTTTTATACACTTTCTTATCAAAGGGAAGGTGTGTTCCCATGGCTTCATCAATTATGCTGTCTGCTAGAAGCAGCCACACCATATAAGGAGCTTCCCCTCAAAAGAGCCAGAAAGTGTTGACTGAGTGCCCAGACATCTTATCTCTATGTATGTTATGCCTGCTTTAACAGGAAAATTACAGCTTTAGTCAGGATATGAAGGATAAAAGGGGGGCAGTTTTAAACTACTCCTTTCTTTACTATTTGGCTCTTATGCATAAAGCAGACTTTATGAGCTATTTCAGCAAATCTTAGGTATATTCTAAGCAATATAAGCAAATGTAAATGATTTCAGCACATTTTAAGCCATTATCTGAGCTGGCCCATTACTGCTAAATATGCAAATATTATTGCACACATTGACCTTTTGCTTATGCAGGGCTCCATCCAGATGGGAATTGTAGCAAAGACTGTGAGATAGTGGTTATATATCCAATTACCCTTGCTTTATGAAGTTCCCTAGATAAATTGTACTTCTCTAGGCACCATAAACTTTTTTTCCAGTTAAATGAGTAGTATAAGCTGTCCTCCGCATCCTTTTCCCCATTTCAGTCTCTGCCTCAATACTCAGTTTCAATAGGATGACATCATGTTAGCCTGTCTAGGGCATGTACCAGGATGTAAGTCAGGGATGGAGAACCTGTGGCCTCTCTACTTAGAGAAGCTAGAGGTTGAGAACTAAAGCCTTTTACATGCAAAGCATGTGTACTGAGCCACATCCTTTTCACATAAAGTAGGGAGAGAGGACCTGTGACCTCCACATGTTTTTGGACTCCAACTCCCATCATCCTTCATCATTGGCAAATCAAATCTTTATTGATACAGTCATAGACCAAAAACATTTGTAGATAAAACTATGTACATTTATAACAGAAGGTTACAAAGATACAGTCATGTAAGAACAATAAAACTATAAAACAACAAGGGAAACAGTTACAATAAGGTAGTGGAAGCTTCTGAAGGGATAAATGCCCTCTGTATTGATTGGGCCGCGGAAATGTATTTAGCGACTGGCAAGATAGTATCCCTATTAGCCGCTGACAAAAGATGGAAAAGTAAACATTCAGGCGGTTTGTGAGGGTATTTATTTATGATGGGGGTTATGAATTTGGAGCGAATATCATCATATAGGGCACACTCAAACATGATGTGAGAGAGAGTTTCTATAGCGCTGGCACCGCAAAGGCATAAACGGTTTGCATACGGGATACGTTTAAATCTCCCTTCGAGTAAGGCAGAGGTAAGACAGTTAAATCTAGCCTTTGTGAAGGCTAGACGATATTTGGGGATCGTGAGAGTTTCCAGATAAGGGGCATTGAACATTGGCACAAAGCTCAGACCAAGGTGAATAGGAGAACAGGTTGAGGTGGCTGCGGTAATGGAGCGTTGGAAATCCATATCTCTGATACGAGTCCGGATAGAAAGTTTAACTGTCTCTGGAGCTTGGGACATCAGATGTTCAATTGAGAGGCCAATACTTGCAAGGTAGTTTGTGAATGTTTGGGCCCATTTCGAGGTGAAAGAGTCTTCCCAGAGTAAAGGGAGATAGCCAGTGGATTTTTCATAAGACATTTTAAGCCAGAAATTTAGGGCAGCCATCCACGCTTGGGACTCAAGTGAGACTAGGCCGGATTCTAACCTAAGGACCGCCGCTGGAATGCACCTGGGAACACCAAAAATTTGTCTGAGAAATAAAGAAAGAACTGCCTCCACAGAAGAGTTGAAGGCGCCAATCCATAAGGGTACCCCGTAGAGAAGTTGAGAAATAGTTTTGGATCTAAAAACCTTTAGGGCTGCCGGAATGTATTGTCTTCCTTTAGTGAAGAAGAACCTTCGGATGCCACTGGCTGAGTTACGAGCAGTAGAAATAGCCCCTCGGATATGGGGAGTCCAGGACAGAGAGGAGTGAAATAGTATACCAAGGTATTTGAAGTGGGAAACCTGTTCTATTTTATGGGAATTGATTGTCCATTCGTGAACAGGAGAGTGCTTGGCAAAAGCTAAGATCTTAGTTTTGGAAAAGTTTATAGATAGTTTGTTATCATGACAGAAACTCATAAAAGCTTTTGTTAGGCTTTTGAGGCCTACTTTAGAAACAGAAAGGAGAACAGCGTCGTCTGCATACAATAACAGAGGACAATGCAGGTTCGTTAACTTAGGGGGGTGGAAGTCCGGGGATTGACAATAAAGGGACAGGTCATTCATGAAAAAATTAAATAGAAGTGGGGCTAGTATGCAGTCTTGTCTGACTCCTTTTGTTGTAGTGATGGGGTTTGTGAGATGTCCTTCACGACTACATCTAACACGAAAGGATGTGTGGTGGTGCAGTCGGCTAATTAAGAAAAGGAGTCTCTTGTCAATTGTAGATTTTGCGAATTTCGCCCATAGTATCTCCCTAGGGATGGAATCAAAAGCCGATTTCAAGTCGACAAAGGCAACAAATAGGCCATTACCCCAGCGGTTCTTGTATTTTTCAGCTAAGTGATTTAAAATCACACAGTGCTCTATCCCAGACCTACCTTTCCGGAAAGCTGCCTGCTCCCTCCCAAGGATATTTTCCTCCTCCAACCAAGAGGAGAGTCTCTCTTTTAAGTAGCAGGCATATAGTTTGCCAATAACGGAAAGGAGGCTGATTGGGCGGTAATTTGCTGGGTCCTCGTTGTTCCCTTTTTTAAATATAGGGATAACTATGGATTCGAGCCAGGACTCAGGAAAGCATCCAGAGTTATTAATCAGAGTAAAGAAATTTGCAAGAAGAGGGGCCCACCAAGCTTGGTGTACTTTCAGCATTTCAGAGAGTATATTATCAGGTCCAGGAGCTTTGCCGGATTTCAAGCTAGCGATCAAATCAATAATTTCTTTTTGGGTTACAGGAGGCCAAGTGGGAAGATTTGTTAGATTATCAATAAAGGAAACGGCATTTACAGTCTCGTTGCTTGCAGAGAAGTATTTCTCCCAGAGGTATGGGGAAATGTGGCAAGGGGCCGGATTTAGTGGTCTCATAGAACCAGAGACCAGCTCCCAGAAACACTTCGAATTATTTGAGCTGGAAGCTTGAATTAAGGCTTCCCAGTCTTCATGCATCACCTGCCTTTTTTTTGTGACTATCATATGCTTGTAGTTCTTTTTAGTGATAAAATACTCAGGGGGAAGGGTGGTTAAATTTTGGTGTCGATATTGATGGTATATCCGTCTCAGCTGTTTCTTAGCATCAAGGCAGTCCTTATCAAACCATCTGGGAAAACCAGTGGTAGAAGGAGCTCTAAAGGAAGAAGATGACGGGATAATAGAGGCTTTAAGGTTTGAAGTTAAGGAATTATACGCTATTGACGCTAGATATGGATCGGTAGCATGCGTGATCTCCTTCTGTAGGGACAGGGCAGAGGGGGAGGTGAGAAATAAGGCCACATTGGAGGCTACTGTGGGAGTCCAAAAGGTCCTTTTATGGGTGGAGTGGATTGGATTTACCATTGATTTATGGGTAAGGGACAAGCGACTGCGTTCTGGTAGACAGAAAGAAAAAGTGAGGGGAAGGTGATCACTATCCTGTCTGGAGCCTACAGAAAAGTTTAAAATAAACTTGAACAGGGAATATGAGATTAAGGCATAATCGATGACACTGCACCCGAGGCCAGAAATGTAAGTAAATTCCGCACATGAATCTATCTGTTTATGACCATTCAGCATTATTAGGCTGTGGCTAGCAAGGAATCGATATAAACATAATCCACCATAATTTATCTTGAGGTCCTTGGAAGTCCTAGCATAACCTGGAAAGTATGGGGCGGTGTCCTCACCCCCCCAGAGGTTTGAAGCAAATAGCGCGTCATTGTGGGGGCCAGTCCTGGCATTGAAATCACCCATAACAATGAGGAGCGCTTTGGGAAATTTAGCCTCGAGTGATGTTAAATAGTTGGTAAGAACATCCCAGTCATGGTCAATTTGTGCCCTAGAGGCATGAGGGGGGATGTAAACATTTACTAACAGAAAAGAAATTGTATTAAAAGATAATAAAGCAGCCTGTGCAATGTTTTTGCAAGGAATTAAACTTATAAAGCGAGCTGTTACAGAAGTAGAAATGAGTATGGCTAGGCCTCCTTTGGGTCTGCCTTTGGAATTAGGTTGGGGGTAGGTTGCTGGTAAACATTGACAAGAGAAACCATCCACTATTATTTTGAGGGTACACCACGTCTCCTGTAAGAAGATTAAGTCAAATTTGTTCAGAAAAGTAGTAAAGTCAGGAATCTTCATCATTGGCAATGCTGGCTGGGTCTGATGGAAACTGGAGTCCAACAACACTTGGAAGGGCACAGGTTCCCCATTCCTGCTTTAAGAGAAGGGCTACAGCTCAGTGACAGTAGTGCATATCCTTTATGTGTTAAGGGTTCAATCCCTTAGTTTCTCCAGGCAGAGCTGGAAAAGTGAGACACTAGAGCGCTCCTGCCAGTCAAAACAGACAATATTGAAACTGATGGACCAATGGTCTAACCTGCATAGGACAGCTCCCTAAGTTCATATCCAGCTGGCCAGGTATCTGTAGAAAAGCTGAAGGGGCAGTATGAATGGGATCATTGGTGGAAGATGGGGATAAATTTACCACTCCCACAGAGTTGCTGTCTGAGGGCTTGAGGTTTCTTTTCACCACATGGTCTGGTAAAGCCTGTGTCCAGATATTATAGTACACACACTTTTTTCAAGATGGTGGTTTTACATCTTCATGTGTGGGACTCTCAGAAGACTTCACTGAGTAGACAGAAAGACAGCTACATAATTTAGAAGGTCAAAGATTTCATCCAATTCAGGAAGAATATTTAAATATATGGCCTGCATTTATATGCAAAATCATAGTGCATGTGTGTGTGTGTGTTCATAAACACTCACAACTTCAGTTGAAAAAAATCCTTCTAGAGGTTACCACTATGCACAGTCTAGACTGTTATGTCAATGGGTCACTGAAGAATAGCAAACAATTTTTTAAAAAAAGTTGAGCATGAAGAAAGGTTTGGTGAGTTAGGATAATTAATGGCTCCGCAATCGGCTGTTGATGTGTAATAGTCTTGTTAAGAACCTGAGTAATACTGACCTTTGAAGACAGGCCAAAAACTGTGGTCTTTAGAACCATAATTAAAATAAGAGGACCCCTGTCTGAAATTCAATGGCTTGAAGAAAGTTTTCTGTTTATTCTCACTGCATTTTAAGGAATATTTCTGCCTGGCTGAAAAAATATATAACTGAAGGGTTGGATAGAGAGTGTAGGAAAATAGGCAACTTGAGAGAGAGAGAGAGAGCAAGAGCAAGAGCAAGAGCAAGTGTTTTGCTGTGGCAGTGCTCCATGGTTTGATGTGTGCTCAGGGAATAGAGGAAAAAATATTAATCTGGCTGTTTCACCTACTATAGAAGCAAAACCAGTAGCTACTCTACTAATTACGCAAATTTCTATAATGTAATCAGTGCTGAGATGAATGAATTAAAAGCTTTTGGCTTCTTGCCAGACATTTAGATAGAGGTTTTAAGTTAAGGAACTGTGTAGATTTGTGGGAAAAGTCGTAATCGGTTGCAAAGCAGTTTTCCCATGAATGCTCTAAATATATGTGGTCATAATGTATTGGTTAAGAATAGTATCTAGAGTTGATATTTATAAAGTAGCACATGAACACTCTTTTTTAAAAGCTGAAGCTAATTTTCACTTTCTCAAGAGCCTTGTGGGATAGAAATTCCAGAAATAATTTCTGTGTAAGTAACTGAGTCTATATTGCTAATGGTAGACTGGGTGCTACTATCTAGTCCATGTGTTTGTTAACCCTATTTATTCTTGCAGAGGTTAACTGAAGACTGAAAATTGTGTGTGTATGTATATATACATGGATGCACACACACAAAACTGCCTTGTACTGAATCAAGACCATTCATCCCTATAACCTAGTGTTGCTTACTCAGGCTGGAGGCTGCTCTCAGAGATCCTTCTTTGAGCAGCATTAAAATACCAGACCAGTCAATTCCCAGTCAATCATGAAGCTCAATAGATGACACTGGGCCAGTTGCTATCTCTCAACCTAACCTACTTCACGCGGTTATTGTAAGGATAAAACTGGGAAAAGGGGACGAGAACCACATATAAAATCATAGTGTTGCAAGGGTCCTACAAGGCCATCGAGTCCTACTCCCTGCTCAATGCAGGAATCCAGATTAAAGTATATCTGACAGGTGGCTGCCCAGCTGCCTCTTGAATGCCTCCAATGTTGGAGAGCCCACCACCTCCCTAGTTAATTGGTTCCATTGTCGTACTGCTCAGAGGCACATGTTACCAAATTCTTCCAAGCTATGCAGGAAGTGGATTGGACTGTGAAAGACCAATTCAAATTGTGTTTGCATTTTTACAAATTTGTAGGACAGTACGATATCTGAGAGGAGGTCAAATCTCCTGCTCCCCTGGTGCATTCACTATAGCTTCCCAATTTCCCTGCTTTTTAAAGTTTGATAGAAATATCTGTGGGCTGTTGGTACTTCCTTAAACCGCAAGGTTTTTTCCTATTAGTGAATAACCTCCTAAGCCAAGATGTTGCAACTATGATGGGGTTGGTGCAACGTTTAGATGAACTTTCCACAGAAATTCCCAACACAGATGGAACTTTGAAGATACCACCAGTACAAATAAGGTTCAAAGAGGGGGCTGTACCGTATGCTATTCACACTGCCAGAACAATATCAGTTTCACTGCTACCCAAAATAAAGGCAGAACTAGATAGAATAGTTTGCTTTGAAGTCATAGAACCTAAAACAGAAACTACTGTTTGGTGTGCGCCAATGGTTCCAATACCAAAACAGGAAAGAATGGCACGCATGTGTGGATCTGAAACAACTAAAGCTGTCAATGGATGATATCCTGCCACAGTTAACAGGTGCCTGTGTATTTTACTCCTGTGCAATCATGCTTAGGATAGGTAGAACTGACCATGGGGAGGGAAGTCTGAAGTGGGCAGGGGAGGAGAAAGAAGGAAGAGGGGAGGAGAGGGGGAGGAAGGGAAAGGCAGGTCTGATCATTTGCATGCTTATTGAGTTCAATGTGATCTATTCCTGTGCAATCATGGCTAGGATAGGTAAAACTGACCATGGGGAAGGAGGAGGGGGAGGGGAGAGTAGAGGGAAGGAAGAAGGGGGAGAGGGGACCAAAGAAGGGGATTGGAAGGGGAGGTGGAGGGTGGAGAGTGAAGGAAGTTAGGAAGTTTCTCCTGATGTTCAGTTGAAATCTGGCTTCCTGTAACTTGAGCCCATTATTCTGTGTCCTGCACTCTGGAACGATTGAAAAGAGATCCTGGCCCTACTCTGTGTGACAACATTTCAAGTATTTGAAGAGTGCTATCATATCTCCCCTCAGTCTTCTCTTCTCAAGGCTGAACATGTCCAGTTCTTTCAGTCTTTTCTCATAGGGCTTTGTTTCCAGTCCCTGATCATCCTTGTTGCCCTTCTCTGAACCCATTCCAGTTTGTCTCATCCTTCTTAAAGTGTGGTGTCCAGAAGTGGACTCAGTACTCAAGATGAGGCCTAACCAGTGCCAAATAGAAGGGAACTAATACTTCATGCGATTTGAAAACTATACTTCTGTTCTATTGTTTTCAGCCCAATGTTCCAGCTTATCTAGATGACTTTGAATTTTGTTTCTGTCTTCCAAGGTATTAGCTATCCCTCCCAATTTTGTATCATCTGCAAATCTGATAAACATTCCCTGCACCTCCTCATCCAAGTCATTAATAAAAATGTTGATGAACACTGGGCCCAGGACTGAGCCCTGCAGTACCCCGGTTGTTACCTCCTCCCAGTTTGAGGAAGAACCATTGATAAGCGTTCTTTGAATATGATTCTGTAGCCAACTGTGGATCCATCTGATAGTTGTTCCATCTAGCCCATATTTAGCTAGCTTGCTAATCAAAATATCATGGGGCAGTCTGTTCCAGAATTTTCCCAGGCTGAGTGGTCTGTAGTTCCCTGGTTCCTCCTTTTTGCCCTTTTTGAAGATAGGGACAACATTAGCCCTCCTCCAGTCATCCGGCACTTCACCCATCCTGCACAATTTTGCAAGATAATAGACAGTGGTTCAGAGAGTTCTTCAGCCAGTTCCTTCAATACTCTAGGATGCAGGTCATTGGGCCCTGGAGATTTGAACTCATTCAAAGTGATTAGTATTCCTTGATCATTTGTCCATCAATCTCAAGCTGCAATCCTGACCCTTCAACTTCACATTTCCTGGGAGGATCATAGACCCTCTTCTTTTGGGAGAAGACTAACCCAAAGTAGGAATTGAGTGCTTCTGCCTTTGTCATCTGTTTTGCCTGATCTGTTATCATGTTGCCCATAGCTCCTTGAAGGGTAGCATATATTTTTTTAAAATCTATTGAGTGCATTTATATTCTTCATTTCCACTACCATGTGGCTTTCAAAGTGCCTTCCAATCACAATAAATACAATACAAACTAGTGCTGCAGAAATTGAGCCTAGGACATTCAGCATATAAAGCAGAGATGTCTAATTTTGTTTTGCTTTGTTCAAGTAGGGATTGGATCAGGCTTTGGGTCAGGGTTTTAGCCACTCCAGATATATAGCATGTCCTCTGACATTGTGCTGTTGCATCTCCCCATATTTTCAATGTTTGATTAAATAAGGCTCCCCTTCCAATAGTTAAACTGTACCAGGGCACCATAAAAAAGGGGATTCCCTCTGGTGACAAATTCAGCACCAAGAGATCTACCTGCTTACTGTGTATATGCAAGGTACAGCCTGCAGAATATGTGGCCTTATCGAGAGTTTAGTTGTGCTTTCAGTCATAGAAAACATGAAAGGTATTGCCAGCTGGTGGTTCTTCTTCCTTCTCCTCCTCTTTATCATCTTCTTCACATGTGTACAATTATCATATAGTCATAGGGTGAAGGAAGGGGGAGGGCAGGGGCAAAAGGGAGGTGATGGGAGGGAGGAGGAGGGGAGGGCAGGTTTGCATACTTATTTAGTTCAATGTGATTTACTCCTGTGCAATGATGCTTGAAAATGAAATGGACTGCCTTCAAGTTGATTCCGAATTACGGTGACCCTATGAATAGAGTTCATGGTAAGCGGTATTCAGAGGTGGTTTACCATTGCCTTCCTCTGAAGCTGAGAGGCAGTGACTGGCCCAAGGTCACCCAGTGAGCTTCATTGCTGTGTGGGGATTTGAACCCTGGTCTCCCAGGTTGTAGTCCTAGGATAGGTAAAACTGACCATGGGGGAGGAGCAGGGGGAGGGTAGAGGGGAGGGGAAGTAGGATGAGGAGGGGGAAGGAGCGGATTGGAAGGGAAAGGGAGGGGTGAAGGAAGGGAGAGGGGAGGAGATAGGAGGGAGGGGGAGGGGAGGGCAGGTTTGATCATTTTCATGCTTTTTGAGTTCAGTGGGACTTACTCCTGTGCAGTCATGCTTAGGATAGGTGAAACTGACCTGGGGGAGGGGCGGGGGAAGGGGAGGGGAGGAGATTGGTTGGTGAAAGCATCTGTCGGGAATGCTTTGATTTGGATTCCTGCATTGAGCAGGGGGTTGGACTTGATGACCTTATAGGCCCCTTCCAACTCTACTATTCTATGATTCTCTGGTGGGCGCTGGGCAGAGGGGAAGCCCCTTTCCTTTCCAAAAGGAAAACATTGTGAATAGTATCATCCTTCTTTTTCAGAGTTTTCCCCACCTTTTTATTCTACGGCAGGCACATGTAGCCTCCCACCCAAATTTAAACCAAAGGTGTCACTGGCCACATCCACACCAGACTGTTACTTCACTTTAGTCAGGCATGGCTTCTTCCAAAGAATCCGGGGAAGTGTAATTTGTGAAGGGTGCTGAGAGTTGCTAGGAGATGCCCTGTTCCACTCACAGAGCTTCAGTCAGAGCGGCTGACTATTAAACCACTCTGGACACGAGCTCTGTCAGGGGAATAGTAGTCTCCTCTCACTGCCCTTCACAAACTACACTTCCCAGGATTCTCTGGGGGAAGCCATGACTGTCTCACTGGAAATCAAAGTCTGGTGTGGGTGTGGCCCCTTCATTAGGCAAGCCCAGCAGCTGGGAGTCTGGCTTTTAGAACATTGACAGTTGGTTCTTACTAAGCATGCCCGACATTATCATTGAGCTCAATGCCAGCTTTCTTAAATTAATTAAAAATCAGCAAGGCATTTTTTAAACTTTTAACCTGTAGAAGATGAAGGTCAGAGTATGGGGCAAGGTCAATAATAGGATTAGAGGTACTCTGTGAACATGGTTGGCTTTTTTATGAATTTCAACAGATTATGAGAACTCTGACAAAAAAAGTACAAAAGAGGTTTGGTTTCTCTCTCTTTTTGCACTTTGAACTCTCGATTCTCTCTGACTGTTTTGTGTATCGCCATGAACATTTAGAGGGTTGTCAAGCAAGTGTTTCTGAGTTCAGGACTATAAGTTTTGTAAGGTTTTGTTTTGAAATGAGTTTATGGGAAGGATCAGAATGGAATGGGGGGTACTTTCAATTTAACATTGCAGAATGCAAAAAATCCATACTGACTATAGTATACAGCCATTCTTGTGGTGGTATAAGTAATCTTTGCACAGATCACATAGACCTTAAAGTCATAGTCATTGTCTCTGTAGCAGGTTCTTGCTATGAAGTGTCCCATGCAATTTGGTTTCTGTCCTCTAGGACCAGTTAAAATGGCTGTTGTGTTCTGGAGACTAGGCGGGTTAGAGAAAGACTTGTAAATAGACTCAGAAATTATGCTGACATCTGCACCAGTGTATATTTTAAACTTTATCAAGAGCCCACTGATTTGTGGTGATACTTCCCAAGAATCTGTGAAATTTTCTACCTGTGTGACTGCACCCAGAAAAAATTGTTATTGCGTTTTGTGCGGATCCACAGTTTTGCTCCATTCTAGTGTGGCACACAGCTGCAAAATGACATATCTTCCTACATTTGTGGCATTCTGCAGCCTTTGCAGAACAGACTGCTCTTTGTGTATGCCCTTTCCCACATCTTGTGCATCTAGGGACTCTTATGTGAGCATTAGATGTTTGACTGTATATTTGTTTCTGGTATTTTGGAGTTTGGGTTTTCTATTTCTGCAGGGGTTTGTTGGCTATTTCTTGCAGCCCTTTTAAAGCAGCCTGGTCTTGGTTCTGGCATTTTATAACCTCTGAGTTTCTTATCTCCACAGCTTTCTCCAAAGTGAGACTGGATTCCATCTGCAGCTTCTGGGACAGGTGTTTATCCTAAATTCCCACTACCAATTGGTCTTTGAGCATTTCACTCCCGGTGTCCCCAAAAGCACATTCATTAGCTTTCTCATGAAGCCATCTTATGTAGGCCTCTGCAGAGCCCCCTGGTTTCTGATTTCTCTGGTGAAAGCATGCCCTCTCATGAATGAGATTTTTCTTTGGCACAAAATATTCATTAATTTCCCCCACGACTAAGAGATTGTCATCCTGGTCCTCTACAGCAACAAACTCAAATGATTTAAATATCTGCTCTGCTTGCTGGTCCATGGGGTAAACCAAGGAGCATACCTGAATTTCTTCCTTCTCTTCATTCCATTTTGTAGCTATGAGGTATCTGGAAAATAGGGTTGCCAGGTCAGAAGCATCCCAAAACCTGAGATTTCAGGAGCGAGTCTGAGTGATGTCATGGGGTGGGCCCGAGTGATGTCACAGGGGTGGGCCCGAGTGAAGTCATTTAGCATGATACATTAAGCATCAATCACAGTTGCTTGGAGCATACAATTAAAAAAAATCTGATTGGAAATTAAGATAGAAATCTTAGCTAAAAGATGGAGCCTGGGTCGGGAACATTTAATCTAGCCTACTTGCTTTCGGCAAGAAGGGTTTAAGTGCCTTCAGGCCAGGCCAGTCACCAGAAGGCCATTGTAGGAAGAAAGGAGCCTACTGTTGTGGAGATGTTAGATGGGAGCATTCGGGAGTAAAGATGGACCCCTGAACTCAACAGGACTTACTTCTGAGTAGATGTAGGTTGGATTGTGCTGTTGGTAAAGCTTGACTAGGGATCCTCTGCAAAGACATCCATATCCAAGCAGGGTTGACAACCCCCTGCCTGGAATGCCCTGCCCTTATCTTTTAACGTGGCTGCTCCAAACTTCTTTACAGATTTGACCCTTCACTTCAGAAAGAGGTCTGAGAAATGAGTAAGAGTAAGAAGATTCTCTACCCTTTCTGTCTACCCTGTGGGCTGCTATAAACTCACTTTGACAGCCAACCCAATTCCAGTGAGTAATAAGGGACAGAGAGAAAACACACATGGTTTGGTCTACCTTCACAGGCAGCAGCTTGGGAACAACAATTGCAGCCACACTTTCAAATATGTGAATTCTCTTTTACCACTATTAGGCAAGAAAGAAACTATCATGCAAACAATGAAGTGCATCATCAATGGGTTTTAGGGAGTTGAGCTGAGCACATGCAACCACTGCTGTTGCTGCTATGGATGTAAGGGAGTGAGGTTAAAGGTAAATGAAATGCAAACAGAAAATGAAAAACAAAAGACAGTGATGCTTTCCTAAATGCAATACCATACCAACCACAACAAGATTCCTATGAGTAAAGCAGACAACTTAGCATCCCACAACCAGTCAGGATTCATAACCGAAAACCAAAACTAAAAAAATCCTTGCAGACAGTCATTTAATGCAGAATGCTGCGGCATGATTGCTGACATGAGTGAGATCCTATCAGCACATTATACCTCTGCTCTGAAATCTGCATTGGTTGCTGATTTGGTACCAGGCCATGTTCAAGCTGTGCTTTCCATGTTATGGGTGCCACATGGTACTTGTTCTGCTCTTGTAAGAAATCAGTCCTGTAAAGTGGCAGCATTTTAGATACTCTGTTCATAGGGTTTTCGTGGTAAGAGGTATTCAGAGGTGGTTTACCATTGCCTTCCTCTGACTTTGGACACATAATGAGAAGACATGATTCATTAGAAAAGATAATAATGCTGGGAAAATCAGAAGGGAGTAGAACAAGAGGGAGGCCAAACAAGAGATGGACTGATCCATAAAGGAAGCCACAGACCTGAACTTACAAGATCTGAACAGGGTGGTTCATGACAGATGCTATTGGTGGTCACTGATTTATAGGGTTGCCATAAGTCGAAATTGACTTGAAGGCACATAACAACAAAGTGGCAGCACCTACACTTTGGAACTTCTTGCCTATTGACATTAGGCAAACGCCTCTCTTCAGCAACTACTAAAATCATTTTTGTTTAGGCAAGCCTATCCAGGCATGTAGAAGCTATTGTGTTTTTAAATCTCATTGTTGGTTTTATTATTTTGAATGTTTTTAAATACGTCTGTTTTTGCCAATAATCTTATTGTTTGAATTCTCTCTGTAAACCGCGTTGAGATTTTTTACAATAAAGCAGTATATAACTGTTGTAAATAAAATACATAAATAAAGTTTGGAGTCGCTGTGGCCCTTGAGTCTCTTCCCACTTTTAGGGACAAAGGAATCTGCCTTATACTGACTCAGGCCATTTGGTACCACATAGCTCAGTACTGATGACATGGACTAGCATTGGCTCTCCAGGATTCCAGGCAA
The DNA here is from genome assembly GCF_030035675.1 of Rhineura floridana. NCBI lineage: Eukaryota > Metazoa > Chordata > Lepidosauria > Squamata > Rhineuridae > Rhineura > Rhineura floridana. The sequence continues at coordinate 210,089,084 of NC_084480.1, forward strand.
TAGTCTTTTCCAGAAACTGAATTCTGGACCTTTCCATGCAAAGCATATGGCCTACCAATGGGCTACAACCCTTCCCCTGTTTAAAAAAGTATCTTTTAAACTTTTTCTTTGCAATTCACTGTTGAATGCACATCATACCTAGGGCAGATCCACACCATTCATTTAAAGCACATTCAACACCCATTTGAAGCACATGAATCCCACCACAGAATCATGGGAACTGTAGTTTGTTAATTATAACTGTAAGGGGGTAATGACACTTCCCAGGATTCTTTAGGGGAGGTCATGCACTTTAAATGCGAGTTGGATGTGCTTTAAATGTATTGTGTGGATCCCCTTAATAAATTTTCCCTACATGTAAATTGTTTTAATTAATTTTTCAAAATGGAAATGAGCTATAAAGTATAGTGGGTGACCATGGGCTGCTCACCATCTCTCAGCCTATCTGCCTCTCAGAATGAAAACAATGGAGAACCGTGACCACCCCAAGGAAGAAGGGCATACTTAAAATGTAGAGGAAGTATTGTACAACCGTAGTGTGAAATCGGATGCTTATTGGGACACAGTATGAAGAAATATTTATATAACCATGACTATGAAATATGTTTATTATTTACACAACCTGTAAAGATATTTATAGTGCAATCCTATGTTTGTTTACTCAGAAGCAAGTCCCAATGTATTCAATGGGGCTTACTCAACCAGGGAAAACTGCAGCCTCAAGTAATAAGGAACTTGTTCTTTTAACAAGCCTTTTAAGTTGAGACCTTATCCCAATCTGTGTCTCTGTTGGAATTGCTTTTTAATATGCTCAGAGGCACGTTACCAAATTCTTCCAAGCTACACAGCAAGTGGATTGGACTGTGAAGGACCAACCCAAATTGTGTTTGCATTTTGACAAATTTGTAGGGCAGTACAATACCTCAGAGAGGAGGTCAGATCTCCTGCTCCTCTGGTGCACTCACTATAGCTGCCCAATTTCCCTGCTTTTTAAAGTTTGATAGAAATATCTGTTGGCTATAGGTACGTTCTTAAACCACAAGGTTTTTTGCCTATTAGTGAATACTTGTTTTATGGTTATTGGTTTTTAAAGGGATTTATTTCTTACTGTGAGCTGCCTTGGTTTCTAAGCACCAACCCTACTTCACAGGGTTGTTGGAAAGACTCCCCCCCCCACACACACGGGTGTAAAAATACACCCCATATAATAGTTTATTGTCAAACCAGTTGGTCATTGCAGAACATTTTTAAAAAATCAGTATTAGTTCCTACATAATAAAAACTTTGATACCTAGGTAAACCCTGCCTAATTACTTTAAAAATAGGATTGGAGGGGGAGAGAAAGATTTACAACACAAAAACAATTCTTTGCTATGTTTACTCAAACGTCCCATTAATTTACAGCACAATCCTAACCATGTCTACTCAAAAGTAAATCGTAATGAATTCAATGGGGTTTACTCTAGGTACATGGGATTAGCGTTGCTTTACTCCCAGAAAAGCAAGTATTGGATTAAATACTTTTCTATTGTGAAGGTTTTCAAAGCACTGCCCTCTTCAACAGCCCAGGGTCTGACTCTTGCACACAAGAGGAAAAAAAACCTGTAAGACTTTAAGTGTACTTAAGAAAGTTTACCGTGAGTCCCTCAGGAGTTGTGTGCTTTTTGGAGATCAGTTTAGAGACTGCACCTGACTTGACAAGGCAAAACTTTCAGTTACTCTGTAAATAAACAGCAGCTGCTCTTGTGGCTTAAGTGGTAGAATGTTGAATTTAAGATCTAAATATTCAGAACCGAAAGGTTGCTGAAAGTGCAGAGCTGACTATGCTGTGTGAAGATTTCTATGAGTCATCTCCATCAGTAATTAAAATGCTAATTTGATCCGTCTGACTATTATTGGTAAGCAAATTAACAGGGAATATCATGTTTTGTGTGAATTGGTATTGGAAAGCCAAAACTCTTGGTGGGACAAGTGGTGGTCATATTCCTATAAATATGCAACCTATTAATCTCCACAAATTCCCTGTGTTAGAGCCACTGTGTGCTATCTAGTGCTCTTGTCCATCCTCACTTTATTTCTGAATGAGGTTTGCATGGGAGCATTGTTTTGCTGCATTACATCCATTGTGTGTAAATCAGAATAAATAGTAGACAAATGCAAGAAGATGATGTCTTGAGTACTGTAATAATACCAGTGTTGCCATCTGGAGTTCCTGTGGTAGGGAGGTTAGAGAATTCCAACAGAAACAGGAGGGTAAATTGCCAATGTTAACTTATTTGTCCCATGTCTGGAATAGAAATGAATCCAGCAAATACAATCGGTATTCACTTTGTTTTCAGTCTGCAATTGATTATGATTGACTATGCCCCCCCATTTGCATTGTTTCCTTTCCATTGAAATGAATGGCCTTTTCATTGAAATGAATAGTTCAGAAAAACATAACTTAATTAATTATGTAATTCTTTTTTCGTTTTCTAAAAATTTTTAAATTATGTAATATTCTACCATAGCAGACAATGAGACAAATAATGTAGTTTTTATCAGAAGCTGAACTTCAGCAGAATGAAAACAGCGCTGCAAGTGACAAACATGGCTTGGAACAGAAAGCAATGCCTTCTTATATCCCTACATACTGGCCTGGTCTACACATGTAGCAGGATGGTATGGTTCTGAGGTGATAAAATGGGCTGTATTGCATCAGATTGCAGGTGGAGGATACCATTTCTTAATGCTTAACAAGTTAAAAATCCCAGCAAGAAGTGAGCCAGCAGGAACAAAGTATTGCCTTCCCTCTGCTGTGCTAGTTTTCTTCTTTCAGGGATATTTTTTACCTGAGGAACATTTTTTTTTAAAAAAAGTGACCCCATCTTCACCTCACTCCATCTCCAGAAGTCTGATACTGTATAGTCTATTCCACCACCTCGGCTTTCTTTCACATTCTGGTGTAGGTGTAGATTCAGCCCTACCCATTAAACAAAATGAGATGGTGAAGTGGTTCACACAGGCCAGGGAGAGGGGGAAGCCCTTGAGGTGCCAAACCAAACCAAAATGCAGGGTTAAAAATTATGAAGATAATTTATTGTAGCCCAACATGTTTTGGATTAACACAATCTTTTATCAAGGGCAATCTTGAGAAAGCTTAAAACCCCTTGTACCCTTGTAAGAATGACAGGTAAAATTCAACGGAGGGGTTGTTGAGATATCCCTTTCTAATGTGTTAGCTTTGCAGAGCTGTTTGGTGTGTGTGTGTGTAGTGTTTTGTACTGGGGGGGTTACATTCAACGATATAACCACACACTTGTAATTTAAAGTGATTCAGTCCAGAAGTTTACTAATTCATTCCAAATAGTGTGGAACTCAGTTCCGATTCAGGGATGATTGCAGGTGTAAATTGCATGAACCTCCATACTAATCACTGAAGGCCCTGCTCTCTGCATCTGCAGTTTCATCAGTAACACTGGCACTGGGCTCACTGAAGATTAGGAGACAGCAGTACAGGGTTTCCCAATCCCCCTGTCCTCCCCCCCTGCAAATCATTTCTCCCATCCTTGGTTTCCAAATATGTTTTCCTCTCCAAATACGCACTTCAAACTCCACAAGAGGAAAATGGCCTGGGTAGTGGCAGTTTAAAGCACAGAAGTGGCAGACAGGGAAAGGGTCAAGTACTACTCCACCCATACTGATTTTTTTACACAGCAAATTTCTCTTCCAAAGCTACTACTCCCTAAGAAAACAGTGTTTGGGCTTTGGTTTCTGCTCTTAGTGTTTTAAATGTGGCCATAGAATGAATGAATGAATGAATGAATGAATGAATGACAGGGAAAACCAAGTGATAGGTCTAATGTGACTAAGAAACAGAATGCGAAATACAGGTGATGGAGGAGATGATAAATAAAAGAACTGGTAAACTTCTCACTGGCTGTCACTCTGTATGGTGATACAGTGGAAGGGGAATGCAGGGGAGCTCTGAGACTTATCTCCATTCTTAGTGCTGTGGTGCATAGATTGGAGATAAGATATCCTTTTAACTGTCCTGTACCTGGCATCAGGTGACATCAGGTGACTGGGAGATGTGCATGGTTTGCCCAACAGTCTTGTGGGACAAATGGAGAGGATTGGCATACCTAATTAGGCCCCTGGGCTCACGGTTCCCCACCACTGGCATAAAGGAAGCTAGAGAATGAGGAAACAAATCAAGCAGAGAATGGATACTTCTTTCCTTTGATGGGGTTTCTACTTCAGACTAGCAGTTAAATGTGTGTGAGGGAGGACTGTTTGCTTTTTTTCCAAGGAAGGGAGCCAGAAGAGGCAGCCTGCTTGGAAAATTGAAGGGGGAGGGGAGATAAGAGGAGGTGCAACTAATCAGAAGTAAGTTTGTGTCTGTATAGATGTATATATAATGATCAATACACCTATCTGTGGCTGAGGGGACTGTCATGATGAGCTCTTGCACTTAAATATGTACCACTACACTACTGGTTCTGTTGGACCAAGTTAAGCTGCAATATGGGATACAGTTAAAAAGTATGCAAAATTGTACCCATTCCCCAGACACTTAATGTACCAGGCGTAAGGGGATATGTTTAGCTGCCACCCTAACGATCTCTACAACACATGCTCATTTCATTTTTGTGCTCATATTTGGCTGGATCATTCCCTTAGTCTGCACAAATATAAATGAGACTCCTTTTCACATAAACTCAGAGCATGGCTACATACATGTCAAATTAGGATTTAAGGACACAATTAAATTCATAGTGACAGCTGAGAAGTGTTTATAACATTGTCTCCTGCTAATAATGAAGCCATGAAAGCAAACAGGAAATTTGGACCAGAATAATGGTGCAATACTCTATGCTCCTAAGCTGCTGCTTTTTCTTCTTCTCTTCCTTCAGAGATTCAGATCTGTTTTTGCTGGACACCAGAGCAGTATGGGCCTCAGAAGAAGGATGGCTCGAGTTTGACATCACTGCCACCAGTAACATGTGGGTGATAAACCCTCAGCATAACTTGGGACTCCAGATGAGTGTGGTGACCAGGGATGGTAGGTAACAGGCCAACATACTTTAAACATCTGGCCAATGACCTAGTCACTAATTGGAGACTATGTTTATAGCATTCAGCTGTGATGTGATTATCTGGTAACGTGGCCAAACACACAGCTGTGATGTGATGGCCGGGCTCGACATCCAACTGCACAGATTGAAAGTTGCTCCCTGTCTGCTGCTGCTTGTACTGTGTTTGTGGCTGTGAAATTTTGAGGAATACCTGACTTGTGAGTGGCGTTGGTTTTTTTGTTTTGTTTTGGTCAAGCTGTTCACTGCAAGTTTTTTGGGTTTTTTTGAATACCCACAGGTCTTGGCTGTGGAAGTGTCTTCTGGGAGAGAGATATGAGCTCTTCCCCTATTTCAGCGCAGTTTTTCAGTATCTCTCTACTAGATCAAGAAGCATACTGCACTAATCTCCTTGGGTTACCAGCACTGATGTAATGTCACAGTGCACAGCATTGCATCATTGCTTCAGCCTCTTTTCTTTCAAACTCTTTTGTGTTGTTGGGAACTCTCTCATGTTTCCTTTTTACAACATACCATGCATCTTTTGGGGCTATTGGGACCTGAGAGGTTGGTAGAATAACTTTTAACTTCTGATGCGAGTAGAGCATATGAAGCTGCCTTATGTTCAGTCAGATCATTGGGCCATATAACCCAATATCATCTAGTCTGTCTCACAGTGGCCTTCAAAAGCCCGATAACTGGAGAACGATCATTCCCTTGCATGGATCCTTCATCATTCCCATTGCTAGAACAATTAGAATAGATTATGCAAACTAATAAATGCTGCAGAATAAATTCTACAAGGTAAGAAAAACTGTATAAGATGAAATACATTTTGAAAATGTTATTAATTTGCTATATTTACATAGGTCTCAGAATTATAATTATCTTTAATGTGGAGTACACATAACCCTGACTTTTTCCTTAGTGTTATTCACTCATTGCCTGCTAATTTGCCAATTAGCAGAGAGAATCACCTCTTGCAGCAGTTTTGTATATTTCAAATAGCATTTGAAGCCTTAAAGATGCAAAGCTTGTGAAGTCTCACTGCAAATTAGAATATCCTATGATAGCAACTACAGAGGAGGAGAGAGGAGAAAACTAAGGAAGGCAGCAGAATGTTACGTGTAGGAAAGCAGCTGTGTTGCTCAAAAGAGCTATTCAGAAACACTGTGCTCTTTATATGACGCACCACTTTTTTTTTGTTTAATTTATAGGTCTCAGTATAAACCCTAGAGAAGCAGGACTAATAGGTCGAGATGGCCCTTATGACAAACAGCCTTTCATGGTGGCTTTTTTCAAAGTGAGCGAAGTTCATGTTCGAACTGCTAGGTCAGCCCCCAACAGGCGCAGGGAACAGAGTCGAAACCGCTCTACCCAGCCTCAAGATGTTTCCAGGGTATCTAGTATCACAGGTAACCTTTTAAATGCTTGTTGCACAATGTGAAAAATGAAATCCTTATTGTCGGTTTATTAGCTGTTGTTTTCCTAGCATTTTACATTTGTGAGTTGCTTCTAATTCATATTTCATTTATCCCAGGATTTCACTTCTTTCTTTCTCTCTTGTTCACTAAAGTCAATTTAGTTTATTTATTTATTATTTGATTTATATCCCACCCTTCCAGCAGGAGCCCAGGGTGGAAAACAAAAGCACTAAAAACACGTTAAAACATCATAAAAACAGACTTTAAAATACATTAAAACAAAAAATCTTCAAAAACTTATTTTTAAAAGCTTTCAAGACATCTTTTTTTTAAAAAAGGTAAACATATTGTTTAAAAAAAAGGTTTAAAAACATATTAAAAAGCAATTCTAACATAGACGCAGCCTGGGATAAGGTCTCCACTTAAAAGGCTTGTTGTAAGAGGAAAGTCTTTAATAGGAACCGAAAAGATAACAGTGATGGCGCCTGTCTAATATTTAAGGGGAGGGAATTCCACAGGGTAGGTGCCGCCACACTGAAGGTCCATTTCCTATGTAGTGCAGAATGGACCTCCTGATAAGATGGTATCTGCAGGAGGCCCTCACCTGCAGAGCGCAGTGATTGACTGGGTATATAAGGGGTAAGACGGTCTTTCAGGTATCCTGGTCCCAAGCTTTATAGGACTTTGTACACCAAGACTAGAACTTTGAACTTGACATGTTGGCGATACTCTGCCCCAGTGAGCAGTCTTTTGCACCAGCTGCAACTTCTGCACCAACCTCAAGAGCAGCTCCACATAGAGCACATTACATTAATCCAGCCTAAAGGTTACCAGTGTGTGGACAACAGTGGTCAGGCTGTCCAGGTCCAGAAATGGCCGCAGCTGTCTTACCAGCTGAAGCTGGTAAAAGGCACTCCTAGCCACTGAGATCACCTGGGCCTGTAGCGACAAACATGGATCCAGGAGCACCCCCAGACTACGGACCTGCTCTTTCAGAGGGAGTACAACCCCATCCAAAGCAGGTAACTGACCAATTATCTGAACTCGGGAACCACCAACCCATAGCACCTCCGTCTTGCTAGGATTCAGACTCAGATTATTGTCCCTCATCCAGCCCCCCACCGAGTCCTGGCAGTGGTCCAGGGCTTGCACGGTCCTCCCAATCCAGATGTTACAGAGAAATAGAGCTGGGTATCATCAGCATACTGCTGACACCTCACCACAAATATCCTGATGATCGCTCCCAAGGGCTTCATATAGATGTTAAACAGCATGGGGGACAAGATGGTACCCTGAGGCACCCCACAGCACAACTGCCAGGGGGCCAAAAGACAATCACCCAATGCTATTATCTGAAGACCTTGGAGAAAGTAAAATACTGTAAAATAGTGCCTCCGATACCCATCTCACCAAGTCGGCCCAGAAAGATACCATGGTCAATGGTATCAAAAGCTGCTGAGATATCAAGTAAGAGTAACAGGGTTGCACTCCCCTTGTCCTTCTCCTGATAAAGGTCATCCATCAGGGCGACCAAGACCAATTCAATCCCATAACCAGGCCTGAACCCAGACTGGAATGGGTCAGGCGAATCTGTTTCATCCAAGAGTACTTGCAATTGCTGCGCCACAATTCTCTCAATCACCTTCCCTAAGAAGGGGGTATTTGCAAAGCGGTCAGCAATTGTCGCAGACCAATGGGTCTAGGGTGGGCTTTTTCAGGAGTGATCGGATCTCCGCCTCTTTCAGGGTGGCTAGAACCACTCCCTCCTGCAATGATGCGTTGACCACACCCTGGATCCACTTGGTCAACCCCCCTCGGCAAACTTTAATAAGCCAAGAAGGGCAAGGGTTGAGAGAACACGTTGCTGGCCACATCATTGCAAGCACCTTGTCTACCTCATCAGGCCGCATCAACTGAAATCGTTGCCAAGAAGTTGCAGCAGATGTTGCACTGGACACCTCATTGGGGACTATAGCAGATGTGGATGGGGCATCAAGACTGCTATGGAGGCGAGCAACTTTACCCTCAAAGTGCCTTGCAAACAATTCACAGTGGGCCTCCGAAGGGTGTAAAACCCCATTTCCTGGAATTGATGTCAACAGACCCCTAACAATGTTGATTCCCCAAGGAACTTCTTGTTCCTTGTATGGCATCAACACATTATTCTGCAGGCTTATGTGGTGGTGGTGGTGGTTTCATCCAAAATCATGACACACTGTATTGGCTTACCCAAGGCAAAGTAGATATGGCCATCCCTACCATTAGACAAAGCGAGGCAGCTGTCACTGATGGGTGGGAAGCAGCAGTGAAGTGCTGGATAATGGAGCTGTGTGTGCCATGCTGTCTGCCCTGCATACTTAAGTTAGCCTGATGCCTTTGGGTGCATTGGATGATGCTGTCCTATCATCAGCGTTGAAGAAAGATTCACTTACCAGTATGGGTGGCTTCTGTACATGTAATAGGTGTGTTTATCATCTTGACCTTTTCCTCAGGCAGCAAAATATCTTGAGGGTGACCCTGAAAGGAGGACAGGACATTTGTACCTTTAAAAGCTGTGCAAAGGAATAGCTGGATGGTGTTCAATGTTTTCTCTGAAGGCTATGAAATATTTCAGTTTAATGGGTTTATCTTCTACAGATGATCTGTTTTGGATTAGAGCCCTTTACAGTTGGAGAGTACTGAATGAACTATGTGTGCTAAGGGTGTGCTAAGGGTCAGTCTGGCAGGCAGAGTGACATAAGTGTTCTTCACACATTATTGGTGCAGCCATGTTTACTTGGAGTAGGGTGGCACGTTTAGCCCTGCCCTGATGTCACTCCTCTTTCTTGACGTCACAGTCACAGGTTGTGCGTGATTTATAAAGCAGCTCCAGTGTGTGAACTCCTGTTTGTAGGAGCTCCGTGTGTGATCGCAAGACCAGGTTGTTCAGGTGTCCAAACCACATGGAAGCAGGAGCTCACACATTGTAGTTGCTTTATAGACAACTTACTACACACAACCCACATTTGCTAATGGAAGAAGATGCGATTAAGGCTAAAATGCCGCCCTGGGCTCCTGCTGGACGAAGGGTGGGATATAAATCAAATAATAAATAAATAAAATAAAAGCACGGCCCCACTCCCAGTAAACACAGCTATATCATGTAGCCTTGGTGGCACGGAATGCGTTCTACCACCTTCGGTTGGTAGCCCAGCTACGTCCCTACCTGACTAAGGAGGATCTTACATCAGTAGTACATGCTCTGGTAACCTCACGTTTGGATTACTGTAATGCGCTCTACGTAGGGCTACCTCTGAAGACGGTTCGGAAGCTACAGCTGGTGCAAAATGCGGCGGCCAGACTGCTAACAAGAACGAAGCGATCGGACCATATAACACCTGTTTTGGCCCGCTTTTACTGGCTTCCAATACGCTTCCGGGCCAGATTCAAAGTGTTGGTATTAACCTACAAAGCCTTATACGGCGCGGGACCACGATATCTGTCGGAACGCCTCTCCCGTTATGAACCGGCTCGTACACTACGGTCTGCTACGAAGGCCCTCCTCCGGGTCCCGACCCATAGGGAGGCCCGGAGGGTTGTGACAAGATCAAGGGCCTTCTCAGTGGTGGCCCCCAAACTATGGAATAGTCTCCCCGAGGAGGTGCGCTTGGCGCCGACCCTATCATCCTTTCGGCGCCAAGTTAAAACCTTTCTCTTCTCCGAAGCATTTTAATTTTTTGTTTAATGATGGTAATGTTTGTAATTTGATCTTAGTTATGCAGTTTTTAGATTGTGAAATTTGATTTTAGATTGTGATGCTTTTGTATTTTCCTGTATTTTATTGTATTTATGTTCACCGCCCAGAGAGCTATTGCTAGTCGGGCGGTATATAAGTTTTAGAAATAAATAAATAAATAAATATCCTCCATGCGCACAATGCATGAATACCTCAGGGCTCAGTCCTGGGCCCAGTGCTTATCAACATTTTTATTAATGACTTGGCTGAGGAGGTGTAGGGAATGTTTATCAAATTTGCAGATGATACAAAATTGGGAGGGATAGCTAATATCCTGGAAGACAGAAACAAAATTCAAAGGCATCTTGATAGGCTGGAGCATTGGGCTGAGAACGACAGAATGAAGTTTAATAGGGATAAGTTCTACACCTAGGAAAAAGAAACCAATGCACAGTTATAAGGTGGGGGATACTTGGCTCAGCAATACTACATGCGAGAAGGATCTTGGGATTGTTGTTGATCACAAGCTGAATATAAGCCAACAGTGTGATGTGGCTGCAAAAAAGGCAAATGCTATATTAGGCTGCATTAACAGAAGTATAGTTTCCAAATTGCGTGAAGTATTCGTTCCTCTCTGTTTGGCACTGGTTAGGCCTCATCTTAAGTACTGCATCCAGTTCTGGACACCACACTTTAAGAAGGATGTAGACAAACTGGAACGGGTTCAGAGTGGAGCAATGAGGGTAATCAGGGGACTGGAAACAAAGCCCTATGAGGAAAGACTGAAAGAACTGGGCATGTTTAGCCTTGGGAAAAGAAGATTGAGGTGTGATGTGATAGGACTCTTCAAGTACTTGAAAGGTTTCCGCAAAAAGGAGGGCTCAAGTTGCAGGAAGATACATTTCAGCTGAACATCAGGAAAAACTTCCTGTTAGATCGGTACGACAAAGGAACTAATTATCTAGGGAGGTGGTGGGCTCTCCAACACTGAAGGGATTCAAGAGGCGGTAGGACAGCACCTGTCAGGTATACTTTAATTTGTATTCCTACATTGAGCAGGGGTTGGGCTCGATGACCTTATAGGCCCCTTCCAAATCTATGATTCTATGGATAGGGCTTTAGACTCCTGCACAAGCAGGCATGCAGTGTGGCAGCTTTATGAAATGCTATTTTGTGTGGTACAACACAATCCTATGCATATTTACTTGGAAGGAGGTCCTACTGTGTTTACTGGGGGTTGCTACCTGGTACGTCTACACAGGATCACAGCCTTAGTAATTTTGTTTTGAGTGTAAAAAAAGACTTTGTTTTTTAAATTTTACTGGCCATGCCTATCAGTAGGCACTTTGGAGTGGAATAGCAGCAACTGTTGTCGTTGTTCTCCTCTATATAGAACTGGCACTTAACACTTTAAGGAATGAGATACTAAGAGCTGCCTTATACTGGATTGGCTCCTGTTCTGTCTTTCCCAGTATCGTCTGTTCATTTTGCAATGGCTCTACGTGGTCTTGGGCAGTATTCTTTCTCAGCACTGCTACTTGAGTTCCCTCGTTACTGGAAATGCTGAGGATTGAAGTTATGTCCTTTCATGAAATGCAGGTGCTGTGCCACTGAGATATGGTCCTTCCCTCTCTGCTAACTATCTTCCACAGACAGAATGGGCTAACTTATTCATACATTGGCCAAACTATTGTGCACCAAGAATCTCAAAAATCTACGATTCCCTCTTTTCAAGCTGCTGACTTGATTCTGATCTCAGAAATTGTCACATTTGTTGAGTGGTATAGCTTGGACACTGGTACCAGGGTGGCATTTAGCACTGCATTCAAGCTGGCTGAAAAAATCTGAAATATTCATGGAAATTAAGGCTACTTGCTGACTAAACTTGTCCTGTAGCCTTGTGATAAAACTGAAATTTGTGATAAGCCTTTTGATAAACTGAAAATATGTTTGCTAAATTGTTAGCGTTTGCTCTGATCTACAAAAGCAAAAAAAGCAGAAGTAAGAAGTGATTACTTTGCTGAATATGTCGCCATCTTTCAATGACCTGTTTTTTCTTTCTTTGGGTCCACAACTCACTGTGCTTTTCAACAAATGGAAAGAAAGATGCATTTTAATTATCTACTCAGTAATGATTATTTAATAATGTTATATTCCATTTGATAAGTCATTAATAAGCCAGGTATACAGGTCTAGCCAAACAAGAGGCAAACTAGGCAATTGCCCAGGATACAAATCTGTCTCTTATGCAAATATCTTGGGAAGAGAGAGTGAGCTGCTGTCTGAACGTTTGGAGGAGATGCACGGGGACAGCTTAGGAACTCCTTGATTATATCATATTCCACAACCAGAGAAGAGCTTCCTTTAGCTGAGGTCACAGCAGCCGAGGTCTAGATCACAGTTGTAAAGGTGAGGAAATAATAATGGATAGGCAGGAAAAATAAAAATAAATTTAACATCCTGCTTGGTTATATATGGTTATTTATTGTGCTGTTATGGTACTCAGGATATCATTAAGAGGGGGCACAGAAATTTCATTTCTCTAAGGCAACAAAAAACTTCATGTCAGTCCTGCACCCAGGATAGTGAATTGCAGTGCTTTGTTTGTCAGTTAAGTTTCTTTTAATGCAACAGCTATCTCCAAGTACTGGCCCTGATTCAGCTAAATATTAAGCAATATGGTATACATTTGCAATCTGTCATCTGACAGTGCAAGTGAATTGCTTATTCAGTAATTATAGCAATAGATTCATGCCCTCAGTATGGAATCCTCCTCCTTTCTCATAGCACTGGAGTATAATAATGTTTGGTTAACATGTATGTCATTCCAGGGGTTTATGCTGGAACTGGAACTTGACTGACATCTTGTGTAGGTGACATCTAAGGTGATATAGATTCCTTAGAGTAGACTACAAATTGTTTTTGTGAAGAAAATTTATAATCTCATAGTACACTCATAGAGTTTAGAATATTAAGTCCTCATTGCCTATTCCAAAGCCCTCAGTGGCCTTCTATGTACTATGATTTTCACCAGAGGAATTTGAAAGTGATGTGGAATCTCTCAACCACTGGCCAGAGAGCTTGGGAAAGATGGGAGAGCAGGAGCTTGTATTTAAGTTTGCATTTATCTTGCTTTTTTGTCAAAGTACGACAGTGCATGCGAGTGTACTGAAACCTGACATTTCATTATCTCACCTAAGCAGAGTCCTTTATGTTAAGCAGGTTAATCAATTTGCATCAGCTGTATCCAGGCCAATCACCTCCTAAATCAAACACTGAGAAAGGGAGGGTCAATGGGACCTCCTTCAAAACAATGTTGATGTATCCTGGATGTTAATTACATTGTGGAATCCGGCGAATGGGTACCTTAGGAGCAGCCAATACAGTAGGGTCCCGCTTATACGGCGGGTTCCATTCCGGATCCCCACCGTAAAGCGGAAATCGCCGTAAGGCGGAACCCCATTGACTTTAATGGGGCATGTCGCGTGAAAATGCCGCAAAAGCGGCTTTTAAAGAGGGGAGGAAAGCCGCCGCATTAGTGGAACACTGGGAAGCGGAGTGCCGGGAAACGGGGCCCTACTGTATGTTTTGTATTAGCTTTAATAAATATTGCATATGTGCTTTCAGTTCAGACAAGTTTTAGAAAATCTACAAGGAGGAGGAAAGGAATTGTTGGAATTAGCCTACTTTTACTCCAACTCATTGAAATGCTAATTTTCACTTTGGAATAAATCTTTCTTTTGCTTTAGCTTGAAGGGGTATTCACCCTAAGGAACTCCCCACATCTTGGGCTGGGGTTGAGGTGTGAGGGAGGAATGACCACTGTTTACCTCTGTATGTACTTGAAAAGTTTACTTTGTATGCAAATTTAAACATGCCCATTAATTAACATTGAGGTTTAGTTAAAAAGTAGATCAAGACCAGTCACATACAATAGGTACTGATACTAAACTCTGCTATTTTGCATAAAACAATTCTAGTTCTGACTACAGGAGTTTGCTGTGGTTTGTTAACAGTGCAAAATGTAAGAATATTGTATTATAAGCTGATATTCGCTTACTCAATTTGAAGCTTTTGCTAATTTCAAACTTTGATACAGTTTTCTTTCTACAATTCCCTGCATATTCAAAACTAGCGCATAAGAGAAGAGTTCTAGCTTAGTCCTTCTCAAGATAGGTGTGTTTTTTCTTCGTTGTTTTAACACAGGTGGGACTCATGTGAGTTGTAGTCCAAAAACATTTAGAAGGCTCCAGGTTGGCAAAAGCTGCAGTATGTGATCCCCACCCCTATCTGCAGCCTGAACTGCAGCATGTGATTCTCCTGATTGTGTTTTCCAAGAACTAGCTTGAATGGAAAGTGCAAGAAACAGACTTTTAGCAATGCTTTCCACTTTTGGTCAAACATGAATGGCCTTGATTTGAAAACAAAAGGCTTGTCTAACAACTTCAACCCATTTCTTAAATACAAAATTATTCGTGGGGGAGTGCATATTTGCACAAGTTAGTTAATCTTTTTCCAGGTTGATATTTGTGATTCAAGTAAAGCTATTTAAAGATATGAAATGTAATCCTTAACTTTTTTTTTTTAAACCAAACTCTTTACAGTTCTCTTCTTAAAACAACTCCTAATCTCTTGTGGTTTTGTGGTTAGGCTTGTTTTGAGGCAGAGGGGTCCTTAGCACTAACTGTGCCCAGCTGTAATGCTGTGATCTCTTCGATGTGGTTTTAGCCTTCTACTTTTTCTTTTAAATAAATATATGCTGTTTAAAAAGTTTCCTTCAAGAGTCTGAATACCTAGTATCTTTCTATCCAAGTTGTTGTATCTAAAAAGCTGCTTGAGTTATCCAGACCCATATTACCCTCTCTGCAATGTCCAAAGGCATTACATTGATTAGCTGCCATCCAAATAGCAGCAAAGGACATCCATATCCATGGCTTCACAAATTACAGGTGTTAAGAGGCTACAGCACAATTGTAAAAGGCACCAGAATAGTAGTAAAGAGGATGCTGGCACTATCATGACATTAGGTTATGATAAATTAAGTACTTCATCCCAGATGTTAGAAATACGGTGATATGAGCGATGGTAAAGATCTCATGTGTGTTCAGTTCGTCATTTCAAATAGCAGTTTTTGAAACTTTTGCTTTTGCATCTGTATAAGCCTTAAAGCCACAAAATGTCTTCTGCCATTGTATGGTGATATAGTTCAGAAGATACCGTTTCAAACTGTATTCTTTTTCTTTTCTTTTAATTTACTTCCTAACAGATTACAACAGCAGTGACTTAAAAACAGCTTGCAGGAAGCATGAACTTTATGTTAGCTTCCAGGACTTGGGATGGCAGGTATGTGGTATTTCTATCTCCATAAACATGTTCCTAATACAATACAGAGCACTGAAGTAGATTTCTTCTTGACAGGCCGAGTTCTGTGTTAGCCCATAGCTTAGGTAGGAGATGGGATAGTACATTAGAATGTAAAGCACAATTCAGTATGCTAATATAAAGCCTGTGTATGCTATTTTATTTTTCTTTCCAAGAATATACTTAGTACTTGCCTGGTTTGTCATCTTTTTTTCCCCAGTGGTCCAGCTCCTTGCGTATGTTAGCCAATCCACTTTCAAGTATCATTGAACCTCAGTGGTTCACAGTTTTTAAGCCAGGTATGGGGAACCTGTGGCCCTCCAGGTATTGTTGGGCTAGAAGTCCTAACTGTTGTCTGGGGCTGAAGGGAGCTGGAGTCCAATAAAGTCTGGAGGGCTATAGGTTCACCATCTGTGTTCTTGAGCTCTGCACGAGTCTCATTAAAAATGGCTTCCACCATTTTAAATTCCTTTTCTGTGTTCCTATTAACATGGCTTACCTTGTTGGTTTAACTAGTAGATTTAAGAAACAGAATCACTAATTTTTTCATTACCTTTAGCAGCCAAAGACACTATTAGTGATCATGGAGAAAGAAATATCTTCCTTTAACCTCTTTGCTGTGTTGCACTCATGTATTTTATAATACACACAATTATACCAGTGTTCAATTAGATGTGGCTAGGGATGGGATCCATTGGCCGCTGCTGGTTCAAAAGCATTCTGTCGACCTAACAGGCTGACACCAATTCGAGATCGTTCTTTATTTGTTTATTATTTGATTTATATACTGCCCTTCCTCCCAGTAGGAGCCCAGGGTGGCAAACAAAAGCACTTTAAAACATCATAAAAACAGACTTTATTTTTTTTATTTTTTTTTAAAAGCTGTAAAAACACCTTTAAAAAAATTAAAAGTTTAAAGTTTAAAAACATCTTAAAAAGCAATTCCAGCAGACGCAGACTGGGATAAGGTTTCAACTTAAAAGGCTTATTGAAAGAGGGAGGTCTTGAGTAGGTGCCGAAAAAATAACAGAGATGGTGCCTGTCTAATACTTAACAGGAGGGAATTCCAAAGCGTAGATGCTACTACACTAAAGGTCCATTTCCTATGTTGTGTAGAACGGACCTCCTGATAAGATGGTATCTGCAGGAAGCCCTCACCTGCAGAGCACAGTGATCGACTGGGTATATAAGGGATAAGACAGTCTTTCAGGTATCCTGGTCCCAAGCTGTATAGGACTTTGTACACCAAAACTAGAAACTTGAACTTGGCCCGGTAGCTAATTGGTAGCCAGTGCAGTTCTTTCAGCAGTGGGACGTGTTGGCGATACCCTGCTCCAGTGAGCAGTCTCGCTGCTGCATTTTGCACAAGCTGCAGCTTCTCGATCAACCTCAAGCATATTACAGTAATCCAGCCCAGTTTACCAGCGCATGGACAACAGTGGTCAGGGTATCCTGGTACAGAAATGGCCACAGCTGTCTTAACAGCTATAGCTGGTAAAAGACACTCCTAGCCACTGAGGTCACCTGGGCCTCTAATGACAAAGATGAATTGAGGACAACCCCCAGACTATGGACCTACTGTTTCAGAGGGAGTACGACCCCATCCAAAGCAGGTAACTGACCTATTATCCAAATGTGGAAACCACCAACCCACAGTGTCTTCATCTTGCTAGGCTTCAGACTCCGTTTATTGG
The DNA here is from genome assembly GCF_030035675.1 of Rhineura floridana. NCBI lineage: Eukaryota > Metazoa > Chordata > Lepidosauria > Squamata > Rhineuridae > Rhineura > Rhineura floridana. Next base: position 210,106,332 of record NC_084480.1, read on the forward strand.
CCCTCATCCAGCCCACCACCGAGTCCAGGCAGTGGTCCAGGGCTTGCACGGCCTCTCCCGATTCAGATGTTACAGAGAAGTAGAGCTGGGTATTGTTAGCATACTGCTGACACCTCACCCCAAATCTACTGACATCCGCTCCTAAGGGCTTCATATAGATGTTAAACAGCATGGGAGACAAGATAGTACTCTGAGGCATCCCAGAGCACAACTGCCAGGGGCCCGAAAGACAATCACCCAATGCTATTATCTGAAAACGACCCTGGAGGTAGGATTGGAACCACTGTTAAACAGTGCGTCCAATACCCATCTCACCAAGTTGACCCAGAAAGATACCATGGTCAATGGTACCAAAAGCCGCAGAGAGATCAAGTTAGAATAATAGGGTTGCACTTTCCCAGTCCTCCCAATGAAGATAATCCATCAGGGCAACCAAAGCTGATTCAGTCCCATAACCAGGCCTGAACCCAGACTGGAATGGGTCAAGATAATCTATTTCATCCAAGAGTATTTGCAATTGCTGCACCACAACCTTTTCAATCACCTTCCCTAAGAAGGGGATATTTGCAACTGGTCAGTAATTGTCGCAAACCCATGTGTCCAGGGTGGGCTTTTTCAGTAGTGGTTTGATCACTACCTCTTTCAGGGAGGCTGGAACCACTCCCTCCCACAATGATGCATTGACCACACCCTGGATCCACTTGGCCAAATCCCTTTGGCAAGCTTGAAGACAGGCAAGGGTCAATTGGAAATGTTGCTGGCTGCATAGTTGCAAGCACCTTGTCCATGTCATCAGGCCGCATCAACTGAAACCGTTCCCAAGAAGTTGCAGCAGTCATTGCACTGGACTCCTCACTGGGGACTACAGTAGATGTGGATGGGGCATGAAGATTGCTACGGAGGCGAGCAATCTTCACCCTTTACCGTTAAAGTGCCTTGCAAACAATTCACAGTGGACCTCCGAGGGATCTAAAACTCAATTTCCTGGATTGATGTCAACAGACTCCTGACAATACGGAAGAGCTCCACTTGATGGCTACTTGATGCAATGGTGGCAGAGAAGTGGGCCTTCTTCGCCACCTCGCTGCCACACAGTAAGCATGGTTATGATGTTTTACTTTGCCCGATCAGCCTCATAACTCATCTTTTACCACTTGCATTTTAGCCATCATCCAGCCTCTTTCATTGCCCTTAGTTCACTGGTGTACCAAGGTGCAAACCAGGCTCCACAATGCTGCAGAGGGCACTCGTGGGCAACCGTGTCAATAGCCTGATGCACCTTGCTGTTCCATAGTGTGACAAGGGCTTCAACAGGGTCACCTGCTGTCTCTAATGGGAACTCCCCCAGGGCATTCAAGAATCCAGTAGAATTCATTAGTCTGTGTGGGCAGACCATCTTAATCTGTCCAACACCCCTGCAGGCAAGGATTGGAACCATAAGTCTAAACTTCACCAGGAAGGGGTCTGAACATGACAATAGGGTGACATCCACCACCCCCATCTCCGGACCGCCCCCTCCTCCATCTGGAGCAAAAACCAAGTCAAGGGTGTGCCCTGCCCTATGCGTCGGGCCGGTGACAACTTGAGACAACCCCATGGTCATCATGGAGGCCATGAAGTCGTGAGCCGGAACACTAGAGACAGCCTCAGCATGGACATTGAAATCACCCAGCACTATAGTCCTGGGCTCCTCCAACACCATAGCCAAGACAGCCTCCACCAGCTCGGTCAGAGAAACTGCTGGACAGTACCCTAGTTTACTGTCTCCTTGGCCCAACACCAGGTGCAGACCCTCACAACCAGCTCCAAGACAGTGGTTTCCTGGTGGCAGATGGAAGTTCTGTAGACCACAGCAACTCCTCTCCCTCCCCATCCCTGCAGTCTGTGCTGATGTTGAACTGAGCATCGAGGTGGGCAAAGCTTGGTCAGATCAACTCCTCCCAGCTCACTCACCCAGGTCTCGGTAATGCACACAAAATCAGCATGATCAAATCGTGGATGAGTGTGGTCTTATTGTGTACCAATCTAGTGTTAAACAACACCGCACAGAGTCCAGTGGGCACAGCAGATGAGCAATGAAGAATCCATTCATGAGAGGAGTGGGGAACAAGGCATAGATAGCCTTGCCCTCATCTTCTATGGTAGTTTACCATCTCCCCATGGCTATACCTCCCTCTATCCATGATCACTGAAACTGGGGTGGCATCATCCATGTTCTTCCTTACTAAGACTCCTCCTAAACACCTGATATGGACCCAACAGGAGCCCACCAACAAAACATACCTGAACCAGTTATCCCAGTAGGCCTCTGAGAGAATTGAGAACAGTCAGACCCATTCAATATCTTTCCACAAAGGGCACATCTACTCCCCCCCATGTCACACCCAGTTACAGACTCTAGTTACAGACTCTCACTCTGAAGGCATGTGGCGACTTTCTCCTATCATTCAGTTCACTGCACAGGCTGTCGCCCTGTGCAAGAACTACATATGTGCCATATGCCCTCCCCACTACCAATCTCCTTTGGATTGGTGACCCCGCTGGCGGCAGACCTGCCACTCAAGGGCAGCCAGACTTTTATGCCCCCTGACCCAGCCAGAAACTGATGTAAGAGGCTGCAAAATTAAATATAGCCTCTCTCTGGAATCCGGGTCAGGCAGGGGGTCCCAGTCCTTGCAGCACTTACCAAGGACTTTGCCTGTCTCAAGAGACAGCAAACCTGAGGAACGAGCAAGCAAGCAAGCGCTCAGATGCTCAGATGCTCAATTCCCAGGGCAGGTCTTCTCCATTCCCCCAGTGCTGCAGCTGTTCCCCATCTGCTAGTTACTGCTTTTACCAATCCATGTTTTTTTCACTCATAAAAAATATTGGTATTAACAACATTTTTAAAGAAAATATTGATATTTTGAAGGAAATATCAATTTTAAAGGAAATATCAATAAATTATTATTATTATTACAATCAGTGTTAGTGTTTTTTTTTTTAAAAAAAGGTCTGTTTTCATAAATAGCCATGAAAATTTGCTACGTTAAAATCCAGTCTTCAGTTATTGAGAATAAGCGAAATAATGAAAAATTCAGTACCAAATCCAAATTGGGCAGAATTCTAGCACATCCCTCATGTTGGCCAATCATGTTTTAAGGCTTTTTGAACATGGGTCTTGTTCATAGCTTTTAAGCTCTACATGGTTCTTGCTAAAGAAGGCCACATGCTAGAGACAACCAATAGTTGTCTGCTAGTGGATTTGAATGTTAAATAGTTCCAATTCAGTAGAGCTTGAAAAATGCTTGGAAGTTTCAGGAGATTTGTACACATGATTTTCTATTAGTCCAGATTCCAGTTCAAAGCACATAAAGCATGTACCCTGAAACATTTTTGAAAAGTGGGTCAGACTGCAACGCATTGCATCATAATCTAAGTCAAACGCAGAACCCACCACAACAATGGTTCAAAGTGTAACTAGCTACGATAACAGTAAATTTTATTGTAATAAAAGTAATAATTTTAGATAAGCACTTAAGAGCAGGATCCAGTTTATATCCTATATTTTTTTTGCATATGGGAAAGTGGCAGGCAGGTGTCAATTAAACAATATGTATAGGAGGGGCAAGAGAATTTATCAGGGCATTGAAATATGGCCTGAAAAACAGCATACATATTTCAAATATTCTGTACCTATAGCCAAGACTTGCAGAAATCTATGCCAGTTTAAGCACCTATAGAATTTTATAAGAAGTGATCAATCTACCTTGCGTTCGTCTGTTATGCTGTATCAATGCCAACAAAATATTAATGCCAGAACATAGTAAGAGGCATAAGGAGATGATCAGACTTTCCTAACATGTATTCTATGGTTTGACACAGGGGGTTCTGATAAACACACTCTCAGCTTTTAACTAAATAACCTATATTCATTATAATAGATATGCATCATATATGTAATACTTTTGTTATTAAGGACTGGATAATTGCACCAAAGGGCTATGCAGCAAACTACTGTGATGGAGAATGTTCTTTCCCACTTAATGCTCATATGAATGCCACAAATCATGCCATCGTACAAACTTTGGTAAGTATAGGCCTTGACTTAGTCCAGAGTTGCTATGAAACAGTTCCCCTGCCTTCTTTTCTTGAAGCACTTCATAATAACTGGTGGCTTTGGGGAGTGAAGAAGCTCCACTTTGTGTCTCTCTCATATTGGTGGCACAATGTAAGATGGGGAGGGTGGTGATGGGGAACCTTATTCATTCAGCATTTGTGTTGGGTCTTGGATGGATGTGGATGACCAACAAATTGCACTTGCAGGATGGAGAGGAAGGCAACTTTAGGTTTAGAAATTTGGCCCACCAGTGTTTGAGATGAATTAACCATGTGGGGGCTGGATTTTCATTTGTTAGCCTTTGTATTATACAGCCACAAGAGTGGTTGTAAACTATAGCCAGCATGGATTTTTTGCATTCCACAATGTTAAATTGAAAATAGCCTCCATGCCATTCTGATGCTTCCCAGCAGCTCATTTCAAAACAAAACCTTCGGCTATGAGGCGGTATATAAATGTAGTAAATAAATAAATAAATAATAAATAAAACCTTACAAAACTTAATAGTCCTGAACTCAGAAACACTTGCTTAAAAGCCCTGGAGGTTTTCATGGCAATACACAAAACAGAGAGAATCGAGAGTTCAAAGTGTAAAACAAGAAAAAAAATCCAGACCCTGTTGGACTTTTTTCTGTCAGAGTTCTCATAATTTGTTGACATTAATTAAAAATAAGACATGTTCACAGAGTACCTCTAATCCTATTACTGACCTTGCCCTATACTCTGATCTTCATTTTCTGGTGTTTAAAAGTTAAAAAAAGTGCCTGGCTGATTTTTGCTTAATGAACTCAATTATAAGGACAGGCATGCTCAGTAAGAACCAACTGTCAGTGTTCTAAAAGCCAGATTCACAACTGTGTGGCTTGGCTATATCAGGTGACCACACCCATGCCAGACCTTTATTTCACTTTAGACAGTCATGGCTTTCCCCAAAGAATCCTGTGGGGTATAGTTTGTGAAGGGTACTGAAAGGAGACTGCTGTTCCCCTGACAGAGTTCCAGTGGCCAGAGTGGTTTTAACAGTCAGCCCCTCTTCTGGGGATTGTAGCTGTGTGAGGGGAATACGGCATCTCCTAGCAACTCTCAGCACCCTTCACAAACTACATTTCCCAGGATTCTTTGGGGGAAGCTTTGACTGCCTAAAGTGAAATAAAGGTCTGGTGTGGATGTGGCCAGTGACAGCTTTGGTTTAAATTGGGGTTGGAGACCACATGTGCCTGGTTTCAAAAATAAAATTGGGGGGAAACCCTGAAAAACAATGATACTGTTCACAATGTTTTCCTTTTGGAAAGGGGCTGCCTCTCTACCCAGTGCCCACCCAGCCAATCTCCTCCCCTCCCTCCCTCCCTCCCAAATTCGTACCAAATTCTTCTAAACTACACAGGAAGTGGATTGGACTATGAAAGACCAACCCAAATTGTGTTTGCATTTTTACAAATTTGTAGAGCAGTACAATATCTCAAGAGAGGAGGCCAGGTCTCCTGCTTCCCTGGTGCATTCACTATAGCTGCCCAATTTCCCCGCTTTTTAAAGTTTGATAGAAATATCTGTTGGCTTTAGATACATTCTTAAATCACAACTTTTTTTTGCCTATTAGTGAATCCTCCTTTCTTTTAAAGAGCTGAGAGCAGTGGTTTTAGCCTCACATACTTGCTTATATTGAGTAAACATTTGCTAGTGCACTGTTCTTCAACCTTGGGTCGTCAGATTGTTGGACTGCAATGTCAATCATCCCTGACCATTGGCTAAGCTGGCTGAGGATGATGGGTGCTGTAGTCCAACAATATATGGGGACACAGGGTTGAATAATAGTGAGCTAGTGCACCATCCTGGTGAGAAGAGAGTTTTTTTCAAGACACCCTATGCAAATACTGTAAATCCTTTGCTTTTCAAAACACCCACATCCTTCATACAGTTAATAATCTTACGGCCCCACTACACATGATGCTCAACATGACACTTCAAGTCTCAAGAATAAATTTTATCTCTAAATAACAGGCCCAGGGCAGGGGGGTCAGGATGATGATGCGCATAGAGGTTTAATCTTTTCCTGCTCTACCACATCCCCCAAAACTTGTGTGCTATTGGCCCAGCAGGGAGGCTTCTGGATGCACTAATGAGAATCCACCATGAGACAAGGGGATAAAGAGAACTAACTAATTAAACAATACATTGAAAAGCCTTCTTATAGTGCATAGGGATGGCCATGATGATAAAAAAGAGATAACATATGGACGCTGCCCCAAGCTCCTCAGATATGTTAATAGAGAAACAAAGGTTAGGCAGAAGCTACAAATAAAGTTGTCAATTTGTTTAAACAGGTTCATCTAATGAATCCAGAGAATGTTCCTAAGCCATGTTGTGCCCCTACAAAACTGAATGCAATATCAGTTCTTTACTTTGATGACAATTCCAACGTCATTTTGAAAAAATACAGAAATATGGTGGTAAGAGCTTGTGGATGTCACTGATAACAAGTTCTCTACAGAAAGACCTGTTGTGCCGTTCTAAATGACTTCCATCCAGTGCCTCAAAGGGAAAAATTCAATGCTTTTAGAACAGTGTTTGTGCCTTAAGGAGGAATTTTTAAAAAAGTAAAAGCAAGGAACTCCAATGCTACTTGTTCTTGTAAAGTATTTGCACAATGATGACTTTTTGGTTTTACAATTTCTAAATACACCAGAGAAAACTGTAAAGTGCGGATCATGCTGATGCAGCAAAGGTACAGACAAAATGCTGTTTTGATCTTCAATTCAGTCTTACTAAGCAGGCAGTCATCAAATCCTGGTTAATGCCACAAAGAAGCAGTGGAGTTTGTATTGAGAAATGGAATGCATTATTCAAGGCTAAACTACATCTATGTGTAGACAAATCAAGGTATCCTTACTTAAGTTTAGAGGCTTGCAAGTGAGAATTTTGATCGCCAAGGTAAGGAAGTGCCTTGCATTGTATTAACTGCTGCACTTGGGTGTCTGCCCAGGAGATAAAGCAACACACTTGCTCTGTTTAAAACAGAATTTGTCTCTTGCCCTTCAACACTGAACATAACTGGCAATGTGCTCTTAATGGCTATTACAAAATTCATTAGGGAAGACTACCAGGTTCTCTGTGTTGTAGAGGTTAAATTGTTCAACAGGCTGATGTTTGTACTCTTGTTTGAAAAGCAGTTTCTATGTTTGCACTCCACAGCTCCCCATTGCTAATTCTGATCTCTGTGTGTGCGTGTGTACGCACACACACACCACAGACTTTCTGATGAACAAGCAAAATGTATGTTTGACTATCCACTTGTAAATTGGATACTGAATGGACATACTCAAGGCACTGGTTAAAACAGGATTCTCAAAACATGGTAATACTCTTTTTAAAAAATCTTTTGTAATCTCCTAAAATGGAAGGGAAAATCTTATTGCTCTACAAAACAATATATCAAGGTGTATCACCGGGAAGGGGGGGGGGAGGAAGAGAATGCAGGAGACCTGGTTTGCACTTATTGGTGGAGTTGCGAGTGATCTATCCCACTGTCCCGATTAAAAACACTCTTTGTATAATATTTCTGATATCTGGCTCCACACAATAGAAATGTCTTCCTAAGCAAGAAAACATGCACTTCCCTTTGACTACTTTGCTTTTTAAAAGGCTCTTGTAAATAAATGAAAATGATAATTTATTGCAACTGTCAGATACATTAATTGTTGATATACCATTTAGCAAGACCAAGTTTTTTTTAAAAAAAAGATTTATTCAGAAATTGTGTGTGTGTAAACAATTGTACCACTTGATTTTGTACAAGAAATCATGAGTCGCAGCCCAGCCTGCTCATGAGATTGTGCTTCTTTAGTTTTTTAAAAGTCATCATGATGAATAAAGGCTCCCTTTAAGGCAGAAACATGTGTGTTGATCTGCTACATCTGCCATATCTTATTAGCCCTTTCTGTACTTCCTGTCTTTCACATTCCCCCAACCCCAGGCCCCCAATTTGTGCTGGGCACATTTCCTGGCTTTCAAGAGAAAGGACAAACTACAGTACAAAGATAGAATGTAGATATGGCTAATGAAAATGGCATCTCTCCATCTGCAACAGACAAATGACAATAGTATCTTTCTACAGATGAACGTTGGTCTGCATATGTACAAACCTGAAACAACTCCCCAAATAAATTGCAATAAATGTTTATATATAAACCAGAACAATTTTTATCTAATTTGCTGATGTAGCTGAAATATCCTATCAGTACCTGCACAATAAATTCTTTGGTTTTGATTCTTTGATATGGAACACTAAACCGGAAAGGGGGGAGGGACAATCTGCTCAGAACAGCAGGCTACCTGGCAATATTTTGCAGGCAAATTTGGTTCCTTTCTTTGTATTACTTAGAAAGATGCCAATGTAACTCAAAATAATCTGTCTCTGGGTACTGTTCCAACCAGGGGACTAAAAGATTTTTTAAAGTCAGTGTTTTTTTAAGGGGTTGGCTGCTAACTCACTGGATCTGCATGAAGAAAATCACAACTCTGTGCAAATGACTGAACTATTGTGTGTTTGAGCTGTCAAAAACTACCTGACAAACACTATGGCTCAATAATAAATCAGGTATACATCAGAGGATCATTGCTTTTCACTTTGCATCCCTCATGATGAGAGAAAACAAAATGCCAATAGTGGTCAAGGGTATCTTTCTAAGTGTGTGTGTTTCCTTTGAAGTTCCATTTAACCTGGTTTTTGAATGAGCAGCTGAATGATACATTGTAAAAGGTATAACACCAGTATAACAAAATAAAGTTGTAATGTGCAGTTTTGCAAGGTGTGTGCATGTGTTAAGTTTCTAACTTGTGTAAACCGCCATGAGAATAATCTACCATGTCCCTTAATTTTAACATTTCCTTATTTTAATCCCCAAAAGGCCATTTACGTTTTCATTGTATGACAAGTGGGAGTTAATTAATGCAACCAATACTGAAAAATATTCCCAATTTTAACAGTGACTGTTTGTTGTAAGCTTCCCTTAAGCTCAGCACAGTGGGGCTGTAGGGAACACAAACACATACATAGAAGATACCATGTTTTACTACATTCAGTTTCCCAAATGACCGCTATTGGAAATCCAGCCACAATACACCTTGATTCAACTCCCATGTTTAGTGGACAGACACAGCTAGAGGAGCATTATCCAAACAGGTATGTTGTTACAGTTCATCCTTTGATTGCCCCACGACGAAGTTATGCAGTGTGTCAAGATCTCTGGCTCCTGTGTGTTCACTCACTTTCTCCCCACCACGGAAAAGCATCAATGTTGGGTAGCCACGCACCTTCAAAAGGAAAGAAAAAATGTACATTTAGAAAGCAACAGCAGCTTTCTTATGCTGCTAACCTGTTTCCACTACATGTTGATCAGCCGAATAACACTCTATTTGCCACTGATACTTTACCAGCGCAATCAAAAGTAAGGGTGCTTCTACAAGGCAGTTAACTGCAGACATGGTGTTGCTCATGCTTGGAAGGTTTTTTTGCAGTGGTCACACAATGTCATTGTCATCAAAATGCCAGCTTGTACTCCCCCCTCCCCTTTAATCTACTCCAACTGGAGGAAGATGGGGTATAAATCAAATAATAAATAAAAATAAAATAAACAAAATAAATTTGGACTTCCTCTTAGTGTGGAAAATCTGATGACTAAAGATAATCTGTTATATATCTGCTGTCACCACTGGTGTGGAAGCTTCTTAGTGCATTTTTTTTAAGTGGGCATTTTGTCTTGTGTGTATGCTGATGTCCTCTATTGCCATACCCCTACTTCTATATGCTCCCCACATGGGTATATTTGCACAAGATCTGTAATAATAAAAATAAATATTGGGCCTGCTTAATGTTCTAAGTGGAGAGTATGTGTATGCTAATCTTGCTGTAAATTAAGGTAATTTCTCTGTCTCAACTTTCTCCTACTGACATTTAACCTTAAAGCAGCTCAGGATTCAACTGTGTTGTTGAGAGAAAGGAAGGGAATCAAATCAGGCCTGATCCTCTTATTGCTGTTTTTTCAAACTTCTCCAAGAGTCTCCTACAGCAGGAGGAAGCCCTGCTGGACACATCTATCACAAGAGACTTGAAGGAAAAAGGGGGGGGCAAGGAAGAAGAGGCTAGCATCATGCAGCACCAAGCCCTCCGCTTGTTCTTTTTCCTAAACCTTTCCAACGGTGCAGGAAACCCTTGGAGAATTTTAAAAAATAGCAAGAAGAGGTTCATGACTGATTCGGTTCCCCTTCTCTCAGCAACATATTCAGATCACAAGGTGCTTTAAGATGAAGTTAAACATCAGTTGGAAAGGGTGGAGGAGAGGAATTATCTTTAATATTCAGAAAGCTTGCACACAAGCATGCAGTCCCTCCCTCCCTGCACCGTTGAGAATTGTAAGCAGCCCATTTATTAATTCTGTTAAATCAGAACTGTGCAAAAATAAAAATAAAAATTTTAATATAGAACAAGCAAACTGCAATTTAATCCTGTATACTATCTGGGGATGTGGGGGAGGAGTGACTGAGGGGAGGGACAAAAATAAGTATATACATTGGGATATTTTCTGCCAAGTTCCACCCAGTGATCTGGATGGCAAGCAGCAGAATAGTAATGAATATAAAACATAAGCATGTTGACCTTCATGTGCCTACTGTGTACACAGAAAAAACTGAATCAGAATGACTTGGACACAGCCTAAGTCCCACTGAGTTTAGCTGAAACTTGGCTTTCAACAGCAGTATCTGTTCCGGGGGGGGGGGATGGATGACAAAAGTTACACACCACAATTGCTTTGCCCATGGATACAAATAATTTATTTGTGGCTTGCAGGAAAAGTAGTCAATATCAGGATGTAGTTTAATTAGGAAAAGGCTTCCTGCCAAGGTTGGTCATAATGGAGTGCATTCAAGGCTATGACCAGGAGCCAAAGGGTTAAGTGCATACAGTGGAGCTCCTGAGTTGCCTCCCCAGTTTTTAAAGCAATCCCATACACTATTCCCAAGACCACAGTCTTAAGTTTTTAAAAGTGCTTCTGACCACATGTAGCTAAAGTAGCAGGGAGTGAGTGGGCAGGGAACCTGTATAACTAGCACATATATTGAAAATCTTCCCGTTTCAGCCTATGGCTTTTACACATACAATTGTGGTAAGGTTCTATACACATTCTTCCTTGAAGCAGAGACTATTCATTAAGGATTTGGAAAGTTAACTGTAAACTAAGCAGTCACACGCTAGCAATATCAATTTAGTACAAACACCGTGGAAAGCCATCTAGTGTCCATACTTACGGAAAATCTATTGCAGACATTGCGCTCTGTGGTACAGTCTACTTCTGCTATCTTGACATCCATTGGTCCTGGAAAATTCTTTTTCGAGAGGTTCTCCCAAGTGGAAGCCAGGTTTTTACAATGACCACACCTGGGGGGGGGAGGTTAATATGAAATAATGTTTTAAAAATACAAAATAATATTCAAGCCAGAACCTCAAATACAAGCAAAAATATGAAGCCCCAGGGACAGATATATTATAAGCAATTAGAAAAAACCATCATACTGCACAGGAAATTTGATAATTTTTAAAAGTCATACAAGGAAAAACATGAACTTCAGTCATCTTACATAGCACTAATTCTCCAAAATAATTATAAATGTACCTTGTCCATCAGAGGGTTCACAAATGCACTCAGCAGCTGACTGGGGCAAGCAAATATTTTCATCTGATGAGACAAGAACCCTTATAAGGAACAGCTGCTGTATGAGAGGTGCTGCTGCAGGGGTGAGACTGTGCTGGAACCATCAAGGGGCAAGCTTTTCCCACTTGCCTTGCCCCCTCACCCCTGCTCTTTCTAACATCATTCTGGGGACTGCCCTTTGCCAGGAAAATGAATGTATTTGGCTCAGGGTTGTTGTTGTTGTTTTTTAAATGGTAAGTTTTCATATTCTTAAATTTTTATAATTTGTATTTTCTTTCTTATTTGTATTTGAGAGCTGCCTTGGGAGCCTCTTTGGCCAAAAGGCAGCACAGAAACAAGATGCAACATAACAAGGGTCCTTCCTTACGAGCAGTAGTGGCTGGTGGGGCAGTGTGAGTGGGACTGTGTTGCTCTCCCGGCTTCCCAACACCATGCGCCACTGCCAGTTACTCGGAGGCAGAAGGGCGAGGCACAGGGAGCTCAGGGCAGTGGAAGGCGTGTTGGATTGGCTTCATTGTTGCATCATGATGAGCACTCCCCTCTTGGTAAGCAGCAGCGATGTGTGGTTTTGGCAAGCCAGGAGAACAACACAGCCCTATCTGCACTGCCCCACTGGCCACTACTGCTTAAGAGAATGTAGCTCTCCCGGACTTCTCAGGTGAGCCTTGGAAAGCAGCAAGAGGCTCTGCTGCTTTCCAAGTGCTTCTTGGAAGGGACAGGGTCAGTGATAAGCTTAATTTTGGCTACTAATTTAAAGGGAGAAACCTCATTGGTAGCTCATCTTTGTATGTCATGAGGTAAGGGTGATCTCCTTATCTGTGTTTCCTTAAAGTATGAGTGATGTCTCATAATCATCAAATTAGAAAATAATATATTTATTTATTTATTTTGTTCAATTTATATACCGCCCATAGCCCGAAGGCTCTCAGGGCGGTGCACAACATAGGATAAAATACAATAAAATCACAAAAACAGTAGAGTGTAAGTACCAAACAATAAAAAACCAATATACATTAAAAGCTTAAAATGGGTTAAAATGAGTTAAAATGCCTGGGAGAATAAAAAGGTTTTCACCTGGCGCCGAAAAGATAAGTGTAGGCGCCAGGCGGACCTCATCGGGGAGACTGTTCCATAATTCGGGGGCAGCCACTGAAAAGGCCCTGGATCTTGTTAGGACCCTCCGAGCTTCTCTTTAAGCATAAACATTTCTAAAGCCATAGTGCTAAACCCACTTGATGGCAAGTAGGTTCTGCTGAAATTAGTGAGCCAAAACGTCCTCACACCACTGGCTCTTAGCACAGCCTGAGTTTACCTAAAACTCAGAAAACAAGCTTTCCACCTGTGCGACACATTGTTTATACAGTAGTTAGGCTAAAACTTAAAATATGCTACTATATATCATTTCTCCCACTCACTCAAAAAAGTAAAAAGAGGAAGAAAGGAGGAAAACATATTTGTTATTTTAGAAGTAGTTTTATTTCAAATCACAAAGCTAACCCACTAGTGCCCTGGTGCTTTAGTTACCTCCACAGAAACGTCTAATATATTTATTGTTCTGTTGCCAGATTGTTCTTGATTTACCAGATTCATAAATTTAAAAATTACCTCCATGAACCAAAGAGGGTCCATCCAAATTTTATGAGGTTACGAAACAATGGTTGGCATGCTGATTTCTTCATTTCATCCCTGTATTCCACAACTTACTTGCAAGCAACAGAAATATCTTAAAATGCAGCAGAGTAACCAGGCAAGTACTGGGATACTTCATGTGTCTGCTGTTCTAAATTTCCATGGAATGTTCCACATCTGCCCCTGTGCAGAGGTGATTGGAATGTATCTTGAATCAGATTTACTCCTCAAGGAACACCCCATTTGTATTTTACAGCATCATGAGATACAACAATCCAGTCCTAAGTTAAGCACTTTGATGCTCCACTGAGTTCAACAGCAAAGACTCTTCACATTTACTCAATTCTGACTGGAACATTTCCATAGGAAACTGCACTGGAAGAAGCCTGCAGACCACTAAGTGAATGAATATACTATTCTGTTACTATAAAGTAGATGTCAGCAAACTGGCAGCCTTAAAACTGCATTCAGAATTTAACTCTCTTCCATTAAATTAGTTTTTGATCTATTCACCATGAATGTTACATAAAATTCATAACTACTTTGGCAGATTCAGGATACTAATTACAGAAGTGTTTAAAATCTGCTCCTTGCTTCAGAAAACAAAAGGCGTAACTTTTAAGCTCTCTTACTATATACAAAATGCGTATTGACTAATACTGAAAACTACTGAGATGGGTTTCTGCTTGTCATTCAGCTTACTGTTAATATTTACTTTAAAAAGTAAAGGGCAAAAAGAGACCTCAAGCACACTAGTGGTTGCTTAGCCAAACATAAAACAGTTGACATGGAAGAGAAAAAGGTCAATTTGTATACAATGAACTATAATTGTATACACAATTTAGCTAGCCAGGAATAGGATGCTGGCTATTTGTGTAGTAAACATTAGTCTGAACTGCAGCTTTTCATGGAAACAACTGTTGCCAAATAGAGTGGATTGGTCAGGTGGCATTTAGAATATCTTTAACACAGTCCTTGTGGCATGCCCTTTTTAGAGTGAAGTCAGAGGAGAATGGCAGCTATATTTGGAATGTCGCTGTGCTCTAAAGTTTGCTAGAAAGGTTTAATGAATTCTACAGGTATCTTATTTCCTTCATATGTATCATTTTCACCTATAAATAATTAAGACTGGCCAAATGGGCTCCTGGAAGGAAGGGCAGGATATAAATTAAACAAATTTCACCTAGTGCTATTCAACTGTGATTGTGATTGTACGAGGCACCTGTTGAGTGGCACTCCAGGCCACTATAGCATCAAAGGATGCCATTACTTCTTATCAAATTTATATCCCACCCTTCTTCCCAAAGGAGAGCCAACTCATGCACCATATTGCTAACCTCCCAAAAGTCCAAGATTTTCCCATTTCAGGAGTGTTGCAATAACATAGGACAAGAAGATAGGAAGTTTGTGGTAGCCTGGAATGCAAGCACACAAGACTGTAGAGCAGCATGACAGGGCTTGTACTGCACCAGATCAAGAACCACATCGCTTCAGTGGGTAATGGACCACATCCATGCTTAACCATGAAGTCACTGGATGGTTTGAGCAAGTCTCTGGGCTGATTCATACATCCATGTTTATCACTTCACGACTACAGCTTCAAGCGTCTGAAGTCACCACAGATCTAACACTGCAATCAGAATGTTTGCATTATGATGGTAATTTTGTTAGCCATTGTGAGCACGCCAGTGGAGAGGTGGGATATACATCTACCATACAAACCTAACAACTAAATAGTCTGTCAGAAATAATGGGCTGGATCTAGACCCACTGAAATCAATTGAGGATTGTTTTTCAATAGAGCCAATTCATACATTCATCTGTGAGTCATTAAATATTCAGTATAATCAAGCAACAGGAAATTGATTTACACGTATGGGTGAACCTTTACATCGCTGTATTGACTGTTTTCTCAGATAAATAAACCTGATTTGATACCCCAGTAAAAAAAAACATGCTTAAGTATCTGGGGTTCCAGGGAGCATAAACAGCACAAGAAAAATGTGCAACAATGGTTTAGGCAGGATCATACGTTACAGTCTTGAGATTGTCATGGTCTCGCTTTAGCCGAGACAAATACTTCAGCACAGAAGCCTGGGAATGTGTACATAAGAGGAGGAGCACAGCAATATTTTACCACATATAAACACAACTTTTTTAAAATTCAAAAAACTATATTCTACTTATTACTAGCATTTTTATCCTCCTCTTCCTCTGAACCTAAACTCTTGTAAGTTTAGAACTGGGCATTTGACTGGTCAGAAAAGATTTCATCAACTGATTAGTCAAGTCTATGTATACAACAAATGTGTCACACTGCAATCTGCAGCGCCCAGACAGGTGGCACTGCGTACGGCAGCATGAACGCTTCTGTCCCCCACCTGCATGCTACTTGCACTGCTCACCACCATCCATCACGGCAAGCAGGCCAGGTGGCGGTGGCAGCCTCGGCGAGCAAGCAAATGGGTGGCCTAGGCAAGGTGGCGGCTACGTGGCAGTGGCAGCCTAGGTGGGTGGGTGGCAGGTGCGTTGGGAGGGAGGCCGGTGTGTCCTGGGTGATGGCAGAGTTTGTCCAAGGGAAGTAGTGGTGTGGGGGAGAGGTGGCAGCAACCTGGGTGGGCACACGGGAGGCCAGTGTGTGACCTAGGTGCGCTGCATGGTGGCAGTGTTTGTCTGGGACAGCACAGGGCAGTAGCAGTGAAGGAACAGGTGAGGCAAGTGGGTTGGCAAGGGGAGTGGGGTTGCCTGGGGGTCAGCAGGGGGAGCACGCAGGGGGGCAGAGCTCCCCTAGTATTACCAAATAATGATACAGGCTTGTTTTGATACTTAACTAATTACTCATTTGATACTTAACTAAGTGGTTTTTATAATTAGTGAACGGCTATTGTGAAAGCATGAAATTAAGGTTTTTAAAAATTGTAATAAACTGTAAGCGTAGACAATCCTTGAGAAAGAGGCCTTTCACTCATGTGCTCCCTTCTGTCCCTTGCTCCCACTTAATGCATTTAATCAAGCCACAATATACCTTTGCATCCAAAGCAGCATAGCTGACAGTACCTGGCTGGGCACCAACCTTATCAGAGCTGTTTCATATGCTGTACAGTATCTTGAGAACCAATTCTCAAGTACAATATACATACATCAAATGGTGATATCCCACCAAGCAATGGAGAAAAGTGGGAGACGAGAGCTCATGATGTACTTGGCAATCTGAACGTAAGTACAAAAGGTGTTATGTGACTGACCCCTCAAATCTGGCAAACCTAATCAAAGATCAATTTATCTGAGTCCCTCCCAACATAAAATAGCAGTACTGTACAAGGAACTATTACTATGGGAGATAATCTATTATTCATACTACAGTGGAACCAATTAAAAAATATTAAAACTGGAAAGATTGAACAGAACATTCCCAGGTCTACCTCCAAATCAGGGATGACTCACTTTTTTTTTTGGCCTAAGGGCCCCATTCAAATGGCTACCACCAAAGTTTGTGCACAGACATGCAGACACACACATACGCAGAGAGATAGGCAGGCAGACACACACAGCCCCTCCTTCTCTTTCACCCTTCTGTTGATCTGTGCTGATCAGCAGAGGAGCAGAGGGAGAGGACAGTAGATGTTTCATCCCCATTGCATCACAGCCCAGCAGAGAGAATGAGATGAAAATGGCTGCCCCTTCTCTTCTGATATCACTAGAGAGCAGAGGCATCAACTTATCTCCGTTTTCCTCCCAACACAGCACTACAATGGGGAAATAAAGCTCTCTGCTCTTCAGGGGTGATCTCTGTCATGGATGCCTTCAGCTCATCTAAAGCATGACCTGGAGCCAAAGAACAACTACTCCCAGATGAAAACTGATTTTCACTTCTAGGCAAACGCTACAAACAGATAACAAGGCCACAATTATCCAACTACAGAGCAAGAACAGCAACTGCAAAAACAAACAAAAATAAAAAGCTAAATATCTGCAAACCCAAATATTTTCCCTGGGTAAAATATTACTTATTTAGAACATTTCTTGATTGCCTAATCAACAAAGTCCTCTGTGTGGCTCCCGCAAAAAAACTTACCATGGAGCATAGAACTTAATGAAGGTGATCCCTTTAGCAACTTCTTTATCAAAGTCTTTTTCAGAGAGGGAAAGGACCTTGCCCTGTTGAAAGAAAAGGATGTCAGAGTCACATCGCTTTACATATGCCTGCTTTTGAGAAGTGATGCAAATTTCTTCCCATTTTAAAGCCACTGCTATTATATTGTATTAAAAAAGGGTATATGTGGCAGGTCCACAGGGGTAGGAGTGCCACGCATAACCCAAATGTGGGGATTCCCACATGTGGGAATTTCCCACCCTCGTCCAACACATGGCACCCTTTTTAACACACTCGGAGGCTGTTTCTTCCACAGATCACCCTTGTTGGGTTGGGCCAATTGTTTTCACCACAGCTCATCTACCAACAGGTGAAAGAGGAATCAGAAGTGGAGAAGGGTGGCATTCAGAGACATATGCACCAATAATCACTGAGGAGCTAATTAATTGTTTCCTTATATCTATCCAACAATCTGTGCTGCACCCCTTGAAAATCCATCCTATGAATACTGCAGCTTTAAATGGACATCACTGTCATTTTATTTCTCCTGATTCAAATTTCTTGTTCCTTCAGGACCTTCTGGTTTACTGTCATCCCTTCTGTCCTGTCCATTTGGTTCCCTGTCTCCTTGCTGTGTCAATCACAATCAAGGCAGAATCTGCTTATGACTATCTTTGTCCTGGCAACAAAGTGTGATGTCACAAGGATGGTGACCAAGTGAGAAAGAGGCTACAGGAAATATAACATTCCATCCAATAGGAAGTGAACATCCTCGATTTAACTATCCACCTGTTATCTTGAAACATAAAGTATGGACAGCCAGGAACCTTTCTCATTCAGAAACTAACCTGACACATAAGATATGTATGTATTTGTGCATTAACATTAATTCACTGTTCCACTGCAGCAATCAATACTAACATTAAAAAAAAAATTTATTGCAAATTCTGACCACGTATTATAGCTAGGACCCTACTGAAAGTGTGGCAGCAAAGTCACTAGAATAATTTTGGCGTTGAAAAAAACCCCTTTATGAGCTACTTAGGACTTACCTCTTCCTCGGGAGTTATTTCTCTAGGTGGTAGTGGCGCTTCGGTAGGTTTAGCATCACCTGAGACTTCTTTAGAGTCTTTTAGCTGGGAATCTACATATTCTTTCAAAGAGTCCAAATCTCTTTTCCCCTTATATTGGTCAGCCTACAAGAAAACCACGTCCTATTTAAAGATGCTGATGTTTAAACATACCTAAAAACTGCATACCTAAAAACATTTTACACCATCTTAGCAATTCATTAGCTTGGTTAATTGAATTCTATAACTTATCTTTCTTGACCAAAAAAAAACCCCTCTGAAAATCTGAACACATCCCAAATGCAATTTCCTGTTGAGCTATATAAGTGTAAATCATATTGAAATCAATAGGAACTTGGTTCAGGCCAGACCAAACATTAAGCAAATTTACACAGTTGCCTAGGGTGGAGCTGTAGAAGGTCCAATATTTTCGCTGCCACAGCAGACTGGAAGGATTTCTGCTGCTCAGAAACAGTATGGGGCAAAAGAAGAAAAGGTAAAGGGCCTGACATTGCAGAGAGAGGAATCTTATTAAGTCATTCACATGAAGACACAATGTGAGTACAGATGGGCTGGAGGACCACGCCTTAAGCTCTGCCAGTTCTGAAAGCACATTAGCTGCCAGTGAGCTATTAGGACTGATTCCAGGTCTTAGTACTAGCCTGTAAAGCCCTAAATGACTTGGGACCCAAGTATCTAGACGAGCGCCTTCCCCAGTATCAGCTCTCTCAGACCCAGCGATTGGCAGGTGAGGCTTGGTGATGGTGGCGCCACCGAGTGCTACCCAGCTGGTGAAGATCTGTGAGAAGGCCTTTTCAGTTATGGCTCCCCATCTATGGAATGCCCTCCCCAGTGAGATATATCTGTCACCATCACTACTGACTTTCCAGAGAATTGGAAAACATTCCTGTTTACCCAGGCATTTGATGGCTAAAGCGGACTGTTCCTGACAACTTGAAGATCACTGATGAAAGAATGTTTTTAATTGTGTTTTAACTGTGTTTTAGAATATTTTAATTGTAATTGTGTCTTGGGATGTTTTTAGTATGCTTTTCTTTTTCTTATTAAATTGTTTTATTTATGTTTGCTGCCCTCAAGTAACAACAACAACACTCATTGTCATGATTCCTTCCAGCTTCCTATGGTTCAGGGAAAATGTCTGCAGAGGGGAGCCAGCTGTACTTGTGTAGGCTCACCATATGATCTAGATTCTAGAACAATGAGTGATCAGAATTCTAAATAGCATGAGGTGCCTCCATGAGTAGAGAAGGTCCTTTACTGCAGACATTTGCTCTGAACACATAGGAAGCTGAAAGGAGTTGTGTGACAGTGGGGTAGGGCTAAAGGCATGGTCCCTGTAGCTCCTTTTTTACTTGCATTGTTCCTTCATATGAGTAACAACTGAATAGGGGTAGAGAAGGAAGGGCCGGGAAATTAGGCAAGTGCCCAAAACCAAAGTGCACATTCCAAGGGAAGGATGGTGATTCTCTTCCATGATCTTCATGGATGGCTCCCCTGGGAGGAGAAGGATCCTCAAGGACTCAGTGCTCTACTGACTGGGGCAAATTCTCCTGATCAGCCTTGTCCAAAGATAGCACAATAGCCTTTCACCTCCTCTGCGAAAATGGGGATTTGGAAGTGGAAGTTAGAGGTTTTACAAACAAAGGATGTATTTGTTTTACTAGGCATTTCACAGCTCATATGACCTGCGGTTATATAAAAATTCAGTTTTTACCAACTAGATCATCAGGTTTTCATAGTCAGGTTTGGGACAGGCCTCAAAGGAATGTAATCAAACCTACTACATAAACATGACAAGGATCCAATTGCAAGAAGAGGACAAGTTTATAATAACCTTACCTTTTCTCCACCTTGGAACCAAAGGAGGGTTGGATAACCACGCACCTGGTTTGCTGAGCAGATTTCAGTATGTTGTGTGCAATCCACCTAAAATACCACACAAGTAACAAGTAAAAAGACCATTGTGAATTTCACAAAGCAAAGTCTGCATAAACTGTCACTGGCCATAGATGCCTTAAAATATTTAACTCCCATCATGCAGGAAACACAACTGCTGAAGTGAAGTAAATTGAAGTTCATTATGATTATTCATAAAAACACCTAAACATACTTGTTGCAATGTACTGATTAAGAAAAGAGAAAAGTACAAAGAGAAAAGAAGAAATAAAGTAAGGATACAGCATAGTATATTTGTGTAAAAAAATTAAAATTAAAAAAGTAACAAAATACATAAATGTATGAACATATTTATGTATGTTAAATAATTGAGAGCAGAGAAAATAATATGTAAGGGATACATTTGGTTCCCAAATATAATATATAATATACAAAATATAATATATATTTGCCACCCAGGGCTCCTACTAGGAGAAAGGGTGGGATATAAATCAAATAAATAATAAAAATTGCCCAATTTTCTACGTATTTGTTTAGTTGTCCATTTTTCTCTCTTAGGGAGTATGTTACTTTTATCAACTGATGGTGTCCCATGTTCTGTTAAACCAGTGATGGTGGTTTAGGCTGTTTCCAGTGTTTTGCAATTTCAATTTTTGCTAACATTAATAAAGTTGCTATCATTTCCAGTTCTGTGTCTATAACTATATCTTTTAGATAGTTTAATAAAATAACATATGGCTCATGCGGTAATTATATCCTGTCATTTCATATATATATTAATATATTATCCCAGTACATTTATATTTTTGAGCATTGCCAAAATATATGTAAGCAGTCAGCCATGTGATGATCACATCTCCAACATTTGTCAATGCCTGTCTGATATATTTTAGAAATTCTGTATGGTGGAAGATACCATTGGTATTGAAGTTTAAATTGGGGTTTTTTTTAGGTCTGTAAATATTAATCTTTGAGGGATTTTTGTCCATTCACATTCATTTATCCATTTCCATCTCCTGTTTAAATCTTTATTCCATTTTTTAATAAAAGTTTTCTTAACCTTTTCCCCTGTAATAAATGTATAAATCTTTTCTAACAAATTTTTATTTGTACTGATGGATATCAAATATTCAAATTTATTTTTTTCTCTTAGTGAACCATATTTTCGTAAGAAACTTAAAACAGCTTCCCAGATTTGGAAGTCTTGGAAAAGTTGTGGTCGATACTTTGACGTATTTGCAATTTCATTGTAAGACTTAACACTTGTTTCTCATAATAGATCTTGCATTGTGTCAATTCTGAAAAATGCCAGTGAATTAAATCATCAAGCATAACTTGCATATGAGATATAAATTCATTATGCAGGGCTGCCTTTGAAAATGGTTCAAAAGCTTCAGTTAGTGCAGAATGTGGCTGCCAACTGTTGACAGGTTTCAGGTAAATAGATAAAACCACTTTTGTTCCAACGACACTGGCTGCATGTACACCTCTGAGCCCAATTCAAAGTTACAGCCGAGAACCCCAATATCTTCCGGAACACCTCTACCAATATGAACCTATCCAGACCCTTAGATCTTTTTCTGAGGCCCTTCTCCAGGTCCTTCACCTGAGAGAAGCTTGGAGGGTTGCAACAAGGGAGAGGGCCTTTTCAGTTATGGCTCTCCAGCTGTGGAATTCCCTCCCTGGCAAGGTCCACTAGGTACCTTCATTGACATCTTTTCGACACCAGATAAAGATTTATTTTTCCCCCAGGCTTTTGACAGACTAAGATTATACTGTTTGTTATTCGTGTGCTGCCAAAGCTTCCTGTGGCTGTTACAGGGGTTGTTTTTATTCTGATTTATGACATAATATATTTGTGTTTTTTAACAGTGTTATAAGCCACTTGGAGACCTTCAGATAACAAGCAACTAACAAATCAAATCATTATAATCATCACTGCCACCTCTGTACATGACACATTTCCCTGCCCACAGGGTCACATCTAGAACAGCATGAAATAAAAGGAGAAGGAACTTGGGAGGAAAAGGAAAAGTGCTGCAATAATTAACCTAAAAATGAGAACAGAATAAAATGAAACAAAATGGGGGGAAGGGGAAATACAAGAGAACAGTCAATAAGTTTTTAAGTTATTTTTAAAAGGAGAACAAAGAGGCCTATCAAATATGTAAAGGGAAAAGAGTTCCATTCCTAAGAAGTCATGAGAGAAAACGTGTGTAGATGAGAAATAACACAAGAGAACAGGGCTTTGCAAGTTGATGAATGGAAGGACCAAGGAGGAGTACAGAGAGAGAAAGCAACAAACAGATAAAAAGGGCAGGATTATGAAGAGACCTAAAAGAAGCCTCATATGGGCCAATAGACAACACCAGTGAAGAGAAACATATAGAGGTGTAACGTGATTAAAACACAACTGAACAAAAATTAAATGAGCAGAAGATTTGAGAACAGTGGGAATAGGTTTCAGTTGAGAGACAGGAAGGCTGTTAAGTAAAACATCACAATAACCACTGCAGTATAAGAGTGAGTCTGAATAAGGGCTTTAGTAGAATTAATGATAAGAAGTTGAATTTTTTATTTTAAAAAAAGTATTATAAAAGAGAAAACTGACAGACCTCAGCTACAGCAGTAATGAGAGCCAAGCAAGAGAAAGAAGGATCAAAGACAATGCCCAGACTCTTAACTTGCTGAGAAGACTGAAGAGTGAAGTTGCTGACTGAAAGAGAAAGAGAAGGATGAAAGCGCAGATGATTTAATGGGAAATACAATAAAATCCATCTTTTGCATATTGAGATTGAGATAATGATCCAACATCCAAGAGGAAAAAGCTGTTAAGACAGTGGGAAATATTGACAGACCGATGTTTGGAGGCAGTATACCTCTGGATACCAGATGCAGGAGACAGAAACCAGTGGGGAGGGTCACTGCCTACATGCTCAGCTGTAAGCATCCTGGATGCATCTGACTGGCCACTGCTGGAAACAGGCTCCCGGGCAAAAGGACACTCACTGACCCAGCAAAGCTGTTAAGATGCTTTTTGTAAGAAGAAAGGGTGGGGGAGAGAAAGAAAGAGTTTGATGGAGCTGGACAGTATCATGTAACAATGAGATCTATGGGACCTCCAACGGGTTTACCAAGAGCAAGCGTAAAGGGTCAAAAGAAGAGAGCTAAGGACTGATCTCAGCAGACACCAATACAAAGAGGAAACAGAGATAGAAGTCCCATTCAAGGAAGCTTTAAAAGGACAAGCCATGATAAAAGTGAAACCAAGGCAGGCCAATATCAACAAACCCCAAAGAATGAAGAGAACTAAGGAGCAGAAACTGCTCAACTGTGTCAAAAGAATAAGGGAAGATCAAGGAGAGTAAGAACAGGACAGGACCCCTATGACTTAGCACAAAGATGATCACTAGGGATTTTATATCAACTTCTACATCAATGTAGAAGTTGAAAACCAGCCTGGAAAAGGGAACTAGAAGAAAGAAAATGGGGGTACTGGAAATAATAATGCTGCTCAAGTAGTCTGGAGAACAAAAGAAATCAGAAAAACAGACAGCCTTGGCAAAGAGGTGAGGGGTCCAAAGAGGGTTTAAAATAAAAATAAGAAGGGGAAACCATACCAAGTTTGAAGTAAGAGAGGGCATGGTTAGAAGAAAGGGAAGACTGAAAAGGGGATGCAAGAGGAAAGAGCAGATAAGGTATTTATTAAAAAAAGCAAGGAAAGGAAAAGATATTGGATCAAAAGGACTAAGGAAAGAAGAAAAGCAACATCAGAAAATTAAGGCATAGATTATTTAATAATATGGATGGAAATAGTAATGAATGCAGCCAGACATGTAGTGCCATCCACTTTTAAAAAGTTTCAAAATGTGCGAACTTTGCAGTACACTGTAGTTTGTTATTTCTTTTCTTCTTCTTTCCTTGAAAAATAATAAAAACGGAATTCTAAAAAAATGCAGCCAGAACAAGAGGGTAATGACGAATGAATAGCAGATATTTTATTGATAAAATATTAGGCAAAACTATTACAAAAAATTGATAAAAGGACTGCAGAGGAGAAGGATGATGAACAAGGCTGCAATCCAATCCACGTCTACTCAGAAGTAAGCTCCATTGGATTCAATGGGACTTACTCCCAGGTAAGTGTGTACTGGATGGAAGCCTAAAGTAGCAAACAGACGCTAAGGATGAGAAGTGGAATAAAGCAAAAGAAGTAAGCTTGTTTAGCAGAAAGTAAAGCAGACGAATTGGATGAAAACATTGCATTAGAATTAATTAAGACAAATTTGGGCCATCCAAGAGCTCTGAGGCAGAAAGAGAAGCAGCAGAAGAAGGAAGACAACCAAGGCTAAGGACGAGTGGAACAAATGAAGGCAAGAGGACGAAACAGGAGCAAAGCTGCACCGAACAAAAGAAGCGGCAGCAGAATCAGGTGTTTATATTAAAAAAATGAAAGCTTTAGGCAGAAAAGAAACCGATGGAGAGTCTAAAAAAATGAAGTTCTCAAAAGTGTTCTGAAACTTGGTAGAAGTGAATGCAAGAAATTGAAGCCAACAGGATAAAAATGATGGTGGGAAACCCAGAAAAGGCCAAAACGTTGCCGTTAGGAAGCTCCTCTTCACTGTTCCATTCAATCTGCCAAGCCCTCTTTCCATTCTGTTCCTGTTGCCACCTAGTTTTCTCCCAGCGGTTAGCCAGCACATCTTGCCTACAGAGCATGCTCAGTCCTCACTGAGCTGTTTTTGGGGGTGGGGGAGGGTCCCTTAGTTTTTTTCATCAGTTTTTTTGTACTTCTGCAAACCTTGGGGTTTCCCTAAGTCAGTGAACTGCAGGGGAGCTTATTTATTTATTTAAACCTCCTCCCCCGCCCTGGCTTTCCTCATTAAAAGTTGTGCACGGGTGATGCTGATTTGGCTACATAAGGAATGACATTCACAACCTAAGTATAGGACTTACGAGGAAACAATTAGAAAAGGTCTCAGATGTGAACAGCAGATTGAATGGGAAATACGAGAAGTGAGTATTAGAGCAACAGAATGGAAAAGACAGAGAAAATGGTCAGCACAAAATTCAGAATGAAGGTTAATATGTAAAGTGAAACCACCAGGAATAAGAAGTAGAAGAGAAGGAGGAGGAAAAGCAAGCCAGGACTCAAACTGAGAACAGGATGGACGGGAAGATGATAAATCACAGCAATCCATAAATTAAGAGGAAGAATGAAAAGAACATGAACTTGGAAATTAGAGGTAGAATGGGAAGAGGGAAAAGAAAGAATCTGGACCAGGCAAGAAGATGAGACCAAATGACCCACCACCACACCCTTCAAGATGGGAGGAGAAGTACCAGGCTAGTGAAGGATTTAAGCAACAGCTGGAGAACCAATGAGAGCAAGAAGAGAAAAAATTCATAGAAAAAGATCAAGTAGTATAGCTCATTTGTTAACTGCAGAACAGGAAATAAGAATGCCACGCAAGGGCAAAAAACAACAAAGAACTTAAAACTAAATTAGGATGAAGAGAACTATGTGCCAGAGAGGCAGCAGTTAGAGTAACACTACCAGCTAACCAGAGTAAAATAGAAAAAAGAAATTGATCCACTGGAGAAAAGCAGTGAAGCAAAGTCATAACACCCTTGAAGGGCAGAAGTCCAAATGCTCCATGCTATGTGTTGAATCCAGACCAATGGCACAATCTGAACTATTTCTACTCAGAAAGGAAGTCCTGCTGAATTCCTTGGGGCTTACTCCCAGGCATATGGGGTTAACACTGCAGTCTAAGATAGCTATGCTTTAGTAGACCCATTGAAATCAATTGGACAGTTAATCATGACAAATTTAAGCCCCAGTGATTTTAGAGGGTTTAAAATGTCACTGATTTGGTGCAGATCCAACTCAATATTTTTGAAGGAAAGTAGAACACTTGAGTGTGTTGGTTTCAACAAGCATTTCTTTGCACCCTTGCAAACTTGCTCTTGGATTTCAAAATAAAAATAAAAATAAACATTTATTTCTTAAAACACACACACGCACACACACAATATAGTGCTTCCTTACACGTTTCAACGTAATGAATAGCTTTTCCCCCCAAAGCACCAGACACATTATTTTGTCTCAGCTTTTAACACTGCACCCAGTTGAACACTACAGGCTATGAGATCATCCACCAGAAAGCTAACATTACTACACTCCTGTTTTTATAGTTAGTTGATGTTCCAACACCCACACTCATCTGCCTGAAGATGGAAAGAAGGGCTCCATCATCATAAAAGTAAGATGTGGGGACTCAGGCTTTTCCTTCTTAAAAAAAAACAAGGCCCTGGTATGGCTGTGCTTCTATTAACCACTCATGCACTTGCCCACAAAGAGTAAGAATCCTTCCTGTACAGGTAGTGTGTTACTGATTCTGTAACTTCCTGTTTCTGTAACTGACAATCTGTTTGCTTTTGCTGTTAGCCTGATTTTATTTTTAAGTGACAAAAGGAAATAAATGAAGAAATAAATAAATATGGTCCTCTGCAA
The DNA here is from genome assembly GCF_030035675.1 of Rhineura floridana. Classification (NCBI taxonomy): domain Eukaryota; kingdom Metazoa; phylum Chordata; class Lepidosauria; order Squamata; family Rhineuridae; genus Rhineura; species Rhineura floridana. Next base: position 210,133,363 of record NC_084480.1, read on the forward strand.
CATATACAGGTAAACAGAGTGATAAATATTTTGTCGGCAGGTTCTAGCAAAACATACAAGACACTAACAAATTAAAAAAACAAGGTGGGTGAATGGATTGTCAGAAATATTCTAACACAGAGTAAACAAAGTTAATTGTGACAAATGGAGCAAACAGCATTCTCTGCAATAAATGTTACTGTTGAAGCTTCTGTGAATTTTCTGTTTAAGTCGTAGCTACCTTGTCAACCAAGCCTACCTTGCCAATCTTGACAGTCTCTGAATTTTCAAGGTGCAGAGCCAACTGTTCCCAAGTGGGTGCTAATGCCTTGCAGTGCCCACACCAAGGGGCAAAGAATTTGATAAAGTGATAGCCTGTAAAAGAAAAAAAAATAGTTAAACAAACAGGGCTCAGTTCACTCATCTTTTTGGTGATCGTGTCTATCTTTATGCAGATATGCATCACTCAGAGGTGTATTTCTACCCTTTGCCATAACTGCATTCTGTTCTCAAGAGGTGGAGCTTCTGATCCCCTGCATTACATGGCCACCCCATATAAAACAGGGGGTTCATTTCGACTCCAGCTCAGAATGGTACATGCCAGTCACTTGCTCTGTACTTCTCCTAGCCTAATCACTTAGAAACCTTTGTTATATAAGCAAGGTAACCTTGCCTGACTTTCCCCTATCCCCATCTCCACTACAGACCTGGAAGTCTGTTACTGAGCACCAGAACTTGGGCAACACAGTTGCCACATTTGGACAATCATCTCAGTGTATTAAGCTACGGACTTGCCTTGGGCCTCCATAAAAAAATAAGAGGAGCCCTTATATATGCTAGATGAGACCAAAGGCCCATCAAGTTCAGCATTCTTTTCTACAGCCAACCAGATACCTACAGGAAGCCTGCAAGTAGAATCTGAGTGCACACAGCCTCTTCATTCTTCCCTTTGTATGACCTAACAAATAAGCGGGGAAGTTTTCAGTTACATCCAAACTTGGAAACTATGATTAATGGCTTTGGAACAAGATGGGATATGAAGCCAACTTCAGACCATGGCGTCAGGATTGCTCAGAAACCTCTAACTGAAGATGTCTGGCTTGTTCATGTGCTTATGTGAAGGAAGGACAGAAGTGACTACCATACGTGGGGGGGTGGCACAAAGCTTGTGCATATCTTGGGTTATTACTGTAAACCGCCCAGAGAGCTTCGGCTATGGGATGGTATATAAATACAATAAATAAATAAATAAATTCAAATGTGGCCAGTTTCATTAGTTTGTAATGTTCAGAAAACTAGTGTAGTATACTTATGGGGCTTAAGTTGTGACCCAGGAACTCTCATGTTGAAATCTTCTCTCTGCCAGGCAGAATCACTAGATAGTCTATTCATTATGGGATGCTGTACTGTTCTGTATCACTGTTACATAAATAAAAAGAATATTTTAAAAAAGAATTTGCAGTATTAATTATCACATTACCTTCTGCTACGTGCATTTTGAAATTAGCTGTCGAGAGCTCATATAGGCCCTGCTTTGATTCAGGGGCTTTTGGAGGATCTAATTTAGAATCTTGCTCCTATCATAAAAGGAAAACTTCATTAACAAACAACACTATTATATATCAAAGAGCCACAGTTGATTATATAGCTAACTGCATGCATAACAAAACTGCATAACCAGTTATACACACAACAATAAACACAACAACACTCATTCACATTTTCAGATAAAAGAGTATTTCTGGTAAGTTAATTTACTGTATACACATTTATAACACAACCTGTATCAGCTATCCAAATTTAACTTCTTGTGTGAAAATAATTTTTCCCACAGGTAAAAAATATTTGTCATCACCCTAGATGAAGAATCTCCCTTTTTCTACAGTGACAAATATGAGGCAGCCATCTTTCAAGAAAAAAACAATCAATGCTGAGAGCACAAGGAACAGCACTGAGGTGGGCAGGGGGGAGGACTCACGTTCTACCAGTTTACTTCCTTAACTCACACATAACAAGAAAAGTTGGCATTTGATTCAGTGGAGGAATAAAGGGGCTAATATAAAGCGTCCACATTCAGCTATTATTTCCCTTCAATGTACATGGCAGTTTTAATAAAACAGACATTGGTAGCTATTCATGACATTTAATGCACAGCTCAAATTATTAAGGAAATGGGGCAGCACAACCCCCATTCTCTGATCCCCCCTCCACAATTTTAGTCATACCATGTCCCCTGCATTCTTCTAAACAGTATACAGTAATACCTCAGTTAACAAAGTAGACACATTCCTGGACATTACTTCTTTAACAGAAACTTTGGTACCTGAGGTAGGAATAACATGGAAAAAATAGGGATAGTTGGTGGGAGCAGCTTTAACAGGGCTTCCTGTTGAAGCAGCCTCCCCCTCCCCATCATATTGGATCCTTCCCTCCCCAGCCCTGGGAGAAGACAAGAGTTCTCTTTAATGCAAAGCAAACACACAGGCTTGTCAGTTTCACCCTAGCAAAGCAAAGGCGCAGGCCTGGAAGTTTATCCATAGCAAAGCAAAGACACATACTGGTCAATTTCACCTTTAAGCAAAAGCACAAGCTTTAAAGTTTACCCATAGCAAAAAAAAGACATAGACTGATCAGTTTCACCATAAAGCAAAGACTTAAGCTTGTCAGTTTATTGATAGCAAAGCAAAGACACAGCCTGGTCAGTTTCACCTCAAACTTTCAAGCCTGTGCCTTTGCTTTATCCATAGCAAAGCAAAGCTGCTCAGTTTCACCTGAAAAAAGCCTGGTTCCTGGAGAATTAGTTAACTGAGTTATTACTGTAAACAGAGTCATCACAAAAGATATGGGTTCCTGCCCCCCATGGGCTCTCTATATAATTCAAGGACATTGCTTAAAGATTTTTGAAATATTTTTTTGAAATATTTAGCAGCATGTAAATGTTTTAAATAACAAACATACACACACACACTGTATAGCCATCATTTAAAAATATATACAGTATATATGAATATAATTTTATTTTGTTTTTCCTGATAAAGGGACACTTTGATCACTTACAACAGGTTCTTCATTTAGTGTCTGCAACATCCAGTTCTCCAGTGACTGGAAGTCTCTAGGTCCCTGGTATTTTGCAGCTTCTTGGCCCGGTCTAAGTAGTTTTAGGCTGCAAATGCAAGACAATATGGCAAATGTTTTCAAGGTCATACAACGCTGAAATATGCTGAAAACAATTATACTTAGCCCATCATGTCAGAGTTCAAACAGCCTTCTTCACAATGGTCTCTTAATCCTAATTTTTAGGGTTCCGTTTATTTCAGTAGCACAGCACTAGGCTTTCCAAGTACACACCTATGGCATTATTCTGCAAACTTTCGAAAGGTCTTTTAAAAGTGAATGGAGGTAGCTTGAACACCCTTTCACTATCCTGAAAACATAAAGTAATTTCTTCTGTCCATGAAGCAAAATATTAAATATACCAACTGCAGTTTTCTAGCATGTTGGGGGAAAAACTGGGTGCAATGTGTTTTTTAAGCTAGAGCCTGTTATGTCAGCAACATGTCCCGTCCCCCCCCCTCGGCCACCCAATAAATTCCTGGAGTTTTGCAACTGTTTTTAAAGTGTTTGTTTTTCTTAGTAATGTCAAGGGTGAATGTATGCAAATTAAACTGTTTAAAAAAGGAAGAGGACAGCATGCCTGAAAGGTGAAGAAAAGGGTAAGACAGAGCGAGCCAATGTATGTTTGACTTGTAAGATACATATTACAAGGTCAATTACAAAGCTAGGTTCTCAGGCTACAGATAAAAAGCCCACTATGATTGCTGTTGAATGTTACAACTGTCTCCTTATGAGTACAGAAATATTTTATATTAAGAAATCTTAAATGAAAATGTTAAGAAACAGAGTCCAGAGGTTAATCACTATCTGTGTCCATACATGTCAAGTGAAGAGTGCTTGTTATATAGTTTGCCAATAAAGTGTCAGATAATTTACAATAAATATGAAACTAAAAAGCTGATGACCTCAACACGTTCAGGCTGAGGAGATACAAGCCCCACAAAAGGGAGGAACTCCTCAAAAGAGGAGCTATCTCTGCAGAATCATCTAACTGGCTGCCCCTGCCAAGAAGCTTAGATGGATCTCTGGAATTACTTCCAGGGTTTCATTAATCAGTTTGTTCCTGATTTAGCAAATAACACATGCACTGAAGAAGGAAATGCTAAATAATTACTATACCAGATGAGGTGTGGTCTATCCACCCCAACCATCTTCTGCTATCTATAAAACTGTTACATCACCTTGGTGCATTTGCGCAGCTGTTCCTATCCAGGACGGTACAGGCAAACATGGGTGTGTCTATTGCACTTTTCACTATAATCCAAGAGCAGCAACGAGAAAATATCGAGCACATCTCATACTGGAATATTGCTTGTATTTAGTCATGAAAGACTTGACTAAACTAAAGAAATACATAATCCAAAGATATGGTCTGATAGCACAGGAGGCTATCACCTTGCTGAAGCTAAGCAGGTCCAATCAGTTCCTCGATAGGAGACTTCTGGGGACCACATGTGCATCACCTTGTGTTCAGTGACAGAAGAAAGGCAGGATATTAATGTAAGAAAATGAATACATAATGTTAAGAGGGCATTTAAAAATTATCACCATCTCATTGCTACATGGGTGTTGCTAGGGAAAAGATCAATTCACAAAAGGAGAAAAAAGTGGATTCTACTCCTTCCCAGATACAAAACACAATGTAATGTAAAGATACAATATATTCCATGCACTTGGCAACAAGATAAGTGTGCTTAAATTTAGCATTTTACCACAATGCTGCAAAAGAAACACACAAAAGCAATTGGTCTCTTAAACTGGCATGGCTCTATGGAAAATACACAAAATAATGAATGGGCGCAATGTCCCTTTACACGTACGTTGGGTATCCTCTGACACCAAACTCAGAACACAAAGGTGTATCCACAGTGCAATCCACTTTGACAATATAGACCTGTGGATCTTCCATGCTGTTGTACTTGTCTGCAAGATCGTTCCAAGTTGGTTGCAGACGCTGGCAATGTCCACACCTGGGTAAAAAAACAAAAAAGAGAGCATTATTGAATTCACTTTACTTTGTTATAGAAATTACTGAGGAGCTTTGCATGCATTTTATTTATAATTTCCCTCCCATTCATCGAACAGAAGAGTTGGAAGGGGCCTATAAAGCCATTGAGTCCAACCCCCTACTCATTGCAGGAATCCAAGTTAATCCAAGAATTCCCATCACATATGTTGTCTAATGCAAACTTGGGAACAGGGTTTTTGTCAAATTTAATGTTTTAGGAAGTATTTTTCAAACTGTAATTTGGAAAAACCCAGAGGTTCTTTGGAAGCTTATCAGGAGTTCCTCAATGATAAGAACAATAACGGCAGAAAAGACTCTTGGAAAGATTGTTTGTCTTCTGCTACTAATGTAGCCAAGAGAGAGTCACCAGTGATGTCCAATGTCATGTGAAAAGAATATATGTGCCCTAAAACAGATCCCAGAAAACTCTGCAGCATGCAGGAGTTCCATGAGAGACACACAGGTATTTTCTTACACACAACTTGATGTGGAAAGAAGTCCCCAAATTGCAAAGTCTGAAACAACTGTATCTAGCTACTAGTATGTCTCAGGCACTTATTACTATTACTACTACTATTAATAACAACTGTTGACAAACACTGAGTAGTTTTAAACAATAGTTCTGATAAGAGTTAGTTGTTAAAAGAGATAAAGAACATGTCTAAAGCAGCTCTTTGAATCCCAATTATAATAATGCTCCTTTGAAAAAAAGAATGCATTACTGGTTCCATGCAGAGATTCAATAAGTATCCTCACTTTTGACTTCTAGGCATCTCTTGAAGAGGGTATTTTTAAATGCCAGCAGGCCTATGTCATTGTTTTAATTTTTCTTGAGTAGTCAGACATTTTAACAATTGTTTTTATGGTTTTTAATGGTTTGACATTGTGGCACACTGTCCTGATATTTTATGAAAGGGTGGTATATAAATAAAATAGACAAACTGCAATCTGTGAGAATGTTGAAGAAAACTGAATTGGCAAGGTTAACATGAAGTATAAATCAAGATCATTATTAGACACAATGCATTGTTGACACTCTTGGCTTTTTGAAAAGTTGTCCTTTCCTGATGAATGATTCTCTGAGAAAAGGAAAGCAACCTTGATATTTCTGGCTCTGTTCTTGTATGGAGACTTTTCATGATGTTAAAATGTTCAAAAAATATTAAAGGCTTGGTAGTGTCTTCAAAATTATCACTGCAATCCCCTCAATGAAAAAGAGTAAAATAGCAATTACCAAATAATAGATCACCATAGAAAGTTACACCCAAATCCAATGCTCAACCAGGCTAACATTTGCAAATTATATGAAGACATCCAGAGAATATGTTTAAAAGGGAAACTTTTATACAGGGTAGTATAACACATTTCAGAGCACATTTGAAGGCTCAGACAGAGTAAGTTAATTCTTTAGCAATTTGCTGTCCACTTCCCTATCTGAGCTTTGAAAATTTATCATCACAAGCCTTTGATAATGATTGGCAGATTCTGCTTTTGGGAAATTGGATGGACAGGTTCCTATAGTATGGAGTTTTAGTCTTCCTGAATAAAATTCCTCTGGCCATCCTGATCAGGGAAGCTTTATATCTATATCTATAGATATATATCTATATATATCTATATACACTCAGATCCTGTCCATTGAAGAACCTTTACTTCAATTAATGAGCACACTTAGGGTCTAAACTCCAGTACTATTAATGCTGGAAAGTAAGTTAAAAAATGAAGGCGGCCTTTCAAGTGAATATAGCCTTTAAAAAGGAATGAAATTTCTACTCTTGAACTCTTTATTGGTATGAAACAAAATGTTATCTCTCATCCCTACAAGGAATGCTCCAATCCAAGGCTTGTACAGCAAGGAAAATAAATGATCATTTTATTTCTTTTTCATCCTATTGGACCCCCCTCTGCACTAAAGGGTTTGAAGCTTGTTGGATGACAGCCCTTGACCTGGGTACTTTATTGCTACATAGAAGGGTGAGGGGTGGCTCTGAGTAAAAAAAAAAAAAGGTCATTTTTTCCTCTCTCCTTCTTGAAGGCTTCCCATTATACTGTGGGAACGACAGTTTCCTTTAACCTCATGACATGCAATATCTGACCCTAATCCCCCATCCAGGATTATTATAAACTGTTAGAAGCTCAAGCAGATCAATCCAACCTCCCCCCCTTTTTTCCAATTTTGTCAACATTCCATAGGAGTGAGAAAATGGGCTGTTTGGGGTTTTTCTATAATTCCTTTTTTTTTAATAAAGTAATATCCTTCATTCTGAGATTGTCTCCAAAGTATGCAGAAATCACCCCCTTATTCATAGATGGTCTCTTTTGCTTCCACACTGACTGGAGCAGGACTATTCAACTTTGTTATTATTATGCAATAGAGATGCATGGTCCTTTCCCAGGATTCCCTTCTCCACCTCAGAGCAATTTTGCATAGGCAAAAGCTCACATTATGTATCCCAATAGCAATGTTCGCAGCTATTCACCATGTGCCTTGCCCCACATGTTGAGTCTCCATGCTATTTATTCTCTGTTCCCAGTAGCATCTTGGGAAAAAGAAGGAAAACCACAAACTCATTGATTTTATTTTTTTTTGGGGGGGGGGAAACATGATGAGTACTTGCAAAGGTTACTGCCAGTATGGAATCACACTTGCACAGTTCCCCCCCCCCTTGCAGTGTCCCTTTGGTTACCAAGGTGTATGTGTTATAGATGCGGAGAAAGCCAAGGGAATCTTCATGCCTCATGTGTAACATGTAAAGCAGAAGATGTGGCTCTCCAAATGTTGGGACTCCCTATTCACATCATCCTTTACAACTGACCACGCTGGATGGGGCTGACAGGATTTGGGAGCCCAACAACTGGAGCACCACAGGTTCCCCATCTCTGATGTGAAAGGGAGACATGCATATCTCCCTATGATGAAGCCCAAAAATGTTTGTACACCTCATGACAGAAGAGATGCTGAAGTTCTGCCCTTATAAGTATGACCTGTATATATGAAACCACCCACAGAATATGCTTACTTGTATTTAAAAATAAAATGGAAATGGACTGCCTTCAAGTTGATTCCAATTTACGGTGACCCTATGAATAGGGTTTTCATGGTAATCTGTATTTATTTATTTATATTTATTGAATTTTTATACCGCGCCACTAGCATAGCTCTCTGGGCGGTGTACAACAAATATAATAAATACAATAGAATCACATGGAACAATACAAAAAATATAAATGCAAATCCATAATCTAAAACCAGTTAAAACATATTTAAGAAAAGCTAAAATGCCTGATAAAATAGGAAGGATTTAACTTGGCGCCGAAAGGATACCAATGTCGGTGCCAAGCGCACTTCTTCGGGAAAACTATTCCACAGTTCGGGGGCCACCACTGAGAAGGCCCTAGTTCTTGTTACCATCCTCCGAGCTTCTCTATGAGTCAGAACTTGGAGGAGGGCCTTCGATGTTGAGCGTAGTGTACGTAGTATTCAAAGGGGGTTTACCATTGCCTTCCTCTGAGGCTGAGAGGCAGTGACTGGCCCAAGGTCACCCAGTGAGCTTCATGGCTGTGTGGGCATTCGAACACTGGTCTCCTGGGTCGTAGTCCAATACGTTAACCACTACACCACACTGGCTCTCATTGTAAAAAGAACAGTTAAAAAAAACCCTCTGGAATAGCTCCATGTAATTTTATTCAACAGGATCCTCTTTTGGGGGGGAGGGAGCCTGTGCTAATGTTCATGTTAAGAGTTTCCATTTGTCTCTCCATCTAAAAAAATCACATTTGAAATTAGGACACAGAAGACCAGAGATTTTTTTGGAACTAAAAACAACTTGCATACACCTGTCATTAACAGGTGACTAAGTCATCATTAACTACTAGAAATTGTCCCCATGTAATCCAAGTGGTGACTCAGAGCTCTTGGTTTGCAGCACATCTACCACCAAGAGCCTACACCTTAAAAAAATAAAGTTTAAAAATCAGTTGAGGGCTGATAAAACACTTCTCAATTATTAAGATAGTAGGCTGATGCCAGAAGCCTCCTCCTTTGCCTTGCCAAGAGTTCTGCACAGATCAGCACCTCCTAAATTTACAACTCAGATTATCTGAACATATAGACTCTGTCTTTTGGAAGGAGCTCCTTCTATTTTTGTTCTTTACCCTGAGGCAGAGTCCTAGGAATATGTGAATTCTTAATTAGTTGTTTGCACTTACTGTAGAAGCTTCAGCTGCCTTAAGAGAAAACAGCCTAGAAACCACTTTTGTATGAGACTTATTTGAGGACTATGCAACACTGCTTATGGGTTTTCAGTAAGCAAAAAAAAGGAATTTTATTAACACTCAGAGTCTTTGCAGGTTCTTGGTTTGGGACCTAACAGTAAAACAAGTTCTGGCCTGAGTTCTAGAAAACCTTGGCTCAAATTCACGGGGAGGGGAGAGGTTTACATGCCAAGTCCTGCACAGTTTTTTTGAAAATAGGTTCCATTTCGGGGGGGGGGGCAAAGCATTTTTGCTTTGTCTTTGGACAGTTATGATCTGTGAATGGGATCCAGCAACGACAGGACTTTTCTGCAACAGTGGACATGTTTTTTCTATGGGTCCTTTTCAAGTTTTTTTGGGGGAAAACTATCTGTTTTAAAAATATACAAATGCTTCCCTCCATTGGAAGTTTCCCCCCCTCAGTTTATTTGAAATGTCGGGACAATTGTATTTTATTCAATGTTTTTTTTAAAGAAGAGACTTTTAGAAAAACAACCAACTTTTTAAAAAATCATGTATGTGCTGGTAGACAAGCTACTAAACGTTGCCATAGGCTGGTAACTTGTGAACAAAACTGCAAACTTGACATCACAATTTTTCTAATCACAGAAGTTGTCTCTACAATCTTGTGTGTCTCCAATTCAGACTGTATGCTACTTATATCCACAGAGCACCTGTGTAAGCAGCTACCTAATTTTTGTGCTGGGTATCACCTGTGTACACCTGCTCTTAAAATGCATGTACAGAGAACTGATGAACTACCTCAGGTATGACTGCCACCATTCAATTCTACATAATTGTTCCTGTGAATGGTTTCCTTCTTCTATTAAGAATACAAGAGGAACCCTCCTGGATCAGGCCAGTAGCCCATCTCACCCGGCACCCTGTTCTCACAGTGGCCAGCCAGATGTCGAAGGGAAGCCAGCAAGCAGGACCTGAGTGCAAGAGCACTCTCTCCACATGTGAATCCCACAACTGGTATTCAGAGGCATGCAGCTCCAGTTTAGCTCTGCTTTTCTAACACTGAATGCGAATGCTGAGGTTCTTCACTGTGGAAGGAAATGCACATTTAAAAATCTCAAAGGCATTGTCTCCTTTATTGTTAAGTCTTGTGCTCTCCGCTCCTGCAGTTTCCAGCATCTGGTATTCAAAGGTATACTGCTTCTGACAGTAGAGGCAGAACATAGCCATCGTGGATAGTATTTATACCCTGCCTTGTCCTAAGGTCTAAGGGCTGCTTACTGTAATTTCATCAAAATCTCCCTCTGGGGACTTTGTTTTCCTGAGCAGGGCAGTCTTAAGTAAGGACAGGCTGCAGATTGCAGCAGCTTCTGTCACTAGAAAAACCACCTTGCGGCTCTCTGCTTCTGAGGTCAGCACCTGCTCTCTCAACCGCACCCACCCTCCCTGAATATACCGAGCAGATGACAACAGGCCGTTTTGGAGCCAGCGGCAACAACGTGAGCTCATCAGCGCCAGCCGAGAAGAGATTAAAGGGGCTGTTGGAGGGCGAGATCCCGCCAAATTCTCAACAAATCCCCAGCCGCTTCCTGGCACCGCCTGGAGCCCCTTAAACCTCTTTGAAAGGAGAAGCTGACAGGACGCGTGTGTGGAGGATGGGGGGGGCAAAGAATGGAGGCGGGGTGTGTCTGGAGAAGGGAACCCTGCCCTCCCTTTGCCTCGCCTGCGGGACCCTTCCCAGCCGCCCACACCGGGTAGCCCTCTGGCTGCCACGTCAGCGGCAGGAACGGAGGAGACCGCGGCGCGCCCTTTCTCCCTTTCCAGGCCGCCGCCGCCGCTCACCACGGGGCGAAGAACATGACGAAGTGCGGTGCGCTCTGGGCGCCATGGTGCAGCATCTCGGCGTTGTAGAGGTGCCGCGCGTGGGGGTCCGTCTCGTCGCCTGTCTCCGTCGTCGTCTCCTCAGCTCGCGCGGGAGCCCCGCGTAAGACGAGGCAGCCGAGCAGCAGAGCCAGGCAGGCGGCGTGAGAGGAGGCGCCAGGACGGAGAGCGGCAGCCATGGTGGCGGTACAAAGGAAAAGAGAGCGCGAGAGAAAGAAGAGAAGCCGGCCCGGACCACGTCTCCCCTTCCTTCCGTTCGCCCCTCCTGCTGTTGCGCGGGCGGTGTCTTCACCAGCCTCCGCCCCCAGCCCGCCTCGGAGAGTCAAAGGGCGATAGGGAGGGGCTGACAGGAAAAGGCCGGCGACGCTAAGGCGCGAGTTTTCTCCCTTCCCTTCCAGCTCGACTCGGGCTGTAGAGGGAATTGGACTGAGGAGGCTGCCCAAAACAAGCGGTTCGGAGGCTCAAGCCTGATAAGGAAGCCACTCATGGAGTCGCTGTTGGGCAGCCCGATCCTCAGTTCAACGGGCCTTACTCCCGAAACAAGCGTGTATCCGGCTCTGGGATACTTTTTTATAGTGATGAAGAGTGGGCTATAAATCAGTGAACTAGGAATCCAGCCTTACAGCGCAATTGTAGGCAGGTCTACTCGGAAGTAACCCCCCACCGACTTCAGTAGGACTTATTTCCAGGTAAATGTTTATAGGATTGCAACCTTAAAGTTGCTGTTGCCTCTGATAAAGTTCCTGGTCCTTCAAGAGCAGCTTCACAGGCAGACATTCAACAGGAGTCACTGTCTCAACATGGCAGTACAATAATGGGTAAAGTGGCACCTGTTTAATTTCTACCTGTCAAGCAGTTGCTAAAGAAACAGGAGACTTGCTGTGGGGAAGAGAATAAAAAGACAACAGTGCTATTGCACTAAGGTCTTGCTTGCAGGCTTCCCTTAAGCATCTGGCTGGCCACTATGAGAACAGGATGCTGGACTAGATGAGGCTGTGGTCTGATCCAGAAGGGCTCTTCTGTTTTTAACAATAAATTACTTTGTTCTTGCTGTCTTGATGGCACAAGATGACCTAACAATATCATAAAGACCTTACACAACTAATCATTATGTTAACAAAGGTAGATATACATTTGGCAAGTACACGATTTAGAATGTTGGTTCAGGTCAAATTTGAAAGCTACCTAGCAGAGGTTTTGTGTTCCTCTGTATGTCACATCTGTAAAAGTGGAGCAGGGCTTTCATGACACTCATTTAGCCTGTATTATAGCAAACTATAAAATAGCTAGACAAAACCTACAAAGCTGGCTTTGTAGAACACTGAGGAATACACTAGGTGCTTACTGTGCAGCTCTACTGAATCAGTGAAACAATGCCATTTGCCATGGGCTTACATTTGAAGTGTGCACACACACGACTATTAAATATTATTAATGTTAATGTATTATTTGTGATGTGATCAGATGGGATGTAATAAGCCAATTGTATGAACAATTGCAGTTGAGAATTTGCTCTTAATTTGTCCTAAAATTCAGACAGATTCTTCAAAAGGACACAAATTCTTCAGTATGCTCTTACAAGTCTTCCAAATCTCACAGTAGAGTATGTTTTGACAGCTGTCCTTTGACTGAAATGTTGGTCTCTCCAGAGAGATAATGTGATGTAATTTTCATAACAGCCCAATTGTCAGTGGTTAGGAAGGACGTTGTAATTTCAGTGGAGGCAATCTGTAAGCTTCTATTCCAATTACTTCAGTGATTTGTACCTCTCGTCTGAGGGTGGGAGTGGAAACTTCTACACGATGTTGAATAAAATGACAATTTTGCCACCCACAAAACAATATGCAGGATGTCTAAGAGATGGTAATAGCAGTCAGAATGCACAATCTCATATCAGGTGAATACTCTTTTACTCCCCCCCACCCGACAGATTTACAAACAGCATTTCATGTTCCCAGCTGGTAGAGTACCTCACAAGAGGCTCTGGGGATATGGCCTTTGAAAGAGCAGTTCCCTTTTAGCCAGCTATGAAGACTCAATGTGATATGATTGGCAACAGTCACAAGAATGGCCAAGTCACCCCACTTTGTGTCCCCACATTGCCTTTTACCCTTGGCTGGGAGTGTGTTTGGGTCGGGATGCTGTTCCTCTCCCCTTCACAACTGCTGACCATCCACTGTTCTTCCCCTATATTTACATACCATATATTTGCCAGAGAAGTTCACTCTCAGCCACATCATCTCATCAATGGTGCATTGGTAAATCCTGAAGTGCAGGAGCTCATCATTACAGCCCCTACGCCATGCCCCCGAGGAAAGTCCCAAAATGTTGGCAGCTGTGTTGGTTCATTAATATCCCCACACAGATATCAAAGAGCAGCATAAAAACCACATTAGGATCAGCATGACTGCAAGTCTATGCACTGTTTCTTAAGAGCAGACTGTGATGCGTCCTTCCCTGGCTCTCCCTTTCAGGTTCCTACCTGCGCGTGGCTACTGCCTGTCACTAGGCACCACCAGGGACTCCACCAGTCCGGACCGCACTCTCTTATGGTTTACCTATCCGCTCTAGCACAGATCTCAACAGATCCCCCTGCTAGGCAACCACCAGTAATGTCCCAATACTAGTATTCCCAGAGACTCTGAATACTGGTATTGTTATTCTCTTCACCGCTGCCACCATTTGTTACAGTTCCCCTTCAGCCTTGGTCATTACCTTACCCTCCCTTCTGGTCTGTGAAACCCCAGCCAAGGATCAGGCCTTTGGTAAACCAAATTAAGTATTTATTACAGATAACAAAGCTAACAAGATTAACAAGATTTCTTCTTAAGGCACATAAGCATATGGTTTTACTCAATACTAATCCGAACTCCACCTCCCTCCTGTCAAACAACTCTCTAAACCCCACCAAGCAACCCACTCAGTTCTCTTCTCCCCCTGATTCCACTCTCCCTCTTCCTTTTATACGTTCAGCCATTTTAAACACTCAGCCAATCATTCTACTGCCCATTCACTCCCCCTCCTCTTTCACTCCACTTACCATGTATCTTTAATATAGGAACATCACATTTCCCCCCCCTTAAACAACAGCAGAGTATTATTCCTGTTCCAGGATTTATACGTCGTGTTAACAAATAAAAGTCTCTATGGGGAAAATGTCTTTCTTTGTTCCTCTGTCTGGTCACGTCACTGCAGTCCCAGCCACTTGCCTGGAAAGTCCATCGGCCAGTACATTGTCCTTGCCTTTGATGAACTGGAAGTCCACTTGATAGTCCTGTAGGGCCCAGGACCACCTCTGCAGCATAGTGTTATGGTTTTTCATAGTCTGCAACCATAACAAGGCCCGAAGATCCGTAGTCACTGTGAATCTTTGTCCCCACACGTATGGGCGCAACTTGTTCAGTCCCCACACGACCGCTAGGCACTCCTTCTGGACCGACAAATAGTTTTTCTCCCTCGGCATCAGCTTGCGACTCAGGTACGCCACTGGATGTCTGGTGCCTTCTCTCTCCTGTAGCAAGACGACTCCCAGCACCAGGTCCGACGCATCTGTAGCCACGATGAATGGTTTCTCATAGTCTGGTGCTATTAATATGGGTCCTTGGCACAAGGCTTGCTTCAGTAGATCAAAAGCCTTCTGACATTCATCCGTCCATACCACACGCTCAGAACACTTCTTCTTTGTTAATTCATGCAAGGGGGTTGCTATTTCCCCAAAATTTCTCACAAACTTCCTATAAAATCCAGCCACACCCAGAAATGCCCTTACTTGTTTTTTGGTTAAGGGGATCGGCCACGCTTGTATTGCCTCCACCTTGCTCCATAAGGGGGTGATTTTCCCACTCCCCACCTTATGTCCTAAATAGATTACTTCCTTTAGTCCAAACTGGCATTTCTTCGCTTTTATTGTGAGGCCTGCTTTTCTTAAGGCCTCCAATACTGTTGTCAGGTGTTGGACATGCTCAGGCACCGACTTGCTAAAAATGGCCACGTCATCGATATAGGCCACTGCAAAATCTGACATGCCTCGCAACACAGTATTGATTAGCCTCTGAAATGAACTTGGTGAGTTCCTTAGTCCCATGGGTAAGGTCACAAACTCATATAACCCATCTGGTGTACTGAAGGCAGTTTTGGCTCTGGATTGCTCGTCTAGTTCCATTTGCCAAAATCCTTTACAGAGATCTAGTGTAGAGATAATGGTTGCTGCCCCCAATAACTCTAACATTGCGTCTACCCTAGGCATAGGATACGCATCTGGGACAGTAATTTTATTGATTAGCCGATAATCAATGCAAAACCTTGTCGTTCCATCTTTTTTCGGAACCAGGACAATACTTGAGGCCCAGGGACTGATGGATTCCCTGATCACTCCTAATTCCAGCATATCTTCCACCTCCTTTTTGATCTCATTCAAAACTTTCCCATTCACACGGTATGGAACAGATCTGATTGGGGCATGATCTCCAGTATCAATGGAATGTATAACTATACTGGTTCGGCCAGGTTTGTTGCTAAAGAGATTCCTATAGGTTTTCAAAACTCTCAGAATCTCTTCTTTTACTTCCTCCTTCACCTCCTCTGACCATTCCACTTGATCTACCCCTCCTTTGTCTTTGCTTTCCTGTACCAAATCTGGAAGTTCAGGCCCACTTCCCTCAGGGAATAAGGTAACTTGCAACACCTGTGCATCCCTGGTATGGTAAGGCTTCAACATATTTACATGAACCACTTTGCTTTTGTTTAATTGGTCTGTGGTGATTACATACGTCACTGTGTCAAGCCTTTCTCTGATGGTATATCGTCCTTCCCAGTTAGCCTGTAATTTGTCATGTTTCCTGGGTATGAACGCCATAACCATATCTCCCACATCATACACACATTCCCTGGCTGTTCTGTCATACCAGTAACGTTGCTTCTGCTGAGCTTGACTCAAATTCTCTTTCACCACTTCCATCATTTGTTTCACTGGTTCACATTCATCCTTTCTCTCAGCAGGCATCCACAGTCTATATAAAATCCCATTCTCACACACAACTTGATTCCTCAGTTTGTCAGTGAAAGGAATCTGTTGGGTCAGAGCTTGTTCCTTTATCTGCTTCAAACTTATATCTTTTTGCAGCTCTTCCCTGAATTGATCTGCCTCATCATTATCAGAGACCACTTGATACAGTTTGTCTCCTTCAGCAGGCCTGCTAGTGGTTGCTATGGTGACCTGAGGCTGGTTAACAGATTCCACCCTGTTTGTTTCAGCCCCCCTTAATATGGCTTCTTTTTCTCTGCCAATTTGCTGTCTGGTCACTACATAGATCTTTCCTTGGGCGCCCATTACATCTCTTCCCAGTATTACTGGTTTTTGTTGCTGGGCATTAATGCCTACTTTATATCGGCCCTCTTGGCCTCTCCAAGTCATTTCCACCAGGGCCACAGGCAAACTTTCTGGTTGACCCCTCACTCCTTGGATAGTCACAGTTTCCTGAGGTAATATTACCTCAGATTTTATTAAATCTGGCCTCAGTAATGTCTGAGCGGCACCAGTATCAAGCAATGCCCAATAATTTGCCCCTTGTACACTCACTTCCTCTCTCAGACTTGAATCAAGGTCTGTTACTTCTGTCCAGTTTATCTGGCAGAACTGAACCTTTTTCGCTGTTTCTAAAGCCTTGGGCTGTTTTCACTGCCCTTGTCTGAGCAGGATTACTAATGGGGTTGGCAACCTCACATTGAAAACGTAGGTGCCCCGGTCTACCACATTTGTAGCATAATTTCTCCTCACTTTTAGGGTACACAGATCCACTCTGGGGTGTCTTGTGCCCTTCAGATTTTACTGGAGGACTCACTCTCTGTGGTACCACATCCCTTCTGCCAGCGTTATATGGTCTGGGTTTAAAATCTCTTGATGTTTTCCCCACCCAGCCAGTTCTGTTGGAGGCGAAGTGATCCGCCATCTCTGCGGCCTCCTGCACCGATGTAGGGGAACGGTCTTTGACCAGGAGCCTTATTTCTGGTGGTAACTGATGGTATAATTGATCCAATATCATGAGGTTTTTCACCTCCTCCACAGACTGAGCTTTTGCACTTGTCAGCCATTTCCCAAATATGTCCATCAGTTTTGCCCCCAGCTCCACGAAAGACCTCCCTGTCTGTATCTGGCAGTTTCTGAAAAGCTTTCTAAAATAATCAGGCCCCAGTCTGAATCTTTTAAACACTGCTTCTTTGAATTCAGCATAGGTGACGGGCCTATCTGAGGGGAAATATTGGTATACCTCAGCCAATTCCCCTTTAATCAGGTTTGATAAATACTGCATGTATTTATCTTCAGGTAGCCCCCACAACTGAGCTGCTTTTTCAAAGGTGCTTAAGTAAATTTGAGGATCTTGACCAGGCTCATAGACAGCAAAGTCCTTTGGAGTAATTTTTATTTTTGCTCCATCTCTGTCCTTTCTTGTTTCATCAGAATGAAACTTCTCTCTTTCAAATTTTAACTTTTCTACTTGTAATTCGGCATCCACTGCTCGTTGCTTCTCCCTCTCCTCAAACCCCATTCTCAACTTCTCAGTTTCCAACTCCCTCTGTTTGTCTTTTTCCTGAGCCTCAAAGACCTGCTGTTTGTCTTTTTCCTCAGCCTCCATCCTCATTCTCTCAGTTTCCATCCTCAACTTCTCTCTCAAGTACTCTATATAAGCGGGATTGCTTAAATATCCTTCTGGGGTCTCTTCTCTGACAGGTTGTTTTTGCTGGGCAGTTGCAAATCCTATAAGTGCTACCCTCAATTCATCTACCCCTTTACCTTCGTGAGGTAAATTGAATGTTACGCACTTCTCCACCAGCTCCTCTCTTTTCATTTTTATATATTCAGCCATGGTGTTTGAGTTCACTCACTCTTTGCCACACACTCTTTGCCAGTCACTCTCACAAGTAATCTTGTTTTGTTATTTCTGTTTGCCACACCACTGTTAGGGATTCTCTAGTATTCGTATCTGGATTCTCTGTTGTTCGTATCCCACCGCTACTGACACCACATGTGAGGCGTCCTTCCCTGGCTCTCCCTGTCAGGTTCCTACCTGCGCGTGGCTACTGCCTGTCACTAGGCACCACCAGGGACTCCACCAGTCCAGACCGCACTCTCTTATGGTTTACCTATCCGCTCTAGCACAGATCTCAACAGATCCCCCTGCTAGGCAACCACCAGTAACGTCCCAATACTAGTATTCCCAGAGACTCTGAATACTGGTATTGTTATTCTCTTCACCGCTGCCACCATTTGTTACAGTTCCCCTTCAGCCTTGGTCGTTACCTTCCCTTCCCTTCTGGTCTGTGAAACCCCAGCCAAGGATCAGGCCTTTGGTAAACCAAATTAAGTATTTATTACAGATAACAAAGCTAACAAGATTAACAAGATTTCTTCTTAAGGCACATAAGCATATGGTTTTACTCAATACTAATCCGAACTCCACCTCCCTCCTGTCAAACAACTCTCTAAACCCCACCAAGCAACCCACTCAGTTCTCTTCTCCCCCCTTGATTCCACTCTCCCTCTTCCTTTTATATGTTCAGCCATTTTAAACACTCAGCCAATCATCTAGCATTCTACTGCCCATTCACTCCCCCTCCTCTTTCACTCCACTTACCATGTATCTTTAATATAGGAACATCACACAGACCCACTGTACTCTGTGGTGTTTATTTCTGACTACACGAGTTCATCTTGTAAAAGACACTGAGCTTTAACAAAAGATCTTTAGCCAGCTAAAATGCAAAGTTTAGCTTTTAATTAGAAATGCAAATAAGTGTTACCATTTAAATTCCTAGTGTGAAGTGTCCCTACTTGATTAGTTTCCTCATTCTCTGACTTCTTCTATATTAATCTGCTACAAACTTGAAAGACTTGTTAGCACTTCATTCACCTGCCCAAGCAAAGACCAACTCAATTACCCTGGTGTTCGAGGAGATTATATAATTGTTCCTCCTCTGAAAAAAAAGTCCCAGAGCTATGCTCCCCTGCATTACCCCTACCCTATACTACTGTTCCCGTCATCGAAGAAGCAACCTGACCCTTTTAACTGCTTCAGATGCCTGAAACTCTGTCCCAGGAGAACCATACTGTGTCACCTCTCTCTTCCTTCAAATCTCTCCTCAAAATTCTCTTTTTCTGTGACGTCTACAACTCAGCTGAAACAAAGCTGCGTAAATATTGATAATTGCATTTTGTCATATTCACCCCACTATGCTAGATTCCACCTCCTTGCTGTTTGAATTTTGATTGCTAGCTCGAAGGGGCAAAACCCTGTCTGTTTTGACTATATTATTCTGGGAGAGTGCTGTTGTGCTCATATCCTACTTGGGGGCTTTCTGTAAGCACCTGGTTGGCCATTGTTGAGAATAGAATGCTGGATTATATGGGCCTTTGAATGGATGGACATTCCATACAGTTCCCCCACCCCACCCTGGCATTTGGTTCCTGTCAGCCATATAGGTGGGCAAGGGGGCAATGAAGTTCTATGCGTGTTTACCGTGGGTTTCAGATGTGTTGGAACAGCCCAATTCCTTAAAGAAGAAATATTGTATACTAAATCTATTTTGCACAGCACCTGGAACTTCCACAAGTCTATCATCAGTTATTAGCCATCACCCGGTGGACCCCTGACCACTCTTGACAATGCAGTTTCAGAAACCACTTGCAGCACTTACTGCAATGGTGGCTCAAGGTGCTGCTCTGCTGGTTCCATACCGTGACTGTTTTGAGGAAGTTGAAATCATTTCTCGTTGAACTGACTTTGAGAAAGTGCAAAACGAACAAAAATGCTGCTAGGTTGCTTTCAAAACTTGTTGAGATATTATCATCTCTTCTCTAGCCATTTCATCTTAAGCAGGAGGTGGTTCCAGTAAACTGAGCTTGTCTTCCCCAGCTTTGTTTTCATTTCCATCAGTAGCTGGTCATATGAAAGCTATCATGTCAGTCTATTCACTCTCTTTGGAACATGGGCATTGGTGGAATGTCCCAGACTTCTCTGTAACATCGCATATGTTCCGCAAAGCCCTGAAGTTAACACATTAGCACTACAATTAATAGATCTTCAGGCTTATGTAGACAATGCATCAAACACATACCCAAGCTGCATTTTAGCCTTTGAGGGATAGTTCCCCTTCCTAAGACCCAATTAAAAAATAATAGCAAAAGAACACATTCACAGACCATGAATGGGAAGGTAGCTTTGCTGCTGGGAAAAGGCAGTTATTTCAGCAACTACATGCATTGTTCTTGACACTGGAATATGTGTGAGTACCACAGTCAGTGATGGCCTAACATAAACGTACATAAAAATTAAAATGAAATAGTTATTTTTGAAACTTTGTTCTAATTTTCCTTATTCCAATTCTAATTATTTTCTAATTCTTTATGTTTGTGCTGATATAATGAAAAATCTTAAATCAATTACTGATTATAAGAAAGGAGCCTGGCTGGATTAGGCCAATAGCCTATCTAGTCCAGCATCCTGTTCATGCAGTGGCCAGCCAGATGCTTCTGGGAAATGCTCAAGTAGGGCATGGAAGCAATACGGTTAGGGTTACCCAGCAGGGAAAAGAGGGCTGGGAGAGAAAGAGTACGAAGGGCCTCTGGTCCTACCCGCTGCCATTTCTAGCCTCCACACACTGCCGAGAGATTATTCCAAGAGGATCTAGCTCTTGATGGAAAAAAGGTTGCCTACTCTGCTCTCATTGCAATAGTATTTTCAAGGCTTTATGACTGGATATTGGCAGGTCAGAAACACAGGATATATTCCTAGTCCAAACTCCAGCCAGGTAACATCATGGTTTAACAGAGTAGCAGGGTCATGGCCACATCTGCAGTCCACCTACCTTGCAGAAGGCAGGGAGGGAGGCAGTCAAATCAATGTTCTAGCCTGGAGCTTAAATATGTGACTGCAGCGGGCTGGCCCCGCTCCTGAAGCAATCCCTCTCCTGCCTTTTGCCCTAGTTGGCATAAGCACCAGGGCTGCAGATGAAGTGATGGCTCTGTTGCTCCATAAAGTCCTGATTCTCCCCACCCAGGATTTGGATTGCAGTTTCAAGAAACAACACAGGCCATATGCATAGTCTCGGAAGAGATGTCAGAGAATGTCAATTCATCTTCCAGTTAAAACGAGAACATTTCCAATGCCCCATAAAGGTCCATTTCAAAACATGAAATTAAAAATGGGAGAAACATTATTAAACAGCTACGAGAGTGTCTGTATACTATAGTCAGCATGGATTTTTTTTGCATTCCACAATGTTAAATTGAAAATACCCCCCATGCCATTCTGATGCTTCCCATAAGGTCATTTCAAAACAAAATCTTACAAAACTTATTGTCCTGAACTCAGAAACGCTTGCATGACAACCGTCTAAGTTTTCATAGTGCTACACAAAACAGTGAGAGAGAATCGAGAATTCAAAGGGTAAAAAGAGGGGGGAAACCCAACCCCCTTTTGGACTTTTTTCTGTCAGTGTTCTCATAATTTGTTGAAATTAATTAAAAACCAGCCATATTCACAGAGTACCTCTAATCCTATTACTGACCTTTCCCCATACTCTGACCATCTTCTGCAGTGTAAAAGTTTTTAAAAATGCCTGGCTGATTTTTAATTAATTTAAGAAATTTTGGCTTGAACTCAATGATAAGGCCGGGCGTGCTCAGTAAGAACCAACTGTCAGTGTTCTAAAAGCCAGACTCACAGCTGTTTGGCTTGCCTAATCAGGGGGCCACACCCACACCAGACCTTTATTTCACTTTAGACAATCATGGCTTCACCAAAGAATCCTGGGAAGTGTAGTTTGTGAAGGGTGCTGAGAGGAGACTCCTATTCCCCTGACAGAGCTCCAGTGGCCAGAGTGGTTTAACAGTCAGCTGCTCTGCTTGAAGCTCTGTGAAGGGAACAGGGCACCCTGGGCTCCTGCTGGGAGGAAGGGGGGGATATAAAACAAATAATAAATATATAAAACAAACAGGGCATCTCCTAGTGACGGTCAGCACCCTTCATTAACTACACTTCCCAGGATTCTTTGGGAGAAGCCATTACTGTCTACAGTGAAATAAAGGTCTGGTGTTGATGTGGCCAGGGACAGCTTTGGTTTAAATTTGTGTGGGAGACCGCATATGCCTGCTGTAGAATAAAAAGGTGGGGAAAACCCTGAAAAAGAATGATTTCACAATGTTTTCCTTTTGGAAAGGGGCTTCCCCTCTGCCCAGTGCCCACCCATCTAATCTCCTCCCCCTTCCCCTCCCCTTCCTGCCCCTGCCCCAGGTTGGTTTCACCTATCCTAAACATGATTGCACAGGAGTAAGCTGAACTCAAAAACCATGCAAACGATCAAACCTCCCCTCCCCTCCTCCTCCCTACTATCCCCTCCCTCTCGCCCCTTCCCTCCCCCTTCCTTAAACATATGCTCAGAGGCACATATTACCAAATACTTCCAAGCTACACAAGAAGTGGATTGGACTGTGAAAGACCAACCCAAATTGTGTTTGCATTTTAACAAATTTGTAGGGCAGTACAATATCTCATAGAGGAGGTCAGGTCTCCTGCTCCCCTGATGCATTCACTATAGCTGCCCAATTTCCCTGCTTTTCAAAGTTTGATAGAAATATCTGTTGACTATAGGTACATTCTTAAACAGCAAGGGTTTTTTTGCCTATAAGTGAATTTCTCTGCTTTTCAATCTGGGAGGTAAGAAATGGGATCCTGTGCAAGTTTGCTGAGAATTGATTGATCATTTGCATGCTTATTGAGTTCAGTACATTCTTAAACAGCAAGGGTTTTTGCCTATTAGTGAATAGATTTATTGTTTAAATCCAGTTATGAAAAACTGTAACAGACACAACAGAATAGGATTTCCCCCCAAAATATCTGTTGATCAGTGGGAGAATATGTTGTGAGCTATGTCAGATTAGGCAGTGTGCCAGAAGCAGCCAAGGGAGACCGTACACTTCTGAACAAGAGATAGAAAAAAAGGCATGTTTCTTTGAGAGTATGCATATTGCCTGGAGAATGTACAAAATGCAGTTGAGATATATACGTTCCCCAAGGCCTGTTGGAGATTATGCATACTGGCCAGAGAATGTACAGAATGCAGTCTATATATGCCCAGCCCCCAGGCCTGTTAGGGATTATGAATAATAATGAGAGAATGTACATAATTCAGCCAAAATATGCACATTCCCCAAAGTCTGTTGGATATTATGTATATTGACCAGGAAATGTACACAATTTAACCCAGATGTGCACATTCCCCAAAGCTTGTTGGGGATTATGTATAATGGCCAGAGAATCTACAAAACGTCACAATGACATCAGCTAATGGGCATGTGGGCGTGATTTGGGAAAAATGGCCTTGGGCCAAATGGGACCTCCTGAAGGGCCATGATTGGGCTGGAGGTTCCCTACCTATATGTAGCTAAAAAATGGCACATGGCTGGATCACATACAGTTTAGAGAAATTAATGGCAAATCACTGGAGCAACATATTCTTATATTCCTGATATGGCATGAAAACACACTGGTTGCTTCCAGACAGGTGTTTGTGGGATCAATTCTCATGCATGCAAGTTTTTTTGCAGCATTCACACAACATCATTGTCGTCAAAATGGTAGCCTATATATTTCCTCCATTTACTCTGGATGTACCTTTCCCAAGGAAACCTAAAAAGTTTAAAGAAGAAACCCATTACCAATTACTCATTTGTGATATCTCAGTGACCCATTTACAGTATTATGCCCCCATTTAGAAGCACCCTTAGATTTGTTAGGAGGCCATCCAACATGCCCACGATGAGACTATAGTATAAATAGAGGACAGGGCAAAATCATTTTTAGGAGAATGCTTGGCACCATGAATCCTATGGATCTAGTACATGATCCTGTGCTGAGTGAAGATGCAGGAGCATCTGTGTAATTTCCAGAAACCTTTCCTTTTTTTAAAAACTATGAGAAATGTCTGGTGCACATTTGCCTTTATGCTTACTACATGCCTAAACCTGGAAGAAGTAGTGTGCAGGAAGAAAAGGGATTTTCCATATAATGACTATATTGTTTTAAAAACCATCACTTGATGGGTTCCTTTCTCCGCTCCCATTAAAAACATAAGATTATAAGGAGACCCCTGTTGGATCAGCCAAACCGGTATCTGGTTCAGCATTCTGTTTCCACAGTAGCCAGCCAGATG
The DNA here is from genome assembly GCF_030035675.1 of Rhineura floridana. Taxonomy (NCBI): domain Eukaryota; kingdom Metazoa; phylum Chordata; class Lepidosauria; order Squamata; family Rhineuridae; genus Rhineura; species Rhineura floridana. The sequence goes on from NC_084480.1 coordinate 210,157,766, forward strand.
CTTATGTGGAACGTTTGCACTGGCATCCATATTGCAGATTGGCCCTTGTGAAGAAAATGCAGCACAAGAAGGCACTTCGTTACCAACAAAATGTTCAGGAGTGGAAGCTGTACTAACCCATTACGCTCATATAAAGGCCCCCAAGCAGTTGGAAGGCTATGCTGGGAACTAGTTGATGGCCTGGAGAGGTACAATGATTCTGTTGCTTCCTAGACCTCTTAAAATGGCTGAGTGGCTGATACCTTTGCTTCAAGAGGGTATTCTGATACTGGTACCAGATATATCCTGTTCACTTACAATGCCATCCTTATGGCCGTCTGTTCAGAAGTAAACCCCACTGAGTTTGGGGCTTACTCCCAGGTAAGTGTGTATAGGATTGCAGTCTGAAGGGCTCTTGAGTCAAACATCTACTGAAGGATAATATTGGTAGTATATGCAAAGCCTCAATGTGTTGTCACGCTAGTTGATAAATGGCACATTCTCTTCCACAGTTCTCACTGAAAGTAATGGGAGCTGCACAAGAACAAGTGTTCTCTTCACAGCAGTGAAAGACAAATAGTAAGAGCAGACATTTGATAAGATTTGCCTTCTGGGTAACAAAAAAATTTGGTCTACAAAAAAGAAATCTAAGGACTGTATAGTGTCACTTCAGCCCCTGAGTGAAATGCATATTTGTGACATTTAGCCCTTTTGTGGATCTCCATCATTTTAAATCCAAGTACTTTAACTTAGCAGGAATGCTGATTGCACAGTAAGCCACAATTTGTGATAAATAATGAGAGGTGAACTCCAGGATCAGCTCCCACAAAGTGATTAAGTATCTGGAGTGTAATGTCTGTAGTGGGCAAAAATGCTTGTTATAAATCTACTAAATGTACCAACAAAATAATAAATTTACTGAAGTGACAGCATAAAACCCCAAATCTGCCTTAGTATTCTAAAAACATCCTATTGGATTAAAAAGAGAAAGAGCTACAAGCCCATGTCGGTAACATTAGCAGATGCTATTTAATTTAAAATATTTGTTTCAAATTAGGGTGAACCCTCTGAAGCATATACATTCACAATATATAATCCAGGGTGTAGACCATGTTTTTAGTCAGGGCTACATTCCCTCAAGATCAACTTTTTGGGGTCTGCATGCCAATGATGGGCAGGGGCAATGGCAAGATGTAGATGGGGCAACAATAGTGACTCCTAACTTTTTACAATAGGCTACATTTCTGTGACAAAAGGATGTCAGTGTTCCATATAACCAGGCTAGCTTCTACAGTCACTCCCACACTGCTTTCCATCCTCTCCCCAAGCAAGCAAGAGACATTGACACAGTTCATACACACTTACAAGCCAGGCAAAAGTATCTGAGGGTGCAGAGCAGGGCTAGTGAGGAGCGTGGCCTGAGGAGAGTCCTGAGACAAGACAGAGACTCCTAGAGGGCCACATTTGGTCCCCAGACCTGAAGCACACCCACCCCGACATAACCAATTTAAAGCCATAGTGCCATAACAATAACGTTTGTAGATAAGAACTAGCAAGAACACTAATAACAGACAACATTCAGTCCAGTAAGAACTATAAACTCAGACAAATTTAATTAAAACAGCACCAAACTTTCAGCAACCTAAAACAATCTTTATTTAAGCTAAGGAAGTTTTAAACAAGTTAGGCAGACTTAAGCTCTCTCCTCCGAGCTTAGGGCCCCAGGGGAGGCCAGGTTGTCATCAGGGCATTCTTTAATGGGACAGAGGTCATGTCCCAAAAAGTGTGGTCAAGGCAAGGTGTCTAGTCAGAAACAGCATTGCCAGATCTCGACCAGGACACAGCAAGAGGTAGCTTGTCAGTACCTTGGAGAGCTCACAGTAGCCAGAGCTGGCTGAGGCTCACAGAGGAAGAGCTGTTGTTTCAGCAGCATGCCGAAGCCTTCTGGGTCCTATTAAGGCTGGCAGACATGATTCTCCTATTAACCTCCCACTGTCTAAGGAACTAGATGTTCTTTTAAAGAGCCATTGCCCTATTTTGTAACTGCTTACTCCTGTGGAATGCAGGCATGAACTGGGCAGATGTCCTCAGTGCTTGAGGAGTCTGGTAAGTCCATCACCTGTAGCCTGGATGGTTGGGAAGCATGGCACAATTGCTTCCTAGGTGAGACCTCCGCTCCCTCCTAGCCCGATAGTGGACTGTGGCCAGAGAACGTGACAAAGTCCACAAAAATAAAGGACTTTTATTCCACCTAAATCTGTTTTGGGGGGTCCTCAAAACTCTGGAACAGATTTGCAGATGTTGTGGGGTGTGTGCAGGGGGAGGGGGAAATCCCGTTGTGCCAGCTCTAATCCTTGCACAAGCACTATTATTTAGTTTAACAGTTCTCTTACTGGATTGTTTTACTCAGACTGCAGGTAAGTGTCCATCTGTTTGAATTGTACTCCATGTCAAAATAGCACATAGAAAATATGTGTGTCACAGAGAAGATTTCTCCCCAACATGTTAGTCTTAAAAACATTTAAATAGGTGGGAGCATCCAAGCATGATCTCCCACCTGCAGTCTGAAATGGTATAGACCATCAAGAACCACTTCACATGATTCAGCTAACTGTAGAGCATGAGTCTGATTCATATCTAACTTGCTTTATACCAAATTAGGTAAAACTGAAGTCAGCAAGAAAACAACCAACTGGAGGAAAGGGCAGATAGCAAATTAACTCAAGACAATATGCCACTCTCATTAGGTAACTGTACATTAGGAGTGGAAGATGGAACTGCTAGCTAGGACAGTGCAGTTAGCTTTGCCTGGAATTTTCAAGTGTCTATGAATTAGGGATTGTTCCCCCAGTCACACATAATGGATTTCCCCTAATTTAGGCTGAATTTAATTGAGATCTCCCCTCCCCCAATACATAACAACCTGCTTAGTCTATGTTGACAAATGCACTGTGAGCAGGATTTCAGTTGTCATAGTCTGGGGATTAGTGTGGTAACTCCTCTTAATGGATTAACTCAGGTATAATTAGATATGTTTTCTTACTGATGTTTTTGACTATAAAAGTTTGTTGAGGTTGTGGTGGGGTTTTTTTTAGGCTTTATTCACATTTATTTGGAAAGCATTCTTATAGACAGAATGGCAGAAGGTATTTGGGGCAGTTGGGAGGGGCTTCTGAGGTAGACAGAGTGGGAGGGGTCACCACAATTTTTTAAGGGCTCTGGCTTAAATAGAAATCTTCAGCACTGATCTCTTGGGTAAATGTGTCAAAGTATGCATTACAGAAGAAGATACTGTATATGTTACAACCCTGGTCAGATTCATAAATATTTTTTTTAGCAGGAACTTTTTATTCTTTTGGGTATTAAGTTGTTATTGATTCCTCAAAAGCACAGACCCCTCTCCCCACCAACAATGACTGATATCAGGATTCCCAGCACCTCCCATTTCATTCCCTCCCTAACCCCATTCCCAACATAAAAGTATGTCTTTTTGACATATATCTAGGGCCCTTTTATCCTATGTCTAGATCTTACCCCCTCCCATTAATTGTGCAGTTAGGAAATTTTAGGTACTAAATAGTCTTACCCACCTACCCACTCTGCCTCTTTAGATGGCAATGCATATTCATTCCATTTGTTTACAATGTGGTCAGCCAGCCCCTGCTATATTGGGCTCTCCTCCTTCTTATTCTGCTGAGTGGGGTCCTGGATTTCTGTCCTAAGGTCCTGACCTGATGATGGCACCACTGTGGCTAGTAGTAGCCTGGAAGGGAATTTAAAAAGAGCACACTGTAATAATTCGAGTCCATGAAATCACAGAATGAGCTGGACCAGCATAAAAGTCAACTATAAGCTGTACAGAAGCCAACAGTTTCTACAGCAGTCTTAGGCCTTCCTCAGCTCCAGTAGCCCAATAAGACCTTGCAGCATGTCCACAAATTACCAATGTATAAGAAAAAGTTGCCAAGTGTTACTACACACAAGAGAAAAGGGTTGTGCCCTTTCCCCTAGCACCACTTCCTTGATCTTCAAAGCAGCCCTATAGGTCTGCTAGGGTACAAAAATGTTCATATACCCAAAAGAGATGTTTGTGCATCTTTAAAAATGTTTTAACTTTGGCTGGATTGTGCTCTAAGTTTTGAACTGTGCATCCATGTGAATTATAACTTGGAGAACCAAATAATACATGGGCGGGGAATGTCAGGTCTGGGGGGTGTATGTGACCCTCCAGGCGTCTCTATATGGCTCTCAGAACTCACGTCAGGCCATGCCCCCACACTGGCTCTGCTTTATACCCTGCCTCAGTGTTTTTTGTCTGGCTGCAATGCATCCTTTGTCTGGATTGGAGGGTAGACAGAGGTATGAGTGTAGAAACTAACCTAGTTGCACAAAAGTAAAATTGACATCAATTGCTCCACCCACTTTTGCCTCTGGCTCTGCCCACTACTGTCATGTGGCCCTTGGAAAGTTACTTAGAAGGGAGTGCATCCCTTAGGCTAAAAAAGATTCCCCGCCCCTGAAATAATAGAAGAATTGGAATTTCATTCTTCTTATCAAGTACTCTGTACCACTGTATGACTTTAGGCGGTTGTGCTTTCTGGTGCTGACATCAAGGCACTGTGGAAAGAATATGACTGCTTGTATGGCAAATACTGAATACAGAAAAGGTGTTTTGGACTATACAGATAAACCATGTAGTGATTGTGATAAACCTTGTATTTCTTTTGTCTGCCATACTATCCTGCAGCTTTGTTCTTCTACTTGTGTTTCTTTATAATTAAATTATAAGCTCCTGTGTTTCACAGTATAAGCTACATGTTTCCCACCTGTAATTTAAAGGTGCCTTGCACACAAAAATAAATGTCAATAATACTGTTAGAAACCCCAGGGATTAAAATTTTAAAAAATCACAGTAGATCTGAAGACAACATCATTTTCAATATTAGACACAACCATTCAAAACTCAGAGGACTGCAGAGCAGGCCTCTGCCAAGCCAGTAATAATCCATAAACAATCAGATGGCCTTACCGGATCACCTCTCCACTGACATTTTTTTACTGCCAATGCTGAAGTTATTTTTTCTATTTATAACCCATCTTTCTTGCCACAAAATGACATCTCAAAACAGCTTATAAAAAAGAATAAAATTTCCAAAACAAACATTTAAAAAATAAAATTTAAAATAAACCTAATTAAAAACCAAAATGTAAACTGGCCTATCTCACCCCCATGCCCCATCTCATATGGCTCTGAGATAAAAATGTCTTATAGGCCAATCCTATGCAGATATTCTTGGGAGACCTGCCCCATTGCATTCAATGGAGTTAACTGCCCAGGAAGGCTGAAGTCCTAGAGAATGACATACGTGGGAGTAAGTCCCATTGAACACAGTGAAGCTTACTTCTGAGTGGACATCTATGAGATTGCACTGTGTGTTTAGCAAAGCAGCCTAAATCTATGTCCTGAAAAACGACTGCGCTCCAGCAGGCCTCATTAGGGAAAGCATTTCCCAAGGCCCATTCACTTAGTATGTGGTTTTTGATATTCAAACTCCTTATATAATATTTTACCCTAACCCTGTAGTAACGCAAAGGGTGGCTTTTAAGAGTGTTAGTTGTCTGGTTCTTTGTAGGTAATTCAAGGTTTTAGATTTGGAATAGAGATTAGTGTTAAGAGAGGAACAAGGCTAATGGCTTGGGTTGCCATGTGTCCTACTTTGCAAAAGCCAGCCCTCTATTTGAAGAGCTGCCTGGTTCAATTTCATTTGAAAGAACCGTAAGAAGAGAGAGCAGAGGCCTTGAAATTGCCCATCAACAGTTTAGCACCTGGACAGCAGACTGAGGAGGCACACAGGTCACCTGGTCAGTCCTCCCTACTCAGGTAAGATGTAGTTCTATTTAAATTATAGTAATTCTTTCTAAATGTGCATCTATACATTTATTTATTTATATACCACCCCATAGCTGAAGCTCTCTGGGCGGTTTACAGTAACTAAAAACAAAAACAAATATAGAAATTTAAAAACACATCTTTTAAAAACAATTTAAAACACATGCTAAAATGCTTGGGAGAAGAGAAAAATCTTGACCTGGCGCCGAAAAGATAACAGTGTTGGCGCCAGGCACACCTCGTCAGGAAGATCATTCCATAATTTGGGGGCCACCACTAAGAAGGCCCTCTCCCTTGTTGCCAGCCTCACAGCTTCCCTTGGAGTAGGCACCTGGAGGAGGGCCTTTGATCTTGAACGTAGTGTACGGGTGGGTTCGTATTGGATGAGGCATTCCATCAGGTATTGTGGTCCCAAGCCGTGTAAGGCTTTATAGGTCAAAACCAGCACCTTGAATCGAGCTTGGAATCATACAGGCAGCCAATGCAAGCGGGCCAGAATTGGTTTTATATGTTTGGACCGTCTGGTCCCTGTTACCAATCTGGCTGCTGCATTTTGCACAAGCTACAGTTTCCGAACCTCTTCAAAGACAGCCCCACATAGAGTGCATTGCAGTAATCTAATTTGGAGGTTACCAGAGCATGGACAACTGAAGCCAGGTTATCCCTGTCCAGATAGGGACGTAGTTGGGCCACCAACCGAAGTTGGTAGAAGGCACTCCATGCCACCAAGGCTACTTGAGCCTCAAGTGACAGAGATGGTTCTTGGAGAACCCCCAAGCTACGAACCTGCTCCTTCAGGGTGAGTGCAACCCCATCCAGGACAGGTTGGATATCCACCATCTGGTCAGAAGAACCACCCACTAGCAGCATCTCAGTCTTGTCTGGATCGAGCCTCAGTTTATTAGCCCTCATCCAGTGCATTGTTGCAGTCAGGCACCAGTTCAGCACATTGACAGCCTCACCTGAAGAAGATGAAAAGGAGAAATAGAGCTGCGTGTCATCAGCATACTGATGGCAATGCACTCCAAAGCTCCGGATGACCGCACCCAACGGTTTCATGTAGATGTTGAACAGCATGGGGGACAGAACTGACCCCTGCGGAACCCCATACTGGAGAGTCCAGGAATGCCGAGTAATGTTCCCCAAGCACCACCTTCTGGAGGTGACCTGCCAAGTAGGAGCGGAACCACCGCAATGCAGTCCCTCCCACTCCCAACTCAGCCAGTCTTCCCAGAACGATACCATGGTCGATGGTATCGAAAGCCGCTAAGAGATCAAGGAGAATCAACAGAGTCACACTCCCCCTGTCTCTCCCAACAAAGGTCATCATACAGGGCAACCAAGGCTGTCTCCATGCCAAAACCAGGCCTGAAACCCGACTGAAATGGATCCAGATAATCGGTCTCATCCAAGTGTGTCTGGAGCTGGCCCACAACCACTCGTTCAAGTACCTTGCCCAGGAATGGAGCATTTGCTACCGGCTTATAGTTATTAAGATTTTCTGGGTCCAGGGAGGGTCTCTTCAGGAGTGGTCTCACTACTGCCTCTTTCAGGCAGCCAGGGACCACCCCCTCTCGCAGAGAGGCATTAATCACTTCCCTGGCCCAGCCGGCTTTTCCATCCCTGCTAGCTTTTATTAGCCAAGAAGGGCAAGGATCCAGCACAGAAGTGGTTGCAAGAACCTGTCCAAGCACCTTGTCAACGTCCTCAAGCTGCACCAACTGAAACTCATCCAAGAAATTGGAACAAGGCTGTGCTCTGGATACCTTGCTTGATTCACCCGCTATAACACTGGAGTCTAAGTCCTGTCGGATGCTAAAGATTTTATCCTGGAAGTGCCTAGCAAATTCATTACAGCAGGCCTCAGATGGTTCTACCATGTCCCTGGGGCCAGAGTATAATAGCCCCCGGACAATTCTGAAGAGCTCCACTGGGCGGCAGATTGATGATTTGATAGTGGCAGTAAAATATTGTTTTTTTGCTGCCCTTACTGCCCCTAAATACAGCTTACCATAGGCACTTAACAGTGTATAATTGCATCCACTAGGAGTTTGTCTCCATCTGCACTCAAGCCATCTCCTATATTGTTTCATCGCTCTCAGCTCTGGGGTATACCATGGAGCTGTACGAGCTCTACACAGGAGAAGGCGCTCAGGAGCAATCATGTCAACCGCCCGGGTCATTTCTGTATTCCACAGAATGATAATGTATCACATGTATATTTTATGCAAATTGTAATTTTTGGCAATGTGCCAGTGGCCACCCTCTAAATGGCACAGTGAGAGAGAGGGGGGGTTGCACTGGGGTGGGGAATAAAATCAGAATAGTAGAGGTTGAGCCAGTAAAGATAATTTGTGTAAGGAATGGAATTCCCATGAGTGCACAGAGAAAAGAGCAGGGGTAGATAGCAAGATATTTGGTTCATTTTTGTTTTGAAAAAAGCTTAAAACATTTTAATTGAGGAGAAGAGATGGGATAGAAGAGGAATAGGCAATCAATCTGTAGCCTTCCAGATGTTATTGGATCCCAACTCCCGTCAGCTCCAGACAGCATGGACAACGGTCAGGGATGATGGGAACAGGAGTCCAAAAACATCTGGAGGGTCACAGATCCATCATCTCTGGTCTCATGGTAGCTTCCTTCTTATCAAGATATTTGCCTGGCCTAAGTTGTCACTATGCAGCCGCACTCTCATAGGCTGGTCAGTCAAAGGGATTTTTTTCCCCAGGCAGACCTACCTACCTACCTACCTACCTACCTATCTAATCTAACCAACCAACCAACCAACCCACCCACCCACCCACCCACCCACCCACCCACCCACCAACCAACCAACCAACCAAATGTATATCCAACCCTTCCTCCAGTAGGAGCCCAGGGCAGCAAACCAAAACACTAAAACACTCTAAAACACCATGAAAACAGACATTAAAATATATTAAAACAAAACCTCTTTAAAAACATTTTTAAAAAATCTTTAAAAGCAATTCCAACACATACACAGACTGGGATAAGGTCTCTACTTAAAAGGCTTGTAGAAAGAGGAAGGTCTTCAGTAGGTGCCCAAAAGTTAACAGAGATGGCGCCTGTCTAATATTTAAGGGAAGGAAATTCCAAAGGGTAGGTGCCACTACACTAAAGGTCCGTTTCCTATATTGTGCAGAACGGATCTCCTGATTTCTTCTCTTCTTGGCGATCACTTGTGACCGAGTAAGATTGTCTTCTAAAATATAGTCTTTAACAATGGGTCCATCTGAATCTGTATCCACCGCTGATGTACCAGACCATGACTAGGGGCTTCTGGATTTCACAGTCCTGCCCCCGTCGCCATTTGCCAATTGCCATGGGACTTTTGTTATGGAAGATGCCTGTGCGTGAATTTGTTTTATGTGGGGAGATCGGTGCACCAGGATCAACACACAATCTTGACAGAAAAAGGCTTTGATCCAATGGCATGGGTACCATGACGATTGGAAGTCCTTTATCTGCTGCAGCCTTCATCCGCCTTCACAGCCATTGTAACATACACATTGTTATCCTCCGCCTGTTCTGCCGTTGAGGACTTTCTTGGATTGTTCTTTGTCTGGTTCCTCTCCCTTGACCTTACCGCCATGGGTGACCCTGCTGGGAGTACATGACTCCCAACAGCATCGCTCACAGGGTTCATTGGAACACTCAAGCCCACTCACCACTACAAGGTGACGATCGCGAGGGAGGACCTCCTGATAACATGGTATCTGCAGGAGGCCCTCAGCTACAGAGCGTAGTGATCGACTAGGTATATAAGGGGTAACATGATATTTCAGGTATTCTGGTCACAAGCTGTATAGGGCTTTGTACACCAAAACTAGAACCTTGAACTTAGCCCTGTAGCTAATGGGCAGCCAGTGCAATTCTTTCAGCAGTGGGGTGCCATGTTGGCGATACCCTTCCCCAGTGAGCAGTCTTGCTGCCGCATTTTGCATCAGCTGCAGCTTCCAGACCAACCTCAATGGCAGCCCCACATAGAGCACATTACAGTAATGCAGCCTGGAGATTACCAGTGTATGGACAACAGTGGTCAGGTTATTCCCAGTCGAGAAATGGCCGCAGCTGTCTTACCAGCTGAAGCTGGTAAAAGGCAGTCTTAGCCACTGAGGTCAACTGGGCCCTAATGACAAAGATGGATCCAGGATCACCCCGACTGCGGACCTGCTCTTTCAGAGGGATTACGACCCCACCCAAAGCAGGCAACTGACCAATTATCCAAACGCGGGAACCACCAATCCACAGCACCTCTGTCTTGCTAAGATTCAGACTCAGTTTATTGGCCACCAGTGAGTCCAGACACCGGTCCAGGACTTGCATGGCCTCTCCCGATTCAGATGTTACAGAGAAATAGAACTGTGTATCATCAGCATACTGCTGACCCCTTGCCCCAAATCTGATGACAGCTCCCAAGGGCTTCATATAGATGTTAAACAGCATCAGGGACAAGATTGTACCCTGTGGCACCCCAGAGCATAACTGCCAGGGGGCAAAAGAGAATCACTCAATGCTGTTCTCTGAAAACTATCCTGGAGGTAGGACTGGAACCACTGTAAAACAATGCCTCTGATACCCATCTCACCAAGCCAGCTCAGAAGGATACCATGGTCAATAGTATCAAAAGGCACCGAGAGATCAAGGAAGAATAACAGGGTTGCACTCCCCTTGTCCTTCTCCCGATAAAGGTCATCCATCAGGGCGACCAAGGCTGATTCAGCCCAATAACAGGGCCTGAACCCAGATTGGAATGGGTCAAGATAATCTGTTTCACCCAAAAGTACAGCAGTTGCTGCACCAAAATCCTCTCAATCACCTTCCCTGAAAAGGGGGTGTTTGCGACTGGGCGGTAGTTGTCGCAAACCAATAGGTCCAGGGTGGGCTTTTTCAGGAGTGGTTGGATCACTGCCTCTTTCAGGGCTGGAACCACTCCCTCCGACAATGATGTGTTTACCACACCCTGGATCCATTCGGTCAAACTCTCTCAGCAAGCTTTAATAAGTCAAGAAGGGCAAGGGTCGAGAGGACATGTTGCTGGCCGCATTATCACAAGCACCTTGTCCATGTCATCAGGCTTCATCATCTGAAACCAATCCCAAGAAATTGCAGCAGATGTTGCACTAAACATCTCACTGGGGACTACCCTAGATGTGGATGGGGCATCAAGATTGCTACGGAAGTGAGCAACTTTACCCTCAAAGTGCCTTGCAAACAATTCACAGTGGGCCTCTGAAGAGTCTAAAGCTCCATTTCCTGGAGGTAATGTCAACAGTCCCCTGACAATATGAAAAACCTCCACTGGACGGCTACTTCAGGACGTGATGATGGCAGAGAATTTGACCTTCTTCGCTGCTCTCGCCACCACACAGTAGGCATGTTTATGATGTTTTACTTGTGTCTGATCAGCCTCACAGCACATCTTTCACCACTTGCGGTCTAGTCATCGTCCAGCCTGTTTCATTGTCCTTAGCTCACTGGTGTACCAAGGTGCCGACTGGTCTCCACAATGGACATTGAAATCACCCAAGACTATTGTTCTGGGCTTCTCCAATACCACAGCTGAGATGGCCTCCACCAGCTTGGTCAGAGAAGTTGCCAGGCAGCAGGGTGGATGGTACACCAGCAGCAACCCTAGTTTACTGTTTCCTTGGCCTGACACCAGATGCAGGCCCTCACAGCCAGCTCCCGGACAGAGTGATTTCCTGGTGACATAGAAGTTCTGTAGACCACAGCGACCCCTCCCCCATCCCTGTAGCCTGTGCTAGTGTTGCGCTGAGTATCCAGGTGGTCAAAGCTGGGCCAGATCAATTCCTCCCAGCTCACCCACTGAGGTCTTGGTAATGCACACCAAATCAACATAATCAAATTATGGATGAGTATGGTGTTATTGCATACTGATCTGGTATTAAGCAATAGCACACACAGGCTAGTGGACACAGCAGATGAGCAATAAGGAACCCATCCATGGGAGGAGTGAGAGTGGGGAACAAGGCACTTGCCTTCAACTTCTATGGTAGCACCACCTCACCATGGCTATACCTCCCTCTACCCATGATCACTAAAATTGGGGTGGCATCACCCATGTCCCTCCTTACTAAGACTCCTCCTGAACACCTAATATGGACCCAACAAGAGTCCACAACAAAACCTACCTGAAGCAATTATCCCAGTAGGCCTCTGAGAGAATTGGGAACAGTCAGACCGGCTCAATATCTTTCACACACGCCACATCTACTCTGCCCCGTCGCACACCCAGGGAGGGCCAACCTTCTGCCAGTTACAGACTCTCACTCTGAAAGCATGTGGCGACTTTTCTCTATCATTCAGTTCACTGCATGGGCTCTCATCCTGTACAAGAACTACACAATCGCCTTATGCCCTCCCTATTACCAATCTCCCCTAGATTTTTTTTTTTTAAAAAAATGCAATCTATGGCATCATTCATTGTCTACCACTGGGAAAGAAGGTTTTCAAGATCCTAGAATGTGTGAGGATAGGCCAGGGTACACATTTGCAAGCATAAATAAATAACTTGAAAAAGTGAAACGTGGAAACTCAGGTAAGGAAGTCCCTTGTGTGAGCCTAGCTTTCTTGTATCTTGCAAGTTATCTGTTGCAAGCAAATGGTAACTGTGTTCTTCCAGAACCTCACTGTACCAAGTGATAAGTTACTGCAAGTCTCTTCTGCCAATTGTTTTTGGCAAATGGACCAAGGAAGACTATTGTTGTTGCTGACTGTTATCTCTGCCTCCAATCCCACTTGGCAGAAATTCAAATCTATCTCACTGGTGTTGGAAACCAGGCTTTTGGAAATCTGGATGAGTCAACTCATTAACAAACAAGGAAATGGGAACCAGTCTTAACAAAATATGTACATAAAATAGTTTATTGGATGCTATGATGTTTGTCCTCATAGCTATGACACTGTTTTATCTTGCTTCACAGTCTTCCTAACAAAGGAGTGGGGAGGTCGATGGTTATCAAATTTTAATCAGCCTCAGTGTTGATGTACGAGTTACATAGCACAGAAAATATTTTAAGCATTTTCACTGACAGGGGTGATGGGGCTCAGGAATGCCCATTTTATATTTTTACCATTGTTTAATACCAGGCATTGCTCTACAGTAGAAATGGGGAAGCCTGTGTCTCTCCAGATGTTGTTGGACTCCAACTCCCATCAGCCCCAGTCAGCACAACCAATGGTGAGGGATGATGGGAGCTGTATCCCAACAACATCTGGAGGGTCACAAGTTCCCCATCCCTGCTCTACACCAAGGATGGCCAACTTCTTTATTCTTAGGAGTCACTCTGAATACTAATTTATGGGGCTGCAACATCTAACCTCTTAATGCATGGTCATACTGTATAATACTGTTTACCATAACCTAACCATCAAAGCTTCACATGTTTAGACACTTGCATCCTGATGGTATGAGGTAATCACATGTTCTGTGCGCTGGGGGAGGAACAAATATGCTTCCCATAAGAACCCTTCAAGATGTAGGATGACAGTGGGCTCTTCATTTGAAGATTTTCAGTGACAAAAGAATAATACATTAACCAATATTTGTTTACCCACTTGTTTCAAACATAACTACCAATTTTCATCTACATATTCACTTCTCAGAGTTATCAGAGATCAAATTCGTTGAAAGTATAACACACAATATATTACAAATTTGTATCATCTTACCCATCGTCTAAACTTGGTTGATTTTTTTTAAAAAGTTTGTGAATATCACAATACAAGTATAGGATGTAGTCTAGCAGGCCTTTTACACATCCCATTTTTAGTGTTAACATATATTGGAAGTAAGAACCATTCACACCAAAGGCCCATCTGGTTCAACATCATGTTCTCACAGTAGCCAAGCAGATACCTATGGGAAACCCAAAGCAGAATATAAGCCCAACAGCACTCTCCCACTTGTCTTCCTTAGTAACTGGTATTCATATTGCCTCTGATACTAGAGGTAATATATAGCCATCATGATTAGGAACCATTGATATAGTCTAATCCCCTTTTCAAGTCTTCCAAATTGATGGCCATCACTACAACTTATGGGAACAAATTTCCTAGCTTAACTATGCACTGTGTGAAGAAGCACTTCTTTTTGTCCGTCCTGAATTTCCCACCATTCAGCTTCACTGGAGGATCCCAGACTCTAGTTTTATGAAAGAGGGGGAAATCTGTAACCAAGGAACGAGGGGAACCAATCATTTAAACACCCCAATCTATATTGGTGCATCTTCCTGTGATGGAGGCATAACTCCAGGAAGTCGCCGTGGGCTCCTGCTGGGAGGAAGGGCAGGATATAAATTAAATAATAAATAAATAAAATAAAACTTCTCACAGGAGAAGAACTAGCCACGACTGATTAAGCTGTTATGCCCAATGAAACTTTGAAATTAGAAGATTGGTAATGAGATATTTGAGTGGTCCTGTCTCCAGAGCACAAGAACTAGAAAAGGTGACAAGCTATCACAGGCCAGTCATTATCTCCTTAACATCTGTAGTCAATTTGTATTACATCATTTGAGGTTTGGATGCTATGTGACGTTAAATATATATTGCTAAGCACTGTTAGTATGAAGATGTTAGCTTGAACAAATTTGGCTAGAAAGCCAAGGCTGTTGTCATCGAGTCTTCAAAGCACAGGATATCCAAAGATCAAAGAAAACCTCTAAGACCTGTTTTGTCTCTGTCAATCTTGCAAAACTGTTTGGCCTTATAAACTGGAATGCTCTCTTGAATTCCTTATGAACCTGGCTCCTATTTTTCATAATGTTTCCAGCATTATGACTCATGCTGTTGACAAATGGCAAACAATAGAGAATTTTTATATCAAGACTGGCACCCGCCAGAGCTGTGTTGGCACCTTTCCTTTTCAATATCATACTATCTGCTGGCTTTACAGATATACTGCGGGTTGTTAACCAAGAGGTGTATGTTATAAATATATTCTCTTTCAATAGAAACATCTTTAGTCTTTGTATGCTGAAAGATAAAACTGAGAATGCCATCCTAGTGTTCACCAGTGACTGTGTGCTATTGTTCCTATGTGGTATGCTGCTGACTTCTGCTATCTTGACAGCCTGCTGTTGCAGAAACAGCAACTGATACATACACAATTATCCACATAGCTCAAGGAAATGTTTCCTTTAAAAACTGCTTTAGTGTTGTTGGAATAACTATTGAATATTGAACAGGCCAAAATGAGAATTTGCGGTGTGACTGATTCATTCCATGACATTATGCATCTATCAAGCATGGATCCTTTCCTTAGAAGTGGTAAATTCAGGGTCTGCTTCCTTTCAAGGACAGAACCCTAGAAATATATGCTGTTTCCATAATTAATTTACAGGCAGAATAGGTGCTAGAGAGGTACACAAACAATAATACAGACAATGCTGATCCCAAAAGTAACACCATGAAGCACCAAAACAGCAGGGCACAGTCAAAATCCAAATGGCTTCAATCATATGCTTCTTGCCAAGCCAGGCAAAATCTGGCTCAAACCCTAAGTCAGATAGATGGCTATGACCTCATTTATTTGCTCAGAGACCAGCCTAAAGGCCTGTTAGTGACAAAAACCAAACTTTAATGTTGTTAGACAATGACTATAAAAATACTCTGTCCTCTTGAATTAAGATTCTGGACTGCTTTAATATGCATAAATATCAATCTTATAAATAAATAAAAATTTTTTTTTAAAGAAGGTTCTTCTATAGCACTTTGGAAAGGGAAACTCCTGGATCTTCCAGATCCTAAGGTGTTTCCACAAAACCAATTTTTCCACGCAACAGATGTTCACTTATTACGCATTGTTGTACAGGAGACAGACATCTTCCTCCAAGGTAGCGCTTCCATTGTGGGGATAACAAATTTTCCCAGCACTTCACTGCAAAAAAAAAAAAAATGCAGTTCTTTCCTTAGATGGTGCAAATGTATTACAATTGGTGTCTGAAATGTTGTTGTGCAATAATCACAAGCACCTACTGGATATCTTCTATGATACAAATGGGATGAGAATGGTCACATGCAACACAACTCTTGCACTATTCTCTTTGCCCTTTTAAGGGAGTAGCAAGTCCTGAGCTATAGCATAAGGGAGATTATCCATTTTGTAAAAAAAAAAAAACACCCCTTTCTTGAAATGAGGGATGTTTCTGTGAGATATTAGGCAACTCTGAGAGGGTTTTCTCTTTTTTTTAAAGGAGTCTATGGGTTTTCCTGTGGATAAGTAGAGATACACTTTACCCCCCCCCAAAAGTTTACGAACAATGAAGACTGGATTGATGTGTGTCCCATGACTGCCATGCAGCAGAGGTGAGTGGGCTGCTGTTCAAGAAAAACTAGTCTAAAGCCTCTGTGGGCTCACAGAACTAGTTTATGATTCTTTGGATCCTGGCCATTCTCTGGATTGATGGGGCTGTAAATATCCTCCTTACTTTACTATTTCATAGAACTCTTTAAACAGTACTCATGAGAGGTAAAGCTGTCGCTCAATTAAGAAAATCTTATTAGGTTGATTGTTTATGAGTTCCAGTCAATTAATGGATGAAGCTATGGAACCTGCAAACAGATGCACTTGAATAAAAGTCCTCCTGAGGACAAAATAATACATTGTTTTTAGGTCTTGCACATGCCAGTCACAGCAGACATCATCTTAGAAGAGGCATTCCCTCGTGCGTGAGAGAAGTGGCATCTCCCTTCCTCTAAGATGATGCCTGGCACTCCATTTTTCTGTGTTTCTTGCATTAAAAACAATTAACATTACTTAAACCAGGCACCTGGTTGGCCACTGTGAGAACAGGATGTTGGACTAGATGGGCCACTGGCTTGATCCAGCAGGCTCTTCTTATGTTCTTATGTTCTTAAAAACAACAACAGCTGCTTGATCCATCAGATGCATTGTTTTTGTAGTGTATTGGCCCTTCAGGCTTGCCATACCAGGAACTGCTGAGCCAGCCCCAGGCTTTGGCAGTTTCAGTTCCAGGCCTGCCTTACAAGCAGCACCGTGCTGTGGGCCTTGTTCTCTGTATATAATTAGTTATAGTAAAGTTCTTGTTATTGTTTAGATCCTCTGTGTGGCCTCTTTCCTTATGACACTTTACACTGGCAACGAAGGTGGGATTCTGTGAGGCACACAGGAGTGTTTTCTTCATGCATTAGAGCAGCCTTTCCCAACCAGTGTGCCTCCAGATGTTGTTGGTCCACAATTCCCATCTTTCCTGACCATTGGCAATGCTGGCTGAGGCTGATGGGAGTTGTGGTCCAACAACATCTGGAAGCACACTGGTTGGAAAAGGCTGCATTAGAGGCTGAAAGGGAGAGAACATTTCTCCTTAGACTGGATTAGGACATCAGTTTGGGTCTTGTGGAAACCACTACAGCGCTCCAGGTCAGTGTGTATATTGTGGAATATGGCCAGCCAAGGGCATCTTGAAGAATTTAACCCTGCATGTCCCAGTAAGTGGGAAAGTTATGCAGCCAGGCTGGAGTTTTCCTTGGCAGCAAATGGCATTACAGAGCCAGAGAAGAAGTGTGCTGTGTTGCTCAGTGTCTGTGGGCCGGACACCTTTGACCTAGCCCAGGCCCTCCTAGCACCAGCAGAACTTGCTAATACATCTTATGAGGATATCCTGAATGCTTTGAAAGGACATTTCTCTCCAAAACTGTCTGAAATAGCACAACAAAATTCTTTCTACAAACGACAACAGGGCCCAACAGAGAGTGTCACTGTATGTTGCTGAACTTAAGACACATGCGAAACACTGCAGTTTCCCAAACCTTGAGGAGATGGTGAGTGACTGTCTAGTCTGTGGGCTGCATGATGAGGGCCTGCAAAAATGTCTGCAAAAGGACAGCTCATGTTCAAGACAGCAGTAGAGGAAGCTCTGGCTACAGTATTGATGCCGCTGGCATTTGGCCTACCCCGGAAATTTTTAAAGCAATTAATGAAGCTCCAGTGCCCCGTAATAAACAGGAACTCCAAGCCTTCTTGGGACTCTTGAATTTCTATCACGCCTTCTTGAAACATAAGGCTACAGTGGCAGAACCATTGCATCGCCTTCTTGACAAGCATGCTGCATGGCAGTGGACAGCCCAGCATGATAAGGCTTTCCGTGATGTAAAACACCTGTTATCATCTGACAGTGTCGTGGTGCACTATGATGAACGGAAGCCCTTGATTCTCACATGTGATGCATCTCCATATGTTATTGGAGCTGTGCTGAGCCACCAACTTGAGGACTCTCATGAGGTGCCTATCACTTTCTACTCCAGAACAATGTCTTCAACAGAACGGAATTATGCCCAAATTGATAAGGAGGCCCTTGCTATTGTGGCTAGCGTAAAAAAATTCCATGACTATGTCTATGGTTGACCATTCACTATTGCTACTGACCACAAGCCATTATTGGGATTGTTTGCCCCTAACCAGCAGACACCTCAAATATTATCTCCACGCATGTTGCAGTGGGCGATTTTCCTGAACGTGTACAATTACACATTGCAACATCAGCCTGGCAGGAGCATTGCCCATGCTGATGCTTTGAGCCGCCTTCCTCTCTCTTCTGCTGGGGTTGATGAAACCCCTCCGCTGGATGTGCTGTTGTTAGAGTCATTACCAGAACCACCCATCCATGCTGGGAATATTGCCACTGCTTCATCCAAGGGCCCAGGGTTTGCCCGTGTTCTCAACTGAGTGTGGAGGGGATGGCCATTAGGGAAGCTCGAGAAATTCAGATAATTTGTATCCAAACAACATGAACTATCAGTGCACAAGGGATGCCTCCTGTGGGGAAATACAGTTGTCATTCCTAATGTATTGAGACATTAGGTGTTACATGTCAGACACCCTGGTATAGTGCAAATGAAGGCTCTGGGGCGCAGCTATGTAAGGTGGCCCAAGATGGACAGCGAGATTGAAGAATGCGTCAAGAGATGTGAGAAGTGTCAAGGTTCAAGACCAGCTCCACCACATGCCCCAGTGTGCCCATAGGAATCGACAAAAACACCATGGTCATAGCTTCATATCGACTTTCCAGAGACAAACTTTCTTTATTGTTGTTGATTCATATTCCAAATGGTTAGAAGTGGTTCCAGTATCATCAATGACATCTCGTATTGTTATCAAGACCTTAAGCAGGCTTTTCACAACACATGGGTTGCCAAACACCATTGTTTCAGATAATGGGGCCCAGTTCACATCTGCAGAATTCCGCACATTCCTGGATAATGGACTGATTCGGCATGTCACTTCAGCCCCTTTTCATCTAGCAACCAATGGCCAGGCTGAGAGGATGGTCAGGACAAAAAAGGATGCATTGAAATGGATTGTAGAAGGTGACTGGGACCGACACCTTGCCAATTTCTCCTGACACATCACACCTTGTGCCACAACTGGAAGGAGCCCAGCTGAGCTATTAATGAACAGACAACTAACGACTCTGCTTGATCAGTTGCATCCTGACTTGACCGAGGACCGACCAAGGGAGTCCGTTGCAGTTGAACTACGGTACTGGTGAAACGTGGATTCCTGCCACTGTGACTCAAGCCATGGGCCCATTGTCCTACAGGGCTCAAACACCAGATGGCCATGTGTTACGTCGACGTGTGGACCAGATGAGAGGACGAAGCCCAGCTCCATCAGTTTTCTCTGAGGGTGCTGGAAATAGTCAAGTGGAAAGAGGAAATGAGCCAGTGGCTGCTCCTGATGCCGGACAAGAGCAGTTGTGCCTAGACCCTGAAGTGGACCAGCATGAACCAGAGCCAAATGGGGAACTAGGGGATGCACTATCATCATCATCATCAAGTTTATTGTAGGGCCATAGGCCAACACAAGATACAATACCAAACATTTAAAATATATTAGCAATTTAAAACAGTATTAAAATATATGAATATATAAATCATATAGAATTTAAATGGAGACATTAAATTGTACCAGATCTAATGAGCTCTCACGTGGTAACAATCCAATAAGAATTAATTATAAGCAGCTATCTTGTTTGTGATTCTGAGACTAATTTGGCTCTTAATTTTTGGACTGCTAGTGCAAAAAGAGATACGTTATGAGTAATCTCTGGATTTAAGTCGGAGAGTAAGAGGAATATTTTGTCTACTTCCGTGCTCGTCCCGCTGATATCTAACCACTTCCATAACAATTTTGCTCTAGGAATTTGATATATTGGACAATTTAAAATTATATGTGGGAGATCCTCTGCCCCATTAAAGCCACAAATGCATTTTCTTTGGTCCTTAGGAATGTTTGATATTCTTCCCTCCCTTTCTGAGCTGGGGAGAGTAAAAAAACGGACTGCCGTAGATGCATGCCTAAGGGGTACTGGTAATGTCTGGAAAAGATAAGAGGAACATGTGTGGTCCTGCTTGAATCGCCAGTACCAAGGAGCAGTTCGGCAATTGAGAAGGGACAAATGATCTAAATATTCAGAGTGTTGAAACATCTTTGCTCTAAGACTTTTCTGTGAATCTATTGAATTAAATTCATGTATCGTTATGTGGTATCTATGTAATATGGCTTCAATTTTAATACCCCAAATGATTTGTGCGTATGGGTGATTTAGGCATAGATTTAGTAATCCCCTACCTTCCTGTAACATAGAAGATCTGATAAATTTTAGCAGCGTTAAATGTATACGGGCACCTAGTGGTGGTAAACCTGTCTCCGCGCGGAGCATTGCAGCGGGTGTTCCTTGGGGCTGCGACAAAAGGCGCCTCAAGAAATTAGTTTGAATTGTCTCAAGGGCCAGAAGTGCTTTATCATCCCATCCCCATATCGGTGCACCATACAGGATCTGGGAAACTACTTTGGCCTCGAAGATTTTAAGGGCCGGAAGAATTAGATATCCACCGCTAGTGCGGAAAAATGTTAAAATGGCACCCACTGTTCTTGTTGCTAATTGCTTTATCAATAACCAGTGAGGTTTCCAGCAGAGGGTGTCTGAAAAAATCACCCCCAAATATTTAAAAATGTGACACTGCTCTAGTTGGTGGTTTCCCATCGACCATCTGTGGTTCACAGGTCTTTTCCAGAAGACTAAAACTTTTGTCTTCTGATAGTTTATATTAAGCCTCTCATGCTTACATAGAGCGTGTAGTCTTCTCATCTGTTTTCTCAGACCGATAGGTATTAAAGAGAGGAGAACCATATCGTCTGCATAAAATAATGCAGAGATCTTCCTGTGACCGATGGAGGGAGGAAAATATTGGGGATCCGATAAGTCAGCAATTATATTAGTTAAATAAAGATTAAACAATAAAGGGGTGAGAGGGCACCCCTGCTTGACACCCCTTTCAACTACAATTGGGGGCGTCAAATTCCCTTGTCGGTTTACTCTCACTTGAGCTACAGTGTCTGTATATAGTGCTTTGATTAAATACAGAAGTCGGCAATCTATTTTCATGTTGTATAATTTTGTCCACAGCCTATGCCTATCTACAGAGTCAAAAGCTGTGGCTAGGTCTACAAATGCCGCATAAAGATGTCTGGTGGGGCCTGTTATGGACTGGTTTGCCAAGAAGTTCAAAGTTTGGCAGTGATCGATTGGAGAAGACCCTCTCCTAAACCCAATCTGTTCTGGCGGTATTAGATGATTTAGGTCAGCCCACTGCTCAAGCTTTTGCAGGAGATATTTGCTATACAATTTGCTTACCACATTCAATAGACTGATAGGGCGATAGTTGGAAGGATCCGCCGGGTCATTTTTTTTATAAATTGGGACTATAATACTCCGTCTCCAACCTTCCGGGATTATTCCGGACTCGTTGATTCTAGTAAACATAACAGCTAAAATAGGGGCCCACCATTCAGGAAAATGTTTAAACATTTCCGGAGGCAGAAAATCATTGCCTGGAGATTTCCCATTTTTTAGCGAATTTATTAAGGCTGAAATTTCTTCGATGGCTACAGGGGGCCACTGTGGTAAGGACGAGATAGTTAAATCCGGAGATGTAATTTGAGGGGGTAAGAGAGAAGAGTATAGTCTCTCAAAGTGACTATACCAGTCAGAAGATGTAATGTGCTGTATTATATTGTGGCTAGATGTTCCCATTCCTAAGTTAACTAGCTGCCAAAAAGTACGCTCTTGTTTTGCCGAGATCGCTTCAGCTAATCTCTGCCATCGATGGATAGTGAAATCTAGTTTTTTCTGTCTCAGCAAATTTTTGTACCTAACTTCAGTAGTTTTGAAAAGATTTACATGGGCTTGGTCACTTGGGTTTTTGTGTGCTAGCCGTAGGTGTTGTTTAAGTTTTCTTTTAACCGACCTACATTCCTGATCATACCATGTTGTGCGTGAATATGATCTATTTGTTACTGGCGATTTCCGAGACAGGAAGGGTTTTAGCAAAGAGAGTATGTCATGAAATGCCAGTATTGGATCGAGTGATCCATCTAATATTCCCTGATGTATCATTTGATATGGGTTAGAGCTAAGTTGGGATGCTATCTGATTCTTCCTATCCTCAGACCAGAGAATCCTTCTCAATGGACTAGGGTATTCCATGTGGGGTGATGGAAACTTAACAGAATTAAAATGCATTAGGTTTAAATGAAGAGGGAAATGGTCGCTCTCAGGTCTATATACGACTTTGAAATCGGCAATAGCTGACAGCAATGTTTGAGATGTGATCATGTAATCAATTAAACTTGTCCCCAGTGCAGATCTATAAGTAGCGGAGCCCTGGGAGGAATCTACTGGGGAACCATTTAATATTACTAAGGAGTGTTTTAACACTAATTCTAATAAGCACGGGCCCTGTTTGTTTGTCTTGCAGTCTTGAAGAGATCTAAATTGGATGGTATTTTGACCCTCTGGAGCCCAGTTCGATGCATTGATACTGATCTGCCGTGGATTCCCAATTCTAGCGTTAAAGTCCCCACTTAAGAGGAGGGAATCATTTGGATATAAATCTTCGAACTGATTAAGGGTTTCATTCAGTTTGCCCCACACATTGTTGTCCTCTGAAACTAGAGCATCTGTTGGAGGAATATAGACATTGATGCAAATCAGGTTCTCATCCATTATATCCCTAATCCTGAGGGCCAATATTGTATGGGATAGAGGGGTTGGAAGAATATCTACTTTGGATGAGTACATACTTGATATTAAGGTTGCTAGGCCTCCTTTTGGGCGACCTTTTCCAAAGGGTTTTACGGCCGTCATTAAGAAAGATTGATAGTTAGGAAGGAGTTGATCTTCAGCAGAGGTGATCCAAGTTTCTTGTAAGCAAATAATTTTATATTTGCTCAAGAAATCAAGAAATCAAGAAAATCTAAGTCATCTGATAGTGCTGATGCACTATCAGCTTCAATGCAAAATTGTCATCTATCGACCCGCACCAGGGCTTGTCCCAAGTAAAATGTAATAAAATGTAATAAAATAATAAATAAATAAATAAATATCTTCAGGACTATGAAATCTAGGGGGAAGAGGTGTAGTGTATTGGCCCTCCAGGCTTGCCATACCAGGAACTGCTGACTCAGCCCTAGGCTGTGGCAGTTTCAGTTCCAGGCCTGCCACACAAGCAGCACCATGCTGTGGGCCTTGTTCTCTGTATATAATTAGTTATAGTAAAGTTCTTGTTATTGTTTAGATCTTCTATGTGGCCTCTTCCTTCATGATACTTTTCAGTTTTAGTTGATCAAAAAGTTGTTATGAGTCCACATTCACACACATTCTCTCTTTATTAATACATGCCAATAATATACTGCCCCCCAATAATAGATGACAGGATCTTCATTCCAGCAGACTTCTGCTTACTCAAGTCGACGGCGGGAAGAACATGGAGCATTAATAGTTTGCAACTCTGCTTTACCCTTACCCACAGCAGGATATACACTCTGTTTTTTTTATGCCAGCTATGAGATTCTATTATTCATTCATTTGGAAGAGTGGTGTGGATGACTGTGAGCCAGTGGTCCCATCAGAGTAGGACTTGGGGGCAGAAGTCCAAGGCCCCACTCGGAAGAATTAGCAGGAGGGCCCCCAAAGAAGGTGGGGTGGGGGGAGCATAAGACAATGTAAATCCAGAGTCTAAACTACACCACTGCTGTGGCCTGTGTGGACCCTTACTTTTTTCAGCGTCTACCTTGAATGTATTCAGTTTTCAAGGAGTTTTACTGAGGGTGGGGAAAAAGCATGGCCACTTTTAAAGTATGTAGGGGACAATATGCCATTTCAGAGGGTTTTGGTACCTGATGCAAGGTGCTAAAATGTCTTGAGGCTGACACTGTTGATAGGTGTGATAGAATGACAAACTCTGGAAAGGAGGAAGTGGGGGGAGGCAGGGATGGAAAAAGAAAAATACCCTTTTTATTTTAGTTTTTCCTCACCCAAGATATTTCAGTTAAGGACAGTGGTTCATTTGGTGGTGACAATTTTGAGAAGGCTGTGTTCGAGGGGGACTGCTATGCTTGTCATCCGGAGGCCAGACATGGGAGCAGACTGAGCCCAATTAGAGGACAGCATGCCCATCCGGTTGGCAAGGTTCACTGTCTTGCGGGTCCTACGCATTACCGCAGCTGAGACTCAAAAACAGAAAACTCCTCAGGGTACCAAAAGTGCCAACTTGTTTTAGTTATTTAGTTTAATTACACATAGGTGGGTTGGGGTGTTCTTGTGCTTTTCCTTTTTCTCTCTTTATGGCTTGGTTTGAACACAAGCTGTTGGCAGTGGCTACAAGTTCAGCCTTTGCTCTGAGAGAAATGAAACCTCCTTTAGGACACCTTTGGTTCAGGACTGTGGTTGGCCTCCTATTTCACCAGAAAGCGTGATAGTGGTATGACCGAGAAAATGGCTGAGAGTACTACAGTCGTCTTTGTATGCTCACCCTTGGGACATCTTACCCTGAGCAGTTATTGATCCAGGCCTTTACCTTGCTTCATTCATTTTAGTTTCCAGCTGCCCTTCAGGCTAAACAACGTAGCCCTCTGAGTTCTGACATTCCTCATTTACTCTGACTGTCTGACTGTGTTTTCTTTCAACATGCTCTAAATCAGAGGTTGAACAGCCGAGTTCTTTTAAAAGAAATGAAAAAGAGCTGTACACTACTTCTTTTGCAAGATAATAAAAGACTTTGATGGGGAAGGCTGGAAATGGAGCAGTTTTCATTGAGTTTAAGGAAAATTAACTGAGGAGCATTCCTCTCCTCACAAATGTCTATAGCAGTGGTTCTCAACTTGTGATCTGAGGTTCCTTGGAAGCTTATCAGGGCCAGGGGTCCTTCACTGAGAAGATCAGTAATGACAGTCAAGCTTCCATGAAGTACACTTTGCCCACCATTAGCAATCATACTCCAAAACATGGAGTCACGGGAATAGTGGTGTAGTCCAAAGGTAAATTCTCAGTTTATATGGAGCAATGGTGAGGAGGCTGAATAGGAACTGAGTTTATACCCCCCAAATACTTCCTAGAACCCTCTGTAACATGCAAAGTGCCTATGGCAATATTAGCCATCTTTTAATTTAAAAAATGATATCATGACAGATGTGCAGGAGTTCCTTGGCATAGATGTCTATATGGAAGCTAGAAAGTTTGAAACTGTTGGCCTATAGCAAGGCTGGTAGTGTTTCCAGTGTTTACTAATGGATTTCGCATGGGGTTAGAATGGTGGAGTGCTTGAATATTTAGATAAACAGCAACAAAAATATTTCATTAGTTTGCAAAAGAGTTTGGGGATTGGAAGGGAACTGCAAAAATTTGGAAAGCAGCACAATCGTGTTCAGCGTACAAAGTAGTGGAACATTTTTAAATTTTTTATTTTTATTATCTAGTGTATAGCAAGAGTTTTAAACTGTAATCACTATTTTTTTAAAATATATATATATAGCCATTGTGGGTAATTCAATGAAAACCTCTCCACCCAAACTAGCCAGGAAGCTGATATTAAGAAAAGGCCAGAGAACAATACCGCTCAATAAAAATAATGCTCTACTAATAAAGACTCAGAATATTTTAAATACTGCTACTTGTGGTGGCACCCAAGCCAAAGTCTGCCCCCCCCATGTTCTATACTGAAGTGCTTTCGATGTAGGACAAGCAAAATGTTTGAAGCAACGCTAAATGAGTCAAACATGACCTTAAAAAACCATCTCCAGCAAACAAGGTGTTCACTCTTTCAATCCTCATTTGTCTAACCCTCTGCCAGCAAAAGGAGCCAATTAGTGCCAATTACAGTGGCAAGCTCTAGAGATGCCCATGGCTTGAGAACAACATGTTAAGCAAAACGCAGCAATGGAACCCACAAAAACCAAATAACCACTAAACTAATCTGACCCTGTCTCTTTCTTGGATGTCAGTCTAGCAAAGGTATCCTCCGTAGATATGAAAAGAAACTGCTAATGAGGAAGCAGAAAAGCCGATTAGCTCACTATAAAGCAGGCTTATTTGCAAACCAACCTTATACTGCATCTGAATGTCCACTGTACAACCACTATATTACATACATTGCAATATGAATAATGAATCAATAAACTCTCACGACTGACATGCCGTATTGAGTCTGTAAAAGCAATCTCTGTACCACGTTATGCTATTTTTCTCTGTAACGATGTGGGAACTTGTAGGCCTCCAACTATTGCTGGACTACAACTGCCATCGCTCCTGACCGGTTGTCATGCTGCTTGGGGCAGCAAGTCAGATAGAGTCCAACAACATCTGAAAGGCCATCAGTTCCCCTGCCCCAGTTTAGAAAATCACAGAGGGAATGCTGTTGAACTGCTTGAGAGGAAACTGTGATGTTCCTGCTTATATTGTAAATATGGTAAATGCTGGTTATATAGAAGATATATGGTAAGTGGAGTGAAAGAGGAGGGGGAGTACGTGAGCAGTAGAATGCTGAATGGTTGGCTGAGCGTTTGAATGGCTGGGAGTATAAATGGAAGAATGACAGTTGAATCTGGATGGAGGTTTGGTGGTGAATTGAGGTGGTGGCTGTAAGGTGGTGTTTGGAGGTTGTTGTTGTTGTTGAGAGTGAGTCGGAGGCAATTAGTAAGAAGTCAAGTACATAACAGAATATAGATGAAACCATACGCTTGTGAAACATTCCTTAAGTAATACTGTTATTTCTAATACTAAATAAATTTTTCTTGGTTAAACAAAAGCCTGATTCCTTCAGCTGGGAAACACAAACCAGGGGGGATAGCAAGTAACCAAGGCTGAACAGTTGTATCAAATGGTGGCAGCGGTGGAGGAAAAGATATTGTATCCAGTACCACAGAGAAACCCAGGGTTGTAAGCTTCAGAGTCAAGAGGCTGCAGGGGGGTTTGGGAATTACCTATACCCATAGACACAAGGTATCGAGATAGCCTGGCAGAGACTAAGGCACAGTCTAAAGGTTATAAGAGATACAGAGTGTTGGGTAGTAAGGCCTAGCAGGGGGATCTTCTGAGATCTGTGCTAGTGCGGTGAAAGGTAAGAATAAACCTGACGTTCCTGTCTGCTGGTAGCCACAAAGTGAGAGCTTCACAGGTGGTGCTGGGGAAGGACGTCACAGAAACCACCACAAAACCAGTTGTCTTCTTATTGTAGTTTTCCTCACCTCAATAGGACAAAATGGAAGATGGGTGTTATATTGCTCTTAAATGGTCACATTGTGTGGTTCCTGCTTCTCCTACTGACAGTTAAGATTATCTTGCTCAAAGGCCACCAAGAAAGAAGCTATGCCTATCACCATACAAGAGAAACATATACAAACAGTTCATTGTCCCTGCACTGAAGACAAATAATGTCCCATTACTCTCTCCACCCCCACCTCACCCGATATCTCCTCCCAACAGTGCCAAATACATGGTAATTTATTACTCTGAGATGTCAAATTCCAAGTGAAGGAAACTGAAATGTCATACCTTCTTTCATAGCAACGTCTCATGGAACTATTTTTTCCGGATTCTTGGGAAGTTGAAATATTTCAGAAGAATATCAGGAACTGTTGTTTTAGCTTGTTTGGTAAGTAGATAATTGCCTTCCAACTCTACATTTTTTCAGGAAATGATGTGAGTGTTGTATTGTTCCTAGATGGGGGCAGGAGTGTTTTTTAACAAGGCACATATATGTATTTTTTAAAAGAAGGAAACACAACAAGAACATGTAGTCTAAAGTCCCTGAGGCTGAATCAGACTTTCTGTAGATAAGACTTTGGCCCAGACAAATTGTTCATGAGATTGAAAGCATTCTTTAGATGGGATACAAGCCATATTCTGTTTTCAGGAAAAGAAAAGAAAGAAGCACCCCAAAACAAAACCCATTATGATATCGGACTAAAAAGGTCATTTATACAATGGGATATCAACTATAACCAGAATGTGCCTCTGGGACAAATTAGACCTTTTCTATGTGATCCTAACAAAGAAGACATTCTGGGTAAGAAGAATGACATGTAGTAAAATTGCTTTCATCTTAAAATGGGTAATTCAAAGGAAACTCTATATAGCAGGGACATTGGTGCCATTATAGTTCAATTACCCAATTCTTGCTGGAAAAATGTGTATAGCATGCCTACTGATAATCTAAATCAGCAAACTAATAACTCCTGTTATGTTACTTTTGTGGTATAGGAGTCACCGGATCCTTCCTGCACCTCAGCCTTTGGGTCCCCAGACGCTGCTGGCTATAGTTCTCATAATTCCTGATCATTGGCCATGCTGGCTGCGACTGATGGGGATTGTAGTCCAGCAACATCTGGGGACCCAAAGGTTGGGAAAGGCTGCTGTATCTCTTAGATAATGTGAGATCCCACACTGCAGCTCTTCTCCATGCTTGTATTGCCTCTCTTTCTGGTACAGTATGATCTTAGGAGAGGCTATGCAGGTGCTGGATCAGTGTGTGTAGGCAGTGATGGGCTTGAAGAGAGCCAATAAAATGAGACTGAATCCTAACAAGATTAAGTTGCTGTGGGTAAGTGGTTCTTGGGTCCAGAAATATAGGAGACTGCTTGTTCTGTATGGGGTTGCAATACCCTGAAGGAACAGGTATGCAGCTTGGAAGTACTCCAAACGGCCCAGGTGGCTCCAGTGATGAGAAGGGTCTGGGCCCAGTTATGGCTGTCCCTGGACTGGGAGAGCCTGGCATCACTAATCCATTTTCTAACAACCTCACAGTTGCACTACTCTATGTGGGGCTACAATTAAAGATGTTCCAGAAGTTAAGTTGCTGCAGAATGTAGCTGCCAAGTTGTTAAGTGGGACAGCAAGATGGGATCACAACTAACCGAAGACACATTTGTTTGTTCAGATTTTTGGGACATAAATGGAATCTGGAGTCTAAAAATGTTTAATATTATTATATGCTGCACTATGTTCTTTGTTTTTATAAGTGCATTTTAGGTGCTTTAATTATTGTTTTGAGGTGGTTATATTTTATTATGTTGCGAACTGCCCTGGGCTTCTGGGACAGGAAGGGTAGTAAAGAAAAAAAATAAAGAAAAAAATAACAGGAAAACATGCATGTCTTTATTTCTGCAATTTTAATTCTTGTTGGTTTTTACATTTTCATAGTTTTTTATGACCTGTAATTTTTTATATTCTTTTTCTGTACTTCACTTTTTATGCTGGCTTATTGTTAGCAGTACTGTATGTTGAATTACATTTTATTATCAGGTGGAGTTGGTTTTTATTGGAGATTGTAAGCTGCTTGTAAGCAGGATATGCATTTTTAAATTTAAAAAAATCTGATTTCTGAAATTCTTCCAGCTTGTTTTGTTTTAATGTGGGAGGTTTGCAGGAAAGCATGTAGACGTATGTTTGCTTCACACATTATGTCACACATGTCATGCACTTAATGAAGCCTGTTGATCCCATGTACATAGGGTTGTATCCAATAAAATCATCTTGTCAATGCATGACTTCTGCCAGCACAATGGAACCTCCCCTCCTGTTCCAGAGGGTTGGAGAACAGTTCACACAGAGGAGGCAGTTGGCAGAGTCCATGGGCTATACCACTGCAGACTGCAGGTAGGGGGAACTGTACTTTTGAATGCTTCCCTGCATATAGAAAACAAACACATCAGGGAGGAAGGGTTAACAAAGCCCTCTCCCTAATGTGCTCATTTACTACATGCAGGGAGCTTTTTGTTTGGGGTAGCATTCATATACGTATATACACAACTGTATACTCACACAGTGCAGGCTGAAAAGATACTGTCCAGAAGACTAACACCTCAGTTTAGTACATCATTCTGCATCATGTGTGAAATAGCTCTCAGAGACTCCCTTGACTGGCCCCAGTCTACCAAGCCACGCAGTAAGAGATTGGGTCCTGCTTCTTTAAACAAGTTTAAATATGGATCATACCTTTCTTCTTCTTTTTTTCCTCCTTAAGACCTCTCACTCAAGGTCTAGAAAGTGGTGAGGGCCTCCTGCAGATACCATCTTATCAGGAGGACCATTCTGTACAATATAGGAAACGGACCTTTAGTGTGGCGGCACCTACCCTGTGGAATTTCCTACCCTTAAATATTAGACAGGCGCCATCTCTATTATCTTTTCGGCACCTATTGAAGACCTTCTTCTTTCAACAAGCCTTTTAAGTTGAGACCTTATCTCAGTTTGAGTGTGTTGGAATTGCTTTTTAATATGTTTTAAAACCTTAAAAAAAAAAACAATGTTTTTAACTTTTTTTAAAAAGATGTCTTGAAAACTTTAAAAAAATGTTTTAAAAGATGTTTTGTTTCAATGTATTTTAAAGTTTGTTTTTATGATGTTTTAAAGTGTTTTTAGTGCTTTTGTTTGCCGCTCTGGGCTCCTGTTGGAGGAAGGGCCGGATATAAATCAAATAATAAATAGATAGAATGCTGCTTAACTCTCCCCATTTAAGTGAAGACAAAAGTTAGTGGTAGCAGACAAGTCTTATCTTAGATTATTTCAAGCAACAACAGTAACAAAAAGCTGGAGAAAGAGGTCTTAAAAGGAAGCTAAAATGGGACTTGCTTGTAAGTAATGTTTGAAGGCTGGAATGTTGGAACTGTCTAAATGCAGATAAGTACATCTCCAATTCACAAAGTACCTTAAATGCTCATACTGACACCTGCTGGTGAGCAGCAAATCATATGACAATTAAATCAAGCTACTGAACTATTATGCCAAGCAGCTAAACTATTTTCACTAGCAGACTGATCACTGTCTATTTTCCTAATACCTTATCCCATTTTTGTATAAAAATGTTGCTCAAACAGTAACAGAACAAGAAAGCACTTTCTTTACATGACCAGTGAAAGTCACTATGAAATCTTAGAAGTTATTGACAACATACAAAGACATGGTTCATCCAGGTTCATTTTACACAGTAGAAGCATCATTCACTCCAACAGCAAACTCAGCTGGTGAGTTCAGAGAGGATTGTCAGCCAAACAGGGCCAATGAGAAACAAGAGGAAGGTATCAGCATGCTCTGGGGGCCTTTACAATTTTGATCAAGAGGGCAAAAGTTTCCCCAAAATAGCCCAGTGAGGACTAAGCATACTCAGAGGCTACTGAATGCTGAGTGTTTGGGGCTAGGGATTGAAAACTTGGAGAGGAGGAATGAAATGGAGTATTCTGGAAGACGGCATGGCTGACTGGAACACCATACAACAGCACTCTATTTTGCTGCAGGTTCCACTTGTCGACCGAGACCCAGTGTGGCATAGTGGTTAAAGTGTTGGACTACGACGGTTTGAATCCCCACACAGCCATGAAGCTCACTGGATGACCTTGGGCTAGTCTCTGCCTCTCAGCCTCAGAGGAAGGCAATGGTAAACCACCTCTTAACACCAGTGTCCATGAAAACCCTATTCATAGGGTCGCCATAATTTGGAATCGACTTGAAGGCAGTCCATTTCCATTTTTCCACTTGTCAACTATAATGCTGAATTATAACTATGCCAATCACTATACCAAGTTGCCATCTTCTGTATTTGTCTAGCACAAGTATTTGTTTACAGAAAGCAAATATAGCGGAAATGAAGTATGCTGTGTATATAAACATCTAATGGCCATTGCCCTTGATTCAAATTTGCTGGCAAAGGGCCCATTCGCACATTATACCCTCCTGCTTCATTTCTCTTTTTTCCCAACACATGCAAGTAGTATACTTATGTGACCAAAATAAGACGTGAACCAACAATTCATGAAATCTAGAGACAGCAATTTCTATATAAACTACAACAGAGTTTTCTGTCACCTTCTAAAAGACATAATTGAAGCATGAATTTTTCAATAAGCTTGGAAGTAATTCAGTGTAACAGTTGTCATGAATATTTATTAAACATTTGAAATATTGGCATATTACAAATATAAAATACAGACAAGAGATCATTTATATAATATGCATACATACTTCTTATCTAAGATGTGTACAGCAGTTTTAGCATATGTGTATTTAAAAAAAAACACTACAGAAAGGTAGACAGTATGTAAAACTCAATGACACTAGTTGAAAAAAAATCTTTTTTGTCCTCACACCAATCCTGTAAGATAGGTAGGCCTGCCACCTTTATGATCTTTATGGATAAGACACTGAAGCTGAAACAGAGATGTGTCCAAGCCCATCAGCGTATTTACTGTACAGTGGAGCAGTGATAGAGTCTGGCACTGTCTATAAACTCTTTCTCTGAAAACAAAAGATATGCTCAAAATACATACCACCAAAATAGGCAATGACAATCTATTCCACTTGTAATTAAAGCAGAAACAGGCAACATGAGGCCTTATGACTGAATCTGTCTTGCAAGTCTTAATATTACCTACTTGCGTCTAAATGATTTTAAGAATCAAACCATATATGTTTTAGAATACAGCATTAACCTCTCTTGGAAGTTACATCAGATACTTGGTTCAAAGAAGAACCTGTATTAGGACTAAGAAACCAGAACTGAGAACCTAGTCTGTTAGGTTCCTATGAAAATTCCACCAGCCATGAGCATTCAATAGATTTTAACTCATTTTAAATTTTGTTGGCCCCTTGACCCAAGCATTTTAACTCAATTACTGCTACCAAAGATATTGCCAGTATAAGAACAATCAGCAATAAGAGTTGAGAGTTTGGATATAAATAAAGCGCTATGACATCTCATGGCAGAAGAAATCTCTGGCAATGGTTCGCTGAGCTCCTATAATGTCACAAACATTCTAACTGCTGAGGGAATGAAAATGCAGAGACAGAAAGTTCACAAAAAGGTTGATTTTTATGAGAGAAGTGAAAGATGAGGGAAGTTTGAACAAAAGTTCTTGGGAGCGAAGAGGAATTTTATTTCTTGTACAGA
Organism: Rhineura floridana; assembly: GCF_030035675.1. NCBI lineage: Eukaryota > Metazoa > Chordata > Lepidosauria > Squamata > Rhineuridae > Rhineura > Rhineura floridana. The sequence goes on from NC_084480.1 coordinate 210,190,923, forward strand.
CAAAGTAATAGGAATGATGAGAAGAGGACCTAGGAATTATGAAAGCTATGGAGCTGGGAGCTCAAAGGCAAATAGAGCATATGCAGCATATAGAAGAGTGGATTCATTGTTGTAACAAATGAAAAAAGGAAATGCAAGATGAATGCCAAATGAATTTCAAATTGGCATACCTTCATTTGCTACTCATTTGTTATTTTCCTCTACAGCCAGAATGCAGGCAGATGGAGGTCATCTAAGGAGGGAGGGGCAAGAAGAGCAAATGAGCAGCTTTTAGTCAAATCTATTTTTATTCAAAGTCCAGAACATCAACTGTTGCTCACACAGAGGAAACTAAAAGGCCCAAGAAGATTTTTAAGGCTCTAGGGACTAGAAGATAAGTCCAGATATGCCTCTAAGCCTTGGGAAAATGGGGTAGCACGGGTGCAGAATCACCTAACCAAGCTATAAGGAAGATTTTTAACAGTCTAAAACAGAAGATTTTGCTAGTTAAGGTATGCCCCTAGCTTACACTGTCCTTGACCTCTATGGTGAGATTACGAGACATAACAAAAAAATGTTCTCCAGATGCATCAGGTGGTCAATGGCAATGTTATAATTTCTAATGTTGTAATTTGCCCCAGAAGCATCTGGAAGTATTTTTTGGTCTCAAGGTTCTCACAAGTTCAGGGGAGTGCAGCTTCTTTTTCACAATGCGTGGAGTGTCCCTAGGCTTGGCCACTGGCCCCCAGAGCCTTAAAAATTCATATGGAGGACTGAGTTTGCTCTGTGTGAACAGCTATTAGTGTCCAGGGCTTGGACTAAAAATAAATGCCAATTTAGACAGGCACAGCCTAACAATAGGGGCCTTTTTTCCTATTTGCATGAAATTTGGCAGGTCTGATCCTTTGGAGGGGTAGCAGAATGTCTGAAAATTCAATGCCAATCGGACAGAGAACACAGAAGTTACAGGCAGAAGAAAAGCAGCTTGGTCTCCCATTGAGAGCAATGGGGGGGGGAGGAAACAAATGAGTAACAAGTGAATGATGACAAATGCTCTTTTAACAAATGAGTAACAAAATGAATGATGCTTCTAAAGAACAAACATGGATGGAAAACAAAAAATATTCTCGCAAACCCTTGTATCAAAGAAGCAAAAAAATGAGGTAGGTAGAACAAAATGTGTATATCAGGGATTTATTTATTTAACAACATTTTTATATTGCTTGATTGCATTAAAATTATCAATCAAAAATACTTAAAAATAATTAAACATTTTAAAAAATGATTAAAACAGCAGTAGACTAAAAAGGTTAAAACACATCAACATCTCTGGATATCAGGCGGGGACAAAAAGAATATAGCAAAGGTGCCTGCCTGATATTAATACTATGGGGAAGCTCCACCCTGTGGGACAAATTGGGGGTCCTAATTTGGCCTGCAAGGCCATTTTCCCCAAGGCATGCCTATCAGCCATCATACAAGATGCCAGGTAGGGGTGTTAGATCATATTACACAATTCTGTTCTAGCTACACTGGCTGCCTGAGCCCAATTCAAAGTGCTGGTTTTGACCTTTAAAGCTGTTTATGGCTCAGGACCCCAATATCTTCTGCAATGCCTCTCCTGATATGAACCTCCCGGGACCCTTAGAACTTCATTCAACACTCTTCTTCAGGAGGCTTGGTGGGTGATGAAAAGGGAGAGGGCCTTTACAGTTGTGGCTCCCCATCTGTGGTATGCTCTCCCCAGTAAGGTCCACTTGGTACCTTCACTAACCTCCTTTTGGCACCAGTTATCTTTTTTCCCAGGCTTTTGATAGACTAAGAGAATATTACTTGTTATTAATGTGCTGCTGAAGCTTCCTATGGATGTTGGGGGGGGGGACTTTTTTGTGTTGTATGAAAATGTCAATTTTTATATGAATTTTTTTTTCTTCATAAGGTATATTGTATGTATATACCCCCAGAACTTTTTAAATCTAACCTTGAGTGGTGGGCTCCCGTGCTCGCCAAACTGTTTACTTTTATTAATCAGCACCGCGCAGTTCCTAGGAGTTGGAGTGTCAGTATAGTGATCCCTCTCCAGAAAAGGGGCTGTAAGGCTGATCCAAATAATTTTAGGCCAATTTGCCTCCTCGATGTAGTGACCAAGATCTATACTAAATACCTTCTATCTAAACTGGAAACCTGGGCCATTAAGAATGCTATTATTGCAGAGGAGCAGGCTGGATTTGTTAGGGGAAAGTCTGCCGTAGATCAATGTTTTGTACTATCACATTTAATTCAGAAATATGCATTTCACAACAGAAAAGAGTTATTTGTCTCTTTTGTTGATTTTTCATCTGCTTTCGATCTTATAGATAGAGAGCGGCTCTGGCAAAAATGATCCATCACAAACATAGATAGACGGCTGCTTTTCCTGTTACAAATGCTCCACACAGACACTTCCCTTAGGGTGAGGTTGGGGGCCAACGGTCTCCTCTCTGAAGCGGTCCCCACTAAACGTGGGGTTCGCCAGGGATGTCTCTTGGCCCCGTTCCTCTTCAATTTTTATATCAACAATATTGCCCAGGAATTGTCTGGTTTAAAGTATTTTCTGCCCTCAATTTTAACTGCTAAGCTCTCGGTGCTTCTATATGCCGATGATTTAGGCCTAATTTCGACCACTCAAATTGGCATGAGGAGATTGCTACGTAGTTTGGGTCTGTTTTGCTCTAAAGAACACCTTCTAATTAATCACTCTAAGACGAAGGTGGTAGTGTTCGGGGGAAAAAAGGAAAAATCATACCTAGAAACTTAACGGTAGACCCATTCAACAACAACGAAGTTACCGCTACTTGGGTCTCAATTTCAATTCTAACCTCTCTTGGAATTCTCATTTTGAAATAGTCAGGTTGAAGGCTACCCACTCCTCTCAACTTCTCTGCCATTTTTTTAAATTTAAAGGAGGAAGTTTGGTTCCCCCAGCGGTAGAGATCTTCCGTAAGAAGATAATTCCGCAACTTCTTTATGGCGCAGAGATTTGGGGACATGAAAATATTTCTTCACTAGAGAAAGTTCAAAATACCTTTATTAGATTTGTCTTGGCAATTCCCCGAAGCACGCCTGTATCCCTTTTAAGGCTAGAGACAGGCCTTTACCCCATAGAATCCTTGGCCCATGCAGCCCTGGCCACATATTGGCTAAGACTTGCATGCATGTGCGACTCCCGCCTACCCAAAAAATGCTTTCTTGAACAATTACAGTCCCCCTTCTACAACACCTGGCTAAAACGGACTAAATTTACTCTTGCCGTTTATGGAATTAATATTGACCCTTCACCCTCACAGCCCCTGATGAGGGCTAAACAATTGTTGAAGGACAGAATATATTTGTATACCAAGCGATGGACCCTCCATTCTTCCACTCAACTGTCTTTTTCATTTTGGTATCCATGGTTCAAAACGACCTTTACCATGGAACAATATTTCACTTTCTTAATAGCCCCGTCATTGAGAAGGTCCTTTACGGCTTTACGCCTTCAAACTATGCCTACAGCTATGCTTGAAGGGCAATATGCCAACACCCCTAGGCACCTTCGTGTATGCATATGTCACCTGGGAGAAGTGGAGGACATCGCTCACTATCTTTTGAGATGTCCACTTTATAAAGACCCAAGGTTTAAATTTTTACATTCTATCATTCACTCCATGTCAAGTAGGCCCATAATGGAGCAAATAAGCATCCTTTTAGTTGGCAGCGATATTTTTTTAACACAAGTGGCTAATTTTGCCGTGGCTGCCGGAAAAATTAGAGCCAAATATGTAAAACAATTAGCGGCGGTCCAAAAGTAAACTTGCTCCTAAATTGCCAAAATAAGATTGGAAGGTGCTTCTTCCTTTTTAAATTATTCGTTTGTTTCCTCTATTGCTCGGTTTTAATATTTGTATATGTTTTTGTATTTGTATTGCATTTGTATTTGTATTTTATTGCGGTGGCCAATGGCTTTGAGCAATTAAAGATTTATTCATTCATATGTATGTATATTTATGTTTTTAAATATAGGTCGCTTTAAGACCCTTTAGATAACGTGACTAACACGCTTAAATAATAATAATAAAGCAGGTAAATAAGCAGCTGCCAAGGAATAACAGGGAACCTTAAAGTGCCCTCCTGATTGTTCCTTGGCCAAGTGGAACAATCAGGAACTCCAAAGTGAAGTTGATTGCTACCAAAAAGTGGGGCTTGAAGTCACAGCTGATCCCACATGTATGCAAAGGAAAAATTGATCGCCTGATGTCATGGCAATAGTCAGGTTATTGGCAGGTGGGCAGCTCTGTCCACCTGTCAAAGATAGCTCATACAGGGTAGGGGAGCTCAGGATCTGTCCCACTAACCAGACCCTGTTCCCTGCCTGCCCCTGGTGTATATTACTGGCATAAAAGATAAATGTAGAGAGGTAGGCAAGGAAGCTGGTTGTTTAAGTATTAGAGTGGCTGAAGGAGGCAGGGCAGAGGGCAATGGGCTGAAAGAAAGAGTGGAAAATGAGTAATGGAAGAGCTCAAGAAGAAGCTGGAACGAGGGAAACACCCAGGCTAGGCACAAGATGGGCTGTGAGTTATTGGCAGGCTGGGAGTGGGCAGGAAAGGAAGCTGTGGATGTTGGAGGACTGTGAAGCAGAGATATAAGGGGACATACATTTGCCATATTCAGACAGTGAGAGGCTCGCAGCTATGTCTTCAGGGAAGCGCAGCTGCCATTGCTCAGTGTGGTAGGCATGGTGCTATCTAGGAATTTCCTCCTATCCCTCCCCCAGGGCTATAAAACCCACATAAAGACCATATTGGTGGCATCACACCTCTAGTTTACTTCATGAGAAGAAATACAAAAAACCCAAGTTCAATATCCATGTTAAAATGGCCTTCTTACTATAAAAAGTTGGTATTTGCCTTCAAGACCTATGCACATTGAAGGGTTAAAGCCAAGGACCACCTTCTAAACTGTCTCAAAGACATTTTTGTAATAAGCCATGCACATTCTTAATTTATCTCACTACTAATCAGTGTATACATCAGTGCGTTCATAGACACCTGAAAAACTGCTTTGCATTGAATAGGGATTTCATTAGACGTTCTTTTTTTCCCTACTGTATGAACTGTTTTAAAGTCATCTATTTCCCCCACCCCAATCCGCAAGAGAATTAACCACATTCCAGCATGCCTCCATGTTGGCAAGTGTTCTTTTCAGTCCAGGTACTTGATGATGATTGATGAAGCTGTCAGCCCTATAGTAGTGGACAGAGCAGCTTGGCAGAAGTTCAGTGTTATTGAAAGAAATCACAAATACTTATTCCATCTCTTCTGCTCACTTTAATCACATTATCAACAGGCTGCCAGGATGGAGCCTTGACACTAAGCCATACATTCACACAGACAACCATTGTTGGCCTGTTGCAGTTGCAACACAGATAATGAGTAATTTTGTTTTACATGTTCCTATTTTATACACTGCCCAGCTGTTAAAATAACACTTGATTTTCCTGCCCCTCACTTAGCCTGCCTCGGCTTTCATCCTGTTATTAATGCATTCTTTAAAAGTTAGGTTACAAAGGACTAATAAGGAACTTTCCTCTATTATTCTAATATTTAATGCCGATTAATCACAGTGAAGACAGGAGCTGGTCATGCTCTATAATACCATCTCTTTTTAAGAATACAAATTGATATGTGAAGAACTTCAGCTCAAGCAAAAGTTACTCATATGCAGTGCTCACAAAAAGTAGCTGTTGTCTCCCTATAAAGTTGCATAACAAAATAAGAGATACTTTTGAAAATCTCAGGATCCATTGTTGCAATGCTATTCAGTCAAAAACAATCAGACTGTAATGATAATTTCTTCTGAGAGATCTTTCAGGTGTCTTTGTGGTGAACTTTCTAACATGAGGAATTTGTCCTTAAACCTGAGGCCATTGGACTTCCACAGCCTTGTGGCTTAGGAGAATTGTTATAATTTAATTTTCACTATTAACCTTTGTGAAAGAGCAAAATGAAATCTCATTTGATTTGCCTGTGTGAAGCAGAAGGCAGATTTACCAGATGGATGATTATAAATGGATATAGAGCAACTAATCTCGTTTATCAAGACAGAATACTGTTTCTGTTCCAGTACAGGCCTTATCGTTTAAAAACAACAACACTGAATGTAATTACCTGGTTCAGACAATCAAATCCTATCTTAGTTTAGCATCTATATGCGGCCCTTTCGCTCTTCCCTTCATATAGTCACAGGAACCAAATCAGGAAGTCTCAGTTAACCATAACGTCCTGCTATGTATGGAGCAGGAACCTATGGTTAATGGTTTCCAAACAAACCAGGATATGAAAACCATGTCCATGGTTTAAAATTGGCTTACAAAGTTTGGCTCGTTTGGAACATGTTAAGCTTAAATTCCCAATTCAGACATGACAGGAAGCTATGGTTAACTGTGGCTTCCTAGCTTGTTTCCCCACTCAAAAGATTGGGGGAGGGGACAAAAGGTCCGAGTGTGATGGCACTGTGCTTGTGCATATCCTGGCTTATTAATCTAGGATTTGATTATCTAAATGCAGCCAATATCAGTGCTGGAGATTAATTCCAGTTGTTACCAAGGTCTCCACCTTGCTATTCTAGCTATGCCATTTGAATTCTGGTACTGCATTGGTAAACCTGAAACTGGAAGATGGTGGAATAAGAAGAAAAGAAATACTGCAAATGAGGAAACATCTTACTGTGAATGAGGCTTTCTTAAAGAGCATGTTTGGCCAGGTCCTTTTCCATTGCAGCATATTGTTCTTTAAGGCGTGCCATAGCGTTTGTGTGCTCTTCATCCACAACTGTTTTTGCGTTGTGCTGCTCCTTCATGAATTCCTCCCGCAGTGCTATATATTGCGTTTCACCAGCCAGGAGCTTCTCAGTCTGAAGCTGAGAAGAAAAAGGAAGCTTCAAACGTTTTTTGAAGATGACAACTAGTTTATAGAGCAGAGGTTGTGGCACAGTTAACGGGCTGAGAAAGAAAACCAGCTTTCATTGTAGCAGGGGTCCTCATACTTTACCATCATGGGGCCCTCTGGGTGAGAAAACAACTGCCCAACAATGTTTTCACTTTAGACACCCTCTGCTGCAGTTTGCTTTCACTTTGATTTATCAACCCCCCCATCGCTGTTCGCATATCACACTGTGTATCTGTGTATCTATATCTATATAGCCTGACAGCTGTATGCACTGGTAATCTCCAGGCTGGATTACTGTAATGCGCTCTATGTGGGGCTGCCCTTGAGGTTGGTCTGGAAGTTGCAGCTGGTGTAAGATGCGGTGGCGAGACTGCTCACTGGGGCAGGGTATCATCAACATGTCACCCCGCTGCTGTAAGAATTGCACTGGCTGCCCATTTGCAACCGGGCCAAGTTCAAGGTTCTAGTTTTGGTGTACAAAGCCCTACACAGCTTGGGACCAGGATACTTGAAAGACCGTCTTATCCCTTACATACCCAGTTGATCACTGTGCTCTGCAGGTGAGGGCCTCCTGCAGATACCATCGTATCAGGAGGTCCGTTCTGCACAATATAGGAAATGGGACCTTTAGTGCGGCGGCACCTACCCTGTGGAATTCCCTCCCCTTAAATATTAGGCAGGCGCCATCTCTATTATCTTTTTGGCACCTATTGAAGGCCTTCCTCTTTCAACAAGCCTTTTAGACCTACCCCAGTCTGTGTCTGTGTTGGAACTGCTTTTTAATATGTTCTTACACCTTCTTTTTAAAAATGTTTTTAATCTTAGATGATGTTTTGACAGCTTTTTTTAAGAAACATTTTTAAAGATGTTTTGTTTTAATGTGTTTTAAAGTTTGTCTTTATGATGTTTTAAAATTTTTAGTGCTTTTGTTTGCCGCCCTGGGCTCCTGCCGGGAGGAAGGGTGGGATATAAATCAAATAATAAATAAATAAATATTAGAATACAGTGTCTTCTTCTTAAAGAAATGCTAGCTTGGGATGTCTTAGTGGGCTGCTTACATACTGGTTTATATAAACCGATGCTTTTTATTTCTCACTCCCCAAACTCAATTGAGCGACCTCCATGCCAACTAAAAATTAGAATTAATCACCTTGTGGATTTATTTTTTACACCAAAAAAGCATCTTTTACATACCAGTGTAAGTCAACAATAAAAATAAAGCAAGGAAGGAACTGGCTAGTTGTGTTAAATCAAGGGGTGTACATTAGCATTCCTCTGTCACTGCAGTCTGGAACATGCACCTCTCCTCTCTACTCAGTTTTCCTTTCGTGTTCCCCCTTCTGGCTCCCCTCTTCCTCCCTCCTTTCCTACACCTCTACAATTTTGGATTCTTTATCACTGAGCAGTTGGTTTCTCAGTTTTCATCTCGTGAATTACAAAATTCATGAGATCTAATGCTTTCAGCAAAACTTGGGCAGTATCCAGTGGAACAGTTCCAGTAGCAAAAGGACTTTTAGCTGTGCAATGGAACTTCCTTGCCCTCTCTTCTCCCCATGTGCCCCCTAAATCTGCTCCAGAAGGTTGAGGGAACAACCAGAACAGATCTAGGGTTTATAAGGTGAGAGAAGAGGGAGGGGAAGTTCCACTGCACAGCTAAAAGTCCTTGCTCTGCCAAAACTGTTTTGTTGAATACTACCTGTGACATTTTATTGACATAATAAATCATGCTCATCATTGCACATGTTTAGCTTGTTGATATTTGTCTTGGACCAACAGGAATTATACATGATTTTATGCACAATTATTTATTTACTACAGGTTTCTTTGGTGATGTTATTTATACTTTAGGGTTCATCGTATCCTTTATTGTGGTTCAGTGCAAATGTGATGTGCAAGAGATTGGGAGCTTCCTGTAAATTTGGAGACCCTCTCCCCTTCCCCTTTTGGAGCTTTCTTACTATGGTGCTGCATTACATCTGCATCAATATTAACTTTAATTGTGGTTAGGTTCAAACTAGAGGTTACCACTGGAGTATGAAGTGGATAAAGGTAAACACGGCTAGCATTACACTGCATCATGGTTAACTCCAAAAGGGAAAGGGGAAATAATTCATGTGTGACTGGAGAGGAGGATACTTTCGTGCCCACAGTATGTTCCCAATCTCTACCCAAGTTTAGGAAATTGGGAATTTTACATCCATACTATGTCTGATGGTGTTTTATTGTTATCCATCACATCCATATAAAAATAAAAACATTTAATGTAGCTGCAGCCTTCTTACAATGCAGCTCTATTACAGCCTAAAGAGCTGAACAGGTTGCCTATCCATAATAGTAAAGTACAGAAGTAACATCGAGAGTTAACTTCTTGCACAGTTTTTCCTAATCCTGAGGTTTTAGAATATCTGTATTACAAACAAGCAATGTGCAGCCATGTGAGAGATTCCAGTGAGTCACATGTTCTTATAATATGGCCTTTCATTAAATAACATCCACAAGCATGAAACACTTCCATTTCAATAAGCTGTATTCATAATATGTTCAGTGTTTTCAGCTAACCAGGAAAGATTTAAGTTTCCATTCTGTTGGATATTTTTTGTTCCACAAAAAAAATAGGGATTTGGGTTTCCTTAACCATCTCTTTCCCTCTTCTCAAGCTGTGAAGGAAATTCTAATAAAAACTTTCCACACACAGAAAAAGTGGAAGAGGATCTAGTAACTGTGTTATTTTTATAGTGTTTCTGAAAGACTAACTAAGGTTGGCATTCCTCAAGCTCTTTCTACTTTTGTTGCAGCTATTCCGAAGGTCAGTGTGTTTCTAGAACTAATTTTTGTTTTACTGAAGGCTCTGTAATAATTTGCAAATTTCTTACACATTGCTGTTTGTCATTCTCAGAGCTCATCCACATTACCACACATCAATTTCAATCTGATGGAAACCAAACCTGCAATATATCACAGGCCTGTATGATGCAAACTACAGACTGGCATTACCCCTAAATAGCTGTGCTTTAAGCCACGTTAGGTTAAAAGGTGATCAAACCAATATGTTGCTGCAGTTTAAGGATTAACAGTAGCCCTCTTTAGTCATTTGGAAAGCACACTGCACGCACAAGGGGAAGGTTCTGGGAACGAGGGGGCTAGCTCCCCCCATTGCTGTTTTGGTCTCCTTCCAACTCATGCAGGGCAACTAGTGAAGCAGGGAACCTCTTGAACTCAAGGAGGCTCCCTGCAGATTGTAGAACCCAATAAAATCAAAATTCTAAAATACTCCACAAGTACAGGAGGCTTCCGGCTTTATTGGCTTGCCCTATATGAGTTGGATGGCAATCAGAATGGTGAGGGGGGCAAAGATAGCACAGCTCCCCCTTGTGTGTCAACATGCTTTCTGAATGACAAGAGGGCTAGTGTGTATCTGGACAGAAATCTTGCATCAGCACTATGGTATAGCTATTGTATCCACTAAGCACAGGCTGCAGCAACCATAAATTGGTTCATGGCAAACTGCTTCCTCCCTGGCTTATATGGTATGGTGGGTGCAGCATTCTAATATAAAGGAAAGATTCAGGAGCAAAACTCTTGCAAGAGATTTAAAGAACAAAACACACAAAATCCTATTGGAAGATATCTTTTGGTCTGTGACCATAATAATCATTCCTTCATTCATTTAAGATTATTATTTTATTTTATTTATTTTATTTAATTTATATACTGCCCTAAGCCCAAGGGCTCTCTGGGCGGTGTACATAAAATAAAGCAATCAGGAATATATAAATACAATAATACAATAGAATCAAACCAACAAAGGTAAACAAAAATAAAAAAAGATAGCAAAATTAGCTGTGGCCTAGGAAGAAGAGAGCAAAGAGCACAGAACAGATGTTTTGAAGCTTTACAGTGTTTTGGTGTAAGGCAAAAACCACATAAAATACCACCAAAATAGCTCGCAAGTTAGACCCACCAATACCTCTTACCTAGTTTAAAATTGTATCATATGAATCCTTACCTGTCTTTCTTCCTGCTCTCTCTCTTGGAGTCTGTTGATCATTTCACTGGCTACCTGTACTGAAATACATAGGTTACAGTTGTTTCATTGGCCACTCTCATCTTAAGAGAGATATTTCTGACAAGAAAATTTCATTTCACTGCACAGATAAACTGTGAATTTTGACCATATTATGGTCAAGTTTCAGTCAGGATACTCTCTGTTAAAATATATGTATTTAAACACAGGGTATCCTGGCTGAAACTAGACCATAATATGGCTGAATTAGTCATATATAGGCCTTAAACAAGATTTTTGGCATGGCTAGGTGAAGTTTAACCTGATGCAAAATGTTGATGTCTTCTAATCTAAATTCTGCACCTACACATATTATGCAAATTTCATTAATTTCATTAATTAATAACTTTCATTAATTTGCCGCCCTGGATTCCTGCTGGGAGGAAGGGTGGGATATAAATCAAACAAACAATAAATAAATATTAACATCAAGGTTGATTTGATTTAAATCGCTTCTCTGAAGGACTCAATTTTAACAATTTTAATCACAAGTGAGAAAGATTCTATTTAATCATCACTTTTTAGTAGAAATACATTATTGTTTAATATAACCTTAATAACCTTATTCAGAGATGTAGGTTTCATTAGAAGCTAGGTACACACTAAACAAATATTCTGAATTGTTTTCAGATTAATTTTCATCAAAACATGGGATAGTAATTTGGTCATTTTAGTACTAAAGCAGAATTAACTTGTGGAGTCATTCAGGAGATATACCAGCTACAACAGTTCAATTAATCATGATTTTTTGTCATGATGTGCCAGAATTACCACCATCAAATAGGCTTTTAAATTGCACTAATCAGATTGTTTATTATTTATTTATTTTATTTGTATCCTGCCCTTCCTCCCACCAGGAGCCCAGGGTGGCAAACAAGGCACTAAAAACACTTTAAAACATCATAAAAACAAATCTTAAAATACATTAAGACAAAACAGCGTTAAAAACTTTTTTTAAAAAGGTTAAAAACATTATTAAAAACATATTAAGCAAATCTGACACAGAGAGGGACTAGGATAGTTCTCAACTTAAAAGGCTTGTTGAAAAAGAAAAGTCTTCAAAAGGCGCCAAAAAGATAGCAAGGATGGCGCCTGCCTAGTATTCAAAGGGAGGGAGTTCCACAGGGTAGGTGCTGCCACACTAAAGGCCCGTTTCCTATATTGTACAGAACGAACCTCCTGATAAGATGGTATCTGCAGGAGGCCCTCACGTGCACAGCGCAGTGATCGACTGGGTATGTAAGGGATAAGACGGTCTTTCAGGTAACCTGGTCCCGAGCTGTATAGGGCTTTGTACACCAAAACTAGAACCTTGAACTTGGCCTGGTAGTAAATGGACAGCCAGTGCAATTCTTTCAGCAGCGGGGTGACATGTTGGCGATACCCTGCTCCAGTGAGCAGTCTCGCCGCCGCATTTTGCATCAGCTGCAGCTTCCAGACCAGCCTTAAGGGCAGATCCACATAGAGCGCATTACAGTAATCTAGCCTGGAGATTACCAGTGCGTGGACAACAGTGGTCAGGCTATCTCGGTCCAGAAATGTCTCACCAGCCAAAGCTGGTAAAAGGCACTCCTAGCCACTGAGGTCACCTCGGCGTCTAGCAACAAAGATGGATCCAGGAGCACCCCCAGGCTATGGACCTGCTCTTTCAGAGGGAGTACGACCCTGTCCAAAGCAGGCAACTGACCAATTATCTGAACTCGGGAACCACCAACCCACAGTGCCTCCATCTTGCTAGGATTCAGACTCAAGTTTACTGGCCCTCATCCAGCCCACCACTGAGTCCAGGCAGCAGTCCAGGGCTTGCACGGCCTCTCCTGATTCAGATATTATGAAGAAATAGAGCTGGGTATCATCAGTATACTGTTGACACCTCACCCCAAAGCTCCTGATGACTGCTCCCAAGGGCTTCATATAGATGTTAAACAGCATGGGGGACAAGATGGTACCCTGCGGCACCCCACAGCACAGCTGCCAGGGGGCCGAAAGACAGTCACCCAATGCTATTCTCTGAGAACGAGCCTGGAGACAGGATCAGAACCACTGTAAAACAGTGCCTGTTCTTCTGGTTAGTTTTCTTCTTCAACAAACAACATTAACAAAACATGCACATGGATTTTTGAATGGTTAACTATTTCAGCTTTTAGATAAATGGAAAGTTCTTTAAAAAATAAAATTCAGGCAATTTCAACCAAATCAACACGAGAAACTTAAAATATTGGGTGGTACAGTTAACTCAGTCTTCTTTCTCACTTTTGTCTTCCTTGTTTATTGTCTGAAAAAGAAATACAAGCTTTCCTGCTTTTTTCAGTTCCCAATTTATTTCTCAATTTAGAATGAATTAGTCCAAAGGAAGAAAAAAATCTCTCTACACCTGTAGAAGAGGCTACCGCTGTTAAGAGCTAGATGACCACGGAATCCCCTCCTTGTTCAGATCTACTCCATTTCCCCAAATTGTCTATTCAGTGACCTTCTCTATCTTTGCACTTAGAGACAGAGAGCGCACTTCATGTAAACCACCTGCAGAATAGGACCAGGTTATCTCCCATCTCCATAAACAGATGTTAACATATTCATAGAATATAATTAGAAGTTGCATAATTAGTATTCATGATTATATCTTTGACCTAGGCTCTTTTTTTACTAATTGTTTGAAGAAAATTTTGAAATCTGATTTAAATTTAAAAAAACAATTTAAATCAAACAAATCCAGTTTTTTAAAAAAATCATTTATATATTTATCAACCTTAACATTTTGCATAATACGGTTACTGCTAGGCATGAATCTCTTTGGATCTATGCAGGGCACTGAAAAAAACGATGTAAAAAAGTACAGGGTCATACAATATCCTCAGCCACCTTCTGCTTTTAAACATGACAGTCTAAAAATATAGGGCTAAAGATGACTAAAATCTCTCCCGAGTTTTGTTGCCTATGTATATCTCCATCCATTCAATTACTGTAACTTCACACATTTTTTAAAAAAAATATGTTTATATCCTCCCTTTCTTCCATTATGGAACAGAGGGTGGCATGACATGTGGTTTGCAGGTGGTCACCTATCCAGATGCTAACCAGACCCAGACTTGCTTAGCTTCAGTAACATGGTGGCCTCAAGTGCCTTCAGACCATATCCCAAGATACATTTTTATTTATTATTATTGTTGTTATTATTACTATTATCATGATCAGTCCCATTGTGGATTAGAACAATTTTAAAATATGACATTAAAAACAATTTAAAACAACCTAAAATCCCCTAAAAGGGTGGGTCCTAAAAAGCATGTCTCAGGTGTCAAAGGCCAGGGTAAAGAGGAGCATCTTCAGCATCCGCCTAAAACTGCACAGCAAAGTTGCCAGACTCACCTTGGTGGGGAGAGAGTTCTACAACTTAGGGGCTGCCAGAGAGAATGTCCTCTCCCAGGCCACCCCCCCCAAGCTTCTGAGGGTAGCAGAACTACCAAAAGGGCCCCCTCTGCTATCCCAAGAAGGTCTGTAGGGAAGGAGGTGGTCTTTCAGATATTTGGGACCTTAGTGGTTTAGGGTTTTAAACATCTAGTGTGAGCACCTTCAATTGAGCCCAGAAACAAACTGGCAACCAATGCAGCTGTTTTAAAACAGGGGTTATATGAGATCTAAAGGGAACCCTTGCCAGTAATCTAGCTGCTTCATTTTGGACCAGCTGAAGTTTCCAAGTCGTCTTCAAGAGAGCCCCACGCAGAAGGCATTGTAATAATCCAATCTAGAAGTTACCAGAGCACGGAGTACTGAGCCCAAGTCATCTCTGTCCAAAAGGGGCCGGAGCAGGTGAACCAGCCAGAGCTGGAAAAAGGCACTCGTAGCCACTGAGGCCACTTGAGCCTCCAGGGACAATGCTGGATCCAGGAGTACCCCCAATCTGTGAACCTGTTCCTTCCAGGTGAGTGCCACCCCATCCAGAACAGGCAGACTCTCTGGACACGAGAACTCTAGACACGTAACACCTCTGTATTTTCAGAATTCACCCTCAGTTTATTGGCCCTCAACCAGCCCATTACTGCCTCCAAGGATTGGTCCAGCACCTCAACTGCCTCTCCCAATTCAGATGGAACAGAGAGATAGAGCTGGGTGTTATCTGCATATTGATGGCACCTCACTCCAAGTCTCCCGATGACAGCTCCCAGCGGCTTCGTATAGAGGTTAAACAGCATGGGGGACAAGATGGAACCCTGCAGAACACCACAGGACAGCTCCCATCTTGCCTAACAGTACTTCCCATTACTCCTTTATAGAAGTTGCCCTGAAAGTATGAGCGGAACCACTGAAGCATAGTGCCCCCAACCCCCACCTCTGTGAGACATTCCAGAAGGATACATTGGTCAACAGCATCAAAAGTCGCTGGAGTAACAAGGCGGCCTACATGCTCCACAATGATGGCGATTGCACTCAGGAGTGATCATGGCCGATGGCGCCACACATCTCACCATTCCACAATTAGACAAGAGCCTCGATAGGAGCACCAGCCATGTCAGCCAGAAAATCCACCAGAGCATTCAAGAATCCATTAGACTCCATATGTCTCTGAGGGAGAACCATCTCAGTCGGTCCTCCATACTTGCAGAGTGGAGTTGCTACACTCAACCCAAACCTTACCAGACTCACAGTGAGTCCCCCATCAATGGAGGATTACCAATCTGCTCTGTGGCAAAGACAAGGCTGAGAGTATGCCCAGACAGAGAGTATGCCCAGTGCTGGGCCACTGACGTACTGAGACAGCCTCATGTTTGTCATGGAGGCCATGCAATGCCAAGCTGGCCCATCTAAGGCAGCCTCAGTGTCCCCCAGCATCATCATAAAAGGATACTCCAACACCACATCAGAGATTACCTCCACCAGCTCGGTTAGGGAGGTTGTAGCACAGCAGGGTGGATGGTACACTAACAAAATCCCTGTTCTGTCTCTCTGGCCCAACACCACAACCAATCCCTCGAATGCAGACACAGTGTGGATTGGTCTCCTGGTGAGGAAGATAGAATCCAAACACTTTGCAAAATGCATAGAAGAAAACCAGTAATTTCCAACTTACATCTCCTGAGTGCTTCATTTAGATTTCCCTGCATCATTTCTTCACACTTTGGAAGAATCTGGTCATTTGTCTCAAAAGTTGTGTTCTTTAGGTTTTCAAGAACCCGCACTTCTCGGAGACCACGCTTTTCCTATTGAAAACAAAAATTAAAAGGGGGGATTCTAAATATTCTATGATGTTTATTTGAGGCTATTTAGATGTTAGCTTGAGGATAGCCAAACCACCCTCCTTTAAAACGGTTTAAACAGCATAACATATCTTGCTCACTTAATGTCTCAAAACATTTAAAAAATGTTTATGAAGCAATTACTCCCACATCCTCATAATTAAAACATCTCATTTTTCAAAAACAAGAAAAATTAAACCCAAAGTTTTGATTTTGCTCATTTCATCAACAAGTCTTGAAGGCAAACCAACTAGGAACTATTACTAGTGTCAGGATGCACCCAGCCTTATGCTCTGCCCATTCAACTTGAAGTTTTGCTGCCATCTTGTGGAAAATATATTCAACATTGAAAATGGAAATGGACTGCCTTCTAGTTAATATTTCTAATTATAGGTTTGGTTACAGTCTGGGTCATGTTTAAAGACACATATTTCAAGAACTTAATATTTACTTAGAATAATTTTATGTGCTGCAGGTGTAGGAAGGAGGCTCCACATGAATGCTGTCACATTTCCATTTCTTCATTTTTTTGTGTGTTGTCAATATGGAGGCTATTTTTTTAAAGGGAAAGAGGCATTCATGAAATATTGTTTCTCTGAAATCTTAACATGACTGTCCTTTTTTAGTTTAGAACTATTTCTCCCTTATTTGCAAGATACATTATTTCAAAAAGTATAACATCAAACCTACTTCAAATTCTTTAATGAAGTAACGAATTTCTCCTTGAATAACTGGTCTATGATCCAAAAGTCGGGAATATATTTCTCCAGCATCTATAAGAAAAGTAATGAGCCGTGTTCATGACAAATAAAAATGTCAGAAAACATTTATGCATTACTAGGGACCCACAAAAAATTATGGTAAGCCACACCTCTCCAGTATTCTCTCTCTCCCCCCCCCCCATCCCCAACCTCCATCTCCTCTTTTGACAGTCCACCTCTTCCTTTCTCTTGTACTTTCTCCTTTCTCACCCTTCCTCTGGCAGTTGCAGGGAGGGATCTGCCTTCAGTATGAAGGTGAACCGGATTGCTAGACTTGCTGCTTTATGGTGGAATAAAATGCCACGTTTAAGTGGCTATAAAAGAGCCATGTAATTCTAGGAAGCCTGGCTTGTATCATCCTGAAGGTGCTTTTCCTTTAGCAACCAGAAGAGGCAGCCAAACATGTGTGAGGGCTTTCAACAATGAGAAAGAATTAGCACATAACTTTGCTAAATTGGTTACCAAACGCCACTCTGCTTCCTAAAGCAAATGATTAGATCTGTAGACAGAAGAATATTTTGTAAAAATTTTTGAAAGAGCTTTTTTTTGCTTGTATATCAAGATTAATGATCAAATAGTACATAATTGCCATTTTACATTTGAATGTTGTGCCTTTTGTCTTGTAGTAAGCTGGTTTAGTATTTTATAAAATAGGACGGGTAGTATATTTTTAAAGAAATAAAAGAAGTCTCACTGACTTTACTGTTTTTCAGTTGATATGGGGGGTGGAGTCTTCACCCTTTCCATTTTTGACATTGTCAAGCATCTCACAATTTGCCACCCATCTCCAAGCTGTAACGTCTTGCAAGTTAATCATAACTTTTGGAATTGTAACCATCTGATCCTATGTAGAGTTAGATGTGCCTAAACTCATGTCTAACCTTGCACAGGACTGGACTGTTAGAGACTTTTCAGAAGAATGGAAGGATCTCAGTGCTAATCAATCGCTAAGGCCTGTACAAAGCAGAGAAAAAATTATGAGGACTTTTATTTAGAAAGGAGAGCCAGTGTGGTGTAGTGGTGAAAGTGTTGGACTATGACCTGGGAGACCAGGGTTTGAATCCCTACACAGCCATGAAGCTCACTGGGTGACCTTGGGCCAGTCACTGCCTCTCAGCCTCAGAGGAAGGCAATGGAAACCCCCCTCTGAATACTGCTTACCATGAAAACCCTATTCATAGGGTCGCCATAAGTCGGAATCAACTTGAAGGCAGTCCATTCCCATTTTTTATTTAGAAAAACTTAAGGAAAAAATGGCAGGCTTTATTGCTCCCAAATACTGTTTTGACTATGACTGGATCCATATTACAGCCCACTGCATTTGTGAGGCAGCACAATACTGGGATGTGGCATGTTTTATGGAATACTACACTATCTATAAATCCTTGCTTACAAAGGGAATCTGTGTTATCTGCCACTGGGAAGCACCACAAAAAGTGGAAGGATCAAAGTAATGGTTTAAAAGATCTTTTTTTTTACCCAGATCTGTGCATCTGCAGATGCGCACTAGCACACACAGAGAGTGGGTGTCTCCTATCATTTCCTCTCACCCAAGTTTCAAATACATTTGTGGATCCTTTTGTTGACTCCAGGCTTGCATACCAGCTCTGTCATAACAGCCAGCAGGGTTGCTTTTACCTGATACAACATCTGTTTGTTGTCTGTAAGCATGCAGTGCCCAGTCTGTATCTGGTTCCAGCCCCAAGAGTCTCAGAGGGAGATTCCCAACTCCAGCTAAAGTGCACAGTGGGAACTCATCACAAAATGCAATTCCAATGGAATTGCATTGGCACTGAAATGGTCATGATCATTAGAGAGTTAGGTGGATGTGTGTGTGTGCGCGTGCATGTGCGTGAGACAGATAGATAAAGGCAGTGGCAGTCAGCAATGAGAGGCTTTCGGCTCTTCCTTTGCAAGCACTGTTCCACACATTCCCTGCCATTGCTGATCCTCTACCTCCCACTGTGAGTTACACTGCCAGTTGCCCCTTCTTACTCCTTCTCTCTCTGCACGTTTATGCTTCATCTTCTTTTCCTGTGCCATTCCTGGCAAGGTGAGCAGTTCTGCCTGTACTCTGCATCCATTCGAGGAAGCTGCACATATAGCATTATTTACTAAAAACCTGTATTCAGAGCTGTGCAGCTGCACAGGTGCACATTGAGAAGTAGCGTTCCCTGTCATCCAGATTAATGTACCCGGTTGATGGCAATAAATGGAGGATAAAGCTTTATTCTCACAGATCCACTGTCAAATATGGGGCAGGGAAGAAGGTGGGGGAAAGGATGTCTAGCTAGTTCTGCAGGAACAAAGCCACTCCCAATGATATTTCTCTATAACATCTGAATCAGGAGAGGCTGTGAATGCTCTGGATTGGTGTCTGAATGCTGTAGTGGACTGGATGAGGGCCAAGAAACTATGCTTGAATCCTCAGAAGACAGAGGCTTTTGGGGTAGGTGGTTCCCATGTCTGGGACACAGGCAGGTTACCTTTTCTGGATGGGGTTGTGCTCCCTCTGAAGGACCAGGTCCATAGCCTAGGGGCACTCCTGGATTCATCTTTGTCACTAGAGGCCCAAGTATCCTCTGTGGCTAAGAGTGCTTTTTACTAGCTTTGTCTGGTTCGTCAGCTACGGCGATTCCTGGTCAGGGATAGCCTGACCTCTGTAGTCCATGCCCTGTTAACCTCAAGGTTGGATTACTGCAATGCACTCTATCTGGGGCTGCCCTTGGCCCTGGTTCGGAA
The DNA here is from genome assembly GCF_030035675.1 of Rhineura floridana. Classification (NCBI taxonomy): domain Eukaryota; kingdom Metazoa; phylum Chordata; class Lepidosauria; order Squamata; family Rhineuridae; genus Rhineura; species Rhineura floridana. Next base: position 210,210,664 of record NC_084480.1, read on the forward strand.
GCTCCAGCTGGTGCAAAATGTGGCAGCCAGAATGCTGATGGGAGCACATGACCAACAAAATGTGACACCACTTTTAAAACATTTGCACTGGCTGCCCATCTGCTACCAAGCCAGGTTCAAGGTCCTTGTATTAATTTACAAAGCCCTGAACAACTTAGGTCCAGGGTATCTTAGGGACCATCTGAACCCTTATATCCCAGCTGAATCATTGAGATCATCTGCAGGAGTGCCTTTGGTCATCCCTTGAGTTGGTGAGTCTCATTTAACATCGACACAAAATCGAGCCTTCAGTGTCATTGGCCCAGTTCTCTGGAATGCTCTGCCAACAGAGATTCAGCAGGCTCCTTCTGTTTTAACTTTTACGTGCCTGCTGAAAACCATTCTGTTTCACTAGGCTTATGCAGGCAATTAAGAACATGCTTTTTGCAGCAATTGACCTTTGTTTTTATTGTATTTTTTTAATGATTGTTGTTGTTTTAAACATGTAAACTGCTTTGCCCACACAGCCATGAAGCTCAGTGGGTGACCTTGGGCCAGTCACTGCCTCTCACCCTCAGAAGGAGGCAATGGTAAACCCCCTCTGAATACTGCTTACCATGAAAATCGTATTCATAGGGTCACCATAAGTCGGAATCGACTTGAAGGGAGTTCATCATCATCAAACTGCTTTGATGTTTCTAATGAAATAGCAGTATACAAATATTTTTATAAATAAATAAATATCAGCAATATCATGCAGCCAGTATGCATGTGAGATCAAGAGCAACAGTAAAACCCAATAAAAAAACTAGTCTGAGAAATACAGGAATAAGAGCAGAAGAAGAAGAGAAGTGGGAGTGAACGTCATGTGCATCACAAGGATGCAACAAGACCTGTAAAAAAACCCTAATGTGTATTGGCTATATACCTGCAGAGACACTAGGACAAGTGACAAAAATTATTTAAACGTGCCAATAAAACATTTAGTTTTATATAAATATCCTCAATAACTTGTTGTACCATTGTACAGCTGACCACTCAAAAGAAAGCCCTGCTGACTTCAATGGGACTTACTCTCAGGCAGGGCTGGCGCCAGGCGTGAGTGGACTCTTGGGCACCAGCCTGCCCCAGGCCTGCAGTGCTCACCTGCACGCCCCACCTACCTTTTCTGTTTTTTTGAAAGCTGTGCACGCACGGCTGCCATCAACTAAGATGGCGGCAGGGTCTTCCAAAGGGGCTGATGCCCCCACTGCCATCTTGGACGATGGCATGCAGGCATGCTATGCTACACATGCACATGCCTGCCATCAACCAAGATGGCGGCAGGGGCATTAGCTCCTTAGGGAAGTCTCTACCACCATCCTGGTTGATGGCAAGTATGCACGTGCAGTATGATAGCATTCAAGACAACAGGAAAGTTAGGTGGGGCATGCGGACGGGCGTTGCAGGCCTGCAGTCTGTATGGGGGAGCTAGGAGCTTCATCTCTGCAATCTGTGGCAGGGCTGGGAGTCGATGTTGCAGATCACAGAACAGGAGCGCTACCCTCCCACCCTTCAGGGGCTCCTCTGGGCCGCAGGGGATCCTCAGCCAGGGCCCAACCTGGCTGCCCTCTAATGCCAGCCCTGTTCCCAGTTATAGATGTATAAGACTGCACTCTATAGACTTATCAGGGAATTTGTTTTTAAGGTTCTGCTATTCTATTCTGATCTACGAAGCCTGCCTCTCCCGTATACCTTTATGCTTAGTATACACCTCCCGCCCAAACGTTTGGCACCAGGCTTGGATATTATTGCATATATATACTTAACATCATGACAGCATACAGGATTGAGAAATTACATGACATTTCTATCTGTATTTTTTGGAATTTGCAATACTATCTATACTGTAATTTGGGAGAAAGCCCCACTGAACTCGGTTGCACGATTCATGTCTATGTGCTTTATATCATGTGCTTCGACAATTGCGAACTGTTCCCTTACTATTTGGGGCGTGTTTGTAACTAAAACCTTTACAACAACCATTTAAACGAGAAACGCCTATTCATGCTGAATCAAACGGGACGCGTTCGCGCATGCGCTTTAGGAGGAGCCATTCCAGAACCAGTGTTGTGCATGCGCAATACCCGCGCCAGTATTCTTTCACTGAGTAAATTAAAACGAAAGATCATAAACCTTCTTACCCTTGAAAATAGGATGTGACAGCGCTGACCCCAACGAATCTCGCTTATTACCGCCGCCAAAAAGCGGCGACTCTCCTGTTTTAGTTGGACTGAGAGTCACAGCACCCCCACTGTTCATCTCGTTCCTGCTGTCAAGAACTGCCGAAGTTGGACTGTTTTTTCCCTCACCGCTTCGACGGCGCATGCGTAACTGTTATACGGTAAGCGCAGGGAAGAGAATCCTTGCGAGCACAGCGCATGTGCAACGAGCGGGCTTTCGTTTTGTGAGGAACCTAGCGTACCGCCCGCGTGCAGCTGAAAATGGTGGGTCGCTGTGACGTCATTAGTCGAACCGCGGCCAAGTATTATCTACTTGGCTCTTTGCAAACGCTTACAATGCCAAGTGTTAAAGGGTTAAGAAGAAACTTGCATCCAGTTGGGAAACGATGGATTTGGGGGGTTTTGTGTGCTTTTTTTTACATTCGTGTACTCATTTCTTTTCCGCTGGCTTTATATTGATTGTATGCAGATTTTCTTATTTTTAATTTTTGGGACTTTTTTTTTTTAAAAAACAACCTTATAAATCATCCAGAGGCCTTAGTTGATGGACAGTATAAATTTGTAACAAATAAATAACATTGCTGATTCATTGTTTGATTTGAGACTTTCAACTTAGTTGACAGAGAACCAGAAGAACTATGGAGTGAAGTCAGAGACATTATCAGGGAAGAATGCAAAAAGACAATACCTCTAGTTAAAAAGAGAGAAAGACCTCACTGGATGACTGAAGAAACTCTTCAAATGGTTAAAGAGAGAAAGAAAGCAAAAGGAGATAGAAACATGGTCAGAACCCTAAATGCAACAATACAGCGACTAGTACGTAGAGACAAAGAAAACTATTACAATAGTTATTGTATAGAAATAGAAGAGGACAACAAAAAGGGAAGAACAAGAGCCCTATTCCGAAAGATTAGGGAAATGAAAGGGAAATTTAAACCACAAGTAGGGATGTTGAATAATCAACAGGGGAACACACTGACTGACCAAGATGAAAAAAAGGAAGATGGAAGCAATACACTGAAGAATTCTGTAAAAGAGATGCAAGGATGACAGGTTCATTCACAGAGGAGCCATATGATGAAGAACCAGAAATTTTAGAATGTGAGGTAAAAGCTGCTCTTAAAATACTTGGAAGAAACAAATCACCAGGAACAGATGGTATACCAATAGAGCTGGTACAAGCTACTGAAACTGAATCTGTCCAAATTTTGACAAAAATTTGTCAAGAAATATGGAAAACTAAACAATGGCCCACAGACTGGAACCGTTCAATATATATCTCAGTTCCAAAGAAAGGGGATCCCAGGGAATGCAGTAGTTATCAAAGTATTGCTTTAATATCCCATGCAAGTAAAGTAATGCTCAAGATTCTACAACGAAGTCTCTTACCATACATGGAGCGAGAAATGCCAGACATCCAAGCTGGATTTGGAAAGGGAAGAGGCACCAGAGATCATATCGCAAACATATGTTGGATAATGGAACGGACCAAGGAATTTCAGAAGAAAATCACCCAGTGCTTTATAGATTACAGCAAACTCTTTGACTGTGTAGCTCATGAAAAACTATGGAATGCTTTAAAAGCAATGGGGGTGCCACAGCATCTGATACTCTACTCTGGACAAGATGCTACTGTAAGGACAGAATATGGAAAACTGATTGCTTCCCCATCGGAAAGGGTGTGAGACAGGGGTGTATCTTATCACCCTATCTGTTTAATCTGTACGCAGAACATATCATAAGGAAAGCGGGATTGGACCAAGATGAAGGAGGTGTGAAAATTGGAGGGAGAAATATCAATAATTTAAGATAAGGAGATGATACCATACTACTAGCAGAAACCAGTAATGATTTGAAATGAATGTTGATGAAAATTCAAGAGGAAGGCACAAAAGCAGGACTACAGCTGAACATCAAAAAGACTAAAGTTGACAATGAGGACATTGAACTTGTCAAGGATTATCAATACCTTGGCACAGTCATTAACCAAAATGGAGACAATAGTCAAGAAATCAGAAGAAGGCTAGGACTGGGGAGGGCAGCTGTGAGAGAACTAGAAAAGGTCCTCAAATGCAAAGATCTATCACTGAACACCAAAGTCAGGATCATTCAGACCATGGTATTCCCGATCTCTATGTATGGATGTGAAAGTTGGACAGTGAAAAAAGCAGGTAAGAGAAAAATCAACTCATTTGAAATGTGTTGTTGAAGGAGAGCTTTGTGCATACCATGGACTGCGAAAAAGACAAATAATTGGGTGTTAGAACAAATTAAACCAGAACTGTCCCTAGAAGCTAAAATGATGAAACTGAGGTTATCATACTTTGGACACATAACAAGAAGACATGATTCACTAGAAAAGACAATAATGCTGGGAAAAAGAGAAGGGAGTAGAGAAAGAGGAAGGCCAAAGAAGAGATGGATTGATTCCATAAAGGAAGCCACAGACCTGAACTTACAAGATGTGAATACAGTAGGGCCCCGCTAATACGGCGGGTTAGGGACCAGGCCCCCACCGTAAAGCGGAAATCGCCATAAAGCGGGGCCCCATAGACTATAATGGGCCACATCGTGAAAAAATGACGCCAAAACGTCGCAAAATCGGCTTTAAAACGGGGAATTTCCCCTGCTTGAAAGCTGCCGCATCAGCGGAATGCCGTAATGCGGAATCGCCGTAAAGCGGGGCCCTACTGTAGTTCATGACAGATGGTTCATGACAGATGCTCTTGGAGGTCACTGATGGGTCACCAGAAGTCGTAATCAACTTGAAGGCACGTAACAACAACAAATGTATTGCCTTGCCAATATTAGGATGTCTGTAGTTTCAACAACTGTTTTGTGAATGACCAGAGGAAATATGAATTATCAGTGTTAGTATCTCCCCCTTCCCCCACAAACCTTATTTATACATACTTGTAAGTCAGGCTAACACTGTGCATCTGATGCATCCAATAGCACTTCCATTGCTATAGTCCACTGGATGGTCCAGGAGTTGTGTGCCAGTGGGTGGGGCTTGCAGTGGGTAGGGTGTGGGCCAAATGGTACATGTAACATCTGTTTGACAGGCTAAAGAAAGCATGATTTACATAGATAGGACAGTGAGGGGAGTTGACTCCTCACATACAGCCTATCCATTAGAATGGCATTCCCTTCAGCCTACCAAACAGCTGTTTGACAGGCCAACAGGAGGGCCATTCTGATGCATAGGGTGGTGTAAGGGGAGGCAGAAAAAATGGTGCCAGGAGGTTGGCTTAGGCATCTACATGGGTTGCACAGAAGACCCCCCCCCAAGGCCATATGCTGCCCATGTTTTGTTCGTATGTATGACAGTTACTGTTTCCTGAAGGAGGGGGAACAGTGAGGTGCAAAGGCAGCTGTCAGCTCTGCCAACGTAAGGTCAAGTTGGAAGGGCAGTGCCATAGCAAAAGTGGGCATGGGGTGGAGGGAGAGGCACACAGGTGATATTTATTACTGGCCCACAGCAAATGGCAAGTTCTATGGCTATTCTATGCCAGCTGGTATAGCACAGTGGGGAGGAGAGCCTGACTAGGAGTCCAGAATCTGTGAGTTCAAATCCCCGCTCGTGTCTCCTGGGTGTCAAGGGCCAGTTAAAGATCACCCCCACAGTGAGTGGCTCAGGGGTTACATGCCCTGCCCCCTGTGCAGCCGTGGGCAAGCTGCATAGTCCCAAGGAGCCCACTTGCCCCCCAGCTGGCAGTTGCGGACAAGGAAGGGGCTGGGTTGTGCAGCTGTGGTAAGCTGAGCAGGCCCTAGCCAGCTGGAGAGGACTAGCCTCAGAGGGAGGCAATGGTAAACCCTCTCTGAATACCGCTTACCATGAAAACCCTATTGATTGGGTAGCAATAAGTTGGGGTCGACTTGAAGGCAGTCCATTTCCATGGCTATTCTATAAGATTCTATTACCCTAGTAGTACCAACAGGTTATTAATAAAACTGTTCATCACTTAACTTTTCTTTTTCTCATAGGGCCAATGCTTTTTCAGGTGTTACGCTATGAGAATTTATTTCTTATCCACTCCAATCATTAAATAAGATTTTAGAAGCAGTTTGCTTACAAAGTCAGGACTTATGAAATTCAGAGGCATCATATCTATTTTTTTTCCTGCACAGAGATAATTTCACTATAGGAAAAACAGTGTGTTTCTCATTATGGAATGACTATTTTGGCACAAGTACACAGCTCAAGCAGTCACATAGCAAAACATGCATGCTAAATTCCATACATTATAGTATAAACCACTCTGCACTCTTTGGGGAGGAAGGGCAGGATACAAATTTAATAAATAAAATAAATGCCTTTTATATACAGGTATTCTTTCTACACAGGAAAAATGCAGTGTATGAATTACAGAACTGACTGATGGCCACTTTTGTAACACATGGCCTTCAAAGCCACAAATTTTGATTTAACTAAATATGATTTAGTGCACAGGTGCAGGGTTAGGTTGCTGGGGCGTTGTTGTCTTTTTTGCATTGCATAATCACACAATGTTGTTAGTTTAATCGTGGAAGCATTTTTTTAAAAAATGGAAGGGAAAAGATGCAATAGTTACAAAGGCAGTGTCTGAAGATTCTACACCCGTCACTTTATACGATAGTGTCATCAAGTCATAAAACTATAGGAATATTTATGGCTCTGAGCTCAAAGATCAACATATGTAGTCATCATACAGAGTTTTTGGGAAGATTTACTAAACAAATTGTGTTACTTTTGCCTTGCTAGGGAACCCGCTTTCTCTTTTAAGGATCATTTTGCCATTTACAATTAGTGTTAGTAGCATTCTGGATTGTGAAATCTTCAGATTAACATGCCTAGTCCTGTCAGTTTCCCCATAGGCTGTCTAGCAATGATAATCCACTAAAGGATTGTTTCATCCAAGCGGCAGTGTTTGAGTCAAATGCTGGCAACAGGCAGTGAAACCCAAACCTGTTGAGGCAGACTTTTCACAAGATACAAGGGATCAGAATGACAGCCTTTAACAGAGGGGTTGTGGGAAGTATAGGAATAGAAAGGGAGACATATTTTGCATGAGCAGAATAAGTCCATGGGCAGCATCTGTGATGAGAGACTGAGACCGTGGTCATGATTGTTGGAAGTTTGTGGGCTGTGATGCAGATCCTGGTGAAAGCGGGCCTGGGGCTGCACTCTTTGGAGTAGTTGCCTTGTCAGATTAGTCATATGGTTACCATATTTGATGCTCAACCTGGACAGACAGGCCTGCCAGGCAGGAACTGCTTAGGCAGATGATGTTAGGGGGGAGGACAAAAATTATCCACTGCAAGACTAAGAAGACAGATGACACCCAGCAGGAACAGCAAACCAAATCCGTGGAATCCACAATACAGCTGGCTGGCCCTAGGCTACCTGCCTCTTTGAAGTGGAATAGACATCACTGACGAGCTGTCACGTTAGATTATGAGACTGGAAAAAGCTGAAAGGGATTTAGTTCTTCCAATAAAAAGAAAAGTTTAATGGCTCCAAATATTCCTAAAGGGGGCCAAGGTAACACAGGAACAGAAAAGGGGGAATCCTTAAGATATAATGACAATAAAAAATTACCAACTTCCCCTTTTTCTGGGGAGTGAAGGATGAGCTAGGCTCTGCTCAGCAGCAGCTGAAATTATTGCAGTCACTACCAATACAGGAAATAAAAGTTACGCCTGCAGGAATGCTAGGCAAAGTAGTAACAGGTAATCACTACAAAATCAAGCTCCCTTTCCAATCTTTAACATCTTTCTATGTTACTCTAAAGCTGGTGGGCTATAACGGATGTTATAAACCACCACACGACATGTAGTGCTGGGATGCAAAGGTCGTGTGTGTGTGTGTGTGTGTGTGTGTGTGTGAGAGAGAGAGAGAGAGAGAGAGGTATATTCAGAAAGCGTAGAAATATGCAACAGGCCTATCTTCCCACAAATGCTTTGTGATAAATATAATTCAGCCTGATCTTTTAAAAAGTGTGTGTGTGTGGGGGGGAGAATTTCACTGTATTGAAAGTATACTACTAATGCATAGAAATGCGTTTGAAGTGTAAGGATTATATGAAATGAAGTGCTCTGATAATGGAGAACAGCAGGCTTGTCTAATTAGGGATGAGAAGATATATTGCTCTCCAAAGGGCAAAAGTTAAAAAGGCACAAATCTATTAAACTGCCATATTTCTACAAGTTTTTGATTGATGGTTAAAGCCCATAAAAACAGGCCAGGCAATTTTTTTTAAAAAGGCAAATGAGAAAGAATTGAACACATATTTAATTCTCTCCACGACCAAAAAGGGGAAAAAATGATAAAAAGTGAAATATGGCCGGTACAAAGTAAAGATGGATGGATTAAACTCATTAAAGCAAATTAATAGAGCTCCATTAATGGGAGCTATCACTTTCTAGACAGCATGGAGATAACAGCTGTCCTACCTGTACAGGCCTTGGTATGTATACCACGCAAAACCCAATTCAAACCTTTCCCCCTGGTCTTTATTTTCTGATATCTTGCTTCTATGAGTGTTAATGGTTGTATAGTGCAAAGTTGTATCTGTATTCCTTGAAACAACTAGTGCTCTCAGTACTGGTGATAATGTGCAACCTGTTTTGAGACTACATGGCTATGAAGGCATATTGTAAATAAATAAATGGTGCTTTAAGAGGACACCTTGAAATCATTCTTTGAATTTCATACGTCTCCATGGCAATGTCACAAGCTCCCTTACTATACTTATGCAGGAAGAGTCTTATTCTTCCCATCCCCCTTTTAAGCAAAGAGTTATATACCTCATGGAACCAAGATACAAATTGCCATATTTTTGAGCTCAATAGAAAGCACTGTTCCACATACAATATTACAGGTGGAGGTGGGAGAAAAAAATTATTAAAAAAATTAGCAAGTCAGTTCACCTCTGGTGTAAAATAAGAAAGCTACTGGGGGGAATGAGAGAATACATTTCTCATCAAATATCCAAAAAATGAACAGTGATTTAAAGTCTCAAGTTAGGCTAATGTTCCACATTCTATGCAGATATTGAGGAGAAAAAGATGCTCTCTTATATAAGCAGCAAAGCAAAATATTTATTGCTATTTAAAATGGGCTAACTAATGCAATTCCTCCAAATAGGCTAAAAAGGGATCAAGTGGTGGCACACACTGTATTTACTATATAATGATGGACACTATGTATACAGCAAAGTTTCCTCAAAATGACGAGGTTGGTGAGCATGGCAGGGGATACATTGGCAGTACAGGACAGAAGTGCAGATACTAAACGAGATGAAGACAGGAGAATCTGGAAGATCCCATATTGCTCACTGCAGAACATTACAGGTTTTCCAGAATTTTGACAAGAGGAAAGACACATAAAGATCCACCGACTCTCTGAAAGGGAACTTCATTAAAATAGTCTAGAAATCCTTAACAAAGCATTTGTGGAAGAACATAGTGCAGTAGTATGATGTGTTATGTTCATCTTCCAGTAACATGTGCCCAACAGCCCATTTACAGAGAATTAAAGTTATTTTTCACTCAAGTCCCTATTTTCAGATGTATATAGCATTTTATACATGTACCTGCACTGTGACAGTATGCACCTCATTTAAATTGTTCCCTTTGTTTTTTCCCTATAGAATATGCCTCAAAACCCACCATCATCCAGGCAAGTCATAAGCCATATCAATTGCAACTTTTGAACAGCAAACTCTAGGGCTATACACATTCATAACTGTTAAAATAAACATGAAGCCAAGAGAGCAAGTTTTAGTTGATTGTATCTCTTTACACATCTTCATCTTGCTCTGCTAGCTTGTGATCAAGCTGTCTTAATTCAATCAACAAGAAAGCTGAAGTGCAGCAGAAATGACAACTGGCTGTTTATTTGCACACTGACAACAACAGTTACCCTACTCCTGAATACTTTGTTGTGCAGTGTTGTCACACCATATGGCAGAGACCTCATATCCCACAGGCACAAACTTGAGATGATAACATGTCAGGGCCTGGAATGAATTTAGCTACGGCTGTTATGCAAAATATTGAGTATCATTGTTCGCAAAATGCATCAAAATATCATGGTGCTAATCATTCCAATAAATTAGTAAAGGAACAAGGCAGTTAAAAATGTCAATTATAAGCATGCATATATTGGAAATGCGGCCATGAGGGGACAGGACAACCACAATATTTATTGAAATGTAAGCTTGTACAGTTAAGGCAAGACTGAATAGTATCCACTTTAAACAGCAGGGATTTTTGTCCTTTACTCCACAAGCAGATTTGAAGGTCAGCTTCTTAAAAGAGCATTTACATTAATAAATCAGTTCCAGGTTCTGTCATAGTCCACAGGCACCTCCTAGTCTCAAGAATGTGAAACTGAATTAGCACCCCACCCCGCATATCAGAAACCATCCTGGGATGTTTATGAAGGGCAGTGTATAAATGCTTATACTCATCTCAGTTTATGTAAACTTGTTTCTGACAAGCTCAGATAATATCAGTGAACAAGGTTTTCTCATCTTTCCCTCATCTATTAGGCAAAGCTTGCACCACCATAGAGATTAACATGAATTTGCCTTTCTGTATTATGCTAGAAAAATCTCTTAACATCAATGTATTCAATGTATACAGCATTTCAAAGGCATTCTTTTGAAGGCTCCCAAATCTAAGTAATTACATGCCTAACTTAATATGCTGGTGTAGGAAGCAAAAGTACCATAAATTAAAAGTCACAGCATTTTATAAAGAAAGCCAAATATTTCATCACTAATCTCTAAGAATCAACATTTAAAGTACCTTGCGGAAGGAGATCGACAAGAGATCCATGACAATATTTGTACTTGTAGCTTAGTTTGCATAGTGTGCAGTTCAGCAATCATGCTAACAATCAGAAAAAATGTTTTTGTGATGGCTTATTTTTTTAGAATCCACATTATGAATTTGCTGGGAAAATAATTTTCTAGTCTCGTGTAGACCAAGATAGACTTGATATCACAAGCACAATGCTTTAACAAAGTTACTATTTTCAGAGGGATGATAAAAGGGAGAGAGAACCATTTATACCATCTTGAGCTTCTTGGAGGAAGGTGGGATGTAAATGTAATACCTCAGTTAATGAATCTCCTTTTAACAAAGGCTTTTTAAAAGGTGAAACTGAGCAGCTTTGCTATGGATAAACTTTCAAGCCTGTGCCTTCACTCTAAGGTGAAACCTACTAGCCTGTATCTTTGCTTTGCTATCAATAAACTGACAAGTCTGTGCCTTTGCTTTATGGTGAAATTAACAAGCGCCTTTGATTTAAGGTGAAACTGACCAACCTGTGTCCTTACTTTGCTATGGATAAACTTTCAAGCCTATGCCTTGCTGTGCTAGGGTGAAACAGACCAGCCTGTGTCTTTGTTTTATATGAAAGAGATCTCCTGCTTTCTCCCATGGCTGGGGAGGGAAGAATACAATACATTCAGAGGAGAAGGAGGGGAAGGGGTAGGTGCCAGGTAGCCCCTGTTGAAGCTGCTTCCACTATCTATGAATGGGTGTGGAACCTATTCCTATTCTTTCCATGTTATTCCTACCTCTGGTACCAAAGTTTCAGTTAAAGAAGTAATGTCTAGGAATGCATCTACTTTGTTAACCAAGGTATTACTGTATATCAATAAGAAGTCACATGAACTGAATTCTGCATGTACAACATGACTTCCCTTCCTCTCCTCCCCCCCAGTCGTCCATGCTCCCTCCTCCCTTAAATCTACTCTGAAGGCTACTGATGTGGGGAGGTGAAATCCTGCTGCATGAGTGGACATCTGTTCTGCTCATGTTTGGATGCAGTGAATCCAACCCACTGTCATTTGTAAATCACCCCTCTTGAGGAGCTCAGAACAGTAAATGTGGCATTTTTGGGCATCTTCCCATTCAGACTTTGGTCAGGTTACCAACAGATATGTATATATCTCAAATGCCTGTAAATCATTCTGTAGGCCAACAGTTCCTAAAAACAACTCCAGCTCCCCTTACTGGACTGTATGGAATGTGCCTTAACTACCGAGAGAACCACTTACACTTCCTCTGCACTGGTCATAAATTGTTGCCTGAAGGTAATAGGCATAAAAGGTAAAAACTGTTAAATAAGGTTTGACACAGACCTAGATAGAACAAAGGGTTTTTTTTGAGGAATTAAGACAAAATAGGCTTTGTGTTTAAAAGCAAAGTACAGTTTCTCATTCCATTCACAATATCTGATATTTTCATCTTTTCTATCTTCTCCCACCGGTGGAAATAAATAATAAAACTAAGAGTTTTAAAATAATTTATCACATAAATATGATTTGCTACCAATACATTTTGCTTCTGTTTCAAAATTATTGGCACAATATAGTTTTTCATAGTAACTTTTTACAAAACAAGTGTAAACATCCATAGGAGAAAAATACAAGGGAGTATTATGCATGATACAATTCTGACCAATATCACAGCTGGCATATTACAGAAATTTTATATGCGTCCGTACAGGAAAAGCTAAATTCCTATATGTCTGTATGGTTAAAATAAATGTTCTACATTAAGAAGCTTGATTCACATTTCACTTGTTGAAATTTGCCAAAACAATTTTTTTAATGAAGTCCATATTTCTAGATAGCTACTCAATGCAACTTTGTTCCTTTAGGCACCAACTGTTCAGCTTCACATATGGAAATGACAGAAACCAATATTTGCACATTAGTGGTTTCAAGAGACTGTTTTCATTTCTCAGAAATCCCAAACACAGTACTTAATGTATATTATAGAGTCTATTCTTGATGAAGACTATGCTAGGCAGATGTTGCCGGATACCTGGATAATGCTGAATATGATTAAACCAACGAGACACGTTAAGATATTTCTCTTTCTCCTGCACAGTAAGGTCAGCCTAAAAAATGGAAGAAAAAGAAGTTTCATAGTCATTTAACTATTAATAACAAAATATAATGTAGCCATTAATTTGCAAAATCAGGTCTCAAAATATGAATTGTGGAAGTACTGTTCATTAATTTGATTTCAGTCTAAATAAGATTCTTCACTAGCTTACCACCATGATCCATTCCTCTGTTCTATATAACACACAAAATTGTGAGTTCATTGTTCTGGCTTCATTTTTCTTAGTGAAGAAGCAATTGGTTCTGCTATCATGTAAACCTGGCCTAACCCAATATTTCTCCCCAACATTAACATCACCCATTATATTCTTTTACTACAATTCACTCTGTGAACATTGTTCTATTTATTACATGTACTGATATAATATGGAAATAGTATTTTCAAAGGTTAAGAAACAAGTGAACTGCCAGATGGATGACCTCAGACTAGTTCCCCCATCCCCACACGTTATTAGATGGAGGGAAGAATTCAAATTCTTTGCTTTCATGGTCTTGTAATTTCAACTGTTCCTTTTATATCCAGATGTATAAGATACATATAAGCTTGATATTACAGAAAGCTAGGAACAAAATCAAACTTCCTTGCCAACATAATGAAAAACCCTTGCAACATTATGACAATTATCTTCTGAAGTTATTACTGGCTGATGAATGGGACTCGGCTTTTAAAAACAGAAAGGCATTTACTGTACTAGCTAAAGCTGTAACAAGCTGGTACTCACTATGATTTGGTGTAGTCCATAGTAAAGTAAAATATCCGCTAAAGTGAAATTGTTTCCTGCAATGTACACTCTGTCTTCAAGGTATGAATTAAGGTCCTAGAAAAAAACCAGAATCAATGAACTTTAAAACCATAGAGACTTATTAAAAAAAGCACAATCTTCTACATAATATCCTCCATGACTGATATGCCAGGGGTTCCCAACTGTAGTCTGTGGACAAATCAGTGGTCCACAAGCTTCATACAGGTGGTCCGTGGCATGTCTGTGAATACCACTTACAATCTGAATTCTATAGAATTCAAATTGTGGTGCAATAAAATAAAATATTTGAGAAATAATAGAAACAATAAGATAACAATAAAATTAATACAGCATCTAGCACGATGCATTACAATTGCTACAGCAGGCAGAAAAATCATGAAGTGGTCCACCAAGACCATCAGCAATTTTCAAGTGGTCTGTGGAGAAAAAAAAGTTTGGGAACCACCGGCCTATACCAATGTGTGTACAGGAAGCACAGAATTCATTCAATATTTAGCCTGTACATGTCTTCCAAATCCTCATCAGTCCTTCCCTTCTGCTCAGTCAAATTATGAGAGTGGCAGGGCTTGTATAACCTGGCCAAGGAGAAGAGGGAAGGAACAAGTGGGGATATAGGAGGCATGCACAGGACTCATTTTCCACAAATATATTGAGCTCAAAGCAGTACACAGATAGAAAATTTAAATGGAATAGGTGAGGCCCATTCCATTGGTGAATGGGTATTATTGGATGTCACCCAAGAACAATAATAATTACCAATTCAACAATTCCGTCTAAAACATATCAAAAGTTTTAAAATTCGCATACAAAATACCAATAACATTGTACACAGCATGGGCAGAAAACAAATCTTCAGTGAACTTTGCTTACTAAATATTGTGCTCATCTCACATATTAGCAACAGCCCTCTAAATATCCAGGGACAAGAACTGTTTTGGAACTTAACTGAGGGCTGAAGAGGGAAGGGGAAGTAATAATTTACTTCAATGTATGTTGTTTTCTATGGTCTCATTTTTTACCCATTAGCTCCTGTCCTTATGATCAAATTTTTATGAATAAATTCCCAATTTAAAAATCAGAGTACTGTTCCCTAGTTCATGAAATATTAGTTTGAATTCTTGACTCACTTGAAGTTGAGATGATTTAAATTATTTTTAAAGTGTGCTGATTTACGATATCAAATGACAACTGTAGAAAGTACAAGTAATGTAAGCTTTTTAAAACAACAACAACCAATTTCTTTAAATAAGAAAACTTGCATTGTCCAGCCACATTTGTAAAGAAGCAACCTCAAAAAGGAGACTGGTATTGATTTTCTCTTATTTGTTTTTGTGTTACGAAGTGTGTAGTAGTGAAGAATGATACAGGATACTAGTTTAAGTCCACTAACATACATGAAGAGAGTAAATTTACCAAGATATGTATTGAATAGAAATACGAGATCTGAAGGTTGTGTTTATACAGAACAATATTATGAAAGAAATGTAAATTCACTCATTTTACTGAAGACAAAACAGCTTTCCTTAAACCACTTTCAATATTTTCTATAACCTTGTGATGCTTTCTTGATGCTGTATTTTTTATTTTCAGACATCAAACTCAATGCCAAGTTGTAAAAATAGGCAAACCACCCTCACAATGTATATCTTCAAAGCATGACAAGGATATGACTAGGAAGCCAAATGGAGAGGAGACAATCCTTGGCAATCTTGACTGGTGACCACAATCTGGTATGCAGTGCAGTTTAGGACTACTGAACTGCTTGAAAAGAACAGCTGTGAACATAGTGGTGTCAGATTCAACACATGTGGGCAGTACATTGCCCAGAAGGTCCAACGCACGTTTAACTTCAAAGAAAAGCTTCTTAAAGATGAGTAGAGTCTTTTTAAAAGGAGGTCGAAATGGAGAGTCAAGAGGACCAAATCTCTTCAGGATGTTTAGAGGTTGTATAAAGCCACAATAATCAAATTCAAAGTAGAATATATCTTAGATTAGGGAAAGCACAACAAAAACTCCAAGAGAACACCAGTACGGTTAGCAAGCAGAGCCCAGGATGCTATTAAAGGCAAGAAGGCTTCCTTTAAGTGGAAGACCAACCCAAATACGGGGGGAAAGGAACATGGACCCTGGCAAGTCAGATGCAAATTTCTATGGAAATAAAAGACAAGTAAGACTAAGGGAATATTGCTAGTGACATTAAGAAAAACCCATTTCTTTTAGTTTCCTGGGGTTTTTTTAGTTTATATTGTCTTTTTAAACGTGCCTTGTTGTTGAAAGGCTAAGCAGAGAATGCCAAAATAAATAAATAATAAACAGAGGCAGGAACAGTCTGGGACACTATTGGACCTCTAGATGACAAAGAAGTGAGAACAATTACTTGGAGGAGGCTAGAAACAATTTCAGAAAAGCAGAATGAATTATTTGTGACTGCCTTTATAGCAATTTGTCAGATATTCATAACTTTATGGCTCATTTCTGGGAGGGTCGTTGAAGAATTAAGTCAAACTGAAGTGATGAGAGATGGGAGTTCTACAGGAAATTGAGAAATTAAAAGTAAATATGTCATTAAAATAAGCATCAGTACTAGAACACCAATGATGAGCACCAAGATGATCTTGCCAAGCTATGTGAACAGGCAACAAAACGGCAAATAAATGAAATTCGAAGCAAACACGATGCAGACTGATGAGAAACCTTAACCTCATCTATTCACTTGCAAGGTATGACATGGAAGTGACTAACCAGGAAAGGCATTGTGGGAGTCATGTTCAATGACAATGCTCACTCAAGAGTTTTGAAGCAGCGAAGGCAGCAAATTTCAGGCTGTATAAGAAAAGGACTGAAAATAAGGTACCCAGTATAATTGTGGATGAGCCAATTCCTTCTTGTCGGCTGTGGAGTCAGTATGTCAAACCTTCGACTCCGACTCCTCTATTTTTCTACTGTCCAACTCCTTCATAAATGGCAAATGTATATTAATTTTTCTACTGTCTGACTCCAACTCTGACTCCTTCATAAATGGCAAATGTATATTAATGTATTAATATTAATATTAAAATATTAATTTTATTTTGAAGTCGGAGTCAGTACATTTCTACCGACTCCGACACCACCCAAAATTGCTTCCAACTCCACAGCTCTGCTTCTTGTCTATTACTGTTACGACTTAGGTTTTGCTCCAGTTTAGCAGGAAAGCGTTTGGGAATGCTGATTATGGATTTTGCTACAGAAAAAGGTTCATTCATTTTATGATTTGTTAAAAGTAGGAATAACAAACTTTCCCAGGAGAAAAATGTTTTTGTATGTCCTGCCTTTTCACAGGAGTCCATCAGTGCTCAGTATAGGGTAAAAACCACTGTTGAGATCTGCTCTGGGAAACTTTTCTAGTAGCATGTAAACACAAAATTCAGGGGGAAATTTAGCAGAGAATTTCTTAAGAATTCCTAATAATTAGCCATTATGCAAATCAATGATGCAACCACATCTGGGGTATTGTGTAGTGTTGGCTCCTGACAGTATCTCAGAAAGATATTGTAGAGTTGCAAGAAGTGCTGGAAAAGTCTGGTTTGTATTATGCATGGCAGTATAGAAAACGTGGAGACTCATTTTCCTCCTTCTCTCATAATACTTGAATTTGGGATTAGACATGCAACAGAATGGTAGTAGATGCAGGACAGACAATTCAGACTCAGGGCCCAAATATCTACAGAACCACCTCGATTGGCAGGGGGAGCAAGCTCTGCTTGTGATCTTGCCAGGATGCTGGATGAAGAGCAGTGTAGAAGGGCTTTCTCGGTGGTAGGGCCCCAACTCTGGAATGATCTTCCCTTGGAGGTACACCTGTCTCCTACATTGCTGGGTTTCAGATGGAAACTGAAAACATTTTTGGTTGCCCAAGCCTTCCGTTTCATAAATAAGAGGCACACTCCTCATCAGCTGTGTGCATGACTATTTGAATTGATTTCTAAACAGTCTTTTAGTGAATGTGTTTTTAGTGCTGTTTTGTTGTATTTTGTTCTTACTGGGTTCTTCTGAGGAAAGGTGAGTAAATACACAAATAAATCCCTGTTGTGGGCTTTTGAGAAGCAGTTTGCTGACTATTACAAGAAAGAAGATTCTAAACTTTTGGTCTGATTCAACAGGCTCTTATCTCACCTCTTAACATGTTTATTTTATTTTCTCTTCCAACTTCCTCCAAAGCACACAAAATATACACCCCCCGCTTTTTTATCCTTACAAGAAAGAGACAGAACTCATCAGGAAGCTTTAGAACTGAGTGAGAATTTGAGTCTAGTGGTTGAGCCTGGGTTCTTCCCAGTCTAAGTCCAACACTAACTATTACACAGGCCATTTCCAGGTTATATTCCAAGCATGGGGATACTGTTGCTCCACTCCTCTCTCATTAGTTCCTTACATACGTAGGCACTTGCAAAATAATCAACTCAAAAATACAAACTAAATAGCAAAAGTATTGATGTTTTTTCTCAGGAGGGCACAATAACCACAATTTTAGCATCACAATCGTATCAATCTGTGAAATTTTAGAATATCTTCTTATATGAAGTGGAGGCAATGTATAAGTTTAATTATTTTTAGCACATATCATGTGACTACTTATTGAAATATTTATCTTTTAAAAAAATGCAAATTAGAAGAGCCATGTTCACGTAATTTTAAACTAGTTACCTTATCTGTGCACAGTATTTAAATTTAGATTTCAGTAGCTATGGATGATCTACACATTGCAAAAAGCTTTTGTATGCAGATTTCCTGCATAAGCAAGATTTATTTATAGTTAGTTATTACATATATATACTGCCTTTGCTCCATGGAGCTCAAAGTGGTGTACACAGCTCCCCCTCTCCCTTTTATCCTCATAACAACCCTGTGAGGTAGGTTAGGCTGAGACAGTGACTGGCCCAAGGTCATTCAGTGAGCTTCATGGCTGGGTGGGGATTTGAACCCTAGTCTCCCAGGTCATAGTCCAATACTCTAACCATTAGACCACATTAGCTGCCGAAGGGGTTCAAAAATCCCCTATATGTAGACAGAGAATTCAATCTAGGGGTCTGTATGCATTCCTGTATCTGCCCTTGTGGAAGCATCCACCTTAACTACTATTAAGAACTAGTGCAGTCTAGACACATCCTATCACCTACTAGCTTTCTATTTGAGAGGAAAATATGTATGTGAGCATCCAGAAAAGTGTCTGCAGTGTCTTTTCAAGAACACAGTCATCCAATCACACTAACCAATAACTAAGACGCAAACCAACAGTAAAATCATTTTGAAATGTTGGTACTAAGCATAAGGTATTTGCCAGCTGTAATGGCCAGATATGAAGTTAAGCATATTTAAATCCCATTGCTTTCAAAGGGATAGTTGACTAAAATATATGCCTTAACAGGTGTTATATATGAACAAACCACTTGTTAAATTTAGTTCATACTGGGGGAAAATACACTTTAAAAAGCTTATTTGTCTTTTACTGTTTTAATGTTATATGTTATTTTTGCTTGCACAGGTGAAGCGTTTGTACTTAAAAGAGTAAAGAAACTTACCAAAACAACCGATTAAAATCACAGGAATTGCCTTGTTAAATTATCAATTTTATTTTTTATTAAAAACTTATATCCAGCCTATTTTCCAAGGAACATAAGATGGCTAACAACTCACAATACAAAACAGTATTTCAAAACATAAAATAATCCCCACATTATCATAGAAACCAATAAAGTAAAAAAGACCGTAATAATTCCAGCACCAGAGAGAAAACCATCAGCAAAAAACCTTTTTGAACAGTCATATATTTATACCAGCTGCATGAAGCCACAGTGAGGAGTGGTAAGGTATTCCACAGGGTGGATGACACCAAAAAGAATGTCCAGGTATGGTTTCTATCAGCAGTGACTTGCAAGGTTGAGGAATCTGGAGCAAGGCCTCAGATGATGATCACAGCATGCGGGAAGGAACATACAGTTCCATGCCCCTAGCCATTTATGGCTTTAAATGTCAACACTGCTGTTGGTGATCAGTATTTTATTATGTATTTATATTGTACTGTTGAATTTTAATATGTACGTCGCCTAGAGTGGCTTCGGCCAGATAGGCAACACAAAAATTAAATTTATTATTATTATTATTATTATTAACACCAGCCCCTTGAATTAAGTCCAGACAGAAACTGGCATGTTGGGATGGGCCGTACCTCAGTGGTAGACTATCTGCTTTGCATGCAGAAGGTCCCAGGTTCAATCTCTGGCATCTCCAGGTAGGGCTGGGAGAGACCTCTGCTTGAATCACCCTGGAAAACTGCTCCCAATCAATGCAGGCAATACTGAGTTAGATGGACCAATGGTCTGACTCAGTATAAGGCAGCTTCCTATGTACCCCTAGTATGATCCCAAGCAATATGTGACAGAAAACAGCCAACTCCTTTTGTAGCCCACCCCAAATCCAGTAAGTATACAGTCCTGATATCCAACCATTCAGTGTTTCAAATTGTTACTCTTACCTTCAGAATTATTCTAATATCTTCTTTACTGGACTGCTTATCTACTTGTGTTACTCTGTATTCTAACCACTGCTGAACTATTGCTTTCTCTTCTGCAGTGTTCCCAAGCAGCTGTTCCTTCTTTGCTTGTCTGACTAGATGGATTGCTATAGTCATCAGTCCTGTCAGACTGGGGCCATTGTTCACTTGTAGCACAGGAGTCTAAAATGAGATAATTCAAGTTGACTCAATTATTCTGATGTAGACAAAATTTGAACCTCTGCTGTAAGACAGCTCATGAAGCTGCATTTTATGAAAGAAAAAGCTACTTAGTACAATAAGAAAAATTCAACTCTAGATGCATTTCTTGGAAATTCATCCCATTTAAAATAATTGAAATAAGATTAGACTCAAGTTGTCAAGAATGCAGCTTTATCATAACATGCTATCTATCTATCTATCTATCTATCTATCTATCTATCTATCTATCTATCTATCTATCTATCTATCTATCTCATTTTGTGCAGAACACACCGACCTAAAGAAAAGCGACATAACTGGGCAGAGAAAGAGCACCATTTCCCCAAATTTTCATGTAGTACCCTTGCTTCATAATATGTCAAGTACAAGTTGGTCCAGTAAGAGGTATTTCTGCTATCAATTCCATTCAATAGAAGCGACAAGACACTTTTAGGAGATTCCCTGGGTGATCAGCAAGAACCAGGTTCACTTTATGTATATTCTGCACCACCACATGGTTAATTAAGTGTTTCATAGTGAGTCCCATTTCATGCTACACATTATGTGCAAGTTTGAAACAATCCATTAAAAATAACTCCATTGCTCATGGCAGAAGGGTTCACCACAGCCATGTTCCAAACACACCACTTTTCCTCATGTATAAGCAAATCCCCCCCTTCAATAAAAGTCTTGACTGAAGTTTACTGAATGTACATAAAACACACACCATTCTCCCACTCCTTTTTCCAAGGAAGCCACCTTGGTGAAAAATAGCCTGCATAAACACAGTTCAAAACCAATGATTAATTTCTAAAACTGTAGTATCGGTTGCTGAAACGTTTTCTTAAAATTTGATCTGTACAACAGGAACATACTACTATTATTATTGTTTCTTTGGGGGGGGCATATGCGTCAATGGAGCTTGGGAGAGGGAAGAGACAAGAGAAGGATTATGGGAGGGCAAACTATTAATAATTTACTCGTGTACATTCATTTTATTTAAAACGTATGGCAACTGTTTGGAGGCTGGCGGCGGCGGGTGGAGGGAGAAGACATTTACAGAGCAATCCTATACACGTCTAGGCAGAACTCAGAAGTGAGTTCACTGGGGCTTAATCGTAGGAAAGCGAGTATAGGATCGCAGCTCTGAATAAGCTGGGAATGACAGAGGCGGAGAGGAAAGGAAGCTCAATTTAAACGCGTGTCTGCGCTGCCGGCACTGTGACAGCTCCTTCCACCAGCTCCTTCCTCCCCGCGGCCTTCCCTCAGCTATCTCACCTTCCTCTCTCCTTGGCCGCTGTACTTGTTCCCCTTCTTCAAGCCCAAGGACTTCTCCAACAAACTCAGCTCCTCGGCGCCCAAGCCAGGCCCTACAGCAGCCGCCATCTTCGGCGACAGGGACGGAGGAGAGGAAGGCAAGACGTTCTCTGGCGCCTCAGCCAACAACCTCCGCCGTGATTGGAGGAGGATCGCTTATACCCACCCCTTCAAGCGTCTCTTCTCCTCCCATAGCAGACGACTCTATGGGACGAAGAGGCGAGAGGGGCTGATGGGGAGCTGGCGTGGATAAACAGAGGCATGTGCGCGCTCGCAACGAAACAGGCGCTGGCCAGGAGAGCGCGCAGGGTCGCGTAGGAATTCTGAGCGCTTCTTGTCAACTGCGTGGCTAGTCTGTTCATTGTTATGTGATCTCGTCGTCACGTAACAGACTGCTACTTGTGTGAAATCAAGATGGCAATCACAAAGGGGCTTGTCCTAGGCCTCCACCCACACGGGCCATGAAGCAGACGTAGACTTCCTGTGGGTGCATCTCTCCAGAGAGAGGCTGTCAATGGAGAGAAGAGTACTGGCAGACGGAGTCGCTTGTATGGAAAGCGGTGTGCGCAGAGGGAATGGGGCAGATGCTCCCAGGAACTGAATCGTGCCATAAGACCATTTTTTTTGCAAAATAGATTTGCAAGCAACTAAAAAAATAACAAAAATTACAAAAATATATTGGGTTGTATTCAGCTTAGCGCTAAGTTGTTGGTTCCGCCAGCGCAAGGATTTCTTCTTGCTCAATAGAACGTTCTCCCCCTCCCCTCTCTAAATCTGTTCTGAGGATTCCTCCAGCCCTCCAGAGTAGATTTGGGGATTGCATGGGACATGTGGGGGGGGGAGAGGGGGGAAGCGCCATTCTGCTAGTGCTAATCCTTGTACTAGTGCAATTATTTAGTTGAACACTGCCCATTAAAAACAGGTATAATATAATATCACTGGTGCTGCCTGAATGCTCAGGAAAAACCCCCACATCTGCTTGATGCTGAATGATAAGGTTGGTGCCAGGAGGGCCTGCATGAGGAGGGCATTTGGTAAAAGGGGGGCTAATACGAAGAAGGTCCATTCTCTCATTACCACCCTCCAGACCTCCCTTGGTAGTGCCACATATAGAAGGGACTCAGTCTGGGCAGTTCTTATAGGAAAAGGAGCCATATAAGGCTCTAAAGAATAAAAGCCAGCACTTTGAATTGGGCCCGGAAACAAAGTGGCAGCCAGTGCAGTCAGGCTAAAACTGGTGCTAGATTTTCACATCCTCTTGCTCCAGTTAACAATCTACATATATATAAACATCAATATAGAAAAGAAGGAAGACAATTGCTAAGTTCAGACATCATGAGAAACTAGTTGAAGGTTTATCATGAACATGCAGATGGTTTCAGCTTGAGTCCCATAGGGTGAGTAGGAGCAACAATCACCCTAGGTCAGCATTATATCTGAACTGGAGATTGTGGTTTGTTTTGATGCAAACAAACTACGATGAGAATCCAAGACTTATCAACTGTGGTTTGCTTGAGCAAAACAAACCATGATCTCTGATTCAGATGTAACTCTAGGCCACAGATTGTGGTTTGTTGTTTCCACTTATGCTAGGGTTTACTGTGATTGTGTGAACTGGGGCTGGGCCAGTGAGTGAGTTCTGATTCTGCTCAGATGCAGAAGCCTAGTTATCCCAGCTGGACTTCCAAAAAGACATTTAATGGGCTTGTGGTTGTATTGTGGGTTTGTAAGTGTAAATTGTTTTAACTGATTTCAATATTGCATTTTTATATCAACTCAGCCTGTAACAACAACAATTTTTAAAGAACTACATGGAAACCATGTGCAATCTAATTTTATCAAATACTTGTGCAGCCTTGAATGAAATGTGAGTTTTTCCATTAATGCCAGTCCCCATACTCTGGTACCAACTGCCAATAGAGCATTCTAATGCAGCATAATTTCCTGCTGTGCTTCCATCATTAAAACATGATCAACTCTTAATGTAGCAGATCTTTTTTTATATCGTCAAAATTATTTTGCAATGAAAGCTAAAGATCTCACAACACTCGCTGATTAGGTATTCAAATACTTACACTTAATTTTTCTAGGGTTTTTTTTCTATAAAGATGGAAAATCTTCATAAATGTTTGAAAATCAAGAAATATAAAAAATACCAGTGCTCCTGAAGTCATTGTCAAATCTTCCACTGACTGTAATGTAGCTATTACTTTGGATAATCTTGATTATCTTGTCTTTAAAATATTTATGATGCAGCCTGTCACAAATCTAGCCAATAGTATTTTCAACATTTTACTCAGCAGGGTTTATATTGCAACTTAGAAGAGTTATTTCTTGGCTTTCTAAAGCATACTTTGTGGTATTAAGACTGAAGAATGTTTGCTGTGCATCTCTCCTCTATTCCAGTAGATGGAGCTTCGTGATTAAAGCATGGTGATGGCAACTTGCCTCCAAGTAGGAAACAATTCAAGCAAAGTGGGCACAGAGAGGGAGGTTGATGGTGCAGTTGTACTTTGCTTTCTGAGCATGCGTGATTCATGCAGACACACACGCATCTATGGACCCTCGCTGTCAGTGAAAAGAACTTGAAAAATCTGTTCTGTCAAACAGAACGCAGCTCTAATCTACTGTTATCATAGTCAAGTTTTAACGTGAAAGTACCTTAGGTTATAAATTAAATGTCAGGAACAATTAATTCAGTGCATAAAACATGAAGTGGATTACTGTCCTTCGGACAAAGCCTGACAGCTTTTTGGTGTCACTTTGGGATTTGTTAAAATGACCTTTGCACGCCAGCAAATTTTGTGTGTCATATTGCTGATAGCAGTACCATATTTTTTTGTCAAAGTAGCTTTGAGTCTTAAATGTTGCAGAAGCCTTAGCCAATTAAGGCCAAAGCTAAACAGTACGGCTAGATATTGTCTGCATGCTCTTTCGATTTGCACTGGACATTGGAGATTAATTTATAAATAGAGAATGCAAAGATAGATAGTATATAAAAGGAAAGTCTTTCAAAATAAATACATTATGGCAAATCTTTTCTCTGTTGCTAATATGGTCCTTGAATCTTAGCCATAAGGATGAGTTCAAACTTTTCTTTTTTTCCTATAGAAGGAAGTCTTCATTTTATCTTGCTGTGATTATGCACTCTGCTCTGCACTGTGATATCCGTAGAGAGGCATGTGTGAAGAATGCCATTTACTTCCAGATCAGAGATCCCTAAAAAGCTTTTTTTAGTGGAAATGCATTTCAGTCCTTGAAGAGGGCAAATGCTACCAAATACAGAAATAAAACATTGGATTTGGGACTGGGAGAGTTAAGTTTGAATCACTGTGCAGCCATGAACAGCTGCAGCACTAGGGGACTGAAGAAGGCCTGCCCTAGGAGTGAGAATCTGAGCATCTGGGTGCTTGCTGCTCGCTCCTTTGGGTTGCTGTCCCTCGAGACAGCTGAAGTCTCTGGTAAGTGCTGCAAGGACTAGGACCCCCTGCCTGACCCTGGCTCCAGAGAGAGGCTGCAGTTAATCTTGCAGCCTCTTGCATCAGCTGCTGGCTGGGTCAGGAGGCATAAAAACCCAGCTGCCCTTGGGAGGCAGGTCTGCCGCCAGCAGGGTTGCCACCAAAGGGATAACACTAAAGGGGATTGCCCCTGGGGAGCCCCTTAGGGAGTCCCTAGGGTGAGGGTGCTACCCCCCTTCTATTACTTTTTTTTTAATGTTTTCTGTTAAACCAATCTAGAGGAGATAGGGGGTGGGGAGGACATGTGGTGCATGTGTAGTTCCTGCACAGGGTGAGAGCCTGTGCAGTGAGCTGAATGATAGGAGAAAGTCGCCAGATGCCTTCACTGTGAGTCTGTAACTGGCAGAAGGCTGGCCCTCCCTGGGTGCTAGACAGGAAGGGGAGTAGATGGGCCCTGCGTGAAAAAGTTTGAATGGGTATGACTGTTCCCAATTCTCGCAGAGGCCTACTGGGATAATTGGCTCAGGCAGGTTTTGTTGGTGGGCTTGTGTTGGGTCCGTATCAGGTGTTTAGGAGGAGTCTTAGTAAGGAGGGACATGGGTGATGCCACCCCAATTTCGGTGACCACCGGTAGAGAGAAATATAGCCATGGGGATGTGGAGAATTACCATAGAAGACGAGGGCAAGGCTATCTGTGCCTTGTTCCTTGCTGCCACTCCTCTCATAGAAGGATTCCGTGTTGCTCATCTGCTGTGCTAACTGGCCGGTTTGTGTTGTTGTTTAACTTCAGATAGGTACACAATAAGACCACACTCATCCATGATTTGATTGTGGATGAAGGTGTCAATTTGGTGTGCATTACTGTGACCTGGGTGGGTGAGCTGGGACGAGTTGATCTGACCCAGCTTTGCCCACCTGGATACTGGTGAAACACCAGCACAGTCTGCGGGGGTGGGGGGGAGAAGTTGCTGTGGTCTACAGAACTTCCATCTATGTCACCAGGAAACCACTCTGTCTTGGGACTGGCTGTGAGGGCCTGCACCTGGTGTTGGGCCGAGGAGACCGTAAACAAGGGTTGCTGCTGTTGTACCATCCACCCTGCTGCCCAGCAGCTTCTTTGACCAAGCTGGCGGAGGCCGTCTCGGCTGTGGTGTTGGAACCCAGAACGATAGTGCTGGGTGATTTCAATGTCCATGCTGAGGCTGCCTCTAGTGTTCCGGCTTGGGACTTCATGGCCTCCATGAAGACCATGGCACTGTCTCAAGTTGTCACCGGCCTGACACATAGGGCAGGGTACACCCTCGACTTGGTTTTTGCTCCAGATGGAGGAAGGGGTGCTCTGCAGATGGGGGGGTGTCACCTCATTGTCATGGTCAGACCACTTCCTGGTGAAGTTTAGACTTATGGCTCCAATCCTTCCCTGCAGGGGTGGTGGATAGATTAAGATGATCCACCCCTGGAGACTAATGGAATCCACAGGATTCCCGGATGCCCTGGGAGAGTTCCCAGTAGATAGAGCAGCTGACCCTGCTGAAGCCTTGTCAAGTTGTGGAACAGTGAGGCGCATTGGGCTCTTGACACGGTTGCCCCTGAGCATTGTGGAGCTATGGGCAATGAAACAGGCTGGACGACAGCTAGAATGCAAGTGGTGAAAGACATGCTGTGAGGGTCATCGGGCACACGTAAAACATCATAACCGTGCCTACTGTGTGGCAGTGAGAACGGCAAAGAAGGCCCACTTCTCTGCCACCATCGATCCTCAAGTAGCCGTCCAGTGGAGCTTTTCCGTATTGTCAGGGGTCTGTTGAAATCAATTCCAGGAAATGGAGTTTTAGACTCTTCGGAGGCCCACTGTGAATTGTTTGCAAGACACTTTGAGGGTAAAATTGCTCGCCTTCGTAGCAGTCTTGATGCCCCATGCGCATCTGCTGTAGTCCCCAATGAGGTGTCCAGTGCAATGTCTGCTGCAACTTCTTGGGAACGGTTTGAGTTGATGCGGCCTGATGACGTAAAGTGCTTGCGTTGATGCAGCCAGCAACATGTCCTCTCAACCCTTGCCCTTCTTAGCTTATTAAAGCTTGCTGAGGGGGTTTGACCGAGTGGATCCAGGGTGTGGTCAATGCATCATTTCAGGAGGGAGTGGTTCCAGCCACCTTAAAAGAGGCGGTGATCTGACCACTCCTGAAAAAGCCCACCCTGGACCCATTGGTTTATGACAATTACCGGCCAGTTGCAAATACCCCCTTTTTAGGGAAGGTGATTGAGAGGGTTGTGGCGCAGCAACTGCAAGTATTCTTGGATGAAACAGATTATCTTGACCCATCCCAGTCTGGGTTCAGCCCTAGTTATGGGACTGAATTGGTCTTGGTTGCCCTGATGGATGACCTTTATCAGAAGGACCGTGAGAATGCGACCCTGTTACTCTTACTTGATCTCTCAGCGGCTTTTGATACCATTGACCATGGTATCCTTCTGGGCCGACTTGGTGAGATGGGTATTTGAGGCACTGTGTTACAGTGGTTCCAATCCTATCTTCAAGGTCGTTCTCAGAGCATAACATTGGCTGACTGTCTTTTGGCCCCCTGGCAGTTGTGCTGTGGGGTGCTGCAGGGTACCGTCTTGTCCCCCATGCTGTTTAACATCTATATGAAGCCCTTGGCAGCGGTCATCAGGAGCTTTGGGGGGAGGTGTCAGCCGTATGCTAACAATACCCAGCTCTATTTCTCCGTAACATCTGAATCGGGAGAGGCCGTGCAAGCCCTTGACTGCTGCCTGGACTCGGTGGTGGGCTGGATGAGGGACAATAAACTGAGTCTGAATCCTAGCAAGACGGAGGAACTGCGGGTTGGTGGTTCCCGAGTTTGGATAATTGGTCAGTTGCCTGCTTTGGATGGGGTCGTACTCCCTCTAAAAGATCAAGTTCGCAGTCTGGGGGTGCTCCTGGTTCCATCTTTATTGCTAGAGGCCCAGGTGACCTCCGTGGCTAGGAGTGCCTTTTACCAGCTTTGGCTGGTAAGACAGCTGCAGCCATTTCTGGACCAGGATAGCCTGACCACTGTTGTCCACGCACTGGTAACCTCCAGGCTGGATTATTGTAATACGCTCTATGTGGGGCTGCCCGGAAGTTGCAGCTGGTGCAAAATGCGGCAGCAAGACTACTCACTGGGGCAGGGTATCGCCAACATGTCACCCCGCTGCTGAAAGAATTACACTGGCTGCCCATTTGCTACCAGGCCAAGTTCAAGGTTCTAGTTTTGGTGTACAAAGCCATATACAGCTTGGGACCAGGATACCTGAAAGACTGACTTATCCCTTATATACCTAGTTGATCACTGCACTCTGCAGGTGAGGGCCTCCTGCAGATACCATCTTATCAGGAGGTCCGTTCTGCACAACATAGGAAACAGAACTTTAGTATCGTGGCACCTACCCTGTGGAATTCCCTTCCTTTAAATATTAGACAGGTGCCATCTCTGTTATCTTTTCAGTGCCTATTGAAGACTTTCCTCTTTCAACAAGCCTTTTATGTTGAGACCTATCCCAGTCTGCATCTGTGTTGGAATTGCTTTTTAATATGTTCTTAAAACTTTTTTAAAAAAAATGTTTTTAATCTTAGAAGATGTTTTGATACTTTTTTAGGTAATGTTTTTGAAGATGTTTTGTTTTAATGTGTTTTAAAGTTTGTTTTTATGATGTTTTAATGTTTTTAGTGCTTTTGTTTGCCGCCCTGGGCTCCTGCTGGGAGGAAGGGTGGGATATAAATCTAATAATAATAATAATAATAATAATAATAATAATAATAATAATAATAATAATAATAATAATGGATCACACCGGGTAACCTTCATTCTGTTGCACTCTCTCTCAACCTAACCCACTTCACAGGTGAGGATACAGTGGGAGGAAGTGGGAGTTAAAAATGTAATAAACAGCTGTAATAAATGCAGCCATTTCAGCCCATACTGATTTTGTCATGTTCATGCTGCATATTTATCTTTTGGT
This sequence comes from Rhineura floridana, assembly GCF_030035675.1. Taxonomy (NCBI): domain Eukaryota; kingdom Metazoa; phylum Chordata; class Lepidosauria; order Squamata; family Rhineuridae; genus Rhineura; species Rhineura floridana. The sequence continues at coordinate 210,240,049 of NC_084480.1, forward strand.
GCCACGGTGGCATGGTTAAAGCTGAATTCAGTCTGGGCAGAAACAGCTAGAAATCAGCTTTTTATAAGGCTCGTTGCAATTGGATATGCATTGCTCCATTCCATCCGACCTTTTAGCAATCCCAGTGTTTATTGTTAATATGCCACACAAAATAAATTGGCATCTCTTGCTTGTGCTCCGATCGACTGGCCTCCACATTTGAAAGCCATGCTGTTGTGGTGCTCTCTGTGCATTTACTTAGATGTCCTCAAGCTGCCGTTATGAATTAGCCTTGTTGTGTTAGGTTGTTGTGTTACATGATGGCAGCTTCAACTTCTATACAATTGGCACAAATATTGCTGTGCTTCACTTTGTTGGCCACATGTGTGCTATTGGCAGGGCAGCAAAACAGTACCAGTGGCTGAGCTGTATATGTTTGAATCTTACCTAAAGTAGCACACCTTTTCCCGGGATATAATCATACTGAGACTCTAGACTTAGGAAAACAAGAACACTTGGTTTATTACAAGAAATACATACTTAATAGAAAAAAGTTCCTAGTTCTATCTAACTAAGTTAGAGATGCAGAGCCACGCTTGCTCTTTGCTGTCTTGCTGCTGCAGAGAGAGAGGAAGGGAAGATGTCTTCTCTCTCAAAGTCAGATAAAGGCTGTGGGCTCAATAGTCGCTTCAAAAGCAGCAAGAATGGTTTTTCTGGCTGCATTTTGAAGTGGCTCTGCCCTTGGCTGGACACACCTACTGCTGACTTCAGATCTTTCAGGACCACCCACAGCAAAGTGTTGGGCCAATCACTGTCTCTGCCTGAGCCTACAGCACACTTGGAGGGACAACAGGTTGATCTACCAGTCTGTTGTGAAATCTGTCTGAAGCGGAATTTTAAAAAACTCAAGCTGATCTCACCAGGTTTTAGACTAAAAGGGGTGGAGTTTGACTAGTGTTGTGTGCCCATTTTCAGTAAACAGAGGTGGAGATGCACTGGAATCAGCACAATAGTAAGTGCATTATCTAAAGAAGACGAGTCGAGCAGAAAATGAAACCGCAACCCTAACAATATCAGTTTAGACCTGACGTAAGGCCAGCACAGCTTAGGTCAGAAAGACAGTCTAGGATTCTTGGAGATTTCTCTCTCTGTATACTTTATGTCTATGCAAACCCACCACGTTGAGCTGCCTCCCAGCACTTCCAACATGTACTTCATACTGGGGGCAAAAGCTCTGTGGCTTTTGCTTGGACTGAATTCTTGAGGTTCAGTAGGACCTGCTTTTCCAGAACAGCACTTTCTTTAGTAAGAATTGTACAAAATGGTGGTCTTTGACAGGTAACCCCATTGCTGGCATCAGGGATGAGCATTGTTGGGCACATGTCAAGCCCAACATTTCAGCTGGGAAGTTCACTCCTGTCCACCAGCCCTCTTGCTTCTCCTATTGCCGTTGTTGCCTGTTCATCCACTCTGTCCCCCTGGCCCAGACAGAGGGAAAGAGAGAGAATGTGTCTGCAAGCAATGGAATGGAGCAGTAGGAACAGCAATTGCCATTGCTTGCTCACTTTCCTCTCTGTGGGTAGTGATATGGATTGTGCCCAGATGCAAAGGGAAAGCAAATGGGTAACTGCAGAGAGGAGGAGATAGGTCTGCCAAAGGCAACTTGTCCAAGGGCTCCTCAAAGGCTGGAGCTTGCACTGAGTAGCCTATATTAGGCTAGAAATCAGGGGTGGTCCAACCTGTGTATAAGGGATTGCAAACCTTTTGGCAGACCTGACGCTAGGATAAATAGTGCCCTGGTAAATGAGTGCCTTTGGCAACCTCCCCCAGTGGTCAGCTTTGCAGGGTGAACCAAAGGATTTATGGGGCCTGGTACAGGCATGATGTTGGGTACCTGCTCCTGCCCCCAACAAGAACTCCAGTGTATGTGTACAAAGCTGGGGGCCGCATGCAAGAATTATTTGTCCTTGTGATGTTCCTGCTTATATTGTAAATATGGTAAGTGCTGTTTATATAGAAGACATATGGTAAGTGGAGTGAAAGAGGAGGGGGGAGTACATGAGCAGTAGAATGCTGGATGATTGGCTGAGTGTTTGAATGGCTGGGAGTATAAATGGAAGAATGACAGTTGAATCTAGGAGGTGGTGAATTGAGAGGTGGAGAGAGAGGTTGAGGTGGTGTTTAGTGGTGAATTGAGAGGTGGTGTTCGAGAGTGAGTCAGGGTTCTGAGGCAATTAGTAAGAAGTTAAGTACCTAACAGAATATAGATGAAACCATACGCTTGTGAAACATTCCTTAAGTAATCTCGTATTTCTGATATTAAATAAATACTTGTTTGGTTTACCAAAGGCCTGATCCTTGGCTGGGGGAATATACAGACCAGAAGGGAGGGCAAGGTAATTACCAAGGCTGAACAGAAATTGTATCTAATGGTGGCAGCGGTGAAGGGAGAGATTGTAACAAGTCACGTATCCAGAGCAACCCAGAGTTGTATGCTTTAAATATAAAGATACAAGGGGGTTGGGAACAGCATAGGCACACAGTCACAAAGTAACAAGCTATAGAGAGACTTAGGCAAAGTCTCTGGGAGTTTGGGCTACAGAAAGTGACTGGTGGTGCTGCCTAGCAGTGGGATCTAGGGAGATCTGTGCAAGAGCTGTAAAGGGTAAGAATAAACCTGACGTTCCTGTCTGCTGGTAGCCCCAAGTGAGAGCTTCACAGGTGGTGCTGGGGAAGGACGTCACAGTCCTCCCTGCCCTGGGATCAAGCAGAATGATAGATATGTTTCATTTTTCCTTCCATGGGGACACAGGAATAGGGATCAGGTTCTTCTTCTCCTGAGTACCTCCTATAAATTCCAAGCCCTTCTGGCAGAGGTTCTTTCTGCTTCCTAGGGCTCAGTCCCACAGTTCTTCCGGTTGTGGCTTGTTGCTGGCCTTCACTACTCACTCAGGAAGGATTCTTCCCTTAAGCCTTTGCCTCACACCACTCCTATGCTTTTCCCTGTGGTAACCACCACAGAAAATTACTCTCCAGTAGCACCTTGTCATGTAATCTTAGGTATCATTCTCTCTCTCTCTCCCTATGTGAACTCTTTCCCAGGGAGGCCTGGAGTTCTTTCTGTGACAAGAACAGGCTGCAGAATCCCTCCTTAAAACTCTCCCTGTTCCTTCTCTACTTACAACAAACTCTGTAACTTGGGCTACTTGGCCTGGGCCAGTTATAACTCTGCCTTATTTCTGTTGCTGCCCAGACATAAAGAAAGATTTTACCTTACTGTGATTGGTTTAAAGTAACTCTCTCACAGTTATTAGCAGGTCCAGCTAATAAGCAGGTTCCTCCCATCCTCCCAAGGATACATTTTATAGCCAGCTTAAGCCTCAGATATTCTGTTTCATACACAACTATGTAAAATATTTACTTCATCATGGCTGGGGAGACGCCCCATTATGTCACAATTACATGTTAAGATTTAGTGTCATCTTACACCGTTTCTTCTTTTTGTGAAAACTTTAAACAAAATACCAAGAACTCTGGTGAGCAATGTGGCAGAGTTCAGGCAGGCGCCAATGGTACACACAGAAACTGAAGCAGGGGAGCCATACCTCGTGGTGGTCTGGGGCAAATTGCCCCAGTTGCCTTCCCCTATGCAGCCCTGCAGCTTTGCAGTGTTACCAAGTTGTACAACTTGTACAAGGTTGCAAAACAGCAGTGTAACAGACCTGCTGCTCCCAGGCTTTTCCCCACCAATATCTATGAAAAGAGCCCAGAATGAGCTACTTCTTATTTGCTGCTCTGCTTTCAGTGGACTCCTGCTCCAGTTCTAGGATCCCAATGAAGTCTCTGCCATGTGGTGTTAGTGACTCTCAAAAGATGACTCTCATGGAGTTGTAGGCCTATATTATATTACATTATGTTATATTATATTATAGTATATTATATGCCGCTTTCCTCCTAGAAGTAGCCCAGAGCAGCAAACACTAATAACACTCTAAAATATCTTAAAAACAAAAGACTTCAAAACATATCACAACAAAACATCTTTAAAAAAATCTTTTTTAAAAAAGTTTTAAAAACATCTAAAAAAGTAATTCCAACAGAGATGCAGACTGGGAAAAGGTTTCTACTTAAAAGGCTTGTTGAAAGAAGAAGATCTTCAGTAGGCACCAAAAAGATAACAGAGATGGTGTCTGTCTAAAAGTTAAGGGGAGGGAATTTAAATGAGTAGGTGCCACAACACTAAAGGTCTGCTTCCTATGTTGTGTGAAACAGACCTCCTGATAAGATGGTATCTGCAGGAGGCCCTCACCTGCAGAGTGCAGTGATTGACTGGGTATATAAGGGGTAAGATGATCTTTCATGTATCCTGGTCCCAAGTTGCATAGGGCTTTGTACATCAAAACCAGAACCTTGAACTTTGCGCAATAACTAATGAAGAGCCAGTGCAATTCTTTCAGCAGCGGGGTGACATGTTGGCGATACCCTGCCCCAGTGAGCAGTTGTGCTGCCGCATTTTGTACAAGTTGCAGCTTCTGGAGCAGCCTCAAGGGCAGCCCCACATAGAGCGCATTACAGTAATCCAGCCTGGAGGTTACCCGTGAATGGACAACAGTGTTCAGGATCCAGGAACACCCATATTATCTGAACTCAGGAACCACCAACCCACAGTGCCTCCATCTTGTTAGGATTCAGGCTGTTTATTGGCCCTCATCCAACCCACCACCAAATCCAGGCACTGGTCTAGGGCTTGCACTGCCTCTCCCGATTCAGATGTTACAGAGAGATAGAGCTGGGTATCATCAGTGTACTGCTGACACCTCATCTCAGATCTGCTGATGACCAATCCCAAGGGCTTCATATAGATGTTAATTAGCATTGGGAACAAGATGGTACCTTGCAGCACCCCACAGAACAACTGCCAGGGGACCAAAAGACAATTGTCCAATGCTATTCTCTGAAAAAGACCCAATGGTAGGATCGGAACTATTTAAAAACAGTGCCTCCAATACCCATCTCACCAAGTTGGCTCAGAATGATACCATTGTGAATGGTATCAAAACCCACCAAGAGATCAAGTAAGAATAACAGGGTCATACTCCCCCTGTCCTTCTCCTGATAAAGGTCATCCATCAGGCTGACCAAGACCAATTTAGTCCCATAATCAGGCCTGAACCCAGATTGGAATGGGTCAAGATAATCTGTTTCATCCAAGAGTACTTACAATTGCTGTGGCACAACCCTCTCAAAACCCTTTCCCTAAAAAGGTGTATTTGTGACCGGGCAGTAGTTGTCACAAACCAATGGGTCCAGGGTGGGCTTTTCAGGAGTGGTCAGATCACCGCCTCTTTTAAGGTGGCTGGAACCACTCCCTCCTGCAATGATGCATTGACCACACCCTGGATCCACTCGGTCAAACTCCCTCAGCAAGCTTTAATAAGCCAAGAAGGGCAAGGGTTGAGAGGACATGTTGCTGGTTGCATCAACACAAGCACTTTACGTCATCAGGCCGCATCAACTCAAACCGTTCCCAAGAAGTTGCAGCAGATGTTGCACTGGACACCTCATTGGGGACTACAGTAGATGTGGATGGGGCATCAAGACTGCTACGAAGGCGAACAATTTTACCCTCAAAGTGTCTTGCAAACAATTCACAGTGGGCCTCCAAAAGGTCTAAAACTCCATTTCCTCAAGTTGATGTCAACAGACTCCTGACAATATGGAAAAGCTCCACTGGACAGCTACTTAAGGATGTGGTGGAGGCACCGAAGTGGGCCTTCTTCGCCACCCTCACTGCCACACAGGAGGTACAGTTATGATATTTTAGTTGTGCCCGATCAGCCTCACAGCACCTTTCGTCACTTGTGCTGTAGCCATTGTTCAGTACACACACAAAATGGGCTCCTGCTAGAAGATCTCCCTGATTTCCAACACTCCCTCCTCAGCTACAAGAAGGAGGCCCTCTGTTGGAGTGGTATAACTACTCTTAAAGGGACAGTATCACCATATACTAGTCTCCCAGGTGTAGCTTCTTCTTCAGTATTCTTCCCTTGCTGCTTTTTTTAATGTTAAAAATGACAATTTCCCCAAAATATAGAGCTGGAGTAACCATGTGGCCAAGTCTAGCAATTGCTTTGTATGCCAACCAGTTGTTTAGTACAAATAAGGCTAACACCACCATACCACCTACCATGGTGGGGTGCATGTAGGTGTCTTGACGTGGGTATTTGTGAAAATGTCTTCTGAAACAATGTTAGGGGCTCAGAACAGAAAATGGAAACCACATGGAGGATGCGAGGCTCACATCACTAGCTAGCCTATCCATCATAATGACAAAAAGTTGAAAATAAAAAGATATTCAGTTGACCTCTTACAGCTTTATTTTATTATTAATTACATAGTGTTTATAGTCTTTATAGTCTTTGAAGTGCTAAGTGCTTGGTAACATTGCCTCAAAGGAAAGTTGTGTTCCACCTTTTTTTACCTAGCACAAATGACATCAAAGTGGACACTGAAAAGCAAACATACTTTAAAGCTAATTGAAGGAAGATATTTTTGTAGTTAGTACCCAAACAACCCATAGCACATTGAAAAATAGCATTGCCAGACACTTGCTTTTCACTACCCTAGCCCACTGCAGACTGTATATTAAAAAACACTGAGCTCAGCTTGGTATTCCCCTCAGCTTGGTGCCCTGGGCCACTGCCCAGCTTGCCCACCGCTAAGGCCAGCCCTGCCTATAAGATGGTGCTCAGGAGCCCCCCTTGAAAGAATACAGAGAGGCCCAAGCATGTGCTGGAAATGACCACAACATTATTGATTACAGTGATCATGAGCTTTGCTGTGGCATAGGGGAAGATCCCAATGTCGGTCAGCACACCTGCTGGGTGCCCACCATCTGGGAATTGACAGGCAATTAAGACCACCTTGGTGCAGACCAATCCAGTGGTCCCTCCTGACAACTTGTGTGTATTGTGGTTGCAACCCCCTGAGCTGGGGATGGTACCTAGTGTGACACCCCAAGACACCTTAAGGGAGTCCCCACTTAACAGATTGCAGATCCTGCCCAGTGCCTCCCCAGGGATAGCAAACTACAACACCCAGAATATTTGATCGCTGTTCATCCCGTCTGGTGCTGACTAGGAATTGGAGTCCAACAGCACTTAGGAATTTTATTGCATACTGAGTTTTATTGGTTGGCATTCTGCTCAGCTATCTATGCAGAGTTTTTGGTTTTATTTATTTTTTAAATGAACTGTTATTGAGACATTATTAAATGTTGATGTTATGTTTTTCCATGTTTTGTTGCTGATACCATTTTTTTATGTATTGCTGTTATGGCTGGCTATTTACAGTAGAGCCCCGCTTTACAGTGCTTCGCTTTACAGCGTTCCGCTAATACAGAGGTTGTCAATTACAGAAAGGACCCGCTCCTACGGTGCTTGTTCCGCTTTTATGGCGTTTTTTGGCTGTCAGGCGCCATTTTGGTCAATGCGTTCCGCTTTACAGCAGTTTGCGCTTTACAGCGGGGGTCTGGAACGTAATCTGCTGTATGAGTGGGGCCCTACTGTACCTTGTATCTTTTGTGAGCCAAGCCATGATGAACATGATGTCCTTCATGGAGAGGCAGCAAATACAAAGCTCAATCTAATCTAAAAGGTTGATAGGAAGGTTGTTCTAGACGAGAATACATGTTTCACTTCCTCAAAGGTAAGTGTTGTCTTTTCTGAGCTCCTTCTGGAGCATGCTTGAATGATTGGACCAGATAAGCATGTGGACTGCATGCTAGCAAATAACCCCTCTCTCTCCACGAAAGAAACCAGCCTACAAAGCTTTCCAAAGCCTTATTTTTGCCTTTTAGCTGAGAGAGAGATTGAGGGAGGAAGGAGAGGCTGCTGATCACTAGCAGCTGTTGTTGTGAATGAGGCTTGTGCTAGAGAAGTGAATGTGTTAAAGAAGTGTTGTCATCACCTGAGGCAGGCTCCATTGGCACATCTTCAGCAGCAGGCAGGCTCCTGGATTTTCCCATGGGAGATGATGGCAGCTTGTCGTGAAATTTTTGTAATGGAACATCTTTCCGATATTCTGAATTCTCCCTAGGAAGGGTGATGACCTCATTGCTGCCCTTAAAGTGGGGGATCTAGTTAGATTGCCTGAACATTCAATGCTGGTGCCCATTCTCTAATACACTGGTCTTTCTCCCCTATATCAGTTGAGAACCATAGGCTTTAATAACAATAATTAATGTGTTTACACAGTAGAGTTCATAAATGCTCAATATCTATGTCTTCCTTACAACAACCTTGTACCTGGAGTTACTGTGACAGTGGGAGAGAGAAAGTGACCTGCCCAAGGCCACCTTGCAGCTTGAGATGTGGCATAGGGTGCTCCGAGACAGTTGCTATTTTCAGGTAGGATTCATTAATTTTTTTTGTATTGCATTAAAAAAAATAGATTACAAATTGGAAAAAAATCCACATATTGAAGAAAAAATACACTGAGGTCACATACACATTCAAATTCAAAACTGGCAGTTTTCTCACTGATCATACACTTCCATAATTTAACTAATATGAAGAAAGAAAACAAAAACGATAAAAAGAAAAGAAATGCAAGGTAATAAGACTTTGGCAAATTTAACAATTATTAGAGAAGGGCAGTATTAACATCATACATACTAACTAGAGTCTGATTTAATAGTCTCACCAATCTTTGCTGACCCTTTCCTCTACATACACTAATTCCATTTCCATTTCTGTTTTCAGAGTAGGGTTGCCAGGTTCAGGGCTTGAGACTGATCCTGTATCTTTAGGAGAAGAGAAAGTCAGCCAAGTGCAGGTGTTCTTGCAACACTGTAATGGGAAAAACCACAAGGTGGAATTCTCCCCCCTGTGTGCAAATTTGTAGGGCAGTCCAATATTTCAGAGAGGAGGTCAGGTCTCCTGCTACCCTGGTGCATTCACTATAGCTCCACAATTTCCCTGCTTTTTAAAGTTAGATAGAAATATCTCTTGGCTATGGGTATGTTCTTAAACCGCAAGGTTTTTTGCCTATTAGTGAATGATTCTTATAATCAGTCACATATGTTTCTATGGGTAAGGTCAAGCTAAGATCTCTCTCTTAATCAGTCATTGTTTCTACAAGAGTAGGGGCTGCCACAGAGAAGGCTTTGGTCTGATTCCCAACCAGCCTTGGCTTCTGTATGGACAGACTAAGACATTAAGTGAAGGGTGGCTTCATACAGAGAGGGGCACTACAGAGACATATCCCACATTGCACATTGTGGAACTTAACTAGAAGAATAGGACAGGATCATATCTATGCAGTTCCCCCTGAGTCCTCCCCACTGCTTGTGTCACCCAGGGCATCAAGTATTTGCAGGGCATAGTTGGGGTGTTAGCAGCTAGCTACCAGGTCCATGAGAAATAGCATAAATACTTTGATTCTTCAGTCGAATAACTCTGACTGAACAGTACACCCTTTTCTGAGGCTACCCACTGAATCTATGGATGAACAACGGTTTCAGTCCTCATCTCCCAGGTCCAAGTCTATATATCACTCTTTGTAATTTATATTTACAGAATACAACAGATTTTGTAAACTGCAAGAGAGAGGTTTGTATTATCAAGCCACAAATAACTTTATTTCCCTGCAAATGCTGGATGGGAAAAATGTTGAAGCTAGTTGTTATATAACCTCCTAAACCTAAAAACGTCACAGAAGACATAAATACTATGTGCAAATATAGATCTAATCTATCAGTTTGCATAAGGGCAACTGTATTTGTGTGTCTCTATATGAGTTTAAGCCTGTGTTTGCTTGTCAGAGCTCTTTTTCTGCGCTGACATTAACCCTAGCCAAGGAAAACATCTCCATTGACATCAGCATATGCATGCAGTATGATGCATTTCTAGAACAGAATGTGATACCAAATGGAGAACTGAAAAGGGAATGACAGCGAGGCTAAGAAAATCCTTGTTTTCATGAGGCCCTTTCGTTGCACAGAACAGCTTCTCTGAGGATCCACTGATGCAACTGAAATAAAGTATATAGTAGCTAACCTTCTGTATTTGATTCCATTAATACTATTTCTTTTCTTTTTTTGCCATGAAATAGTGGCTTGGCAGTTTATGAAAAGAGAGGCTTATGAACAAGGATGGAGGAGGTCCACAGAGATGATGAATTCAGAGTTTAAGGGTGCCATCCTAAATACACTTACTAGTGAGCAAGCCCCATAGCACACAATGAGACTTGTGACTGAGGACACTTGCCTAGGATTGCACTGCATGGCTGACTCTGCTGCTACATTTCATAGAACAGGACTGTATTTTTTAATAGATTGTATTGTTTTGTTTCATTATTAGGCATGGCTTCACACATCTTCTGATGGAAAAGTGGTGCATACATTGTTTAAAATTGATAAAAATAAAACTTGTGAAGCAGTGTGGTTGGGAGTCAAATATTACATTGCAGTGGTATGGATTTTTTGTTTTACATTTTTCTTCCCCTTGAATTGTTGTGGAGGGATCAAGTTGAGGTTCATCCCTGAAATGGTATTCTGAATGTACATTCTATCTTCCATTCTGATACCTCCTTCTTAAAGGGAAATTTCACATTATAGTCTATTTTTTACATCTTTCCTGAGCCCCATGAAAATCTGTGTAGAATGGACTAGGATTTTTTCTTCAATCACAGAACAATATTTTGTTCTGATGTCTCAGTGTTCAAGGGAGACATTGCATTGCATTGTTCTTTACATCTTTCTACATCCCATTTGAGAATGTGTGCATAGAGGTTCTAACTCCCAGGATATGGTCTGAGAGTACATGGGGATACCACCTTGCTGAAGCTAAGCAGGATTATGTCTGGTTAGTGTCTGGATTAGGCTAGGACTGGGGAGGGCAGCTATGAGAGAACTAGAAAAGGTCCTCAAATGCAAACATGTATCACTGAACACCAAAGTCAGGATCATTCAGACCATGGTATTCCTGAACTCTATGTATGGATGTGAAAGTTGGAAAGTGAAAAAAAGCAGATAACAGAAAAATCAGCTCATTTGAGGAGAGCTTTGAGCATACCATGGACTGTGAAAAAGACAAATAATTGGGTGTTAGAACAAATTAAACCAGAGCTGGCACTAGAAGCTAAAATGATGAAACTGAGGTTATCATACTTTGGACACATAATGAAAAGACAGGATTCACTAGAAAAGACAATAATGGTGGGAACAGAAGGGAGTAGAAAAAGAGGAAGGCCAAACAAGAGATGGATTGATCCATAAAGGAAGCCACAGACCCGAACTTACAATTTCTGAACAGGGTGGTTCATGACAGATGCTCTTGGAGCTCACTGATTCATAGGATTGCCATAAGTCGTAATCAACTTGAAGGCACATAACAACAACAAGAAGTGTCTGGATGGGAGACCATTTGGGAACCCCATGGATGCCACCTTGAGTTCCATCAGAGAAGAAAGACAGGATAAAAATGTACTAATCCACCAGATGAATAAATGTAGAACTTCATTCCAGTATTTCAATGTTCACCGGAGTTATTACATTGCAAACAAAAACAATGTTTAATATGCAAGTCAAAAACTAAAGGCTTCACTTTACTTCGCCAAGAAATAAAATCACAAAAAGCCATAAAATAGCTAGGTTGGTATTGAATGCTGATGTCTATTGATGGCAAGGTATCCACCAACAGAATGGAGAACAAAGCAATTTTTGGCAATTCCTCCTGCTCTAGTGGATTGGTAGATTTTCTGGAGCACATTTAGGGGATTATGGACCACTGTGGGGAAGGGTTTGTCAAAAATTGCTTCCCTCTCTGTTCTGCTGATTCCCTTCCATCAGCAAACATTCACCAATGGATACCACCCTTAGAGTAGAACTAAGATGATCACATTTGTGTCCTGTCTTTTCCCTGAATAGTTAAGGCGGTGAATTGACCTTGGGGCTATTTTATTCTCTCAACAGCCTTGTAAGCAGAGTGGTGAGATGCAAAAGAGAGCAACAGGGCTCCTGCACCTTTAATGGTTGTGTATTCCCTTTTCTAAATAACTATTAAAGGTGCAGGAGACCCATCCTCTTTTTCATTTGGCTACCCTACTTATAAGGTAAGTTGGCTGAAGGTATTTTGCAGGTTCAGAGTAATTCAGTGAGCTTCATGGCTTAGGCTATGTACATGCCATACATTTAAAGCACATGACTCCCCCACCCAACAATTCTGGGAATTGTAGTTTACCCCTCACAGAGTGACAATTATCAGCACTCTTAAACTACTGTTCCCAGGATTCTTTGAGAAAAGTTGTGTACATTAAATGGGCTTTAAATGTATGTGTATGCAGCCTTAGTGCAGATGTGAACCAGTCTCCCTGGTCAAATTGTAACAACATATCCACTACATCCCATTGCTACAAACATAGTAATATAGTTTGATACAGTGGCACAATTGATACAGAAGTGTCTTGTCCACGCATCTGTGAGGTATACATGTACATGCTCTAAATTAATTTTTGCCACCTTTTCTGAACTCCATCCTATCCACGATAGAGTTTTCAAAACATATTTTTCATTTTCTGCTCTGCTTCTGAAACAACATGGTTGTACAAAAAAGGGGAAATGACAAAAAAAATTGAGCCCTGTATTACTTGCAGTCTGAACTTATATACTGCTACTCATAAATAAATCCCACTGACTTCAGTAGGATTTACGTCTAAGTAAGTAAAAATATGACTGCAGTCTTGCAATACAACATTATTCATATTTAATCAGAAGTCAGTCCAGCTATGTTCAATGCACCCAAGTAAGGCTGCAGTCCTAACATATCTACTCAGAAGTAAATCCTGTTGAATTCACTAGGCTTACCCAAGGTAGATGGGGTTAGGATGCACAAAATTGCAGCCTAAGGATGTGAGGCTTACACATGAGTAGATACGTATGACATTGTGCTATTAATATAGTAGACACATTTTTTAAAAATAACATAATTGATAATACTTAAGTATGTATCTAATGCACCAGATTTAGAAGATACCGTGTAATAGTTTGTAAAAGAAATACAAATCAAGGTAATATGAGATTCAGATTGATTTTTTTAAAAAAGTGTGTGTATGGATATAGAAAATGAACATGTCTTCAAATCCTTTTCATGCAAGTCCATTTTCTGCCAGCAAAGGGAATTTAATCCACTCGACACACCAAATCATTGAGAGCAGTACATTTATTCATTAAAGTAATCAATCAGTGGAAATAGGATTTTCCCTGTATATATATTAAATGGCAGAAATTATGAGTTCATAAAAATGTCAAGGAATTTTCATCTCTGTTATCTCTTTCTTAGGTCAGCTGTCTCCAAACAGATTATCTCATTTGTGGGATACCTCCTTATTCTATCTTTCTCATGGAAAGTAGAATATCTAAAGTACTACACAGACATTAAAATTAAGCAGAAATGATCGGAATTGTCAAGCGCAGCAAGAACCACAATAGTCTACTATTTTGAATGAATATTCTGGTATTAGTAGTTGCTTATTTCTGCAATGAATATCTTAACTGTTCCCTTAGAAAAGTATCACCCACTGTCGGTATTTGCTGACATGGGACAAAATCCAACAAAAAATTAAGCACCATTGAATTGTATTTATTTCAGATGGAGAGAGTCACTATCTCTCTTAGTGACTTCTTCACAGGATTGTCATCGAAAAAAATAAGAAATAATTAGGGATGGAAAGATCTGTCTATTTTGGTCCTCTGTCTCTCATTTTTCCAATCTTAAATTCAGTTCTCTGTATTTCTGCAACAATGTGTGATTTTTTTAAAAATCCTCATGAAAATTCATCAGCATTTTAGTGGAAATTTCCCCTAATAAACACATTTTTGTATGCAGTTTTGACTAACATAACATTTTGCAAGCAATTTTTTCTGATATAATGCATTTTTGTATGTTTTCACTAATATATTCATTTTTATCCACGGTTTCTCCTAATGTATGCATTTTTGTAAACACTGTTTTGTTGAACTGTTTTGCAAAATTCATATAAGTGTGAATTTCAAAGTCTGTTTTGGTTTGCATATTGTTTCAAAAGCACAAATTTTATAGTTTCTTCTTTAATTGAGAACAGAATAGAATTTCTCCCCCTTCTGTAGAGATAATGCACATTTACACTATCCTGAACTTCCAAGGCTCTAAATTTGACCTCCTTTTGTAAACCAAGGATAGAACATGCTTGCGTGGGGAGGATGGGAACCTGGAATCAAAGGGATAGCTGAGATGGAGCTTTAGAAAACAGGGCTGTGGAAACGTTGGCTCTTTATATTGCTGAACTACAATTTCCATAATCCCTGACCATTGACCATGCTAGCTGGGGTTGATGGGACTTGGAATCCAACATCCGGAGGGGCACTGGTACCACATCCCTGCTAAAAAAGAAAAGGCTTTCCTGTGAAAGACATTCCACCCTCCTCCTCTTGTCCCCTCCAGTGTTCACCTTACTGTTACTTACCACAGAGTTTCTCTGCTACTGATCTATACCCCTGATCTTAGATGGGGATTTTTCTGAACTGGCTAATTCCTTTACTGGTCAGGTCAGCCTTCTCCCTTCCTCCACAGTTACATCTCCATTCTTGGCTTCTGAACTTCCCCCCAAATGCACGGAGGAACTATAGTGTGGCTCACATCCAGTTTTTAAAAGGTTGATTTTTGAGGAAGTCTAGGTCCAAATGGAGCAACCATAATAATGCTTCAACAGTTTTATGTCACTTGCTTTGCTCTAACTTTGAATTGAAGATAATAAAACCTTGGGAAGGAAAAATACAAAAACTGTATGATTTATTAACAATAGCAACCTGAAGACCTTTCTGTCTCAGATACCTGGATTGCTTTGGAAGGGAACATTGACACAGAGTCATTCTAGTGTATTCCGAGACCCTATTCATATATTACAGCAGAGGTGGCTCATCCCTGAATTGGGGTCTGATCTGGCTGTCCAAGCAGTTTTTTTTCTCTCCCCCCCCAAGACCCAATGATTTTGGCAGTAGTGGCAAAAAGAAACAAAAATCAAGTTGATAGTGCTTGGGAGGATGAAGACGTTTAATCCTCTCTGCCCAGCCCTGCACCCTGTTGGGGATGAAAACAGCCTCTCCAGTCCTTCGGATCAGTCATTTGATGAGTGGGGAGGGGTGATAACTCCCTTTCTTGCTGATCTGCATGGCTGACCTGAAGTGAGAGGGCTGTGTGCTTGTATGTATGCTCTGTACTGCATGCGTGCACATGCAAGAGTGTGGTTAACCACTCCCACTTTTGGCCACACCCACTACTGGCATGCACCCTCAGAAGATGAATGCAGCCCTTGGGCCAAAAAAGGTTAGCCACCACTGTGTTACAGGGCACCGTGTTTGCTGCTTCTCCCCCACTGGAGTCCCATCTGCTCTGGAAATACATGGATAGAATCACATGGCACCCACAAAAGATCCATGGCTTAATACCTGAATACACAAATGATAGCACAAAAGAAGAAAAATCATGCATACCACTTTACATCAGTACTAGGTTGTAACCTCAATATAGTGAGGTAATATCCAGCTGCTGAGAATCTGGCCCACTTACAATGATCTACCTGGCAGCCCGTATTCTGTTTTGCTGTGTCACTGCTAACTTAGCGATGCATAGAAAATCCTCATGAAAATGAAAAATATTGTACACCACTTAGTGTCAGGTGTTCAGAGGAGTAGAGAAAAGTATGTTCTTTTAACTTAGCAAAGAAAGTACAGCATTGCTATTTCTACTGTTTTTATTGTCAGCCTTTTTTTATGTCCACTGCACTGATTTAGACAGCCTTCTCTAACCCAAGATCTAGTCCTCTAGAAGAAGAAAAAAGGTGGGGGAAACTTGGCCAGTCTGAAACACATTATAGCACATGGAATAGAACTGACTCCAGGCTGCTAGTAGAATGGAAAATGTCTATATTCTGCATATAGCAGTGGGTGGGATTTGCATATAAATGATTTTTTCTGACACATCAACAGCCTCTGGATCCTCCACAGTTCTCCAGATGATGCAAGTAGTAAAACAGTAAGTCTCTAAATGATTGTTTGTAAACATACACACAGAATCATGCATATAACTTGCTCATTGTACCGTGAAATTAAATACCTCAGAGCTGGACTTGGCAGACAAGAGAATTTATGGATATGTGGAGTCAGATGCTACAAAGCTGGTATGAGGAAATAAAAGTTACAGTTCTGCATGTCATTGTTGCCATGGAGTTTCAAGACCATTCACCCCGAAGGAGTGTGTGAACAGTACTGTACTTCTATGATCTATTCTTAGAGTCTCCAACTATAAGAAGCAGCATTTAAGCTCCAAAGGTATCCAATTTGCACAGTGGTCGAATGGGCTCGTATAATGATTGGGAGGGTAAAAGGCCCTGTAAAGGACATGGGCATCTGGTGATGAGCAACATTAAAAAAAAAAACCAATCTCTCTTGCCCATTTATTACATGTAGGGGTTTTTTCAGTCTTAAATTCAGTTGACCACATTTCTGCATCAGTTTGCATTTTTAAAAAAAGTCCTTATGAAAATGTGTCAGCATTTTAGTGCACATTTCTCTATTCCTAACATACACATTGTTGTATACAATTTTGCTAAATATGCACATTTTTGCAAGCAATTTCCCCTAATATAAGGCATTTTTGTATGTTATTTTCACAAATATATGCATTTTTATTCACATTTCCCCCTATGCATTTTATACAATTTTTTTGTGTGTGAGAGAATTGCAGCACAAAATTTAGAGAAGTGTTGCAAAAGATAGCTGCATTTCAGTTTGCATATAGTTTCATGAAGTGTGAATTAGGTATATTTGTATTAATTGAAAAGTTAATTTCTCCCTTACACTCGTCCATCTACCGAAATACAGACCCACTCAGAAAGGCCAGACAGGAAGTGATTGCCATTAATGCATGAATAAGTCAGTGCCCCATCCCTTCTCTCCATGGAAGTCCTCCTAGGGGAGAGATAACGTGAGGAGCAAAGGACAGAAAGCAGAAAGCTGAACTTTCCCAGGCTCCCTGACCCCTGCTGCTGGCACAGTCCAGGGAGCATCTGCCAAAGGGGATTCCTGTGTAAACTAGACTTCTCCAACACATCCTGGCCAGAAAGGCTTAAGAAGCAAAGTCCCCCAAAGAGGTTTGCTGCAGATTCTCCACAAAGAGGCACTAACCTGTTCCTCCCAATCCTAGAGAAGCTGCGCAATTGTTTTTAAATTTTGTGATGGCGGGGGAGGGAGTGGAAGGTGAGGGATGGATGTATAAATGCATAAACACACGGATGCTACTTTATTTTTTAAGGGGCAAAACCCACCAGATACATGCCATCTTGAGAGATTTATTTATTATTTTGAAAAGATTATGCTTGCTTTTCCATAGCTTGTGCCCAATACAGCTTATAATAGAGGTGTGGGGAGTTAAGTAAAAACAAATTAGTCCAAATAGCAGAATAACATTAATATTTATTGTTTTATGGGGGTTGGGGGAGATGCTCTCTTTCATAGGGTAGAATCTTTGGTAGCTTTAAATGGAGAGGAGCTTAGGAGAGATAGCAGAGAGTCAAGGTAACTAGAATATATGATTTCTGTATTTTTACATAAAATTAAATCAGGGAGATCAAATATTATGCAACTGGCAAACAAACCCTGATTGAAAATGAACAAGCCAGCATGTTTAAAAAAAAAAAAAAAAAGACAGCTAGAGAAATCCCATGGTGGGAGATTCTGTAGAAGAAATATGAAAACACTTCCCTGCCAGCTCATAAACCCTGGGCCTTTTTCTTTGAAGTCTTGTCCAAATTAACTATGTCATCTCTAGGGTTGGCATAGTTGAAGGCTCTTTTCAGTGGTGTGTCAGGGAAACAATGGGGCTACAGAGCCTTAGTTGCCCCATTGAATCATGGGACACCCTCTTTCAGCCACCATCACCAGCAGAATGTCAGTGGCACAACATCTGCAAACCATGGAACTTTCTTCAAGCATACCAGGGTGGTGTTGGGTGGTGTAAGTGCCATCCTGCTGATGGGCAGAAACGGAAGGATCTGTCAGTTTCTCATTTTCCCCCATGTTAAATTCAGTTCTCCATATTTCTACATGAATTTGCTTTTCTTTTTTTAAATCCTCATTCACATTTTAGTGCGAGTTTCTCCTAATAAACACATTTTATATGCAGTTTCAACTACTGTACACATTTTTGCAAGCAATTTTTGATAATATAATGCATATCTGTATGTTGTTTTCACTAATATCTTCATTTTAATGCATACTTTCCCCTAAAACATTTTCTGTAAACCTTAGTTGGTTGGAGAACTGCATCTCAACATTTGAATAAATGGCTGTATTTTATAAGTGGCTGTATTTCGGTTTTCATATTGTTTCAGAAGGTGCACATATGATAGATTCACCTTTAAATGACAACTGAATCTAATTTTCTTCCCATCCCTACTCGGGGCCTTGCTGTCCACAAGCAGCTCATCAGTTACACTGATTCCTATGGCCCCTCAGTTGGCCAAATGCTAGCTGTAGGATTGCTAGCATCCAGTGTATTTATTTTTCCAAAGAAATATATGCCTGAGAAAATTTATTATTATTATTATTATTATTATTATTATTGTTGTTGTTGTTGTTATTGTTATTGTTATTATTCCCAAAAGAGCCCATGTCTCACAAGAATTTTGATTGAGCCTTTGTCTATATGTGCAGCAGAATGTGGTGGAGGTAGAGTGGACTGCACCATTTCAGGCTGCAGGTTGGGGGGCACTATTTTTTAAATAAACGAACCTTCCTACAGGTAAGAAATACCATAGCATATCAGGGAGAAGTTTTCTATACCGCCCCATTTGAAGGCATCCTATTGTATGTAAAGAGGGAAGTGAGATGTTAATAATAACCACCACAACCACGGTGTATGTGTGTGTGTTTGTTTAAATAGAGCATTCACAAATGTGATCCACCACCTTACAGCCACAGTCCATTCTACCACCTTAAGACTCTATCGGTATCATATAATTCCCATCTTCTTTTCTTTCACATGTACACCAGGTTCTATTTAGAATTGGTTCTGTGTATACTGTCATTGTGAACAATGCTACCACTTTATTCTTTCGCCTTTCTGGTGTTGGCTCTTTGTTTAGCCACCTGAGGTCACTGTGGGACCATATCTCAGAAAAAGGGTCCTTCTGGGTTTTGTTGTTTTTAAAAGATAAGCAAGCACCTTGCTAGCGGAAGAAAGAGCAATAGCAACATACTCTTTACCTCAGTTTATAAAAAAGAGGACTAACTGACGGTTGTAATTTTGATGGAGATTTACCTGTAGGCAATGCAGCAATCAAACTCACACTGTTAAGGGAAGGCTGATCGAGTTAATGAATACAATATAATTGTTCAGCACTATAAACTGAGGGTGGATTCTCATGTGTACTTGTTGAGCATATACACTAGATTTTTTTTTTTGCAACCTACTAAAATTGTGCAAATTCTCACCCCACCCCACCTGGCCCCACAGAAATGCAATTAGATCACATTTAACCAACCAAACAGCTCCTTTAAACCCAATGTGAACAGAGGCTGCTCCGAGAGGCAGTCTGTTCACATGCAGCACTATTTAAAAAGGGTTTGTGGTGAAATCAGATGATCCCTGTGGCAAGCCTCTTTTATTATTATTATTATTATTATTATTATTATTACCCACTCTTCCACCTTTCTAATTAGAGAACTTAAAAACATTTAATAAGACTTTCCCTGGAGTGTGACCCAGTCATTTTATGGAATATTATCTGTATAACTGTAAAAATAGTTTTATTGTTTTTAGAGTCTGTATCCTTTGTATTTTATTTTATTGTATGCCACTTCAGTAGCTTCTGGCTGTGAAGCAGTTTATAAATCTGTAAAATAAAATTATTAATTAATTAATTAAATTTCTATCCTGCCCTTCCTTCCAGAAAGAGCCCAAATAACAAAGTATAAAAATGCAATTCTAAAATGCAATTGAAGCAGTCATATAGTATTAAAGGCATCAGTTTAAGACGCAAAAGACTATTATGATGAAGATGAAAGCAATACTTGCCCAAGACATTTTGCTGCCTAATGCAGAACCAAATGGCAGTCATTTTTCCCTGCCTATAGCAAAGCCCAAATGGTGCCCATCCCGTCAGAGCCAAGACTTTAATACAATCACAGTTCATCATTTCAGACATTAATTCCTACCTTCATCTATCTCCTCTCATATATAATGCAAGGGTCAGCCCTGACTAACACGGAGGTACTAGCAAGCCTTAAACAGTGAAACATTAAAACAATTTCTGTTAAAAGGGGGGGGTGCAACTCTCTTGGGAAGGTGTTCCAGAACTATGGAATAGCCACTAAGAAGGTCCTGTCCCTCATGCTCACTTGATGAACACCACACAAGCAAGAGCACAGAGAGAAATGCCTCTGAGGCAGGTCTCAAGGGCAGATCTGTGTAGAATAAGTGGTTACTGAGGTAACCTGGTCCCAGAACATTTAGGGCTGGACTAGAGGCCAATACCAGCACTTAGACTGAGCTCAGAAACAAATAAGTTACCATGCAGCTGGTGTTGGATCAAAGCTATATCTCCCAATCTGCAAGCACCGAACAAAGATCTGGTGACACATGCATACTTTCCAACAGTTTCCTGAAGGAAACCAGTGCACTGGGAGGAAGTGTGGCAAAGCTGAATGGTGGCTGATCGTTGCTTCCAAAGGTGGCTTCCCCACCAGGTGAGATGAAGCAAACACTAGTAGTGATTTCTAAACGCTGTAGCTCCTCCTGTTCGCTCTCCTCAACCTGCTTCTCTGTCCCTTGGTTCAGGAACAGAGGAATATTTGTGTTGTGGAGGAGCAACCTCTCTCCCCTTCCCTCCACCATCCAGATTGTGCCTCATGTGGCTCAGAAGCACCATGTGGATAATTCTCCCTCCTTAAAACAAGGGGGAGGGAGGAGCAGAAGATCACCTACTGGATTTTATGTGGAAGTATGAATCTGGTTGGAAAGTAGCAATGTTGCCATAATTGCTGTGTTGTATGTTTTGGTGCTGCATTCCTGTACTGACTACTGGAATAAAGTTTCATGCCAAACCCAGTTTTCGAGAGCCAGGAGAATATCTGAGGCTATAATCTTCTGCCCATTTAGCTGGGAGTAAGCCCCATTGAACTCAATGTGTAGGATTGAACTGTAAATTGAGGATTTGCTGAATATGATCAACCCCATGTCTTCTAATAATAAAACCCATATGATTTAGGTAAATTTGAGTTTGAAATATTCTTTCTACCCTCAAGGTCAATACTTGTGGGGACATTCCTGGGGGGCACATGCCAGTGGTGGTTGGGGAAGAGGAAAAAGTGGGTGGAACAGTGGATTTAACTTTCACCTATGTATAGTAGGTTTCATGCTAGCCACGCAAAAACCAGATGTACACACACACACACACACCTTTCCATCCAGGAAAGCAAGAGGAATTATCACTGTTCAAGGACACATTCCAGCCAATCAAAAGCCCTTGAGGAGAAGCAGAACAGGGTTGGTAAGTGATGTGGCCTGGGGAGAGGCTTGGCCTAGGATATTCCTGAGGTCTTGACAGAGAGGCATCTGGGCCTGAAGTCCCCCACCCCTGCTGTAGCACATATCTTGCAGCCATTCTTCATTACAACCACTTTGCAGTAACTGGCATACTCTTCTGGAGCCCTACCTCACTTTGGTGTAATTTGTGCTTGGTTTGGGTTGATAATGGCATTTCACATTTTCAATAGCTTCATTTAACATGTTGCAGAATGTGTTGCTAACTGGAAGGAACTTCTTTTGCCACTTTGAAGGAACTACATCCAGTTTTGGGGCTTTACCGTGTCCCAAAGACACCACAAGACTGCAACTCCCATCATCCTTGACTATTGCCTAGGCTAGCTGGGTTTAGTGGAGGCACCATGTTGGTTATCCTAGGCTTACAGGTGTATGATCCTGGATTGTTAGTGGGCCAATGAAACAGTCCTTAATACTGGCAAGACAGCTATTAGCAGTGAAAAATAGTCTTAACCACAAATACTGTTGGTTTAAAAGTATGACCTTTTAATATTCTCCATACATTTCTAAGCCCTTACTTTACTGCATAGCTTTTCAGTATTTCTCTAGCATTAGACCTTGAATGATAAGTACAGTCTAGTATCGGGTTAAGAACTTCACTGAATTCCCTTCCTACTATAAAAGAATTCAAATTATTTTTATTATATTGTTAAAAGCATGCATGACAGAAGTGGAGTGACTTGGAGTGTGTCAAGTAGCACTCCATCTCTGGAATAATCTCCCAAGGGAGACTTACCTCGTGCCTACTCACACTGATAAAGCAAACACTTCGTTCCTCCAGGCTTTTAAATTCCTTATTTTACGTTACTCTTTTTAAAAAACTCTTAAGGTTTTATGCTGCTGAGTCTTTTGTTGTTTTAGTATTATTTTAGATTTTGTATTTTTATAGTTTTTACTGAAATATGAAATTATTGAATAGCAGGGTGTAAATCCTTAATAATAAACAAACACTGACAATAGTAATTGGTGCACCATTTACAGTACTATTGCCATTTGGACCCTGTTTTCACTACAAACTTGCACAACTGAACACTTTTTGAACAAGACAGTTGCTCATATCACATGCCCACTCTTTATCTATCTATCTATCTATCTATCTATCTATCTATCTATCTATCTATCTATCTATCTATCTATCTATCTATCTATCTATCTATCTATCTATCTATCTATCTATCTATCTATCTATCTATCTATCTATCTATCTATCTATCTATCTATCTATCTATCTATCTATCTATCTAATCTGTCTGTCTGTCTGTCTGTCTATTCTAATTGTGTGTATGTATTTCCAATAAGACTGCACTGTCTACTTTCAACTGCCTAACAGGTTAAGAATGCAAATAATCCCATGACACTCCAGTTTATTAGTTGTAGTGCTGATCTATACTATACATTTAAAGCACATTACTTCCTCCCAAGAAAACTGGGAACTGTGGTTTCTCTCTCAGAGAACTACAAATTCTGAATGTCCTTAAACAAACTACACGTCCCATGATTGTTTGGGTCAAGCCACATGCTTTAAATGTGTGTTGGGTGTGCTTTAAATGTATGGTGTGAACTTGCCCTAATATTCTCTACAGGAAGGGGTCATAGCCCAGTGGGAGATCACATGATTTGCATGTGGAAGGTCCCAGGTTCCATCCAGGTAGGGCTGGAAAAGACTTCTGTCAGAAACCTGAAGAGCCACTGCCAGTCAGTGTAAACAATATTCAGATGGATGGACCAATGCTCTGACTCAATATAAGACAGTATTATTGGTTAGGTCCTATCCATCGGCTTTTATATTCATTTATTTCTCAAAGTGCCAGTTTTCATGTCAAGATCTCTCTCTGTTACAAAGCAATTCTCCTCCCCATCTCATTCAGACACTGCTGAAGTTAGGGTTACCAGATCTCTGGGGTTTGTCCAGAGACTCCGGTTTTGGGGGGTCCTTTCTGGGTCTCCAGGTGAGTCACCTTAATCTCCGGACTCTCAGCTTTCATTTTTTTTAAAAAGTAAGTTTCTAGGCAGTCTAGTTCAAGAAATATACATGAAAATATCAGCCGCCCCCCACAACTTCTGTTAGAAGCCAGCTGCTCTAATCCCCACCCTTTCAAGTTTTTAGCCAGTAAGTGAAGTCAGGGTTGTGATTGACAAGAGATTTGCTGACCTCCAGGCAAGAGCCAGAACTCACTGCAAATCTTGAAAACAGTTTCTTTTTCCTGTTTGTGTGCACATCAGAAATTGAGTGAGTGTATAATATACTTTTCTAATTATAAGGAGTCAAACAAATTTACATTTTACTGGGTTGTTGAAGAGGGCAGTTTATTTGTCTAAGTCATAGCCTGTTTTGAAAACCTTCCCAATATGAAGCTTTAATCCTATACCCACTTCTCTGGGAGTAAAGCTGCAATGCTAATCCCACATAACTGGGAGTAAACCGCATTGAATTCAGTAGGGCTTACTTTTGAGTAGACATGGTTAGGATTGTGCTGTAAATCAATGGGACTTTTGAGTGAACATAGTAAAGGATTGTGTTATAAATTTTTCTCTCCCCCTCCAATTTATTTTAAAGCAACTAGGCAGGACTTAGAATTATTACTAGAATTAGAATTTCTTACCCACCTTCACCCAAAGGTCAATGCTTTTATTTGGTAGGAAACTAATACTATTTTTTTTACAAAAAGTTCTGCAGTGACCAAGTGGTTTTGACAATAAATTATTATATAAGGTATATGTATTTTTACATCTCCAGTGTGTGTATATATGGAATCTTTTCAACAACTCTCTGAGGTAGGGTTGGAAACCAAAGCAGCTTACAAAAGAAATAAAGCCATTCAAAATCCAGTAACCATAAAACAGGTATAAAACCTCTTGCTTGGTCTGGTCATGGTCCCCCTCCATTGTTTTCACCCTGAGAAGCAGATTAGGCTGAGAGATGGTGCATAGCCTATGGTCACCAAGTAAACCTTGCAGGTGATTTCCATTTTTAAAAATAATTAAAATTATTTATATGCAGGCAAAGTTTATGACCCCCTCTATGATGCACACCTTAATGTGATGAGGGGGTTTGAGGGTGTCAAAGAAGCTGAGAACAATGCCATTCAGGAGTCTAGACCAAGAGGCTAGACTCCTAGCAGGGTCACCCAAGGCGAAATGGTCAAAGCTGAGACTCCAGACTAAGATGCATCCAGAGGTGGTTTACAATTGCCTTCCTCTGAGTCTGGATGCATCTTAGTCTGGAGTCTCAGCTTTGACCATTCCGCCTTGGGTGACCTCTTACCATGAAAACCCTATGAATAGACTATCCAAAATGCAACACGCGATAGTGATGGAATATGAGAGCCCCAGGTCAGATGGCACTCAGTGAGCTACTGGGGAAGAACAACGGACAAGTACAAGTAGCGCTGTGACTAATGACGCCACTTGGTCAAAGCCAAAAGGAAGTCCAGAGGCTGATGTGCACAGATGCAAAAGGAGAATCTGGAATTGTACAACGTACACAATAGGAACATGGAATGTGAGAAGCATGAACCAGGGAAAGTTAGAAATTGTCAAGCAAGAAATGGAATGTATCAATATTATAATACTTGGCATGAGTGAATTAAAATGGAAGGGAATGGGACACTTTCAATCAGGCAAGTACAAAATATTTTATGCAGGAAATTATAAATTAAGAAGAAATGGGGTTCTCTAATAGTGAGAAGTGATGTAGCAAAAGCAATTAGGAGCTACAACACAAGGTCTGAGCAAGTGATATCAATGAGACTTAACGGGAAACCTCTCAGTATAACCATCATACAAGTCTATGCTCCAACGGAAAACACAGAAGAAGAAGAAATGGAAAGATTTAATGGAGAAGTACAGGAAGAAATTGATCACACGCTAAAACAGGATGCTCTGATAATCATGGGGGACTGGAATGCAAAAGTAGGGAACAGAGAAGTAGGAATTGTGGGGACTGAGGCTTAGGAAATGGAAATGGAGAAAGACTTATTGAATTCTGTGAAGCCAATAATTTGTTTCTTGCAAACACATTTTTGACTGTACATGTGGACATCACCAAATGGTCAATATAGGAATCAAATTGATCATATAATTGGAAGCAGAAGATGGAGAAGTTCCATACTTTCTGTGAAAACAAGACCGGGAGCAGAATGTAGTACAGATCATGAACTGGTAATATTGAAAATCAGAGTTAAGCAAAGAACAACAACAAAGCAATCATAATGCCAAAATACAATCTAAATAATACACTTAGTCCCTTAGTAAGTGTGTTTAGAATTGCAGCTTTCAGGGGCATCCATCTTTACTCCTGAGTGCTCCCATCTAACAACAACACTAGGCTCCTTTCTTGCTACAATGCCCTTCTGGTGACTAGCCTGGCCTGAGGGCACTTAAATCCTTCTTGCCAGAGGCAAGTAGGCTAGATTAAATGTTCCCTACCCAGGCTCCCTAAAAAGGTGAGAAGGAATGATCCCGTCACTTCAGCTGGACCTGGGAACACCTTCATTTAGCTAAGATTTCTATCTTAATTTCCAATTGGAGATTTGTTTGTTTGTTTGTTTGAGTGGTATACTCCAAGCAATTGTGGTTGATGCTTAACATATAATGCTTAATTACATCACTAGGGCCCCACCCCTGTGACATCACTAGGGTCCAGCCCTGAATTCTCAGGGTTTGGGATGCTTCTGATCTGGCAACCCTAGCTGAAGTCTGTCTACAAAACCAGGTCTGCATAGTCCTGAACAGGCACAGATAACAGACAATGAGTCTGGGAAGAAAGCCAACATGTCCGGAGATGGAACTCCATAAAAGGACAGTTAATTGTTTGAGAACTTACTGCGAGGTCTTAGTAGGACTCAGCAAGATCTAGTCCCCAGTACTCAGAAGAACTTGAGAGGCTCTAGTTAAACACACCTTTTGATAAGAAAATGTATAGAAAGGGCAAACAACCAGTGGTCTTGACCAGTGATTTTTAGCACTGGTCAAAGCAAGAAGCATGTGTCCCAATTCATGCCATCTGATGGTGAGAAGTATTATTGTATGTTTTTGTATTTTCAAATACTTTGCAACTCTGTCTTAGTAAGACTTTGAGCTTGGACTCGGTTTTTCCAACAGTGTAACCTTATACATTCTGTAACTTGGTTTTATACTTTAAAATTTATAGTTTCCATACTTTATATATTGATTGTATACTGCAATATACCTGCTTCTGATATGTATTTCTGATTCTGATATGTTGGCCAAGGCTAACTAGAGTGCATTTAATAGAGGTAGTGTGTAAGACATGCATAAATAGAACATTATAAGGATATTCCACTGTCAGATCCCATTTATTTTCCTGTTATCTGCCTAGACCCACAAACATGTGGGAGGGAACATCAACCATTAGCCTGCCTGTTCAGATGACTGCTGTCGTGAAACTGTAAGCTTAGGTGAACTTGATGTCTGACATTCAGGATTCTGAAGAGCCAATGGACAAAGGTGAGAAAGCAAGAATCCTCAATCCTGTGCATTCACAAGCAACACACCGTCTTGCTGGTTTCAACAGCTTTCTATGTTCCATATAAGAGGTAATGAAGTTAAATGTGTTACAGATAGGGACAGAAGAATCTGTCAGCTTCAGTTCTCTGTTTCTCATTGTTCCAATCCTAAATTCATTTTCTCACATTTCTGCTGCAATTTGTGATTTTTAAAAAAATCATCAGGAAATTCCTTCAGCATGTTAGTGCAAATTTCTCCTAATAAAAATATTTTATATGCAGTTTTGACTAATATACAGATTTTTGCAAGTGATTTCCCCTAACAATGTATTTTGTATGTTGTTTTCACAAATATATTCATTTTTATGCATGCTTTTTCCTAATATATGCATTTTTGTAGACTTTATTGGGTTGGGGAACTGCATCATGACATTTGGATCAGTGTGAAATTTGAAGGATGGCTGTGTTTTGGTTCTTCTATTATTTTGGAAAATGCAGATATGATAGATACACCTTTAAATGCAAATTGAATTGAATTTCTCCTGCATACCTAGTTGCAAATCTGCAACAAAACCAGACTACTGCTATTTGCACTTAAACAAAAGGAATAAAGTAGAGGTGTTGCTCTAGGTGTTCTAAGTTTTTTCCTCTCACAGTGGGTGGTGTCATCTAACAATAAAAATAACTTGAAATTCCAGTCTAAACAAATCAGTTATAAGTATAAAAGAAGGGTCAACAAGAGCAAATCAAGCATGAGAAATCTCTCAGTTATTATACTTTAATGTTTGCATGAGCTTTAGAGGAAAGATGAGAATGAAATCAAACACAAATCTGCCCTGGTTTAGCTAATTAATTACAGAGAAGAATGAACTCTCTTCATTACTGCATTTGTTATTAAAGATAAATGTTGGAAATACTGCTAATCTGGGTCACATAATTTAATCAGTATGCAAGCCTTAAGCAGGCACTCTTTGATTTCCTCAAGTCTCTCTGTTGCTTATTCTTCATAGCTAAAATAACAAAAAAGAGTCGTGGCACCTTAAAGACTAACAGATTTATTATGGCATCAGCTTTTGTGGACTAGCTTGTAGCTTATTTGAGCCTAGGCTCAACTGTACTCAGCCTGGGAACCTCCTCACCTCAGTGCCAGAATTCAGCTCCTGAATGTGCAAAGTAGTCTTTTGACATGATTTCATTTATCCCTATGGCACAGACTGGAGTACTTTGCATGGCTGAGGAAAGAGCCTACCTTAAGGTAGAGCAGAAAGGAATCTGCTTCCAAATTGTCCTCTGCTGATGTTGGTGTTGCATATTCTCCTGATAGTTCTCTGAATTCTAGAATATTTACTAAATAGTATCTGAATATTTGATACCTGTATTTAACACCCCAATGGCATTCCATGTCAATATTTGATAGGATAAGATGGCACTCCTCTGTTTCACATACAGAAGCTGATTGGACTGGCAATTGAATCTTACATCAACACTGTAGATGGGACAGCCTCTTCAAATACATCTGAGGGCAGCAGACTAGCTTAAGGTGCGCAAGCCAGATCATGTCACATATACAGCTCTGTCCTCTAACACCTTGGTGGCACTCAGCGTCACTTTGCCTGCTTGCTGCTCACTACATGCTCAAATAAATGCTTCATTATAGCAGCAGCAACATCAATATGTGTCATGTGAACAGAGCAATGTATGCACATGTACAATGTATGTGCTGAAGTAGGTGGCCTGCGTTGGCTGCATCTCTGCCTGCTTGCTTGGTCAGGGACGTCTTCCAACAGTGTTGTCTGTGACATGTTGTGAGAAGGTAACTAGGAAAGATTAGCAACAACAAGCAAATATTGCTATTGCTGGGGGACTGGATATAGGTATGGATATAGCCAAGGGGCTCTGAAAAAATGCTGGGGTGGCTACTGCTGCTTGAGTTGAATGGCAGATTTGATACGTTCTAGGGTGCGCATTCAGTTTATGTTGAGCTTCACCATTGCCCACTGCAAACCAAGAGTTCATGTTGGAATACATAATGCATTATAGGAGCATTTTACCTGAAAGCAATGATCCCTGCATTTCCCATTTTATGGGATGCTTCTCCAGAGAGGTCCACCTGGCACCATGGTAGCTGAGTTTTAGGGGCCAGGCAAAGGTCTTTTTATGTGCCTGAGCATTTTCATGAACATTTGAACCCTGATTGCTGGCTGTTTCACAGTTGTATTTGACAGCTGGCAGCTCATGAAGTTTCATAGTTGAAACCATCATGAGATGCTAACCCTATGCCCACTGAATTGGGGTTAAGCTCCACTGAACTAAATGTGAGTGGAAGAGCATTCCACAGGACTGGGGCAATAACAACGAAGGCTCAGTTTCATGTTGACATCAAATGAGCCTCACCAACTCGGGGGGGGGGGGAACCAGTGACACTCCTAAAGATGATCCCAGAGACTGAGATGAGATGTAAGGGTTCAGGCGGTCCCTAAGGAAATGTGAACTCTTTCACAGATTTCACTGCTGAAACGTCATCTAGCACAAAATAGTTAGACTCAGTTTCAGAAGCTATCGAGTCAGTGCCATGGAACCAAAAGGGATATTATATACACTGCAAATATATTTAGGCTTTATTCCTGTTTAGCCATGGGAATTGTAGTTTGATGCGGGAATTGTTAGAATTCTTAATCTCCCCCTCTACAATTCCTAGAGTCTATTCTTCTGGGAAGGGGGAATGGCTATTAAACTAGTTTAAATCTGTAGTGTAAATATGCTCTTAAGCTCTTGACTTCTGTTTTAGCTATTACTATTTTTCTGTACACCCCAAAGGCTGGATGAAAAAAGATTTTGTGCATGTACAGAAAGGAAGATTGGTGCATGCAGCTGATCCAATGACACATAGACATGTGCATTTGGTTCCTATTAAATATCATTAATCTATTAGATGCAGAATCAGATGTACAGTCCCACTGAGGACACTACTCACACACTGTATATAAATATTTTCCATGGAAGTCGTTTTCTGAAATAATATCCATACCTTCCTGGTGACTACCCCACATGCAAATTGCAGGTATGGGGCTACAGATCCAGACTGGGACTGCAATGGGGTGGGGCAAAAGGCTAAAATCCTACTATCCCTATCCCAGGGTCCTGATCTATATAGTACCCCCCCTTTGCTGAATATTTCTTCCAAAAAAATCCTGCACTCAAGGGCATATCATGTGATTAACATCACCTGTAATTTGGCCCAGGCTGCAAGCCTGTACCCACCTTCCTGGGAGTAAACTATTGAACTCAATACAGCTTATTTCTGAGCAGACATGTGAAGGATTACATTGCATTTAAAAAAAAAAATCATTTAGGAACCAGAAGTATCTTTTAATCTAATGCCTTCCCATTAAACTGTAGTCATCTCTGTTTTCATTGTTATAGCTGTCCTTAACAAATAAATAAGTAAATAATACATAAATAAGACCATATTATGTACCCTGCTACAGGAGTCTGTATACTTACATCCTAGAGTTAGAAAATGGGTCCCTAATTGATTGTGACTCACAAAAAACACCACCACCCTATTTCAGTCCCATTTTAGGGCAGGGACTGCATTGCTTGAGGTCAGACAGGTTAATGATAGTGTCAGGAACCGAAACCACAAGTCTGATTTTGTGAGCACTAGAAAACACAGTTCCAAGAACAAAGAAGAAAATAACTTCGTCATCTTCCCTTATGCATTGTGAATTGGCTTGGAGCCCACCCCCTTTCTAACTCAAATACAGCAAAAAACAGAGCATCCTCAATAAGAGGAGATGATGACTTTCATTGTTCCAACCAATATTTGAGCTTTTGAGCTGTACAGAATCCTTCTTGAGGGGTAGCAGCTTGAAAGAAAATCAATCAATCAATAGTTTTTTTTAAAAAAAATTGCCCCCCAAGCCATATGCAGTGTGCAGAGGCATCTTAGAGAGCACAGAAGAGGGACTCGTGGTAACAGCACATTACCCCCTTTCTGTTAATGGGAAGGGCTCTCGATTGGAGCTCTTCCAGTCCTGAAGTCAACCTTGTAGAAAGCTAGCTACACTGGGTGGACTGGTACCTCTTCCGTGTTGTAACTTCTACATTTCCAGTTTTGTGCTATAGTGCTAAATCAAATATAGGGCAATGCCATCTGAGAGCATGCACAGGGCATCCAGTCCTCCCATACATGTGCCGATCCTCTGGATAGGTCACAAGGAATCAGGGATGGAAATTTATGTCAATTTTGGTTCTCTCAGTTTCTCATTTTTCCAATCTTAAACTCAGTTCACATTTTTGCAGCAATTTGTGATTTTTTTTAAAAAAAATCCTCCTGAAAAATGTATACATTTTTGCAAGCAATTTCCTGTTATATAATGCAGTTTTGTATGCTATTTTCACTCATATATTCATTTTTATGCACATTTCCCCCTAACATATGCATTTTTGTAAACATTGTTTAGTTGGCGAACTGTATTACAAAACTCACATAACTGCAAGTTTCAAAGGATGGCTGTGTTTCAGGTCTCATATTTTTCCAGAAGGTGCAGACTTGAAAGATTCGGCTTGAAATGTGAACTTAATCAAATTTCGCACCCATCCCTACAAGGAACACACACTAGAGTAGGGATTATTTATTTTATTTATTTAGTTTAATTTATATACCACCCTAAGCCCGAAGGCTCTCTGGGCGGTGTACAAAAAGATAAAAACAAGCACAATATATAAATACAATAAATACAATAAATCAAAAAACAAAACAAACAAACAATAACGAACCAAACAACATCCAAAATACGGAAATGCTGTTTAAAATACACTTTAAAATGCCTGGGAGTATAAAAAGGTTTTCACCTGGCGCCGAAAAGATAGCAGCGTCGGCGCCAGGCACACCTCATCAGTAAAACTGTTCCACAGTTCGGGGGCCACCACTGAAAAGGTCCTGGTTCTAGTCATCACCCTCCGAGCCTCTCGATGGGATGGTACTCTGAGGAGGGCCTTAGATGTTGAGCATAGTGTACGGGTAGGTTCATATTGGGAGAGGCGTTCCACCAGGTATTGTGGTCCCATGCCGTGTAGGGCTTTATAGGTCAAAACCAGCACTTTGAATCTAGCCCGGAAACAAATAGGAAGCCAGTGCAGATGGGCCAGAACAGGTGTTATATGAGCGGACCTTCTGGGCCGCGTCAACAATCTGGCCGCTGCATTCTGGACTAGCTGTAGTTTCCGAACAGTCTTCAAGGGCAGCCCCACGTAGAGCGCGTTGCAGTAGTCCAATCTAGAAGTTACCAGAGCATGAACAACTGAAGCGAGGTCATCACTGTCCAGATAGGGACGTAGCTGGGCTACCAATAGAAGATGGTAAAAAGCATTCCGTGCCACCGAGGCCACCTGGGCCTCAAGAGACAGGGAAGGATCGAAAAGAACTCCCAAGCTACGAACCTGTTCCTTCAAGGGGAGTGTAACCCCATCAAGAACAGGATGAACATCCTCCATCTGAGCAGAGAAGGCACTCACCAACAGCGTCTCAGTCTTGTCTGGATTGAGCTTCAGTCTGTTAGCTCCCATCCAGTCCATTATCGCGGCCAGGCAACGGTTTAGCACGTTAACAGCCTCACTTGAGGAGGATGAAAAGGAGAAATAGAGCTGCGTGTCATCAGCATACTGATGGCAATGCACCCCAAAACTCCTGATGACCGCACCCAGCGGCTTCATGTAGATGTTGAAAAGCATGGGGGACAGTACCGATCCCTGCGGGACTCCACAATGGAGAGTCCAGGGTATCGAGCAATGTTCCCCAAGCACTACCTTCTGGTGTCGACCCACCAAGTAGGAGCGGAGCCACTGCCAAGCAGTACCCCCAACTCCCAACTCCGTGAGTCTTCCCAGAAGGATACCATGGTCGATGGTATCAAAAGCCGCTGAGAGATCAAGGAGAATCAACAGAGTCACACTCCCCATGTCCCTCTCCCGACAAAGGTCATCGTACAGGGCGACCAAGGCTGTTTCAGTGCCAAAACCGGGCCTAAAACCGGATTGAAATGGATCAAGATAATCAGTGTCATCCAAGAGCCCCTGGAGCTGGCCGGCAACCACCCGTTCCAGTACCTTGCCCAAGAACGGAGCATTTGCCACAGGTCTATAGTTGTTCAGGTTATCTGGGTCCAAAGAGGATTTCTTCAGGAGCGGTCTCACTACCGCCTCTTTTAGGCAGTCAGGGACCACTCCCTCTCTCAAAGAGGCATTTATTATCTCCTTGGCCCAGCCGGCGGTTCCGGTCCTGCCAGCTTTCACCAGCCAAGAGGGGCAAGGGTCCAGAACAGATGTGGTCGCCTGCACCAGTCCAAGGATCTTGTCAACATCCTCAAGCTGTACAGACTGAAACTCATCCAATAAATAAGGACAAGACCGCGTTCTGGATGCTTTGTTGGAACTCACTGTCATAACATTGGAGTCTAAGTCCTGGCGAATGCATGCGATCTTATCCTGGAAGTGCCTCGCGAACTCATCACAGCGGGCTACAGATGAATCCATAATATCCCGAGGGCCAGAATGTAAAAGCCCTCGTACAATTTTAAAGAGCTCCGCCGGGCGGGATAGAGATGCCTTAATTGTGGCAGCAAAATATCTCTTTTTTGCTGCCCTCACCGCTACTATATACCGCTTAGAAGAAGCACTTACCAAAGCATAATTGCATTCGTCAGGAGTTCGCCTCCATCTGCACTCAAGCCTCCTCCTGTCTTGCTTCATCACTCTCAGCTCCACGGTATACCATGGAGCTGTATGAGCTCTACATAGGAGGGGGCGCATGGGAGCGATCGTGTCAACCGCCCGGGTCAGCTCCATATTCCACAATCCAACCAGGGCTTCGACAGGAGCGCCAGTCTTCTCAGTCGGAAAATCCCCCAGAGCCCTTTGGAAACCCTCAGGATCCATTAGTCTCCAGGGGCGGACCAATTTAATAGGTCCCCCACCCTTGCAGAGGGAAAGGGTCGCTGTGAGCCTAAACTTCAGCAAGCGGTGATCTGTCCATGACAATGGGGTAGATGACAAATCCCCAACCGCCAGATCACCATCTCTATGCCCAGTGGCGAAGATCAAATCAAGAGTATGTCCCGACACATGCGTTGGGCCGGTAACAACCTGAGACAGCCCCATGGTTGTCATGGAGGCCATGAAGTCCTGAGCCGCCCCAGATAAAGCAGTCTCGGCATGGACGTTGAAGTCCCCGAGTACCAAAAGTCTAGGGGACTGCAACAGTACCTCCGAGACTACCTCTGTCAGCTCAGTTAGGGAATTTGTTGGGCAGCAGGGTGGGCGGTACACCAACAAAATTCCCAGTCTGTCTCTCTGGCCCAACACAAGGTGGAGACACTCTAAACCAGTCGTCACCTGGACAGGGTGCTTGGTGAGTGAGAAAGAACTCCTATAGACCACAGCAACCCCACCTCCCTGTCCTTCGGTTCTACCATGATGCTGAACCGCATACCCAGGTGGGCAGAGCTGGGAAAGAGCAACGCCTCCCTGATCGCCCACCCAGGTCTCAGTTATACACGCCAGGTCGGCAGCCTCGTCCACAATTAAATCATGGACAAGGGTGTCAGGCCCAGGATGTGACTCAGGAAGCAGACCAGAGGTTGTAGTTAATTCGTGTTTTATTAGGGTAATGTCCAAACAAAGACTGCGCTTTCTCATGAAGCAATACA
This sequence comes from Rhineura floridana, assembly GCF_030035675.1. Lineage (NCBI taxonomy): Eukaryota > Metazoa > Chordata > Lepidosauria > Squamata > Rhineuridae > Rhineura > Rhineura floridana. The sequence continues at coordinate 210,274,843 of NC_084480.1, forward strand.
AGGATACAGGTCCTGCGACATTGGGAGAAAGTTGACAGAGCAAGGGGCTGCTTCCCGCCTGTTCTTTAAGAAGGGGCTAAACGGGCGCGCAACCTTTCGCTCCTCCTTAACTCCCCCTCAGGTACTGCCCGCCTTCCCCCCTTCTCTCCTGTCTTTCCAACCGTCTGCGTGTGCGTGGTGAGGGGGGAGGCATCACCTCCTCCTCTTCTGAAGTGTCCGATTCCACTATGGGTGATAAAGAAGGAGCTGAGAGTAAACCATCTCTCCGCCTTTCTGCTGTGATCAGCCCCCCCTCTTGCTCTGAGCTGCGGAGAAGGGAGGGCCTGGGAATGTCTGGGGGGGATTCTAAAACTTCAAGGCTCTCAGGCTCCCCGTTGCTAGGCGACCCTATCTCTGGCATGTCCTCTGTTTCGGCTTCGCTCCACAGAGGGTGAGTTCCTCCCTCCTCCCTCTGCCAGCCATCTGAATCTTCTTCCAACCCCCCAGGAGCCCAGCTCATCCTCCCGACACCATCCCCCTTCTCAAGCTGTGCCCCCCTCCCCCTGTCTGGTTTGGGGCGTTGAGAACAACGTTGATGGAAAAGTTTTACTAACTCTGGAGCATGTACATCATCTGCATTTTCCCATGATCTGTCAGCCACCCCATAGCCCTTCCAGTGAATCAAATACTGCAGCTTGTGGCGTCGGATCCTGGAATCCAAGATTTCCTCAACTTCAAACTCAAGCTGCTCATTTATCAGGAGTGGGGATCCAGGAGGCTCCTCCGGCTGCAGCTCACTGGGAGGGGCAGCTTTCGTCAAGAGGGATCGATGGAACACAGGATGTATTTTAAACGTGTCAGGTAGCTTCAGCCGGTACGCCACGGGATTAATTTGAGTTTCTATTTCGAAAGGACCCACCCTTTTGTCTTGTAATTTTCTACAGTTGCCCGGCGTCTGGAGGAAACGGGTGGACAGCCATACCTGGTCTCCTGGTTGAAGGGGGGGGGCCCTCCTTCCTGTGCAGGTCAGCAACTCGCTTGTACTCTGTTTTGGCTTCGTTTAACTTCTGTTTCAGTGTTTGTTGCACCGCTTGCAATTCTTTTAGGAAGTTCTCAGCTGCCGGCACCAGCATTCCTTCTGAGCTGCTTGGAAAGACTTTAGGATGGAATCCATAATTCGCAAAGAATGGGGTTTGTTGAGTGCTGGAGTGTAGAGAATTGTTGTAGGCGAACTCTGCAAAATGCAAATAAGATACCCAGTCAATCTGTTGATAGGACACATAACTTCTTAGATAACTTTCCAAAACGGCGTTCAAGCGTTCCGTTTGCCCATCTGTCTGGGGGTGATGGGCGGAGGAGAGTTTTAATTCCGTCTGCAGCTGTTTCCACATTGCTCTCCAAAATTTGGTTGTGAACTGAGTTCCTCGGTCTGAGACTACACTGTTTGGCAACCCATGCAGTCGGTAGACTTCTTTTATGAATAACTTGGCCGTTTCCTTAGCCTCTAAGGCCCCTGCACAAGGGAGGAAATGCGCCATTTTGGTGAGTAGATCTACCACGACTAAAACGGTTGTCATTCCTTGGGATTTGGGCAGATCAGTTATAAAATCCATGGAGAGATCCTTCCAGGGTTCATGTGGGACAGGTAGCGGTTGTAACAGTCCTGCTGGTTTCCCTGTTTGTGTTTTTGTCCGCAGACAGACAGAGCAGGACTTTACATAGCTTTCAATATCCCTACGCATTTTAGGCCACCAGAAGTCCTTGGCCACGTTCTGAATGGTCTTGTAAATCCCAAAGTGTCCCGCTGTGATGGAATCATGGCACTGGCGTAGGATTCTGAGCCTTAATTCTCCTTCTGGCACATATCTGGCTGTTTTGAACCATAATAGTCCATTCCTCCAGTGAAAAGTTACTTCTGAGTCTTGACTTTGTCCCGTCTCCTGCCCATATTTGAGTACGTCTGCATCTTCTTGTTGTGCCTTTTTGAGTTCCTCTTCCCACGAAGACTGGCATGATCCCAACATTAATTTCTCTGGCGGGATCACGTACTGAGGCTGGTCCTCGGATTCACTTTCTTTGTACTGTGGCTGTCTGGATAAGGCATCAGCTCTCTGGTTTTTGGCTTGGGCTTGGTAAGTGATCTTGAAGTTAAACCTGGTGAAGAACTGGGACCATCTTATTTGTCTCTGGTTCAGCTTTCTGGCAGTTTGGAGGCTTTCCAGGTTCTTGTGGTCAGAGCGCACTTTGATCTGATGAGGGGCCCCCTCTAGGTATTGTCTCCAGTTTTCAAAAGAGTCCTTGATGGCCAGCAGCTCCTTCTCCCAAACTGTGTAATTCTTCTCTGCAGGCTTTAACTTCCGAGAGAAGTACGCACAGGGGTGCAGCTCCTTTCCTTCTTGGTCTAATTGCAGAAGGACACCCCCCCAATAGCAAAATCTGAAGCATCTGCTTCCACGATGAAAGGTCGGGTCGGGTCAGCAAAGTGCAGAATGGGCTCGGAAGCGAACCTTCTCTTCAGCTCCTCAAAGGCCTGGGTGGTGTTCTCTGTCCATTGAAACTTCTTCTTTCCCCTTAAGCAGTCAGTCAGAGGAGCTGTCAATTTGGAAAACCCTGGAATGAACTTTCTGTAATAATTGGCAAACCCCAAAAACCGTTGTACATCCTTTTTGGTGACAGCTTGGCCCCAGTCCAATATACAGCTTACTTTCCCTGGGTCCATCTCCACGCCTTCCGCTGAGATTCGATATCCAAGGAAGTCTAGAGACTTGAGGTCAAATCCACATTTCTCTAATTTAGCATACAGGTGATTTTCGCTCAGTCTCTTCAACACCGTCTTCACATGCTGGTCGTGGTCTTCCTGGTTCTTTGAGAACACCAGGATATCATCTAAGTAACAGATTACATACGTGTCCAACAAGTCTCTAAACACGTCGTTCATGAATTTTTGAAAAATTCCTGGCCTTCCACAAAGCCCGAATGGCATGACCAGGTATTCATACTGTCCGTAAGCGGTCAAGAACCCTGTTTTCCATTCATCTCCCTGCTTCATCCTGATCAGATTGTACGCTCCTCTCAAATCCAACTTCGTGAAGATTTTTGCAGAGCGCAGTCGGTCTGAGATCAGGGGCAGCGGGTAGCTGTTGGGGATGGTGATCTGGTTCAATGCGCGATAGTCGTTACAGGGTCTGAGTTCTCCCCCCTTCTATTTCACAAACAATAGTGGCGCTCCAGCAGGGGATTGTGAGGGGCGTATGAATCCTCGTCTCAGGTTTTTATCCAGGAATTCCTTCAGGGCCTCCCTCTCAACCTCTGTGAGAGAGTAGATTCTCCCTGATGGAATGCTGGCTCCTGGCACTAGATCAATCACACAGTCGTAAGGGCGGTGGGGGGGTAAAGTCTCTGCCTCCTTTTCATCAAACACATCTTTGAATTCTTCATACTTTGGCGGCAGGGTCACTTGCTCGATCTCTTGCACTGCCCCCGCTAAGGTGTTCTTGATTCCTTCAGGTTGACAGTTCTCCTGGCAATACTGTGAGGTGAACCACACCACCGCCTCCTTCCAACTTATTTTGGGTTCATGTTTTGCTAGCCAGGGCATTCCCAGAATCACCTCAAAGTTCGAGAGATCTGACACGTATAGCGAAATGAACTCTTCGTGCCCGGGGATTTGAAGTTTCACTTCCTCCGTGGCTTGTGTCACCCCTCCTGACTTCAGGGGTCTCCCATCGATAGTCTCCACAGCTAGGGGAGCGTCCAGTTTCCACCGGGAAATTCCATGATGCTTGACTAACTTTGCATCAATAAAATTTGTGGAGGCTCCACTGTCAATTAAGGCAGTGGAATTAAACACCACTCCTCTGGAAGTTGTAATCCGAATAGGCAAGACCAACACCCCCTTTGAGGGAGGTTGGATCATTGGGGGGCCTTTATACAACGCTGCCCCCAGTCCACCGGCCTGCACGTGGACTGGGTGTTCTAGTTTCCCGACGGCTCAGCTTTCCCCCCTTTTAGTCCACAGTCCCTGGCCACGTGGCCCGGCTTTGAACAATAAAAGCATAAACGTTCTCGGCGGCGTCTTTCCTTTTCTTCTTCCGACAGTCTTGGCCTAGCCCCTCCCTGTCCCTCAGCTGCATTACCTGCCATTCCTGCAGAGGGAAGGGTCTTGCTGCGAGATGCCGAGGCTGAGTATCTCGGGACCTCCTGCTTCCTTTCCAGGCGCCTTCCTTCCATCCGGTGATCTATCTGTAGGCATAGCCGGATGAGCCCTGGTAGGTCAGCGGGGGGGGGGAGGTCCTGGCCAACTCATCCAGGATTTCAGCATTTAATCCACTCCGGTACATAAACATCAGGGCGGCGTCATTGTAACCAGTTTCCTGGGACAGAATTTTAAAAGCGTTAGTGTACTCGGAAACAGTCCCTTTAGCTTGCTTCAGAGCGCCTAGTTGCCGCGCTACTGTTTCAGCTCTTTGCGGGTCTTGGAACATCTCGGTCATCTCCTGTATAAATCCTCTGTACCTTCTTAAGACAGTATCTTTTCTCACGAGATACGGAGTCACCCATTTTGCAGCTTCTCCCTCCAGGAGGCTAATCACGAAGGCCACTTTAGCCCCATCGTCTGGAAATTCCATGTGCCTGACATCCAGATATAACTCACATTGAGCCACGAAAGTTGCCAACTGATCACTTTGTCCCGTGTATTTTGGGGGCAATCCAATGGGAACCTTTACTCCGGCAGCTGGAGGGGCTGTTCGCATCTGGTCTATCGTGGCCTTCAAGGTTTGATTATCCGTCTTCAACGCCTTGACTGCTGCTAGCAGGGCTTGAACATCCGTCTGCAAATCAGCTACCTTAGTCCTCAAGAGTTTCACTTCTTCCGTCTCAGAAGTGGGGTTCGTCCCCCCTGCTGCTCCCTTTGACATCTTGTCCCGGTCAAGTGAAGAGAGCGTTGAGGGTGATTTAGGTGGCTCTGTCAAGCTGTCAGGCCCAGGATGTGACTCAGGAAGCAGACCAGAGGTTGTAGTTAATTCGTGTTTTATTAGGGTAATGTCCAAACAAAGACTGCGCTTTCTCATGAAGCAATACAAGGATACAGGTCCTGCGACATTGGGAGAAAGTTGACAGAGCAAGGGGCTGCTTCCCGCCAGTTCTTTAAGAAGGGGCTAAACGGGCGTGCAACCTTTCGCTCCTCCTTAACTCCCCCTCAGGTACTGCCCGCCTTCCCCCCCTTCTCTCCTGTCTTTTCAACCGTCTGCATGTGCGTGGTGAGGGGGGAGGCATCACCTCCTCCTCTTCTGAAGTGTCCGATTCCACTATGGGTGATAAAGAAGGAGCTGAGGGTAAACCATCTCTCCGCCTTTCTGCTGTGATCAGCCCTCCCTCTTGCTCTGAGCTGCGGAGAAGGGAGGGCCTGGGAATGTCTGGGGGGGATTCTAAAACTTCAAGGCTCTCAGGCTCCCTGTTGCTAGGCGACCCTATCTCTGGCATGTCCTCTGTTTCGGCTTCGCTCCACAGAGGGTGAGTTCCTCCCTCCTCCCTCTGCCAGCCATCTGAATCTTCTTCCAACCCCCCAGGAGCCCAGCTCATCCTCCCGACAAAGGGAGATCTTATGGTGAACCGACCTGGCGTTTAACAACAGCACATGGAGATCCGAAGGCTGACTGATAGAACAACCATCAGTCCTGGGGATGTGAGGAGAACCGGAACAAGTCACAGACACTACTTGTCTGGGACAAGTTCCCCTTACCTGGCACGTTCTCCTCACAACACTGTACCTCCCATTACCCGCCACTACGCTAATTGGGGCCCCCGAAAGTCTCCCCGGTCGATGTATAATACTCTCTCCCAGGCACATATTAAAACAAATAAAACTCACATATACACACACCCCAAGTCACAGACACTCACACAATGCACATTCACACCGATACACACTAAATTCACACACACACACGACACACACACACACAATCCTCACTCATACAACACAACAACATTAAAATAATAAAGTGCCAGTAGTGATGGCAACGTCCACACTCAGGTCAAGGCAATAGCAGCCGCAGCAACAGCATCCACAACGGTTCTAGGCAAGCGACAGATGACAATAGCAGGTGACAATAGCACACAGCAATCGACCGCAGCAGCTGATAGAAGCATGCAGCAGATGGCAGCAGCAGATGATAGCAGCAGCACAGTGATGGTATTAGCGTCCTCTCCCGAGCGACAGCAACCCTATCCAGGCCAACAACCGCAACAGAGATCCAGACAGCTGGGACCTGGTCCTGCAAGGTGCCCACGTGCAGAGCAGGAGCCCAAGAAGGAGAGAGCAGAGATGTCGGCCAAGCAGCAGCAGCAGCAGCAGCAAAGCAGCAGCAGCAGCAAAGCAGCAGCAGCAGCAAAGCAGGCAGATGGCTCTCCCTCCCTGGGCGGTGATGGTCCTCTTCCCTTGCAGGCACTGGATCTCCCAATCCCCCTCAGCCAGCCGGCTTATATATCCCCTCCAAAGAAGGGACAGGTGGAACAGTATCAGGCACAGCTGGCTGAGTACCTGGGGCCTGGTCCTGCAAGGTGCCCACGTGCAGAGCAGGAGCCCAAGAAGGAGAGAGCAGAGATGTTGGCCAAGCAGCAGCAGCAAAGCAGGCAGATGGCTCTCCCTCCCTGGGCGGTGATGGTCCTCCTCCCTTGCAGGCACTGGATCTCCCAAGCCCCCTCAGCCAGCCGGCTTATATATCCCCTCCAAAGAAGGGACAGGTGGAACAGTATCAGGCACAGCTGGCTGAGTACCTGGAGCCTGGTCTTGCAAGGTGCCCACGTGCAGAGCAGGAGCCCAAGAAGGAGAGAGCAGAGACGCCAGCCAAGCAGCAGAAGCAAAGCAGGCAGATGGCTCTCCCTCCCTGGGCGGTGATGGTCCTCTTCCCTTGCAGGCACTGGATAGGGAACCTGTGGTCCTCCAGAACCCTTTTGGACTCCCATCAACCCCGACCAGCATGGTGAATGCTCAGGTGAATGCTCTGGAGGGCAACAGGTTCCCCATCCTTGCACTAGACCAAAGAACTGCAAGGACAGTTGGTCCAAAATAAGGATGTCACCCACACAATCCCATACTCACAATGCAACACATTGCCTTTGAGAGGATGTGGCATCATACACTTCCAGTTTGTGTTAAAATGCCAACATCGAGGTACAGGAAGCTCCTGTGTGTACACAGATTAAGTTCCCTTGCTATAATGTAGGGATAACAACACTGTCACGTCTACATAGTTCCTTGGAGATTAAAAGGTGAAAAATTATGGATAAATAATATTTGATAACTACCCTGTTACAATTATTACATTAAAGCATGTCAGGGGTTCAGCATAACATAACACAAGCTGAAGGGGAAACATCTGTGAATCCAAGCAATGACAAAACGTGTTTCATTCCTTATTTACTCATCTCCCCCCACTTTTATACAGAACGGTGTCTAAAATTAGTTTCTCTTTTCATATTAAGATCACAGTGCAGGCCTTTCCTTTGAGCAAACTGCTTGCTAAAAACATTTTGGTTTATGCAGAGGCGCAAAGTGGTATTACCTGTGGGGCTGAGGGCTAAGAGGGCCTCCAGGCAATAAAAATAAAAATAAAAAAATACTCCATGTGCTGAGGAGAAAATGCAGTTACCCAAGTCAAGTTTATGTTTTTTAACCTATTTTTCTTGAGATAACTTTGTCAGATTGTCAAACAAACTCTCCAATGGGAATTGAGCCGCAGCCACATTAAACTAGAATCGAATCTTGTTATGCTGGCCTCAGCTAGCAGATAGTCCCTCTGAGCAAAACTGCTCTGTATTAGCCTGCATCCTCTTTCTTCAACCCAAACTGTGAATGTATAATCATATTTCTTTTGGAAAATGACTTGTTTTTCTTCATTACAGAAGCAGGATTGATTTTCCTGCAGAGTGTTACACTTGTAGAAGCAGGTCATAATCAGATTCAAGCACAATGTTCCTTGGACAGAAAATCCTCACAATTAAAACCCATAACTGATTTGTAGGCCGATGAGATTCGGATTTTAATATGACTCAACACCGGTGGGTGGGAGTGCAGACGAACATCATCAAATTCATGAGCCTAATCTTCAGGTGGTGTACATGACAGTCAACACCACTTATGTGGATTTACATCAAAGTAGTAGCCTGCAGCCAGAGAGTTGGCTGGTTAGTTCAAATCGATATGAGACATTTGGCACCCTCTGCCACTTTTTGGTCCTCGTTGCCTCCTTAATATTGTGAGGAGAAGCTACAACTGACAGGAACTCTCTTGTTAGCATCTAGACTCAAGACCTACAAATGCTGTTTCCTTGGCTCCATGGTCCACTGTCCCCAGCCCTCCAAACCTTCCTTGTCTGCCCATTTCTTCTCTGCCAACAAGACATACCCCTCCTTTTTCAAGCTTTATGTGAACTTTTGCTCTAGTTGTACTTTCTCCTTGGTTCCTTTGTTCATCAGTCCTATATCTCCTCAACCTTTTGTTTTCTCAAGGCCTTTCAACCCACTGCCTTTGTCCCACTTTCTTTAGCTGTGTCTCGATCAGCACCCCTCTCTGCATAATATACATTATCACCTAATTCCTAAAGCTTATTTTGGTGCATATACTGTATTTATATAGGGTTTTCCCCCTTTTGATTTGCCCTTTTGCCCCATAAGAAGAGCCCTGCAGGATCAGACCAAAGGCCTATCTCGTCCAGCATTCTGTTCTGATAGTAGCCAGCCTGATGCCTCTGTGAAGCCCAGAAGCAGGACACGAGAACAATAGCAGTCTCCCATTGTGATAAGTTACCTGTCTGCTTTGTCTCTTTCCTGAAACTTTAGTCTCAGCCTTCCTTCAGTATCTTCTTTCTCAATATATTGCTTGTACTGCACTCTTCCTTTAGGCTCCTTGCCTTCGAGTTCTGTTCTCCCTCATGCCCTGGGACCATTTCCTTGTCTACAGCCTGCTCCTTATGCTTTCTTTCAGGCTAAAACTGACAACATTTCCTTCCAACACAGAAGTTGAACCTCAGACTGCTTTCAACAAGCCTTTTCAGCAGAGACCTTATCCTAGTCCGCATCTGTGTTGGAATTGTTCTTAAGGTGTTTTAAAATATTTTTAAAGGGAGACAATAGTCAAGAAATCAGAAGAAGGCTAGGACTGGGGAGGGCAGCTATGAGAGAACTAGAAAAGATCTTCAAATGCAAAGATGTATCACTGAACACTAAAGTCAGGATCATTCAGACCATGGTATTCCCTGTCTCTATGTATGGATGTATGATCCTCCGTGGCGCAGAGTGGTAAGCGGCGGTAATGCAGCCGAAGCTCTGCTCACGGCCGGAGTTCGATTCCAACGGAACGAGGAAGTTGAATCTCCGGTAAAAGGAGTCAAGATCCACTCAGCCTTCCATCCATCTGTGGTCGGTAAAATGAGTACCTGGCATACACTAGGGGAGTAAAGAAAGGCCAGGGAAGGAACTGGCAATCCCACCACATATATATGGTCTGCCTAGTAAACGTCGCAAGACGTCACCCTAAGAGTCGGAAATGACTCGCACTATAAGTGCGGGGACACCTTTACCTTTACCTTTTTATGTATGGATGTGAGAGTTGGACAGTGAAAAATGCGGATAAGAGAAAAATCAACTCATTTGAAATGTGGTGTTGGAGAAGAGCTTTGCGGATACCATGGACTGTGAAAAAGAGAAATAATTGGGTGTTAGAACAAATTAAACCAGAACTATCACTACAAGCTAAAATGATGAAACTGAGGTTATTATACTTTGGACACATAATGAGAAGACATGATTCACTAGAAAAAACAATACTGGGAAAAACAGAAGGGAGTAGAAAGAGGAAGGCTAAGCAAGAGATGGATTGATTCCATAAAGGAAGCCACAGACCTGAACTTAAGATCTGAACAGGGTGATTTTATAATAGATGCTACTGGAGGTCACTTATTCATAGGGTTACCATAAATCGTAATCGATTTAAAGGCATATAACAACAACAGCAAACCTTGTTGTTGACAGTTGTGTGGAAGTTTGCATCATTATGTGCATCTGATATGCCCACATTAGTGAAAAGTCTGGATATTTCATGTGCCTATAGGTTTATAGTTGCAGTTCACTAGAAGCAGGCTTTATTTTGATTGAAAGATTGGGTCCCACAGCACACACATGTGTGAGACTGCTGGCATTAGGAAAGTTTGTTCTGGCTGAAGAGTTATTCTAGCAGGATAAGGATAATCAGAGAGCATATAGTGTTTGTGCTCCATAGGGTCACTCCACTATCAGGTTCCAGGAAGGAAATCCATCCATAAGCAGATGAAGACAGAGTTTAAGGTAGAGTCCAACAACGTCTGAAGGACCACAAATTAGCTACCGCCCTGACCTAAGTAAACACTCAAAAAGAGATGAGAGGATTGTGGTGCTGATGACATTCTGATACATATTCCTTGTACGGCAGGGCCCCATTATATGAATATCAAAGTAATCAAAGAGAATATTTTATGGACATTAGAATAAGCAAATATCTTATGGTCATGCACCAGATTTCTCTTGGCCATCATCAAAAGGAACAGAGTAAGAAAACATGCAAGTATTTGTAGCAAGCAGTAATGTTGTTACATTAGCACTTCTCCCCCCCCCCACACACCAGATGGAACAATATTATAGCTGAACTAGTAGTCCTTTGTTTCCTTTCCCCTGCTTGACCAACCCACTTTGATAGGCATTGTGTAGGAAAGAAACATGAATTGCCCAATATTTCTTCCTTAACTGGTGGAGCACTTTGCCAAAGAAAAATTCAGAAGAAGCCAAGCTAAGACATGAGAACATTTTCACTCTCAACTGCAGTTACAGCAGTGCAGTGATTTCTCCTGGAAGTCTGCAAATGTTCTTTTCAGCCTGAGTAAATGCATGTCTTTTTCATTTATTCCAGTTTAACGTTTCCTTGTGATTCTTCTGATGGAAAGCAATTGTAACTTGTCTCCCAACCGTACAATACCTTGTTCTTAGAAGTGATGCTCTCACCATTGGCTGCGACTGATGCTTTCTGACTCTCTGCCTTTCTCTTTCTCTGACGACTGCCTGATTTCAACTGAGAATAGAAAATGCTTGCAAGTACTGGACTCACAAGCTCTGTTTGTGTGTTACTTGCATGTAGGCTGTAAGAGTGTTAATTGGGGCCATGCTTTTTGTCCCTTCCCTGATGTTGCAACTTCTTCTTTCAACAACTGTGCATTGTTTGGTTGCCCATAAAGAAAACTTAAAGCACAAGCTCTTGCTCGTCAGTAGGGGCTCTATGCAACTGGGACACCCACACAACCAGGCATCCTGCTCACATGAAGCCCTTACTCACAACCAGGAGCTTTGGGCTTTCTTTACAGACAACTGTGTGCAACACATGGTTGTTGAAAGAAGATACAACACTGTGGGTTGGACTAAATGTATGGCCCCATTCCATACTCTCCACCAGGGGTGGCTAACACGTGGCCTTCCGAATGTTGCAATGAGTACAGCTTCCATCATCCTTGACCATTGGCTATGCTGGCTGGAGCTGATGGGAGTTGGAGTCCAGCAACATATGAAGGGTCACTACTGACTTATGCCTTAAATGTGAGTAATGGGTGAACAGAGCTACAATTTATGCCTGCTAGCTAGGGTTAGGGTAGCTAGTAAACTCTGTTTGGCCATTGTAAAGAGAATCTATGTCAGAATACTGAGCATTTCCTATGCCAGCGATATGTAGCACTACACCAGCAAGACACTGCCAACACATGTAGAAAATGTGAGTTAGGTTGTGGACATGGCAAGGGAGGAATAGAGCTAAATTCAAATCCTATGCTTGTTCAAGAGCCAGTCCTTTCACCCCGAACAGCACAATGCCAGCACACAATCTCTTTTTGTTCTTACCACACTGAATAATATGGTGTCATGAGCAAACTTACTGCTCACTGCTCACCTCTAACTCTAGTTCATTTATGAGCAAGTTTTAAAAGCACCTGTCTAAATATAGATCCTTGGTGATGTGCATGCAAGGGTTTCCCTTCTTACATTCCTCCATAGCGAGAACTGTCCTCTTATCCCATGACTGTTAATTTTACTCAGGAGCCTTTGGTAAGGGACTTTGTCAAAAGCTTTTTTAAAGTCCAGGTTAAAGATGGAGCTGTTAATTTCAGTTCTCTCAGTTTATCATTTTTCTAGTGGTAAATTCAGTTCTTCATTGTGCAGTAATCTGTGATTTTTTTTAATGCTCATGAAAATTCCTCACTATTTTAGTGCTGATTTTTCTTAAACACATTTTTGTAAGCGGTTTTGGCTAATGTATACAGTTTTGCAAGCAATTTCTCCTAATCCATACATTCTTCTATATTATTTTTCACTAATATATTCGTTTGTATATATTTCCCCCTAATATATGCATTTATGTAAACACTGTTTGGTTGAAGAACTGCATTGCAAAATTCAGCTAAGTGTGAATTTTGGATGGCTTTGTTTCAGTTTTCATATTGTTTCAGAAAATGCAAATTGAGTTTTAAATGTGAATAGAATTTCTCTGAACAGAATTTCTACCAGATCATCCCATCCATATGTTTATTAACATGCTCAAAAAAACTCTAAAAGTTTTGTGAAACTTAACTTTGGAGGTCATGTTAATTTTTCTTTATTAGCAAGGTTAGTCCTTCTATATGCTTGATACTTTTATCTTTCATAATGATTTCCAACAATATACCTCGAACATTATTGAATTTTTGTGTTTGCAAGTTTGTGTTCCTTTTTGTTCTCATTTGGAAAAGATTTTCTATTTTCTGAAGCCTTCTTGTTTCCTTGACTCTTCTCTTTTACTAGGCTGGCATAATCTCAGACTCAGTGGTATCTTTCCTGATCTGTGTTACACATTCTAACTTCTAGTATTAACATATAAACACATGGGGTATTTGCTGAAGACAAGATTGAATTCAGACCCCAGTTCAGCACTTTGGAAAATGGACTGACCCAACTTGGACCACTTTGTATGGGTGTGAGTCAGAACCTCAGTTTGGGAAATTCAAGGCTTCATATGTCTCACCATTGACTTACATGGGTAAATGAACAAATGGCTGTAACTTTGGATAGCACAAGTAGATGAAATTTATTTACTGACACACTAGCCCTTTCTAAGTGGATGAAACTGGTCATATTTCAGACAAATAGGTGCAGGGCTTTCTGTGCTAGGTGTCTTCACAGTTTAATTTGCGTTAAAAAGGGGTCACCTATCACTTTTTATTTCTTGGCAAAATTGGATGAAATCACAGACATAGTTACCCATTCTGAGGATATAAAGCCTGACAAATATCAGATAGATAAGTTCAGGAATTTTTGTTGAAGGAGAATCTTTAATGTTTTGGGGGTGGAGAAATGAATTCCCTTCCCCCTGCAATTTTTTTTAGGAGACCAAAGTTGACCCAAGTCTTCAGGAACAGCCTGATACATTTTGAACTGCTTTAGGGAAGCCCTGCTATATTTTATTTATTTATTATTTGATTTATATCTCACCCTTCCTCCCAGCAGGAGCCCAGGGCGGCATATATATCTGGGATAAGGCCTGAATCACTGCGAAGCAGCCCACTTAGGTTATCGATTTGAGCTTCATCTGAAGTAGACACACACTCCTAATAAACCTACACACGATGACCTTCTCCAAATGTTTCTGGCATGAACATCAACCCCCCCTGCCCTTTGGCCTCTTTGACCGACTATCATGTCTTACTGTATGCTCATTACCTACCTCGTCCTTATTTGGATTATGAGAAACATTTCCACTCTCATCCTCTAGGAAGATAGCAATTATTCATCCCAAACTAGATGCTCCCCACCCTCAAAATGTCTCCTTTTGAAAAATGGGGAAACTTTTGGCTTAATGACCACCTCTTACTCCACAGGGTTTGTAGCAATGTACCCCACACAGGAGATACCTGGCTACAAACTGCACATTGAAGAAGGCCATGGCAGGAACAGTTCTTGGTGAAGAACCCAGCATGAGACACCCTGAAGAATGGGCTAAATAATTTAACTCTTACAACAAAGAGATCTGGCGTATAATTCAGTGGTATTCCAGAAAGCAAAATGTATGTTTTCTCTATGAAATGAGTGAGCAATAAAGAGATATATCTTGGGGCAGAAGTTTGAGTTAATCAATGAGTTAACATGCTCATCATTATTTTTTTTTACAAAGCATAGAGGATGCTTTTACCTCTTTTTGCTCCAGAACCAACCCATTTTTGGGGGGAGGGGTGTATGCCTCAAAACAGGGCCAGCCCCAGACATGCCAGGGCCCTTGGGCACAAGCCTGCCCCAGGCCTCAGCATTCCCCTTCTGCGATTCGAGGCACGATTGCTGCTGCGGATAGCATGGCGAGAGCTTCAGAGCCCCCGCCATTCCCTTGCTTCAACCTACCTTTCTTAGCTGTTGTGCCATTGCGCGCACAGCACTGCCCTTAACTAAGATGGTGGGTGAGGTTTCCCTAAGGGGCTGAAGCCTCTGCCACTATCTTGGCTCATGGTAGCACACGTGCGTGCCATCAACCAAGATGGCTGCAGAGGCTTCAGCCCGTTAGGGAAAATTGGCTGCCATCTTGGTTAAGGGCAGCGCTGCACGCGCAACCACACAACAGCTGAGAAAGGTAGGGTGAAGCAAGGGAATGGCGGGGGCTCCAGAGCTCTCGTCATGCAATCCGCGGCAGTGATCCTGCTGTGAATTGTGGAAGGGGAGCTGAGCGGCCCCTCAGGGGACCTCGGCCAGGGCCCCATCTTGCTGACCTTTGGAGCTGGCCTTGCCTAGAAATTGAAGCATCCTTTAGGCACCAAACAAGGACTTTCATGAAAGCAATACTAAACTAAAACTCTCCTTTAGTATATAGTGATTTCAGAGGGCAGCATGTTAAGATGAAGGAGGAAACTGAATGAATGGAAGAGAAGTAGCAAATTTGGGTGAAATGGTTTTTTTCATTGTGCTTACAAAACAGTTTGGCAATTCAAAGTGGCATGCAGTTTGGGACCATTCCTACCACCGTTTGCTTTAAGTAGATTTGACTGTGTCTCATTTAAACTGGTTGCGTCACCTTATTGATGTGAAAATTTTGAAGACGCACCATCCTAAGTTTTTGCTACTCTCCAGGACCAGGAAAACAGCAGTCAATTCTGTCTGACATGTTTTTGCTTTTTTGTTGTTGTTATCGCACTCTCCACCGATTGATCACCATAGCAAGTCAACCTGCAAATAAGCACTCCTGTGCGCTTTAATGAGGCCCTTATCTTTGATTAACACAGGAGGGGACTTGCTGGGCTCCTGCTCATCTCTCCTCTATTGAAATGGCAGTAACTCTGAATAACTCTTCCATTAAGATCAACACATTGTTGTCAAAGATGTCAGGCTGAGGAGGTGGCTATCCTCTGATGCCATTTACTGCATCTTTCTTTTGCTTGGCCAAGGTACAGTGCCTACTGGAGTGATTATAGCAAATACTCAGCACTGTCCATCACAGTCAATCAGATTTGTACAGGCCAGATTCAGAAATGATCTAGACCTGCCTTTTTAGGAAACATTATTATTGGTTGGCATCTCTGCCTTTATGCATATGCTCAAGTTGCTAATACAACTAAGAAAAATTGACTTCCTAGCAATTATTGTGAACTCTCTTTTCCATCTCTCAGCTTCCTTTGCCTTCCCCCCTACACTTTATTGCCTTGTAGTTTCGCTCTTCCCATCTTGACCTTCACCTTGTGAAATGTTTTATAATTTTGCAACACTGAGCTTATATATTTATTTTCTTGCACCCCTCTCTCCTCTTTCTCCCCCAAAGTGAACATACATACCTGTAATTATGGAAGTTTTAGCAAAAGACATGCCAATCATGTTAAAAAAAATAGTTCCCAAGTCTGAAGGAAATGCCACATCAAGTCACACTGTCTATTATCAACTGTGAACATTTTCATTCTTTTAGAATAATGTTACGAGGCCCACCATTTTTCTAGTGTGGGAGAGTCTCCTTCCTGGAATGGAAAAAAAGGGTAGAAGTGATGACTGCTATTATGCATCTTAAAGATCACATATATTCACAGGATCAGGAACTTGTACATCAGAGGTGGGGAACCTGTGGCTCCTCCAGCTGTTGCTGGATTACAATCACCATAATCTCTTGCCATTAATCATGCTGGCTGGGGCTGATGGGAGTTGGAGTCCAACAACTGGAGGGCCACAGGTTCCCCACCCTTGCTGTAGCTCCACAACATCATCTGAACTAATCAAAACCAGTGCTCTGGAGAATTATCCTTCAGATTACATGTCACATAAGACATGCCTGTGTGGTGTAGTGGCTGGAGTGTCAGCCTAGGGCATGGGACACCAGGAGTTCAAATCCCCACTCAGCACTGGTGACCTTGGGCTAAGCACTGTCTCTCATCCTAACCTACACCACAGGGTTGTTGTGAGAATAAAATGGCAAGGGGAAGAATCATATTTGCTCCCTTCGGCTCCTTGGAAGGAAGGTGAGGTATAAATGTATTAAATAAATAAATAAAATTCATAAGTTCACAAAAACCCTAATGTGAGACAATGCCAGAGCTGGCAACACTGAAAAGGAGTAAAGAAACCACAATCATTTATATCAAAGTCATAGTTATAATCATAGTTATAACTTTTACGATCACCCCTAATATGAGCCTATTGTATTTCCTTTGTGCTGGCACTGCACCTTCGACAGAAGGAGGATCATTTTGATTATAGGAAACCCACAGAGGAAATCTCACTGTTCATATTAGGGCAATATCTTTATCAGGCCAGTCAAAGTATCACAAAATTACACACCAGAAGCTTGAGTAGCTTCAACTAGAAGTCAGCATTTAGTGTTGCCACTCCCATGCTGTGGAATACTCTTCCAGTGGAGATCTGGCAGGCATGCTTCCTACTAACTTTCAGGTGTTGTTTGAAGACCTCTTAATGCTAATAGGCCTATTGAGTTGTTTAACTTTTCATAAGATGAGCCAGTCATTTATTATTATTTTGTATTGCTTTGATAGTATTCAATGTTTTATTGTACTTGCTTTTGTTGAACACTGCTTTGATATTTTATACAATGGGCAGTCTATAAATATTTTTTGTTAAAAAAATATTACCACGGTTTGGTGATATTTTGATTTGTCCTAACAAAGATATTGCCAACTGTGCATTTGGGAATGTAATCAGAGTGGATGGAGGATGGCTCTCAAATAAATGAATTCATTTCTGATCATTCCAGTATTACACAGATGTAATAATAATGCTTAATATTATTATAGCACTTACGGATCATTTTCTTCCAAATGTGTCCTACAGACACTCCATTCAATCTCTGAGGCCTTGTTTTCATACCATTGCTGAATAAAATTTGATAGGCATAATATACTAGGAACAGGGTCTTTTCAGCAGCGATAATGAATTTATAGAACAGCCTTCCTAAAGTGGTCTCTCTCTAGCCCCAACACTTTACTCATTTAAGTGTTTGGCCAAACCATGGCTTTTTCAAAAGGCTCTTGGTTGATTTGGCTTAGCTTTTTAGATCTAATCTGATATTAAAATATAGGGCTATTGTTTCTAGAGATTCTTTGATCACTGATGCTCTTATAGAACTGTATTTTTATGCTGTTATTCAATTTTTGTGTTATAATTTGTGATGAGCTTATTGGTTGTTACCTGAATTGCATTTATCTTTCAATCAATTTGTGATGATCCTTATTGGTTGTTACCTGAATTGCATTTATCTTTCAATCAAGTGGGATATAAAATTATTGAAATAAAGAGTAATTTTTGAGGGCTCAACAACCCTGTAAGATTGATCAGTACTTTGGGCTGGTCCAAGAGGAAAGGCTGTAGCTCAGCGGCAGAGGATCTGCTTTGGATCAGGAATTCTCAGGTTCAATTCCTGGGATACCTAGATGGGACAGTGAGAGGTCCCTGTCTGAAATCCTGGAGAGCTGCTACCAGTCAGGGTAGATAACACTGAGTTAGATGAACAATGGCCAGACTCAGTATAAGGCTGTTTTCATTCAGACCATGGTATTCCCGATCTCTATGTATGTGTGAAAGTTGGACAGTGAAAAAAGTGGATAAGAGAAAAATCAACTCGTTTGAAATGTGGTGTTGGAGGAGAGCTTTGCGCATACCATGGACCGCAAAAAAGACAAATAACTGGGTGTTAGTAGAACAAATTAAACCAGAACTATCACTAGAAGCTAAAATGATGAAACTGAGGTTATCATACTTTGGACACATCATGAGAAGACATCAAAAGACAATAATGCTGGGAAAAACAGACGGGAGCAGTAAAAGAGGAAGGCCAAACAAGAGATGGATTGATTCCATAAAGGAAGCCACAGACCTGAACTTACAAGATCTGAACAGGGTCATTTATAACAGATGCTATTGGAGGTCTTGCTGAAGCAGAGCCAGCATGGCATCTGCAAGGGAAAGTCCTGTCTCAGTAACCTATTAGAATTCTTTGAGAGTGTCAACAAGCATATAGATAGAGGTGATCCAGTGGACATAGTGTACTTAGACTTTCAAAAAGCGTTTGACAAGGTACCTCACCAAAGGCTTCTGAGGAAGCTTAGCAGTCATGGAATAAGAGGAGAGGTCCTCTTGTGGATAAGGAATTGGTTAAGAAGCAGAAAGCAGAGAGTAGGAATAAACGGACAGTTCTCCCAATGGAGGGCTGTAGAAAGTGGAGTCCCTCAAGGATCGGTATTGGGACCTGTACTTTTCAACTTGTTCATTAATGACCTAGAATTAGGAGTGAGCAGTGAAGTGGCCAAGTTTGCTGACGATACTAAATTGTTCAGGGTTGTTAAAACAAAAGGGATTGCGAAGAGCTCCAAAAAGACCTCTCCAAACTGAGTAATGGGCGGAAAAATGGCAAATGCAATTCAATATAAACAAGTGTAAAATTATGCATATTGGAGCAAAAAATCTGAATTTCACATATATGCTCATGGGGTCTGAACTGGCGGTGACCGACCAGGAGAGAGACCTCGGGGTTGTAGTGGACAGCACGATGAAAATGTCTACCCAGTATGCGGCAGCTGTGAAAAAAGCAAATTCCATGCTAGGAATAATTAGGAAAGGTATTGAAAATAAAACAGCCGATATCATAATGCCGTTGTATAAATCTATGGTGCGGCCGCATTTGGAATACTGTGTACAGTTCTGGTCGCCTCATCCAAAAAAGGATATTATAGCGTTGGAAAAGGTTCAGAAGAGGGCAACCAGAATGATCAAGGGGATGGAGCGACTCCCTTATGAGGAAAGGTTGCAGCATTTGGGGCTTTTTAGTTTAGAGAAAAGGCGGGTCAGAGGAGACATGATAGAAGTGTATAAAATTATGCATGGCATTGAGAAAGTGGATAGAGAAAAGTTCTTCTCCCTCTCTTATAATACGAGAACTCGTGGACATTCAAAGAAGCTGAATGTTGGAAGATTCAGGACAGACAAAAGGAAGTACTTCTTTACTCAGCACATAGTTATACTATGGAATTTGCTCCCACAAGATGCAGTAATGGCCACCAGCTTGGATGGCTTTAAAAGAAGATTAGACAAATTCATGGAGGACAGGGCTATCAATGGCTACTAGTCATGATGGCTCTGCTCTGCCACTCTAGTCAGAGGCAGCATGCTTCTGAAAACCAGTGCCAGAAGCCTCAGGAGGGGAGAATGTTCTTGCACTCAGGTCCTGCTTGCGGGCTTCCCCCAGGCACCTGGTTGGCCACTGTGAGAACATGATGCTGGACTAGATGGGCCACTGGCCTGATCCAGCAGGCTCTTCTTATGTTCTTATGTCACTGATTCATAGGGTCGCCATAAGTCGAAATCAACTTGAAGACACACAACAACAGAAGATGTTTTGCTGTCTGCCCTCACTAAGTTAAGGTACATCGTACCCAACACTAGTCAAGTTTTTTGGCACCTGAGGCAGAACACTTCCTCTTGGGAGTGCAAGTAGAACAATAACAAATTAAAAAGTAAACAAATTTACCACCCTTTCATGATGCTCAAAACCAGATGATGGAGGCATCTGCCTCACTCTTCCTAATGGTAGGGCCAGCCTACCTCTATAATACAAATGTGGGACTAAGGCTGAGGACAGCAGTGAAATTTGAACTGGGAATGCCTTGGTCCAGAGCACAATGCCTTAGCCACCAATGCCATGCTAAATCTCTACAAGCATGAGTAGCAGAACAGCATTCTGCACAGGCCTAAATATACACATTTACATTTGTCTGTGGTTCCTGTTGCATCTAATTTAATTCTGAGGTAGGGTTAGAGTTAGAGACAGTAACATACACTATGACCTTCATAGCTAGGCAGGAATCCCTCATCTCTCTAAGCCAAAGATCTCACCAGGTGTCCTGCTTCCTGTCCATGCAAAATGCATGTTGCTTCTCTGTAGCTATGCAAAGACATAGTCAAGCATGCTTTTCAGCCACTAGTTTGCTGCAGGTGATGGTGAAAGAAAAGGCCCATCCATACAACTGTGTAATTTGCAATGTTATTGCTTTGTGTCCTCATTAATTCACTGTTGTCCATATGACGTTGCAAGCTAGTACAGATTTTCACATTCACAAATCCGTATTAGAAATACTACAGAAAAACTGATATGCTTTCCTGTATTGATAATCAATCTCATTAACATCTGTGCACTTGGACGCAATGCCACAGACTTTCCTGCAATAGGCGGTCCATGAGCGTTCGTCCATCATATGCCAAGCCCCCTGTCTCTTTCCCCCATAATAGACAGTTGCATTTCCAGTACTGAAGTTAGATCCACCCTCTGTCCACGCCTCCTCCTCTTTCCTTACAGTTCATTTCTGCTTCTGGTACTGAGCTGGGATACTTCCTCCTTCTGGCTTCTGCAACTGTATTGCTTTTTTTAAAAAAAAAAAACTACTATTTTGCGATCAAACATAAAATCAAATGCTTAAAAGTATGCTTTCTACATAAAACCTATTTTGAGATATTATGAAAACAATTCATTGAAAATTGGAATTTAAAGGAGAAGGTTTTTAACTGAGCTTCCTTGGGCTGATAGGGAGAAAGGGGGAAGAGAGGAGCATGCTCTAATGTGGCATTGATCTTGCAGCCGATCCAGCAGCAGGCAAAGCCACTCTTCCTGCCCAACAACTGATGTTGGGAGGGGAAGCCAAACTGGCTAAAGAGCCAGGCAGCCAGATCTCTCTCTCTCTCTCTCTCTCTCTCTCTCTCTCTCTCTTTCCGTGTGTGTGTTTGAGTGAGTGCACGCACTGTAAGTTGCGTTCTTTTCCTCTGAGCCTGAACTGACTAATTGAGGTCCTCCCTTTGCTAACTTGAAACTGAATGACAGATGATCTCTTGCTTTATCCCATTGTCAGTCGTGGAGGATCTAATACAATTTGGGAGGCATGAAGAGGAGGGAAACAATTGAATATAGAAAGGGATTTGCCTCCCAGTTTGACAAATTCAGTGGAATCAGGAGTAACCAGTGGCTCCCATCCTTAGTATGCAGTATGTTATATGTAACAGCCCAGATGTTTATTTTGCTTGCACTTGGGGGGGGGTTTCTGTTAACTTAGCCATTTTGCACATCTACAAACCTGCATATGTGTGGGAATTTTTTAAAAAAATGTTTCTGCACTCTCCAAAAAAGTGTGCAAAAAGCAGATGACTGTTATGGACCAATCACTGGAAAGGAGTGGACCAATGCTAAAGTGATTTAGACAAAAAAAAAAAAAAAGCCCACACGTATGGATGCTTGATAATCAGGTTTTCAAATAATCTGACCACCAACGGATGTGTATGGATTTCAAGGCCACCAACCAAATATGGAAAACATGGATTTTGCAGTTGGGTATGGATGGGCCAGAAAACTAGCACAACCTGAATACACAAGTGGACTGTTTGTGGCTAGTGCATATTATGCTGTATGACCAGAAAGCCCAAAAAGAAATGATTTGCTACTATATGTAAGTTCACACATGCATATTTGTTGCTTGATGATTTGCTGTGAGCAGCACTGACCAGCCATCACAAACAGCTTTTGTATTAACTGGCATCACCTTAGATGTAATGTTAATTTGAGAGTTATTATGTGAGAATCACTAAGCAATGATCATGGGAGATATATTCATATATGAATAAGCCCTGAGAGCTAAGCCAAGGGAGCAGAGAAGGAGATGGGCTGGGATGTTTCTTGTCTTCAGGATCAGGTGGTATGTGTATGTATGTTCCCTCTGAAGGAAGGTGAAGTGTTCTTAGGCCTGGTTTGTCCAATTGGTGTGGTTTCCACTGAGAACGTCAACCATGTGGGTAGCCTTTTATATGAAGTGGCTCCAGGGTGTTAGGTAACAGGAGATGCTCTCCTTGCTGAGGCACATTCTATCTCCACAGTTTACATAATTGGAAACTGAAGCAACAGGGTTAATTGACTTGAGAGTAGGCCTCAGACAGGTAGCAAGTGGAAGATGGCAGTATAGAATTGATTTCTTTTTGGGTCAGGACATATGTTTCAGCTCTCAGGCTAGGTCTCTCATGTTCCTGTCAGTAATTCAGCCAACTGAAAGGCAACTTGTATTTTTGCAGGACATCACTGTTCACTAGAATTCTCGCATAGTGCTGGCTCTGATTTAAAGAGGACTTTCTCTTTCTGGGCAGATGAAGAATGCTGGGTAAATTTTGCACATTGCATATTGCAAAGGAATAGGGTTGCCAGGTCAGTAACATCCCAAACCCTTTCAGGGGCATGCCCTAGTGATGTCATGGGGTTGTGCGGTGCCCTAGTGATGTCATTAAGCATGATACATTAAGCATCAACCACAGTTGCTTGGATCAGAAAAAATTCTGATTAGAAATTAAGATAGAAGCTAAATGAGTTCTTCTGAGTACTGGGGACCGGATCTTGCTGAATCCTACTAAGACCTCTCTGTAAAGTCTCAAAACAATTAACTGTCCTTTTATGGAGTTCCATCTCCAGACATGTTGGCTTTCTTCCCAGACTCGTTGTCTGTTATCTGTGCCTGTTCAGGGCCATGCAGACCTGCTTTTGTAGATAGGCTTCAGCTAGGGTTGCCAGATCAGAAGCATTCCAAACCCTGAGATTTCAGGGGTGAGCCCTAGTGATGTTACCGGGTGGGGCTCTAGTGATGTCATAGGGGTGGGGCCCTAGTGATGTCATCAGCATGATATGTTGAGCATACCACTCAAACAAAAAAAATTCTCCAATTGGAAATTAAGATAGAAATCTTAGCTAAATGAGGGTGTTCCCAGATCCAGCTGAACTGACGGGATCAGTCCTTCTCACCTGCTTAAGCAGCCTGGGTAAGGAACATTTAATCTAGCCTACTTGCTTCTGGCAATAAGGGTTTAAGTGCCCTCAGGACAGGACAGTCACCAGAAGGCTGTTGTAGGAAGAAAGCCTAGTGTTGGGGAGATGATAGATGGGAGAACTCAGGAGTAAAGAAGGATGCCCCTGAAGACTGCAGTTCTAACACACTTACCAAGGGACTAAGACCCATAGAACTCAATAGGACATACTTCTGTATAGATATTGTTAGGATTGTGCTGTTGATAAGGCTTGACTAGGGATTCTCTGCAACGATATTGATATCAAACCCCCTGCCTGGAATGCCCTGCCTGCCTTTTAATGTGGCTGCTCCAAATGTCTTTAGAGACTTGACCCTTTACCGCAGAGAGAGAGGTTTGAGAAATGAGTAAAAGTTAAGAAGGTTCTCTCCTTCCTACTCTGTGGGCTGCTATAAACTCACTTTGACAGCCAACCCAATTCCAGTGAATAATAATTGACTGAGAGAAAACACACATGGTTTGGTCTACCTGTACAAGCAGTAGATTGGGAACAACAGCAATAGAAGCCACGCTTCCCAGTATGTGAATTCTCTTTTACCACTATTGGGCAAGAAACAAACCATCACGTAAATAACAAGGTGCATCATCAGTGGGCTTAAGGGGGTTGAGCGGAGCACTTGCTTCTATGGATGTAAGGGAGTAAGGTAAGAAGTAAATGAAATGCAAATAGAAAAAGAAATACAAATGACTGTGATGATTTCCTAAATGCAATACCATACCAGCCACAACAGGATTCCTATGAGTAAGACAGAAATCTCACAACCAGTCAGGGTTCCTAACCAAAACTGAAAAGAATCCTGGCAGCCAGTCAGCCAAGGTCACAGAAATCCTCATCCAGCACAACCTGACCCAGGGGCTGCAGTTAGTGCAGAATGCGATGGCACGATTGCTGATATGAATGAGACCCTATCAGCACATAATATCTCTGCTCTGAAATCTGCACTGGTTGCTGATTTGCTACCAAGGAAAGTTCAAGGTGTGCTCTCCATGTTACAGGTTCCACATAGTACTTGTTGTGCTCTTGTAAGAAATTGATCCTTTAGTATGGCAGTACCTAAGCTTTGGAACTCCCTGCCTATTTACATTAGGCAGACACCTTTATTATACTCATTTTGGCACCTGCCAGAAACATTTTTGTTTAGGCAAGCCTACCCAGGCATGTAGAAGCTGTTATGTTTTTAATCTGTTTTTAACTCATTGGTGGTTTTATTAATTTGAATTATTTTAAATACCTGTCTTTAACTATTTTTGCCAATAATTTTATTGTCTTAATTCCTTCTATAAACCGCTTTGGGTTTTGTTTTGTTTTTTACACAAAATGCTATATAGATGTTGTAAATAAAATACATAAATACATTTCTGAGTCACTGTGGCCCTTGGATCTCTTTCCTCTTTTCAGGCCATTTGGTACCATTTAGCTCAGTACTGATGACATGGACTAGCATTGGCTCTCCAGGATTCCAGATAATAGTTTCTTCCAGAGATTTAATTTTGGACATTTGCACCCAAAGCATATGCCCTACCACTGAGCTTCCCCTGCTTAAAAAAGTATCTTTTAAAATTGTTCTTTTCAATTCACTAATGATTGCACAGCATACTAGGACAGATCCACACCATGCATTTAAAGTACATTCAACATACTTTTGAAACACATGAATTCCACCACAGAATTATGGGAACTGTAGTTTGTTAATGGTGGTGTGAACTATAACTGTGAGGGGGAAACTACACTTCCCAGGATTCTTTGGGGAAAGTCATGCACTTTAAATGTGAGTTGGATGTGCTTTAAATGTATTATGTGCATCTACATTACTTCATAAACTTTGCTTGCATGTAAATCATTTTAATTAAATTTTAAAATGGAAATAAGCTACAAAGTTTACTTGGTGACCATGGGCTATGCACCATCTCTGAGCTTAATCTGGCCCTCAGGGTGAAAACAACAAAAAGGGACCATGGCCACCTGAAGGAAGAAGGGCACACTCAAAATATAGAGGAAATAATAATTTGTAAATAATAATTTGCAACCATAGTGTGAAATCAGATACATATTAAGGCATAGTATGAAGAAATATTTATATAAGCATGAATGTCAAAGATGTTTATTTACACAACCTGTATTTACAGTACAATCTTATGCATGTTTACTCAGAAGTAAGTCCTAATGTATTCAATGGGGCTTACTCAGACAGGGAATCATGTACAGGACTGCAATTCATTAATAAGGACCTTCACTCACCCAATCCAAAATTCACAATCATGCCATGTTCAGATGTTTTGCAACTATTTTATACTTATTTTATGGTTATTGGATTTTAAATGGCTTTATTACTTGGGAGCTACTTTGGTTTCCAATCCTGCCTCGCAGGGAAATATTCCATATACACACACACTGGAGATGTAAAAATACATACACCCCATATAATAGTTTTTTTGTCAAAACCAGTTGACTATTGCAGATTTTTTTTTAAAAAAGTAAGTATCAGTTTCCCACCAATAAAAGCAGTGACACCTAAGTAAGCCCTGCCTAACTGCTTAAAATAAAAAGGATTGGAGGGGGAGAGAAAGAATTACCACGCAATCATTTTCTATGTTCACCCAAAAGTCCCATTGATTTTCTGCACAATCCTAACCATGTCTACTCAAAAGTAAGTCCTACTGTATTCAACAGGGTTAATTCCCAGGTATGCGGAATTAGCCTTGCAGCTTTACTCCCAGAAAAACCATATTGGGAAGGTTTTCAAAACAGGTTATGAATAAAACAAATATACTGCCCTCTTCAACACTCTAGTAAACTTTAAACTTGTTTGACTCTTTAATTAGAAAAGTATCAACACTGCAGCATGTACACTTTTT
The DNA here is from genome assembly GCF_030035675.1 of Rhineura floridana. NCBI lineage: Eukaryota > Metazoa > Chordata > Lepidosauria > Squamata > Rhineuridae > Rhineura > Rhineura floridana. Next base: position 210,301,087 of record NC_084480.1, read on the forward strand.
AAAACTTCTGTTAAAATTATTTGAAAATAAAATGTATAATATGCCATTTTTGCAACTAATGTTAAAAAATCTGCATGTACCCTTTTATGCCTACCAAGATCTTGCTGTGATCTTCTGTTGTAGTGCAATCCTATGCATGTTTACTCAGAAGCAAGTCCCAATCCTGTACAGAGAAAGTACTCTTTATGCTGCTGAAAGGTATATATTTACTGAATTCCTGATGTGTGACAGGCATGAAAAGGAAACTGTGGGTTTAGGTATTGCCTGGGGGTCAACAAATCTTGTCAATCACCACCCTTACTTCACTTATTGGCTAAAAACCTGAAAGGGCAGGAATTAGAGCAGCTGGTACTAAAAGAAGTTGAGGGGGTGGTAGCTGACATTTTGGCAGAGCTTGGAAAAGTTACTTTTCCAAGCTCTGCATTTTGGTTTATATGTTTTGAACCAGACCACCTTGAAACTTTTTTTAAATGAAAGCTAAGAGTCCAGAGATTAAAGTGACTCACCCATAAACCTGGAGAGAACCCCCAAAAGCCAGAGTCTCCAGGTGAAAACTGGACACCTGTGTCTTGATAATTAAAAAAGCAACAATTGTATAAATGACAAAGGGTCTTGTGGTACCTTAAAGACACACTAATTTTATTACAGCAGTAGTTTTTGTGGACTAGAGCCACAGATGAAGTGGACTTAGTCCACAAACACTTTTGGCACAATCAAATTTATTAGTCCTCATTGGTTTTGCTGAAACTCACTAACACTGCTACCCCTCTGCAAAATGTGTGTGTGTGTGTGTATGTATGTATATGCATATGTGTATAAATACGTGTGTGTGTGATTATTGTAGGAATCCCAGAAATCCATAGGTATTGCTTTGTTAGATCAATATGATGCTTTGATTACTTATATATGGTCTACCTTGCCATACCTTTTAAATACCATAGGTTAATGGAACAAGAAGGGTGATGTTTTAACCAAAATTAAGAAAAGAGGAAACACTTTTGATATGTTTGGTAGTTTAGGGACATAAAGTTTAAGAACAGTATGCAAAACTCTGCCTGTTTCAGAAGTTAAAGTGAAACTAGGTAGGTGATATAAAATGTAAAGGGATGGAAAAAATATTTGGTGTTTTTCCACAGAACAAGGGAACTCTGGCACACCTGTTTTTACTAAACATAATTACCTTATTTAAGCTCAGACGTAAGGAAAAAACAATACAAACTGAAGAATGGAAGTGAAACAAAATGGTCCTCTTTTCCTTGGAAGAGGTCCTGTTGGTTTATCCATGAGATGAGCAATGTACTGCTTATACCACTTATACAGTTATTGCTCTTGCTTCTGGTGTTAGGGCTGCTTTTGCTGAGAATGCGTGATATGATCTTTACACAGTTATAATCTTTATTTTCTGTATCAAGTCTATCATTTAAAATAAATCTCTCTCTCTCTCTCTGCCTCTCTCTGCAACTGAATCCCCTGGGGGCAGAATAAGTTTCACTTCCTTTCAACATCTAGAATCTTGCCCTGTGAATGTTGGTTAAAGGGGCACTTACAGAAATAATTAGACAACATTCTAGTCAATTAGGCCAAACCAGGGACCTACTCTGCAGGTTACCATGAATTTAGATAAATAAAATTCTTTCAGCATACACGCTACATACATACATATAGCGTAGGTAGGTGAACAAAAAAATTTTCACCTGCCTCTGAAAAAACCACAAAGTTGATTCTAGGCAAGCCATCCTCAAAAGATCATCCCATAACCAGGCTGCCACTACTAAAAAGCCTCTCTCTCTCTGGTGATTTTCTACCACACTTCATTTGGTGTGGCCTACTTCTCCTACATACATGGTTTATTTAGCAAAAAGCATAGAGGAAATTTTTTTACAAGGAATTTGCAAGTATTTATTAGTTAACATTAGACAAATACAAACAAATAAATCTAAGAGCTAAATTTGGATTTTTCTATAAGATGACACCTGGAGAAGTCTGCCAAAATAAATACACCCTAAAATAATTGTTAGAAATGAACCTGTCATCTCAATTTACCTGTTCACATAATGCAGAGGACCTGAAGGGCAATTACTCCAGGAAGTTTCATAGTTTTTAATAGATGCATATTTTCTTGCCAGAGGCCTTTTCTGGAATAAAAACCTGTTTTTGTTTTGTTTTTAAAAGTAAAAGTAGATTCACTGTAGTTAGTGAAGGGTGCTGAGAGCTGCTAGGAGACCTTCTATTCCCCTCAAACAGCTTTAGTCAGAGCGGCTAACTGTTAAACCACTCTGGCCACTGGAGCTCTGTCAGGGGAATAAGAGTCTAGTCAGCACCCTTCACAAACTACACTTCCCAGGATTCTTTGGGGGAAGCCATAACTGTCTAAAAGTGAAACAAAGGTCTGCTGTGGGTGTGGCCCCCTGATTAGGCAAGCCCAGCAGCTGTGAGTCTGGCTTTTAGAACACTGACAGTGGATTCTTACTGAGCATGCCTGATGTTATCATTGAGTTCCATGCTACATTTCTTAAATTAATTAAAAATCAGCAAGGCATTTTTTAACTTTTAAACTGCGGAAGATGAAGGTCAGAGTATGGGGCAAGATCAGTAATAGGATTACAGGTACTCTGTGAACATGGCTGATTTTTAATTAATTTCAACACATTATGAGAACTCTGACAGAAAAAAGTCCAAAAGGGGTCTGGTTTTTTTCTCTTTTTACACTTTGAACTCTCGATTCTCTGTGACTGTTTTGTGTATCACCATGAAAATTTAGAGGGTTGTTATGCAAGCATTTCTGAGTTCAGGACTATAAGTTTTGTAAGGTTTTGTTTTGAAATCAGCTTATGGGAAGCATCAGAATGGCATGAGGGTATTTTCAATTTAATATTGCACAATGCAAAAATTCCATGCTGACAGCCACTCTTGTGACTGTATAATTTGTAGCTACCAATATACAACGGACTAAGGGAATGTGGAACCATGGACACTGACTTAAAATTTCACTTAAGTGATTGGTGATTACTCAGGTTTTCTCAGAGCTGAGCTTTATAGTAATAAAAATACAAATGCTGGCTACTGCCTCACAAAATGTAGTGTTTTTCCTTGAAACTTGACAAATATAAATGAACATCTTCACAGTGGGTTTGTATATGTGCACAGATTTTTGTTTTCTTTCAAAATTAAAACTGTTGTAATATAAGGTATTATCTTCACATTCATGCGGAGACCATTTTAGAACAGGATCATTCAAGGTAGGTATGAGAGAGAGAGAGAGAGTTACATTTCCTTCCAAGATTTCCACACAAAGCAATGAACTGCTTTGATTTCCTTCTGCCCCCCCGTCTTTAAGACGTGTGGGTGCAGTGTGGTGGAGTCAAGCCAGATGTAATATTACTTAAGTGAATGAAATTAATCTCCATTTTTTAAAAAATGGAAATAGCTGCAGCAGAACTTGAGCAGCATGAGGACTGTGGGGGGTGGGAAAGGAGAATTTAACCCTTCCCCCTACTATGGCCCTGACAAAAATCTCTGCCTCCACAAATTGCTATATGCTTTGAGGGGAATGCTTTTTTGTGGGATGCTGAGTTTTCTGCCTTACTCATCACTGTCTTTCATTTTTCTTTTTTTCTTTTGCAATTCATTTACCTCTGACCTCACTCCCTTTCATCCATAGAAGCAACAACAATGGTTCCATGTGCTCCACTCAACCCCCTTAAACCCACTGATGATGTCCTTTGTTGTTTGCGTGATGGTTTGTTTCTTACCCAATAGTGGTAAAAGAGAATTCACATACTGGGCAGCGTGGCTGCAATTGCTGTTGTCCCAAGCTGCTGCCTATGAAGGTAGACCAAACCATGTGCGTTTTCTCTCAGTCAATTATCGTTCACTGGAATTGGGTTGGCTGTCAAAGTGAGTTTATATCCTACAGGGTAGACAAAAAAGAGTAGAGAATTTTACTCATTTCTCAGGCCTCTTTCTGAAGTGAAGGGTCAAATCTATAAAGAAATTTGGAGCAGCCATGTTAAAAGGTAGGGGCAGAGCTTTCCAGGCAGGGGATTGCTAACCATGCTTGGATATGGATATATTTGCAGAGGATCTCTAGTCAACTTCACCAACAACACAATCTAAACCATATCTACTGAGAAGTAAGTCCTATTGAGTTCTATGGGGCATAGTCATTTAGTAAGTGTGTTTAGAATTGCAGCCTTCAGGGGTAGTCATCTTTATTCCTGAGTGCTCCCATCTAACATCTCCACAACACTCGGCTCCTTTTTTCCTACAATGGCCTTCTGGTGACTGGCCTGGCCTGAAGGCACTTAAACCCTTTTTGCTAGAAGCAAGTAGGCTAGATTAAACGTTCCCTACCCAAGCTCTCTAAACAGGTGAGAAGGAGTTGTTGTTGTTGTTGTTATTAAATTTATACCCCACCTTTCTTTTCATAATAGAAACCCAAGGCAGCTTGCATATGGTTCCCAGGCGGTCTCTCATCCAGGCACTGACCCTGGTTGGCTTCAGCAGGAAACTGTCCTTATGTGCCTTTGTCTCAGTTTGTTGATTATTTTTTAAAACCTTTTATTCCTTCTATGAGATCATATGTGCGGGATTCCACACATTTCTTACAAATAATAGGTCCTATTAAGATCCAGTCAGCAGACATTTTGGTCACTATGGATGTCAAATCTTTATATACAAGTATTCCACAAGATCAGGCACTAGAAATAATTTTTGATACTTTACAGAAACGAGAAGTACAGAATACACCAACTCATTTTTTGACCTCCTTGGACAACATAACTTTACAGAGAAATTATTTTCCATTGAACAAAAAGTTCTTTTGGCAGACCAAGGGGGTGGCCATGGGATGCCCCATGGCTCCAGAAGTTGCCAATTTATACACGCAACATTTTGAACAACAATTCCTTTTTTCTAACAATCCATATGGTAGAAATATAATCTTATGGCTACAATATATAGATGATATATTCATGATTTGGTGAGGCACAAATGATGAGCTGAGGGATTTTTTTCAATGGATTGATGTTCAAGATCCCAATCTTTGTTTTGAGACAACTTGCAGTATTCAACAGGTCAATTTTTTTGACATCATAGTCAAAAAATCCATAAAGGGTTTAATTACTACCATTTATAACAAACCTACTGATAGAAACATTTTTCTTAAGTATGATAGTTATCATCCTGCTCATCTCAGGAATAATCTACCATACAGCCAATTCTTAAGAATAAAGCACAATTGCTCAAGAAACCTAGATTACATCCAGGAATCCCAATCTTTAGCACAACATTTCTATGATAGAGGATATCCTGTTAAGGTGGTGAGAACAGCTATGAATAGAGCCAATGCCTGTAAACGTGACATTCTGTTATGTCCTCAAACAAGAACAGTGCAGAACCGCACAGCATGCATCCTTCCTTTCAATCCGATTACTAAGAGACTTCAAACATATATTCGCTCCAATTGGCATTTGGTCCAGGATCTGCCAGGCCTAACAACACGACCTATGGTCGCATGTAAAAGAACAAGAAATCTCAAGGACTGGTTGATCCATACAAAGTATGTAAGGAGCAACAATAACAAGTGTCAATCAACAATCTTTCATACATCTAAGCCAACAGGACACCATCCATGTGGCCACTGCTCTTATTGCAAGTTTACTCAAAAGAATTTTTTTTTGTCAGTCCCAACGCTGGAAAGCATATTCAAATCCAAGATATTTTTACCTGTAATTCTGTAGAAGTCATTTATCTGATTTCTTGTCCCTGCAATCGGATTTATGTTGGGAAGACATCAAGACCATTAAAATTCAGAATTGGGGAACATCTTTGTAATTTAAGACATCAAAGAATGGGTGCTCTGTTGGTCAGACACTTTGTTGAGAAACAACATAAGCCAAATGATATAACATTTTGGGCCATTGAAAGAGTTGTGGGTAATGACAGATTACTCAGCAAGAGAGAGTTATTCTGGATCATTTCTCTGAAAAGTCTGGGACCTCTAGGGTTAAATGAGGATTTGGATTTTTCTGAGTTTAAATAAAATAAGAAACAAGGGTTCTATATGAAACTTGGTTTACTGTCCGTAACAACTGTGCATGCTAGTTAGTCACTGTAAGTACTAGCTGGATTAGTAAAATTCACAAATGCAGTGATTGTGCAGCTGAGCTGATTTATATACTTAGTATGGACACTAGCAGCCTTTAAGTTTGGTTTGTATTCAGTGTGGTGCTTGGATAAAGAACTTGCATTACTTTGACAGAGCCAAGGAAATATAGTTCCACAGATCAGTACAGGGCAATGACTTTGTGTTTTTCTGGGGGGATGAGAGAGTTTTATGCTTAAACTGCTTTGTACTGGCTATTACAAGATTCTGTTTAATTTGAGCCATACAGTATGGTTTTATAAGATGCTAGTCTGATGTTAATATCAGGGATATATCATAATGAAAAAAAAATTAAAAATGTTTTTTAAGTGATTTATACAGAACGTGGTCTCTAAAAGTACTCTTCTGATGTTTAAGACCATGGTGTTGTCTCCACAACATTAATTTGAGTTTGTTTGAATGTTTTTAGCTCCTGAGGAAGGAAAGTATTTCCAAAACGCGTAGAGCACTACAATAAATTTTACTCGGCACCAGAGCTTGCCTCTCTTTTTTGTCTCTTATGTGCCTTCAGACCATAGGCTAGGATGATCCTGTCAGTTCAGCTGGATCTGGAACACCCTCATTTAGCTAGGATTTCTATCTTAATTTCCAATCAGAGAAATGTTTTTGTTTGAATTGTATGCACCAAGCAACTGCGGTTGATGCTTAATGCATCATGCTTAATGACATCACTCAGGCCCATCCCTGTGACATCACTTGGGCCTGCCCCTGTGACATCACTTGGGCCTGTCCCTGTGACATCACTTGGGCCTGTCCCTGTGACATCACTTGGGCCTGTCCCTGTAACATCACTAGGGCCCACCCCTGTGACATGGGAAAAGCTCTTAATGCGTTAGCATATTTAGTTTGTCTTTTGTGGCTGGTTGTATGTTGTGTCACACTGATCTAGTCTTGTACTCTTATATTTTTTAAAGCTTTTGACATACTGCATTCAAGATCAGTTGGAATTAGTGGGAATTACAGACTTCAGCTTTTGATTACCAGTGACATCCTTCATTTGGTTCTCACACATGTACCAGCGCATGCTATCTTTTAATGGGAGTTTCACCCCTGCTACTTCACTTTCAGAGATTCAAAAATGCACATGCATGCACACATCCTCATTCAGTTCATGCACACACACACATTTACACTCGCATATTTTGGGATCTCTAACAACCACCACAGCAGAGCAGTAACACTTGGGTCTCTAACTAGAGGTGGCATTGTTTAAGCCTGAGGCACACAAATTAAAGCACCTACTAGCCAATGTAATTTGCTTGGTCAATATCAAGCCAATTCTTTCACCAGCTCTGTTGAAAGAAAGGAATTAACTTTTGAAAATAACCTATATTTAAAAAGAACACAGTGAACAAAAACATTTAATATCACTTAATAGTAGCGTATAAAATTGTTGTGTGCTTAAAACAAATTGCGATCAAGTAAGTTCATGTAATATACAAATACTAAGCATAGGTTATGTATCATGTTTCAAAACACAGAGTAATAAAGGGAGAAAATACATCTAATAAGATGACCTGGTATATTATGCTGGAGGTGCTTAGAAAAGCAGCTTTAAAAAAAAGGAAAGAAGTCACATCACACTAGGTGGCTGATATTTGTTGTTAACTATGCTAAGTTTACATTCAGACAGTCTGATCCAGTGTCTTTGTGAGGAGCCATACCCAAATCTAGACCTAAGGGCTTCCATAGGAAGCAGAAGCCTTAAGTGAAGCTAGCAGAAGGCACTGCTTTGTTGACCAAGCAAAGACAGACAGCTAGTCTCACAAGGCAGTGCACCAAGCTAGGTCCTAGCCAGAGACCCTGTGGTCCCTGCTGGAAGAGCCCCTGACAACAGGGGTGCTTTGGATAAGTCTTGAGTTTGCTGTAGAGACAGTTTAGAATTTAGAGAAATGCTTTATTTGGGACACTAGGAACGTGGGAAGCTTCCTTATACCGAGCCAAACAGTTACTCCATCTAGCTGAGTGTTGTCTACCATTCAGACTGGCAGCGGCTCTCCAGGCCTTTAGACAGGAGTCTTTTCTAGCCCTACTTGGAGATGCCGGGGGCTGAACCAAGGACCTTTTGTATGCAATGCGTCTGCATTATCACTGAATCATGACTCCTCACTTGTCAAACTTTCTTCAAAGTTGATGTGGGTCACATTGGGCGGTGGGAGCAATACGTATTGAGCAGGGTCGGTCCTACCCTAGCGAGCTGGGGGGGCAGCAGTGAACTGAAGGACAAACTTGTGTGTCCCATGCAGGCTGCCCCTGTCCTATGATCCCTCAGCTATCATACTGCCTCAGGTGAAGTGCTGTTCCATTGTCAGTGCTGATTTGTCAGTCTGTACATGGAATGGTGGAAGGGTGGGGGAGCATCCTGTCCTTTGCCTCGGGCAGCAAAATGTCTCAGGGCTGGTCCTGAGATGGCTGTAACACTGTTGATTGATCTGCAGATTAAACTTGTGTTATTATGCCACTCCTCGTGCTATGATTTATTTTCATGGATCCAAAATCGTCACAGTTGGCTACAAGGTGAAAGTCACTTCACATCAGTCTATACTGTATGGTGGCTGTCACCACTGGTGGAGTTTTTCTCTTGTAATGGTTCACTGAACTGGAATTGTTTTTCTTCATGTCTTTGCAAGAGCTCCATCACCTGCACCAGCATCCCTAGGGTGTTGATAAGTCTGTGACTGGCTGGAGAAAAAGATCAGATCTGCATGGTGAGCTGCTGCATGTGAATAACTCACCACAAGAGACATGTGGATTAGAAACATTGCATGTGGATTGGAAACGACTCTCCCAGTGGTTATGTGTATTGGTCGAAGAAACTGAGAGGAAGAAAACTTAATATGTTTTTATATAGGATTAAAGAATTGTATAGGGAAATATATGGGGAATGGGCACCTCATTTTGGTAGTATAGGATCAGTAGGGGTCTGTTTTAGGACAGATACCATGCACAGCTATTGATGCTTAGGAGAAAGTTTTCTTGAACGTATTCTGTAGGTAGAGGTGTTGGCCTCTTTGAGCAACTGTCAGAGGTTCTGATCAGTTAATATCACATGAGTGTTGTTGGAATGCATGCATTTTTCAGTGCCTGTCGGAGGTGGAAATGAAATCCTTGTGGTAAATTGGAACACATTATTGATGACCATAGAAATATTGTATTGAGGGGGGGTGTCTTTCACTGAGACTTGTTATTCCTTTGATCTGGAGATTTTCTGGTTTACTCTGGTGTATCTAGCTTGACACAACATTCACCCATGCAGCAAATGCAGTTTATGGTTTGCTAATTTTTAATATATTTTAACAACATTATCTGTTTTCACCTATTATTCTGGCAAATCCTTGGGCTAAAGGCCTATTTGATAATTTAAAACTTGTTCCTCAAATCCCTGTCCACCTTATATCTTAAAGCCACAAATTATAGCTTGGAATGATGTTTAAGGCCTAAAGCTGGAGATGTTGATAAAGGCCTCCCACTGTAATCACCCACTCATTCTTCATAGCATCATGTATGGTAGAGTAACTTACAATATGTTTCACTGGCAATGCTGAAATGGAAATGTTAAGTATAAATCTTGGTGGAAGTTTCAGTAATTTTTAATATTTGTGTGTGTGTTGGTGTGTGCATGTGAATGATATATTTGTCCTAGAGCAATACAAATTCATTTCCCCCACATCTGCAATATCTGCAGTAAGCGAAATTAAAAATACATTTGTACTTGTACAGTTAAATGATCATATTTAATGAAATGTCGGAGATGAATCTTAGCAAATAGTCAGGAAATTATTTCAGAAAGAGTAGCATTTCATTATTGGCAGTCAGGGAAAAGCAAAGAGATTATGCAAACGGTTTACTGCTTCAACATATTAGGGAATAGAGGTCGGGCAGTTCTTCAGAAAGGAGGGCCATATGAATATCAGATGGAAGCTTTTCTAAATCTGGAAGTTGTATTGTTATCCATTTCTATATCTTTTTTTTAATGCACCACAAGGTTTTAGTATTTATACAGCACCATTATTCTGCCTAGCAGTTTACCAAATAAGATAAGCACAAAGGGCAGGTCCTTCTGTAGAATTTACCATCTGAATTTCAACAGTGGACAAAGACATCAGAAGGAGGGAGGGGGGAGGAATGGGAGAAGCAAAAGAGGCAATTCCTATCTCATTTTCTGTCTCAACAACCCATGAGGTAAGTTATGCTGAGAGAAAAGATGCCCAGAGCCACCTAGTTAGCTTCATGGCTAACAGCAAACTTACCTTCACAACCATTTGAGAATAATAAAAAAGCAACCAGGGAGTGTTGTAAAAAAAACCCCTCTTGCCTGTGTTGTCTCCCAGCCCTCACCTCAAACACTTTTGGGTCAGCCCTAGCACCTAGATGGTTTATCTAAGGCTGTGGGCACACTAGTCACTTTAAAAGCAGTGGGGTTTTTTTTCTGGCTGTGTTTTGAAGCAAGTCTGCCCTTGACTGACCACACCTCCCTTCCCCACTGCTGATTTCAGATCTTTCAGGACTGCTCAAAGTAAAGTGTTGGGCCAATCACTGTCTCTGCCTGAGCCTACAGCAAAGCATTTCCATTGGTCACACCTGGAGGGGCAACAGGTTGATCTACCAATCAGTTGTGAAATATATCTGAAGCTGAATTAAAAAAAAACAAACCCACACTGCAGCTGATCCCACCAGGTTTTAGGGTAAAAAGGGGTGGGATTTGACTAGTGTTGTGTGCCTCCATTTTCAGAAAACAACCAGGACAACATTGTGTCTCTACCCGAAATCTTGATTTTTTTTTTTTGCAAGTGTCTTCCAGCATAGTAGAAAGGCTATTACATAGTAGGAAGGTTGATTACATGAAGCATTCCCTTTTGAAATCAGTTGGCAAATGTGTTTCCATTTCCTTCAAGGTATATCCTATAAGCATATCCTCTGGTTATTTGAGTAATGTAGATATCTGCACAGATTTCATTTGTATTGTTAAATTCTATGGTAAAAGCTGGAAAAGTTTTAAACTAAAGTGATTGGCACCATCTTCATTCCAAGCTGATGTGCCCCAAGTGTTTCCCCCTTGATTCAATTTTCCGCACATGAATTCTAGCTTCCTCTAATTCAGAAGCTTTTTGTGCACTTGATGAATTGCTAAATGGTTTTAGTAAAAATGTCCCCCCAGTGAATGAGATTCTCATGCAAATTTCTCTGTGCACATGAGTGTGTGCATACTGGGTATCCAACTCAATAACTGCAAACATGCATCTAGTTACCCGTGCTTAAGTTCAGTTGACTTCAACAGATTTATTGCAATTAGATGCATGACTGCAGCCAGTAGGTGCAGTCCGAAGCACCATGTGTCTCTGAAGCACATGCAATTCTATGCAAGGAGGGTGGTTGAAATAGTCTTTTCAGTGCTGGTGAATATCAGTACAAAGGGGTATTCCTGCTATCTGTGTGAGCAGTTCCCCTCTCTCTAAAGAAGGCAGGCAATCATATGTATGAATGCTCCACTACATTCAAAACAAAACAAAACCCCTTCTTATACCTAGCAACCTAGCACATCAGAAAAAAAGTTAGCTAGTAAAAGAGATTCTCATGCAATAACAACAATATAAAAGAATGAGTAGGAAATTGTGATGAAGCCACGCTATGTGAAAATCTCATTAGGAAAAAAAGGGAATCCAAATTGGGAAGCAAGCAGATTGGCATCAGTGTAAGTTTTATCTAATGGAAGTGTTGCCGTGGAGATTCTATGGTCTGTAGTTTCACTAGATTTCATGCCCTTTATAGTAAATAAGAGGGAATAAGTACACTTGTGATCAAATTACTTTCAACCAGACTCCTGAGGAATTTATTCCGTTTGTGTAACATCTTTGCCCTCATGATAATCTTGAAAAGCTCAAGAGGAGTCCCACATTGGGTCTTAAGAGCTGTGTCTGCTTTGTCCTGTATATTGTTCTTCTGTTTTATATCTTCTATAATGAATGGCTTTTCTTTTTTCCCCTTCCAAATCTGATTCCATAAAGAGCCACTTGACTGCTACAAGTCATCATTTTCATTCTGCATCTAAGTTTACTCTTAAGGGCTTTTCGTTTCATCTTTTTACTGCTCTGCTAATGTACACAAATCACTTTTAGAGATAGTGTCACGACTACGAAGGGAGCAATTTATCAATATGGATGCCTCTTTGATGAAGGATGGTTTGTCTTTACAAGTCTGGACAGCCCCAGCTGAATTTCAATTTGCTATGGCATGCAAGGGATTTAAAGGATTATGGCCAGTGAAAGGCTTTAAGCATAAACCAGCTTTTTTTTTTTTGCAGGATGTTGCAACAACTGAACTTTTTTATTTTACTTGATTTTTCTTTCTTTGATGTAAACAGGAATGGGCATGTCAGCAGGAAAAGCAATCCAATACTTGATGGTCTTTGCAACATTTGTTTTCTCTTGTTTTTCATCAAAAGATGATGATTTTTAACAATACACCTAGAGTGGAAGCCTGATCTCAATCAAAGGCAGTTTCAAAACTTAAACTGATTCTAAAGGATGAACTGCATCCCTAACTTCCTGGGGCCAGATTCTCACCATGTGCGATTAGGTTTAGCTTCAATAAATTGACTTCAGGGGATTAACAATTTTGCCCTTTGTAGTTTATTTGTTTCTGAGGACCAAACCTGACAAGTTTTATGAAGGACTCCTTTTCAGGTACACAGACTGCCCTATCCCCCTACCTGGCATGGATTGAATGTACACATGACAACCTGTAATATGAATAAATCAACTCACAAATAGCCAATATGCCCATAGTAGAGGTTTTCTCTTTGCTTTCACTATCAACTCATACATGTTTATGGCATGGAGAGCCAATGACCTGCTTGCTGCGTGCACATTTTATATGGGTACAAGTGCAGAGGAAAAACAGATGTATTTAGTAATCACACCCCAACAGTACGATATGAGTGGGCCCAAGATACAATGGAGGAAGAAGGCTGGAATGCAAAAAGTATGTATCATCATCATGGTTTATTTGTATGCTGCCTTTCCATAGTAATCTATGCTCGAGGCAGCTCATAATATGAAAAAAGTTACAAAACAAAGTCCAAATTGTCAAACAGTAAGCTAAAGAAAACATCTAAAGAAAATATAAAATTAATTGAAATTGAAACAACACCATTAATTAATTGAAATTGAAACAACACCATTATAATTCATAAGAAAATACAAAAACATAATCTCATAACAGCAAAAATAACTGACCAGCAGAATTAAATGTTGGTCCCAAACAGAAGCCCCTAAACAACACCCCATACTCAAGATGATAATGTATGTATGCAAAAGGGTAAGACTGGCTTCAGTTTCCTGCAGTGCATGTATCCAGTTATCCACTTGACAATGTTGGTAGGAATTTAGCTGGGCAAATGTGTACCCACTAAAATGGTAATGTTTGTAGTGGATCAACACAAACGCTACAAACTTGCTCCCTCTGTGCATCTTATGAGGTAAAGGGGGGAAAGGAAGGAAAGGTGAACTTCAGTAAAAGAGGTGCTTTCTCTTCCGGGACAGAGTTTTCTACTTTAAACATGGCTTCTATCTTCCTTTCATTCACACTACTACATGGTGTCAGAATGGGACAATTTCTTGACCCAGCAGAGGTGAGTTATGGAAGTAAAGGAGAAGGAGAAGAAGGGTAATTGGAATCTAAAAGAAAAAGGAACAACAGAAGCAAGGTTATAAAATGAGAAACACAGCAGGGGAGAAACACTGTAAAGGGAAAGAAAGTGTTTAAAAGAATCCTAGTGAGGGTAGACAAGGGAAAGACAGAGAGGCAACTGGGAATTAAAAGACACCAGCTTTTAAAGAAGGGGTGGCTAACTTATGACCCACATCCAGAGCTTGGAAAAGTTACTTTTTTGAACTGCAACTCCCATCGGCCCAATCCAGTGGCCATACTGGCTGGGGCTGATGGGAGTTGTAGTTCAAAAAAGTAACTTTTCCAAGGTCTGCATCTGCCCCACCAAGCCAAAGGAAGTGCCTCAACAGCCAGAGAGAAAGGTCTCTGAAGAATAAAGCTCCCAACCAGAGCTTGGAAAAGTTACTTTTTTGAACTACAACTCCCATCAGACCAATCCAGTGGCCATGCTGGCTGGGGCTAATGGGAGTTGTAGTTCAAAAAAGTAACTTTTCCAAGCTCTGCTCCCAACTGGGAGATAACATCCCTCTGCCTGCTCTTCAGAGATCTTCTCTGAGGAACGCCCAAGGGGTGTTTTATCTCCAATCTTAATGCTAAGTGCTGAGATTGGTGATAAATTCTTAGGGAGATAAAAGATACCTGTGGCCATCCTTTAGAAATGATGCTAAGTGCTAAGCACCACAGTGCTAAGATTGGAGATCAGCCCATGGCCTGCTCTGTAAGAGTCAAAAGGAACATTTTCCCCAGTGTGCACTCCAGCAGCGTGGTGAGAATTGAGATAAAAGATCCCTCTGCCTGGGCAGCCTGGGGATGTTTTATCTCCAATTGTAGCACTAAGCACCACAGTGCTGAGATCAGAGATAAAGCTTTCTGCCTGCTTTTTAAGATCAGAGGTCAGTATTTTCACCTACCCCAATACTACACTGGGTGAATGGAAACAGTGCTTTTCATTCTGCACGGAATGATTGCAGCCCAGCACTGAAATGGGGAGGGCTGGAAATTCTGATCGTGTGCACGTGCCTCTGCATGTGTCTTTGTATATAAAAGTGTATATATGAATGTTTATGAGTGAATGAAAGAGGGAGTTCTGCGAGACTGTGTGTCTGGTGAGTGTGTGTGCTGTATGTGTATGTTTATGTGGACTGTATGTGCGGTAGATGTATCTGCACATATATATGTAGTGTGTGCTTGTGTTTGTGCAGGCATACATTCGCCACATTCACTGCTGGCATGTGGCCCTGGAGTGCTGGCTGACCATCAATGTGGCCCTTGGGCCAAAAAAGATTAGTCACCCCTATTCTAAAACTATATATCCTATAATACAGGGATAGCCACCATGCTTTCATTCAGATGTTTTTTGAGTCCAACTACCATCAGCTCCAGCCAGAATGGTCAATGATAGGAACTGCAGTCCAACAAGATCTAGAGGGTACCAGGTTGGCTATCCCTTCTATAACACATTCAAAATACAAATAGCCTACCAGGATTAGGAGATTTGAAAGAGAGAAGGAGACACAGAAAGAGAATATTGTTTCTGTGTTGATGCAGAGACCAGAATGTCTAGTGATTGCTCTCATTTTTGCAATGGAGATGCTACATTTTATATTTTCAATGGCCTACCTCTTCCTGCAGCAGACCAAAAGATTTATAAAAAAATTGAAAGGGGCTTTGATAACCATTTTGTAGGGACACAAAATGTCATATACGAAAGAACATTTAACAAGAGGTGTCAGGATGAAGGGGAGAACTTGCCAAATCTGTTATCAGTGCTGAACACACCCTAGCTGAACACTGTAACTATGGAAACACTGAAAGAGGAGCTTAAAAGTGACAGGATAGTTGTGGACATAAAAGATGCAAAACTATAAGATCCACTCCAGTTGCTGGCCTCATATTAGCCAAAGCAATAGCAAAACTGTGAATGCATGAAACCATAATTAAACAACAGTTGGACTTACCTACTAGCCTATATTAATACATAACAGACACTGTAGACACAGTACAGATAAAACATAAAATGGGAGAAAAGGTAGTCAGACCAAATGTGCAATGTGAAACCCCTGCACAATCGGAGTATGAGAGGCCAAGTCATGCGATCATAATTTCTGGGGAGATGTGCTTGGAAACTTATTCATAATTAGCAACAATGCCCTGCAAAAGAAGTAGAATGTGGGTGATGCCACAAAATAGGGTGGGGGTAGGGAACCTCAGGGCCGGGGGCTGAATGCAGCCCTCCAGAGTTTTCTGGCCCCCAGGACTGTCCCCAAGCCACCCTCTGCTCCAGCCCTGCTTTGCACCCTCCATGAGTGTTTTTGCCTGGCTAGAGTGTGTCCTTGAACTCTGAAAATGCTTCTTGCATGCCTGGATGGAGGATAGAGGAGGTGTGAGTAAACTGATGTTTGTTGCTCCATCCATACTGGAATAAAAAATAAGGGCCAAAGATGAGGAGCCTATAAACCACATTTTTAGACTCAGAATGATGTCTAATCTTGGTACGCAAACAAAAAATTAAATTAAAAAATTAAATTGGTATGGGACCTGCTGTCACTTACCAAAATGGAGAAAATAGTCAAGAAATCAGAAGAAGGCTAGGACTGGGGAGGGCAGCTGTGGGAGAATTGGAAAAGGTCCTCAAATGCAAAGATGTATAACACTGAACACTAAAGTCAGGAACATTCAGACCATGGTATTCCCGATCTCTGTGTATGGATGTGAAAGTTGGACAGTGAAAAAAGCAGATAAGAGAAAAATCAACTCATTTGAAATGTGGTGTTGGAGGAGAGCTTTGTGGATACCATGGACTGCGAAAAAGACAAATAATTGGGTGTTAGAACAAATTAAACCAGAACTATCGCTAGAAGCTAAAATGATGAAACTGGGGTTATCATACTCTGGACACATAATGAGAAGACATGATTCACTAGAAAAGACAATAATTCTGGAAAAACAGAAGGGAGTAGAAAGAGGAAGACCAAACAAGAGATGGGTTGATTCCATAAAGGAAGCCACAGACCTGAATTTACAAGATCTGCACAGGGTGGTTCATGGCAGATGCTCTTGGAGGTCACTGATTCATAGGGTTGCCATAAGTCGTAATCGACTTGAAGGCACATAACAACAAAGAATTATATTGAGATTAGGGATGGAAAAATCTGTCAGTTTTGGTTCTTCTTGTTTCTCATTTTTCCAATCTTAATTTCAGTTCTTCACCTTTCTGCAGCAATTTGCAGGGTTTTTTTTAATTTCTCATGAAAATTCTTCATAATAAACATTTTTGAAGGCAGTTTTGATTACTGTATACTTTTTTGCAAGCATTTATTCATCATGTAATGCATTTTTGTATGTTATTTTCACTCATATATCATTTTTCTGCACACTTTCTTCTAACACATGCATTTTTGTAAACATTGTATACATTGGCAAACTGCATTGCAAAATTCGAGTATGTACAAATTTTGAAGAATGGCTGTGTTTTGGTTCTTATATTGTTTTGGAAAGAACAAATTTGGTAAATTTGGCTTTAAATGTGGATTGATTCACATTTCTCCCCCATCCCTAATTAAGATAGACAATTAAAACCACCAAATCAAGTTCTACATGGACCTAGTTAAAATACACTGAAAGTTTGTGGCCAGTTTTAGACAAAACCAGAAAAAGGGAAAATCCCAGAAAATGCCTCCATAGTATATACACAGTCTGGAAGAAATACCTCAGTGATTTCAAATTACTTCATTAACAATTGGCAAGAAAGAAGGACTATTTTAGTAATAGTTGCTTATGGGGGTTAAGATTATGGGGGTTAAATTGCTGATGGGGGTTAGTCTAATTAATGTTTATTTTATTTATAAAAGTATTTATATACCATGCTCTCACAAAACATCAGGGTGGTGCACAGCAGCATAATCTTGTAGTAAAGAAAGGGAGATGTGGTATGATACTGTTATGGCTCTTCATGGGTCAAAATGGTAATAGGAAGGAAAGATGGAGTTCAGTAAAGGAGGGGCTGTTTCCTCTGGGAGAGGCATTTCAGTCTTCTACGTCAAACATGGCTTCTAGTCTTTATTTCATGGAGAGCAAACTACGGAGAAGACTGGTGGCTCTAATGTCAGTGGGGCAGTGAATCCACTCTGGGTTTTAGTCCAAACTTTCAAAGAGCTGTCCAAAGCACTGTCTCCACTGAGAGTGGCCCCTTACAGGGTTTCAACACACACACACTAAGGCCCTCCTGTGTCTCATGTTCACCTCCTTTTCCTTAGGCCCCAGTGACTCGCAGGAGATGCACCATGAGGAGGAGAAGGAGGCTGGGTACTTCTAGAGGAGGTAAGTGGGCCTTGACTTGCCATGAAGTGCAAGTGTAGCCAGTACAGGGCAGGGTCAGCAAGGTGAAGGAGAGGAAGATTGAGCTGTCTGAAGTCCTATTGTGATGCCTTCTGCAAATGCATGCATGTAGGTGGAACAGATTTTCAGCCTAAATTTTTTGTATAGAGTGGCTGAAAAGTGTAGTGCATGAGGTAGGCCTGCATCTTTACATCAGATGGGATGGATTTCTATTCTAACATCAAATTAGAGGGTGTCATTGACTATGTCATTATGATACGTGCTGATTCCATTTCTCATTCTAATGTCAATCCAGTCTTCTGGAGAAATAGGAAAACAGAGAAGGAAAAACATGAAGGAAGTAATGAAGAGATGGTGGAGTACTCAACTCCAGGTCCAGAAGCTGCCACTTTGAGGATCTCCACACCTTGACAAGACAGCAGAGCCTAGGAAAGCTACAAGGACTGAAGCTGGGACTACATCCACACCATGCATTTAAAAGACTCCAGTGCCACTAACAGTCATGGCTTCCCCTAAAGAATTCTGGGAACTATAGTTTGCTAAGAATGTTGAGAGTTGTTAGGGGATGCTCACAGAGCTACAGTTTCCACTTCCCTTAACAAACTACAGTTTCCACCATTCTGGAGGAGAAGCCATGACTGTTCAAACGGTATAACAGTGCTTGAAACACATGGTGTGGATGTTGGAGCAAGTTGCTCTCTCCCAATGGGACTGTGGTTCTGCAAGCCTTGTGTCTGGCCATTCCCATTTTCCAGAACCCGAACCTGTGTGTAAGTGTGCACACATCACCTGCTGTCCTTTGCCCTCTAGGATTATGAGCGCCATACTGGACTGTCTGCCCCCTCAGTCCCTGCTGTTTCCAGCACCTCTGTCTGTTTAATGGGCCTCTTGCCTCCTTGGTTGTCCATTAGTTGTGCCTTTCCCCAAGACAGGACAGAGGAAAGGCTGTATTAGGGTGACACAGAATGCAAGTGAATGAAACTGAATTAGCAACCAGTAGCTAATAGCCCTCACCCAAGAGTACTACCTAAACTGCTGGTATTAACCTAAAAGTTAGAGGGGTATAGAGAGAGTGGACAGTCCCCAGGCTACTATATGTGTTTGAAACCTTGGTCCTTAACCCTTTCAGGAAACTGATGGCAAGGCAGGGAATTTAAATAGTTCATGGATGACCACTACTATTACATGATTATTACACTATAGGTCAAGTGCATTAAATGCTGCACAGTTGCCTTAGACATCTAGAATGTGAAACTTGCAGAAATGTTTTTAAGATGAGAAGCAAAGAATTGAGTGTGCAACGTCCCTTCCGAGAAGATGTAGATTTGAGAGATTGATGTGTCTAGTTAAACCTTAAGGGAAATTTGGATAGAGCTACATAATAACCAGTGGAACAAATGAAATCTTTGATTTCTATTCTGTTCCTGTCTGGACAGTGTAAGACAAATGAAACCGATGACTGAGAAGAATCACATTTTCTATAATTATATAAATTACAGAAGGGATGAATGTAATCACCTAAAATGCCTCTAAGGGGCTGGATTACTAGAAGACAATTTCTTAAATAGATCCACACTCCTGGGTTGAAAAATGCCATTGGCAGCAACATTTTAGAATAAGATGGGCAAGCTCAGATAGTTAACCCTTTGGAAGTAACAGCCCAGGTGACCTTTTAGAGACCATAGAATCACAGAATAGTAGAGTTAGAAGGGGCCTATAAGGTCATTGAGTCCAACCCCCTGCTCAATGTAGTAATCCAACTTAAAGCATACCTGAGAGGTGGCTGTCCAGCTGCCTCTTGAATGCCTCCAGTGTTGGAGAGCCCACCACCTCCCTAGGTAATTGGCTCCATTGTTGCACCATTTTTCCTGATGTCCAGCCAAAATCTGGCTTTCTGTAACTTGAGCTCATTATTCCATGTCCTGCACTGTGGGATGATCAAGAAGAGATCCTAGTCCTCAAGAAGAGATCATCCCCACACCTGCTACATATTATACATAGATATACATTTCAGGCCTAATATAAAGTAGCACATCTGACTCCAAGTTTTACTGGGCTCTTGGGCATCAGGGTGCTAATGGGCCATCTTCTCCCATTGCAAGTCCCTCTGTATTGAGGTTCTTGTGGCTGCTGCTGGTCTTTGGATCTTCATCCTCTTCAGCTGATTTGAATGTTGCTTTCCCACAAGAGAATGCGTCTAAAGTAGCTTATAATACATGGGGGAAATAATATTAGCAATACATTGCAAAATAGAAACATCAGCACAAAATAACAGTTCAACAGCAATTTTGTATTATAAAGATATAATCATAAGAAGCAACAACATATCACTGTTGCATTAACTAATACTTCAGTTCATATCAATAACATATCAAAACCTTTCCATAATTATTCAAAATCTGAGGGCTGAGATGATGATGATAACAGCGACAATAACAATAATGCATAGGAAAATCTAACATGAACAGTTCAAAACATTCAATAGCCAGGGGTGTAGTTGTCTGGGGTTGAGGGTTTTGTTTTTCATAGACCCTTTACTTTTTTGGGGAGCAGGGTCCTTATGTACAAGACAATCAGCATGAAAGGGGAGTGTGTCAGCCACTGAGAAGAATCTTCTCAAAGACACTTGAAGAGAGACACTGCTTACAAGTGCCTGTACGCTAATGCTAGGAACCTGCGAACCAAGATGGGAGAACTGGAGTGCTTGGTCTTAGAGGAGAGCATTGATATAGTGAGCATAACGGAGACCTGGTGGAATGGAGAAAACCAGTGGGATACGGTTATCCCTGGATATAAACTATATCAGAAGGACAGGGAAGGACGTATTGGTGGCGGAGTCGCTCTATACGTGAAAGAAGGCATTGAATCCAGCAAGCTCGAAACCCCAAAAGAGGCAGACTCCTCCACAGAATCGTTGTGGGTGGTGATACCATGCCCCAGGAGGGACTTAATACTGGGAACGATCTATCGTCCCCCTGATCAAAATGCTCAGGGAGACCTTGAGATGAGATATGAAATTGAGGAAGCATCCAAACTAGGAAATGTGGTAGTAATGGGTGACTTCAACTACCCGGACATAGACTGGCTGCATATGTGTTCCAGTCATGACAGAGAAGCAAAGTTTCTAGATATTCTAAATGACTATTCCCTAGACCAGTTGGTCATGGAACTGACCAGAGGGACGGCAACCCTGGACTTAATCCTCAGTGGAGACCGGGACCTGGTGCGAGATGTAAGTGTTGTTGAACCGACTGGGAGCAGTGACCACAGTGCTATTAAATTAAACATACATGTAACTGGCCAATTGCCAAGAAAATCCAACACGGTCACATTTGACTTCAAAAGAGGAAACTTCACAAAAATGAGGGGATTGGTAAAAAGAAAGCTGAAAAACAAAGTCCAGAGGGTCACATCACTCGAAAATGCTTGGAAGGTTTTTAAAAACACTATATTAGAAGCTCAACTGGAGTGCATACCGCAGATCAGAAAAGGTACCGCCAGGGCCAAGAAGATGCCAGCATGGTTAATGAGCAAAGTCAAGGAAGCTCTTAGAGGCAAAATGTCTTCCTTCAAAAAATGGAAGTCTTGTCCGAATGAAGAAAATAAAAAAGAACACAAACTCTGGCAAAAGAAATGCAAGAAGACAATAAGGGATGCTAAAAAAGAATTTGAGGAGCACATTGCTAAGAACATAAAAACCAACAACAAAAAATTCTATAAATACATTCAAAGCAGGAGACCATCTAGGGAGACGATTGGACCCTTGGATGATAAGGGAGTCAAAGGTGTACTAAAGAACGATAAGGAGATTGCAGAGAAGCTAAATGAATTCTTTGCATCTGTCTTCACAGTGGAAGATATAGGGCAGATCCCTGAACCTGAACTAACATTTGCAGGAAGGGATTCTGAGGAACTGAGACAAATACTGGTAACGAGAGAGGAAGTTCTAAGCTTAATGGACAATATAAAAACTGACAAATCACCGGGCCCGGATGGCATCCACCCGAGAGTTCTCAAAGAACTCAAATGTGAAATTGCTGATCTGCTAACTAAAATATGTAACTTGTCCCTTGGGTCCTCCTCCGTGCCTGAGGACTGGAAAGTGGCAAATGTAACACCAATCTTCAAAAAGGGATCCAGAGGGGATCCCGGAAATTACAGGCCAGTTAGCTTAACTTCTGTGCCTGGAAAACTGGTAGAAAGTATTATTAAAGCTAGATTAACTAAGCACATAGAAGAACAAGCCTTGCTGAAGCAGAGCCAGCATGGCTTCTGCAAGGGAAAGTCCTGTCTCAGTAACCTATTAGAATTCTTTGAGAGTGTCAACAAGCATATAGATAGAGGTGATCCAGTGGACATAGTGTACTTAGACTTCCAAAAAGCGTTTGACAAGGTACCTCACCAAAGGCTTCTGAGGAAGCTTAGCAGTCATGGAATAAGAGGAGAGGTCCTCTTGTAGATACGGAATTGGTTAAGAAGCAGAAAGCAGAGAGTAGGAATAAACAGACAGTTCTCCCAATGGAGGGCTGTAGAAAGTGGAGTCCCTCAAGGATTGGTATTGGGACCTGTACTTTTCAACTTGTTCATTAATGACCTAGAATTAGGAGTGAGCAGTGAAGTGGCCAAGTTTGCTGATGACACTAAATTGTTCAGGGTTGTTAAAACAAAAAGGGATTGCGAAGAGCTCCAAAAAGACCTCTCCAAACTGAGTGAATGGGCATAAAAATGGCAAATGCAATTCAATATAAACAAGTGTAAAATTATGCATATTGGAGCAAAAAATCTTAATTTCACATATACGCTCATGGGGTCTGAACTGGCGGTGACCGACCAGGAGAGAGACCTCGGGGTTGTAGTGGACAGCACGATGAAAATGTCGACCCAGTGTGCGGCAGCTGTGAAAAAGGCAAATTCCATGCTAGCGATAATTAGGAAAGGTATTGAAAATAAAACAGCTGATATCATAATGCCGTTGTATAAATCTATGGTGCGGCCGCATTTGGAATACTGTGTACAGTTCTGGTCGCCTCATCTCAAAAAGGATATTATAGAGTTGGAAAAGGTTCAGAAGAGGACAACCAGAATGATCAAGGGGATGGAGCCACTCCCTTATGAGGAAAGGTTGCAGCATTTGGGGCTTTTTAGTTTAGAGAAAAGGCGGGTCAGAGGAGACATGATAGAAGTGTATAAAATTATGCATGGCATTGAGAAAGTGGATAGAGAAAAGTTTTTCTCCCTCTCTCATAATACTAGAACTTGTGGACATTCAAAGAAGCTGAATGTTGGAAGATTCAGGACAGACAAAAGGAAGTACTTCTTTACTCAGCGCATAGTTCAACTATGGAATTTGCTCCCACAAGATGCAGTAATGGCCACCAGCTTGGATGGCTTTAAAAGAAGATTAGACAAATTCATGGAGGACAGGGCTATCAATGGCTACTAGCCATGATGGCTGTGCTCTGCCACCCTAGTCAGAGGCAGCATGCTTCTGAAAACCAGTTGCCGGAAGCCTCAGGAGGGGAGAGTGTTCTTGCACTCGGGTCCTGCTTGCGGGCTTCCCCCAGGCACCTGGTTGGCCACTGTGAGAACAGGATGCTGGACTAGATGGGCCACTGGCCTGATCCAGCAGGCTCTTCTTATGTTCTTATGTTCTTAACATGCTTCCTTGTCCTTTTGTGCTGATTGGAGCCAATCAGAGTGAAAGAAAGTGAATGAGTTACTTCTCAGGAGCTAACACACACCTCCCCTTTCATACTGATTGGCTCCTAGGGTAAGAGAGAAGTGCGCTTCATGGCAAAGTACCTTGGTCTCCCAAATCCTAATTCCATACTTGGCTTCATTTCAGAATTCTTAAAATCAGAACGTTTCTGGCAACATTTAGCCCCCAGAGAGAGAGAGAGAGAGAGATTAAGTGGGGGGAACCTATGCACACAGCAATTTTATTCTGGTTCTATAATTCTGTAATTGCAGAAGAGGCGGTGAATCCTGGGGGTGTGGCTGTGCGGAGGAATGGTGAGACTATCATGTATGGACCCTACACTTCCGAATTTGCCATTACACCACTGTCAATAGCAATACATTTCAAACATAAAATCAACATAAACATGAACAAATACAATAATAACAAGATGGATCTGCAAGAAAACGATGCAGTGTGGAGCGTCCTTTCTCATTATTCCAGCCAGTCACTCATGCCCTCTTTCAGGACACTCTGGGAGCCTCAGATGGGTGGGTCTCACTGTGGGTGTTTGCAGGAACAAGCAGTTGCTGGTCCTCCTCCCACTGCATAAATGTTATTCAATATTCCTTCACTGGCTTCCTTTGACTCCTCCCAGGTCTCCACAACGCAGTAGCCCCTGTAACCTCCCTCCCATGCACACACCACCTTAATTTCTCTCTCTTTCTCTCCACACACACACACAGCTCTCTCCTCATTCTGTGTGTGTGTGTCTTCCATGTGGACTCCCTCTGCTGTCATGCAAATAAACCCTTAACTAGCTCAGCCAATTGCAAAGCTTCCCAATGACTGTTCTGACACAAGTGAAGCAGCAACAGAGAGTGGGCATTCAGTGATTTTATCTCCCTCCCCATTTCACTGAAGCATAAGTTATTTGCACTATGACACCATGCCAGCACCATACTATCACTTGTACAGTTTTAATGTTCAAGCTGTGACTGCTGTAAACATTCACTCAGTTCTACAGAAACTGCATCAATGGGAAGTACGTAGGAGTGGCTATGTCAGAAGGAAGTGACTTGAATTCAGCACGGTGCCACGGTGCCATGGTGCATCAAATGTGGTAGGTTTTTTTTAAAAAAAGAGAACATTTCTGGTATGAAACATTTTGGGATATTTGCAAGAAGCTACAGACTAGGCATGGATTCCTACTTATGCCCTGAGTCCATCCCCAAAGTTTTGAGGCGCAAATCAACTTGAATGTGGGAGTGCATGTGACTGACACCGTTAAGAGCACAAATCATCCTGAATGCACAATAAAAAGGTTCCTTCCATTTCCCCCCCTCCCAGGTTTCTGGTTTTCCATTCTCCCTCCACATCAAGAAACTCTGCATTGTGTAGTCACTGAGTGTCGTCCGTTTTAACTGATGTTTTGTGGGATTAGTCCCCTTAGGTTTTCCTTAAAGTATTTTTTGTTTCTGCAAACCTTGGAGCATGCTGATGCCCCCCTCTCATTCTTCAGTGGCTCCATTTTGGCTACTGCCCTGGCAGCACTCATTTGTTGAGTTTGCTATTCGAGGAAATGATTCTCCGTGCCTTACCAGCTCCAACAAGGTCAGTAAGTGCTCATGGGGCCAAAAGGGGTATGAGAAAGTCACATTCCACTAATTGTGGTGCCTCTTCACCAGCAGTCTTGCTACCCATCACAATGTAAAGGCCTCTGGGGCCGTCTCCCATTTCCTGATGGGAGGGGTATCCAGTGGCAGTGGAGTATGACCCTCTTGTGCTTCCTCATAGCTCCACCAGTGCTGGTGGGGCTAAAAGGAGAACAAGATAATCATGCTCGTTCCCTTCAAGAGAAATGGCAGATCAGACAAGCATGGCAGAATAAATATATGTGGGTTTTTAAAAAATGCATGTATGCATCCCTAGCTGGATAAGGAGCCATGTGCACAACTGAACATTGCATATACAGTTACTCTTCCGAATGAGCTGTCATGGCTGCACACATGTAGAAGCCCTTGAGAAATTCTGTGACAATGCTGGTCATCCATTTTGGAGAGGAAGTGCATTGCTGGATGTGGGGCCCCCTTCCTCCCCACCAAACAGCTGATTTGTAAGATTGCTGGTTTCTTGCAAGAGGAGTGCAAGTGTAGGCTTGCCCACTGCACACCTCACAGCTGGATTGGGACCTAGAGTATTTTTTTAAAAGTCTTAGGAGAAACTTAGACATCATGTTGTCCAGTGCTGAAGACATCTTTTTTTTTTAATTACAGCAGCATGACACATATTTTCTTCCAATATAAATATCTAGAAAATAGAAATCTACACGAACCATGAACGAATGAATAATTTAGCTGCAGACTTCATCTTGACTAAATTCAATACACTGCATGCAGAACAGCATTTATAATAAATTATTTCTTAAACAAGATCCATTTATTGAATTCCTAGCAATATGTATTTTGTAAAGTCAACTGATGAATACTGACTCAGCTGATTTTACCATTCATTCATCACAGATACATTTGTAAAGGTCGAGCTGTTTTCTTTCAGGACTTCATTGAATACATGGCACAATTGTTCACAAACAAGTTGTAGCTCCAGAAAAAAAGGAAATTACATTTGATAGCTATGTACTGCAGTGGCTCCATTTATGTTGTTCAAACATATCAGAGGTGCAGATCTATCATGTTTTTCACCAGGAGCTGACATCAAGCTTGGCATTTAGATGATGATGATGATGATAATGCTATATATGTGGTGTGTGATAAATGAGCATGAATCCACTTGTGTGGTCCATGTACCACAAAAAAGTGGGTGAACTGTAAGTGCAAAATATTTATGTATTATACATATATAGACCCTGGATTATATATGGTGTACACACAATGGGCAGTGCACACATCTAATAATCATACCCAGGCATGAAATTTTATTATATATATTTGTCTTCAATACTGTTGATTTTATCTAAATTATTCTTTTATTAGATAATTACTGCTGTTGAAAAAAATATCAACCTCACCAGGCCTTCTCTGGCAACTTTAATTTTTTTGGAAGAAAACAAAAAGTGTTAGATAAAAGATGAACTCAAGAAGGCAATTGTTTTAATATTTATTTGTTAATTTGTTTTATGTATGCATTTGTATTGTGGTTTTATCGTATATTCTTATAATATTTGTTGTTTTATCTTCTGTACATCGCTTACTGATTTTTATATATATTAAGTGGTATAGAATGGCTTAAATAAATAAATAAATCTATATTTTGATAAACTGTATTAGGTCTACTTGTTTTCAAGTTTGATTTTATTGGCATTTTCTTATGTATATTTTATTTTTTTATGTAAGCTGCTTAGAGGTTGTTTTTGATGAAGTAGTCTAAAATCTTGTCAAATAAATGAGTAATAATAACTGCACTGTCCCACTTTATGTAAAACTTACACATGGTCCTAGAGAATATGGGGTTATTTCAGTCTAACCGTTTGCCAAGCAGAGAAGCTTGCGTGAGCTCCAGAGTTATCCTGCCCCTGGAAAAATGGGGCCCAGATATCCATTTCTGCCCCACTTGCCTTTATAAAACTATAAAACCCATTACTGCACACCAGAGAACTATCATTAGGATAATGAGGTTACCATGACAACACTTTGGATGTGGTTCAAATGGCTTCAGGTAGTCCAACAGTCTTTCTCATCCTTGTCCCCTCTTCACCTCCAGAAAGCCAGTTGCTTGTCACAACAACATAATGCCATGAGTGGTGACATAGAAGTGCCAATGGCTGGTGCTCCTCAATGCCAGGGAGAGGAACCATGTTATAGTACTAGAGCTACATTTCCTTTCCTGTACAGCAGAGCATAATAGAAGCAGGGAATACAAGGCCTTAAATCCAAGTCCCAAGGTTTGACAAGCTTATGATTTAATTAGTCAAACTATTTCACCTTTACTACTGAGACCCTCCTCATGGGATCTAAAGGTCATGTTGCATAAATTAAAATATAGCAACAGAGGGAGTCTAGGAAAACTGATCAGCAGAGATATGGATCACTACCACTCCAGCCCCATAATTTTTTAAAAGCTGAAGTGGCAACAAATTATTCTAATGATGAATTTAAAAATGCAACGTTATTAAAATAGTTTTTTTTTTCCTGAAGAGGGATGTCAGCTTTTTCATGCTTTAATTTTATGCTTGACAAACCAACCAAAAGGGAAGGAAAATGCCAGTTGTGGAATTTTCCATATGACCACCCTGTGGCTATTATCCAGGGAATCATTTGCCATTGGGGAAGTTCAGGATGCAAAGCCCTCCTTGATCTCCCCAATGCTTGCTCACCATACAGGGGAGCAGCAGAATCACAGAAGTACCTGCTGCCCACAAGTCAGAAGTCTGACAACAACAAAAGAGAAGCACACCACAGCAAAGCATTGCCAGTAGTCTGAGGGAGGAAAGAGATTGCAAACTTGAAGTCATGAAATACTTATGTGCAAATTTGTGAGCTAACTTCATTGTCTTAATTGCATCTTGGCCACAGCCCCAATCAGAGACTCTGTGAACTTCCAGACTGTTGCTGTTTTCAGGTGGGATTTAATCACATACTGGCAAATTTGGTCACATACTTGGAGCTATTGCACAACAAACCTGCTTCCTCCCCAAACTGGACTTTTTTGCCATAAGGAAAGTATCAGGAAAATGCTCTGGAAAGTGCGGTATAACCATATCTTTATGCAGCATTGTATAACCTCCCTGCAAACAAATCAAAATGGAAGCTCAACAAATAGGCATTGTCTCCCTGCAAACTGTGCAAACCCCACCCCCAGGATGAATGTTCAACAATCAGGTTGTCTGGAAGTCGGGACCTTGACTCCAACATTGTAACAGTTGAACCTAATGAGGTGTCCAGAACACAGTCTTGTCCTGTTTTACTGGATGAGTTTCAGTTGGTACAGCTTGAGGATGTGGACAAGGTGCCTCGTGGCTAATAAAAGCTAGCAGAAATGGAACAGCTGGCTGGGCCAAGGAGGTGATTAACGCCTCCTTACGAGAGGGAGTGGTCCCACTTTGCCTGAAACAGGCGGTAGTGAGACCGCTCCTAAAAAAGCCCTCCTTGGACCCTGACAATTTTAACAACTATAGGCCGGTAGCAAATGTTCCATTTCTGGGCAAGGTTCTAGAGCGCGTGGTCGCTCACCAACTCCAGGCTCTCTTGGATGAAACTGATTATCTGGATCCATTTCAATCCGGCTTTCGGCCGGGGTTTGGTACAGAAACAGCCTTGGTCGCCCTGTATGATGACCTCTGTCAGGAGAAAGACGGAGGGAGTGTAACTCTGTTGGTTCTCCTTGATCTCTCGGCGGCTTTTGATACCATCGACCATGGTATCCTTCTGGGGCGACTCGCGGATTTGGGAGTTGGAGGCACTGCTTGGCAGTGGCTGTGCTCCTATCTTGAGAATCGTCTCCAGAAGGTGATGCTTGGGGAACATTACTCGAGTCCCTGGGTGCTCCAATATGGGGTCCCGCAGGGCTCAGTTCTGTCTCCCATGCTTTTTAATATCTATATGAAGCCGCTGGGTGAGGTCATCAGGAGTTTTGGTTGGTTGGGGGGCCCTCTGCCCAGATGGATGATGTCAGACCTACCCTAGATGGGGTTACACTCCCCCTAAAGGAACAGGTCTGTAGTTTGGGGATCTTATTAGATCCGCTCCTGTCACTCGAGGCCCAGGTAGCCTCGGTGGCACGAAATGCGTTCTACCAGCTTCGGCTGGTAGCCCAACTACGACCCTATCTGGACAGGGAGAACTTAACCTCAGTTATTCACGCTCTAGTAACCTCTAGATTGGATTACTGTAATGCTCTCTACGTAGGGTTACCTTTGAAAACGATTCGGAAACTTCAGCTAGTGCAGAATGCTGCAGCCAGAGTTCTTACTGGGACGAAGAAATTCGACCATATAACACCTATTCTGGCCCAACTCCACTGGCTTCCAATATGTTTCCGGGCCAGATTCAAAGTTTTGGTTCTTACCTATAAAGCCCTTAATGGCACTGGACCGCAATATCTGATGGAACGCCTCTCTCGCTATGTACCTACCCGTTCACTCCGCTCGACTTCCATAGCCCTTCTCCGGGTCCCAACTCATTGAGAGGCCCAGAGAACAGTAACTAGATCTAGGGCCTTTTCAGTGGCAGCCCCCGAATTATGGAATGCCCTCCCAGATGAGATACGCCTGGTGCCTTCTCTGTCATCTTTTCGGTGCCAGGTAAAAACCCACCTCTTCGCCCAGGCATTTTAAGCTTATTTTAATTTTTAATTTATTTTATTTTTATTTTATTTCTGTTTTAAATATGTTTATAATTGTATGGCGCAATACTTACCTGCTTGTATTTTAAATATTGTGATTTTATCTTGTTGTACCCCGCCCTGGGAGCTGTTAGCTATAGGGCGGTTTAGAAATGCAACTAAATAAATAAATAAGTGATCTTAGATGACATAAGCAAGTAAGCCAAGCTGCATGCTCCAAAGAGGACCCAAATTCCCCATGGTCAGTAAACCATCTGACCTGAGGGGAAATGAGGCATATCCTTTCAGTGTGTGACCTTATCCTGCTTGAGTGGTAGAGTCCTAACCATTGGACAATCTCAGTGTTAAACAAGGTTGCCTTTGATTGCCTGAAGCCAAATGGAGCCAAATGCACAATTCAGAATGAAACTTCCATGAATTATATGAAATCTGCTTAATTTGATTTTACATTTCCAAAAGGAAAGGAATGCTACTTTTTTTGAGAGGGGTGCGTGTGTGTGTGTGTGTGTAAGGTTTAGAAAATAAAGCTCTCCGCAATTTCTGGCATAAATCTTGACATTAAGCTGGTCCTTGTCTTGCCGCTTGAATCATTTATTTAAGTGGTGATAATAAAAGGTGTCAGCAATTCAGTAGTAAGCTTTCAAAGATTTTTTGTGTGCGTTGACCTTTAAGTGTTTGGATCTTGACAGGTGAGCTGTTCTTAAAGTCTCCCATGAGATATGGTAGGGCCAAAGGGTCAGGCACGCTAATGATAAAATTATCATTTTACCTTTTACCTCACCAGCCTTAGTGCCTGACATTATAAATGTAGGTAACCTTTCACCTGAAGGTTCGCTCTCTTCTGCACTGCTAGAGATTATAGTGAAAGGGCCATACCTGCAGCTGCAGAAGATGTCTTAGGAGGGAGGGATTAAGTGTCTCCCTTGAATTAAGTGTGCTTTCCCCCCTTCTTATTTCTTATTCAAAAGTATACATTTTCGGAAAAGGCAATACAAACAGAAGCCTTTGTTTTTCTCATGCAAAACTTCTCTCTGTCGTGTGCCCACCTTCCTGACCAGACTTCTGGACCTTCGGTGAAGAAATGATCCTGAAAAGAATGTGCAAATTGTAATGTGCAATGATCTTACCTTTGTGGTTTTTGTTGTTATGCGGTAAAGGTACAAGTGGAGCTTGAAAAGAGAATGGGAGAAGAAATTACAGGAGCTGGGTAAAGATAAAAATGGGGAGACTCTCTCAGTACCTCCAGAGCAAATTATGGAACTTCTTGCTGCAAGAAAAACACGGTGTCAAAGAACGTAGCAATTTCCAAAGATGGATTAGATAACAGTAGAAAATGATGCTAGTAATTGCCAGATGATTATGCTATACTCTGCTTCCATCTGCCACCATTTTGTGATTGCCCCTGTACCACCTATTTTGTTTCTGGTGGGACTCAGGAATTTTCAGTTGTCTCAGTAGAGCCCTGAGAGTGGAATGTTTGAGAACCCCTGATCTAACATAATACCTAAATGTACATATGACATTTGCATATGTAGTGTTATCCCTAAGTATATATGGTCAACAGCTGTGAACCACAGGGTACCAAACAGCAACAACTTTATAAAGGGATGGTGTCTCTTGGTACAATAAAAAAAAAACTTTCAGCACACACCAGCCCACTGTTTGGAGAATAGAATGGCCCCTGAAAACCTTCTATAGTCAAAGCATTTCCAGGGATAAAAGAGATAGTGGACTGACTGACTATGATTTCTTTTGATTTTAATATTGCCTACCCCATTCAACTCATAAAGTATAGTATTTGACCAGTAAAATATGCAAGTTAAATCATAACTGGGGGATGGGTGGATAATTTTGTCTATTTTTGCTAGATGGAGCTCTGTGTCCTTCCTGCTCTGAAAAATATGAGGGGGGAAGGGAGCAATTTAATGTAGCACAATTCAGTGTTCAGGAGCTAAAAGATCTTTGGTATTCTGCAAAATTACCTCCCATGAAGAAGCAGCACAGTTAAGCTGAATGGATAATTTTAATGGCATCCATATAACTGCTAGGGCTGCTTCATAAATCATGGTAATTTAAGACTTAAAATGCATGGTCTGAACATAAATCTTTTTATTCAAAAATCTGAAATTTTGCAGAGCATAAACGTTATCAGTTTGTGGCTGTGGGTAAATGGATTTACAGCCACAAATCTTGCTGTACTTAGGTTGCTATAATAAGACCTTTCCCTACCCACTTTAGAGGTAAAATTGGAATTGAACTGGATCTTGGATAGAATAAAAAAATGTTATAATTAGATGTCTAGAATGAAATTGTCCTGTGTAACCCAAATTAGAAGACTTGAGCAGGGCCTAAGTATTAGGCTAACAAAGCCATGGACAGCCATATGGGATGAGGGAGAAATTCAATTTAGTTTGCATTTCAAGCCTAATCTATCAAATTTGCACTTTCCAAAACAATATGAGAACAGAAACACAGCCATCCTTCAAAATCTGCACTTATCCGAATTTTGCAATGCAGTTTGCCAACCAAACAATGTTTACAGAAATGCATATACTAAGGGAAAGTGTGCATAAAAGTGAATATGAGTGAAAATAACATACAAAATGCATTATATGATGAGAAATTGCTTGCCAAAACGTATATATTAGTAAAAACGGCAATCAAAAATGTATTCATTAGGAGAAATTTGCACTAAAACCCTGGAGAATTGTCACAGAATTTTAAAAAATTGTGAATTGTTGCAGAAATGTGGAGAACTGAATTTACAAAAATTAGTATCCGAGAGAGAGAAAAAAAGGACAGGTCTATCCCAAATAGTGATTTTATGCCTTCTTGATTGGATTAAGCATGATTTATAAACAGTTGCATGAAAGGGGAATTTTATATAATAGAAGAAAGATTATGTAGGCAAAAAAAGAGCAGAATTAACATTATTCCTCCCCCTCTTCGACCCCTTGTCTCATCATTGAATTTTTTAGGGTAGCGAACCAGGACAGAGTGCACAGGCAGAAAAAAATTCTTCCCCTGGGAAGCTTGTGCTCAAATCAGAAGTGTTGAAAGGGCACTGGCAGAGATGTCATTCAGGCTGGATGAATTGGCAGAGTCATTTCCAGGCTTATCAGATCATGTTCCACTTGTCTGAATGCTCTTGTTTTGCTTCTGTGCATCAACACAAACTCAGCTGCCAGCACCGAAAGAAAACAAGGGTCCCATTTCTCCAGCACAAAGGGCTCAACTGTGCATTTCAAAATGCAAACCTCTCTTCTCTTACCTCTGCCCCTCTTTTTTTTTTTTAATAAGAGAATGCAATCACATATATATTCTTGCTGCCCTCTTCTACCGGCGAAGGTTTATTCATCCTAAACTTTTTATTATCACTGTAGTTTATCATTTCTGTATGACTTTGGCAATCCTTATTATACCCAACAATCCTGAGAGATAAACACCTAGGGCTGCATTCAACTAAGGCCACATTCACACCATACATCTATTCCACAGTTATTCCACTTTAAACAGCAATGGCATCCCCCAAAGAATCCTGGGAAGATAGTTTGTGAAGGATGATGAGAGTTTTTAGGAGACTCCTATTCTCCTCACAGAGCTACAGTTTCCAGAATGGCTTAACAATCAGTCCTGCTTCCCAGAGAACTCTGGAAATTCTCGCTCTGTGGGGGGGGGAATCGGGGTCTTCTTACAACTCTCAGCACCCTTCACAAGCTGCACTTCCCATCATTCTTTGGGGGAAACCATGACTGTTTAAAGTTAAATATATGTATGATGTGAGTGTGGTCCAAGTCCTACTCAGACTAGACCCATTGAAATTAATGAACCTTAGTTAGTCATGTCTATTAACTTCTATGGGTCTACTCTGAGTAGTACTAGCACTGAATACCACCCCTAATAAGTGATAGAAAACACCTCAGGTTTTGGGATGGGAGAGTTTTACAGCAAGGGTCAATGATTCGTTCATAGATATATTCTTATCTATGTGCAGAGGGGCTGGGAGGGGAGGTATGCAGTATATTTTGCTTTAGTTATTTTGGGCATGGTCCAGACCAAGTTAAGCAATCTGAAGACCCATTTGATGTCAGTGGGAATGTTAACTGTGTGGTTATTATTATTTATTCATTTATATACTACTTATATGCCAAAATGGCTTCAAAGCAGTTTACAAGTATGAAATCAATTATAAAATATCCACACATAATTAAAATGCACAATAAAACAATTCAATCAAAACATCCATAATTAAAATATACAATAAAACAAGTCCAGTTAAAACAGCAATTTAAAAAAATTAGATCATGAAGTTCAAATTCAGGAGAAAGCTGGTTTAACAGGAGTCTCTTCAAGAGTAAGTAGAATGTCAATACTGATGGGGCCTCTCATATTTCAGCATTCCACAACACTAGTGCCACCACTGAAAAAGCCTGTTTCCATGTTACCGCAAAGTTAACTCCATCCTATTGAAAGAAGGACTGGTTTTGACCTTATTTATTAAAGCAATATAACATTGATTATGCAATCACACCTTTATTTGGATGGAAAGAGATTTGTGCCTTTGACATGCCTAGTTATAATACTCCTGTCTCATTTTTATAATTATGGTAATTCAGTGATAGAACCAGTGAGCTGTCAAACTGAAATTGACAGATTTGTGCTTTCTTAACTTTAATGTGGGCGTTGTTTGCAAACATGTCATTTACTTTGGATGTTGTAGAGGTAGTAAAAGGCCCAGGAGAGGAGCACACAATATGACTTCCTCCATCCCCCCAAATATTTGAATCAGCTCTGTGTTTAATGCATGGTTTGTTACTGTGGATTGTCAGTTTTGAGCTGTCTCTTTACACAGTGGACTCAACAATGTAACCAGACACTTCCTCCTTCTAACCATAATCCAATTACTTTTCAGTACCTGTCTTTTTAAGCAAAAATCATTCAGAAAGGAACCAGCATGCTCCAGTACTAACAGAAAATATATTACTTAAAAAAAAGAAAATATTTGTTTTCTTCCTTTTCTACTCAAAACTTAGGTTTACTGTAAAAATAATAAAGAAATGTTGAGAACTAACTGTGCAATCCAATACATGTCTACTCAGAAGTAAGCTCCATTGGATTCAATAGGATTTACTCCCAGGTTAGTGTGTATTGGATTGCACTCTCCTACCCTGACAGTGAGATGCTCAACTAATAGTTGGCTAGTGTTTATTCATACTGCAATGTTTAAGTGTGTCAGGAGGTTTGTATGACAGACTATTGACTACTTTTCAGAAATCTGTTGACCTAAATCTTGCTACTAAAGACAAGCCAGAGCCCTTCTGTTCCTGGACATGCATGTCAGCTGTCTGAGTTTTGCATGATTAATGTTCTTTTGAAACCTTACAAAATCAATAAGCAAGCTCTAAAGCAGAAGCTAATTTTATCTAAATAAAAGCCTTGCTATTTTTGGTTAAAATTTCTTTCTTTCTTTCAAATAAGTTACTTCTAAGGAGAAAAACAATGAAACCTGTTTTGATATAGTGTGATGATTATACATGCACCTATTCTAATGCTTGGCTGCATACACACAACATTTTATTCTGGAATTAATGGAGACTGAATTCTCATTTTTTCCCTACCTCGTCCACACACAATCTAGACCTATTGCATATTTTTGCCCTTGAAATGCATTTCTTGACAAAGTGGTTATATTCTGAAATGAAAATAAAAGCTCATCACAGATTGTTTCTGCACTACTCCACAGTGTGTTCATTTGAAAACAGATGTAAGCAGTCCCAGTAATCAAACCTGCTCAATGGTGGTGTGGGTGGGCATATGATAATATTGGGAGGGTTTTCCACCGGGTAATCTAATCAAGTGGAAGGTTTTCAAACACATATCAGGTAACTACACCCACCTGTGTAGACAGCAGGATCTACAATTAATCTGGACTGAAAGCAGCATGTTGAAGACAAACATGAAGTGTTCCTTATTGTGAAAAAAATTCACTTTTGCACTACAAATGGGTAAGTGTCTATGCAGCTACAATATATGTGTTAAGGTTACTGTGCATATGTTCTAATCATATGTACACTGAAGATGCATAGAAGGGACAGTGGTATCACACCTGCTCATGCTCACTGGATTGCCCAGTCCATTGGATTGAACCTCTAAAATTCAGGTTGCCTTCTGCAAGAGACTCCATGCATATGGTTTGTAGGAAGGAGGCAGGGCCAGCAGTGTGCATTCAGTATATACAGTTAGAAAGTGTGCAGCGTCCTGCTCACACACTGGAAAGCCATAGCCAACCTAGATTCTCTTTGATGTTTTCTCTTTCCCTGCCTGTTTTTTCTTCAGTTTCCTTGCTGCTGTTTTAGTTTCATCTGGTTGCTGCTGTCTGATAATTTAAGATGAAGAGAGGCATAAGCTGTCCAGCATCAGGGGATTTGGGGCATAGTGTCATCACTGTGCTGATGTCTCTCCATACCATCTGAATCAGGAGAAGCCGTGCAAGTGCTAGACTGATGTCTTGAGGCAGTAATGGGCTGGATCGGTACCAATAAACTGAGGCTGAATTTCAACCAGACAGACCCTGTGGGTAGGGAACCGGGTAGATGGCCTGTTCTGGATGCGGACGCACTCCCTCTGACGGAAGATGCCACTGTTCTCACTACAAGCCCATAGGAAGTGGGTCAGAGTGCCTATTGCCAGCTACAGCAGCTCTGCCGGCTATTATTGTTCCTGGACAGAGGGAGCCTGGCTAGAGTGATGTATGCTCTGGTAACTTCCAGTTTAGCGTGGGGCTGTCCTTGAAAACAGTTTGGAAGCTGCAGCTGGTGCAGAACGATGCAGTAAGAGTACTGACTGGCTCATCTAGTTGAGCTTATATCATACCAGTCTGAAGAAACTGCACCAGCTGCATGTATGCTGCTGAGCCCTCTTCAAGGGTTTAACACTGACTTATAAAACCTAAATGACTTAGGGCCCAGTTAGAAGCTCCCCTCCCGGTATCATCCTCCCTGGACATCAAGATCTGTTGGGGATGCCCTACTTGTTAATCTATTGCTAAGTGAGGCTCGTACTTCTGCAACTCATGGAAAGGCCTTCTCAGTAAACCGCTTCCCAGATTTGGAATGCCCTCTCTCCTGGTGCCAACACTGTTTGGCTTTTGCCACCAGGTAAAAACTTTTTAGCCAGGCTTTCAATGATGTGGGTTTTTGATGCAGGCCACTGATTTTTAAAGAGAGGCTATACTGATTTCTTATATATTATTCTAATATTTTATTGGACTTATATTAGGTTGAGTTTAGGGATGAAAAGATTTGTCAGTTTTGGTTATCTCGGTTTCTCATTTTCCCAATCTGAAATTCAGTTCTCCACATTTCTTCAGCAATTTGTGATTTTTTTTCAAATTCTCATGAAAATTCTCCAGCATTTTAATACAAATTTCTCCCAATAAACACATTTTAGGCAGTTTTGACTAATGTACATGTTTTTGCAAGCAATTTCTCCACATGTAATGCATTTTTGTTTATTATTTTCACACAAATATTCATTTTTATGCACACTTTCCCCTAACATATGCATTTTTGTAAACAATTTCAAACAAGATGCCTATGTTTTGGTTTTCATATTGTTTTGGAAAGTGTGGGTTTGATAGATTGGTAGATTCAGCTTGAAATGTGAATTGAATTTCTTGCCCATCCCTAGTTGAATTTATATTTGATGTATCTCATTCTGGGATTACTTGTCTGATGAAGGATGGGTTTGAAGTGAAATGAAATGAATAAATGATATTGTAAGAGCAGTAAGTGTGTTGTGAAATTATCCTTACAATAGTTATTGGTTTATTATTATATTTATATTCCACCTTTCCCCAAGGAGCCCAAGATGCACATACAGTTCTCCTTCTCCCCCTTACACCCTCACGACAACCCTGTGAAGTAGGTTAAGTTGTGAGACAGTAACTGGCCCAAGATCATGCAGTGAGTGTCATGCCCAAGTGGGGATTTGAATCCTGGTGTCCCACTTTCTATTCTAGTCCAACACTCTAACCCAGCCTTTCCCAACCTTGGGTCCCCAGATGTTGCTGGACTACAGTTCCCATAATTCCTGACCATTGGCCATGCTGTCTGGGACTGATGGGAGTTGTAGTCCAACAACATCTGGGGGCCCAAGGTTGGGAAACACTGATCTAACCACTACAGCACACTGTCTCTTTCAAATCAAGAACATTTCATCACATTTCACTGTAAAGTGGTGAAAAAACAGCTGCAGAGAGCCCATATTGGCTAATGCCTGCAACATAACCAATACATGTCCTTCCTCAGTCACCAGAACAGTTTTGTTTGTTTGTGTATGAGGGCAACCAGAATGATCAAGGGGATGGAGCGACTCCCTTACGAGAAAAGGTTGCAGCATTTGGGGCTTTTTAGTTTAGAGAAAAGGCGGGTCAGAGGAGACATGATAGAAGTGTATAAAATTATGCATGGCATTGAGAAAGTGGATAGAGAAAAGTTCTTCTCCCTCTCTCATAATACTAGAACTCGTGGACATTCAAAGAAGCTGAATGTTGGAAGATTCAGGACAGACAAAAGGAAGTACTTCTTTACTCAGCGCATAGTTCAACTATGGAATTTGCTTCCACAAGATGCAGTAATGGCCACCAGCATGGATGGCTTTAAAAGAAGATTAGACAAATTCATGGAGGACAGGGCTATCAATGGCTACTAGCCATGATGGCTGTGCTCTGCCACCCTAGTCAGAGGCAGCATGCTTCTGAAAACCAGTTGCCGGAAGCCTCAGGAGGGGAGAGTGTTCTTGCACTCGGGTCCTGCTTGCGGGCTTCCCCCAGGCACCTGGTAGGCCACTGTGAGAACAGGATGCTGGACTAGATGGGCCACTGGCCTGATCCAGCAGGCTCTTCTTATGTTCTTATGTTCTTATGTATGCACACTACTTTAAATATTTTTGAATGATGGACAGCATGTCTGAATCTCCCTTTTGCAGTTTATATTGTACCACAAGCCCTGCTTTATAGGACTTCTTCATGACTTTTAATGGATGTTACACATCTCATGGCTCATGTTGCCATCAGTGATGAACCTGTAACCACTGTGAAAATGTTCCATCTGTCTTTACCCTTAATAGCATCAAAGGCCAAGAAAGGACAGAGAAATAACCAGTGCACTTATTTTGTGAAGAAGCCCCAAGCTCACTCGGGCTCTGGCACTTTGAAGGGGTTGTAAAAGTGGAAGAGCTCTGGGTTGGCTGGAAGATGCCAGTCCTAGCTACAATCTGTGCCTTTATGAAATCAGTGTTTTGGTTGTCTTTAATTCCACACACACACGTAAATATATAGACAGACTTTGGAAAGAGAGGGCACATAGTTTTCTTTTCACATTTTCCTTCCATTAGTATCATTAAATTTCCAGACAGTATTAGCCACTGATAAATTAGCATATAGATGGGTTTTGGGGGCAGGGAGGATGAGGTGGTGATGGGTTATGAGAACTCAGAGCTACATTGTAGAAATGTCCCCATTTTTATGCACCCTACATAAAGAGCATCCTGAACCTAGGACAACTAAAAAGTTTTATTGTTTCTAGGCATTTCAGTTTTTATAGTGACAATAATTGTTCGGAGCAAGGTGTACTAATCTGATGAAGAACTTTAATATGAATATAACAGTTGTATTAGTAATAGAAGGCAGAATACAACAGTAAATGTCCTGGAAAAAACACAATCACATATATTTGTTTAGAATATTTATATGCTGCTTTATACCCAAAGAGGCTGTCAACACAACTTACAAAAGATTCTCACAATAAAAATCACACTCAGTCTGATATCAGGAACAATAATAACATGGTGTCCCTATAGTGCCAGGATTATTCTGGCGGCATTTCCTGCTTTCATCTTTCATCTTCCCTGGTGTTACCCTTTGGCTTCCACCTACTAGGCAAGGGAGATTTTGGTAGTTGGATAGGGGAAAGGAAAGAGCTGTGCATGCACAAGGCTGTCACTCAATAGGAGAGCACATGTTTTACATGCAAAATGTTCCAGGTTCAGTCCCTGGCATCTCCTGATCGGGTGGGGAAGGCTCATTTTTCAAACTCTGGAGAGCTTCTGCCATTCTATATAGGTATGCAATACTGGCCAACGTTCTGATTTGATATAAAGCAGCTTCCTATGCTTCTTTCCTATAATCTAAAATGCACAAGTTTGATGCATACTGACTTTAGAATTATGACCGTTAGTCAGGCAAATTATAAAAATGCATATATCTTTTAACATTGTCATCTTAGGTCTGTTTTTCACTCCAAGAAGGGTAAAGTGTGGGGGGCAACAGTTTTTGTCCAAGTGCCTCTTGTTGGGTGTGCAACCACTTGCACAAACAAACCCTGTATTTGCCAGAGCTGTGCATGCTTGCCTCCAGTCAGATAATCAGTGACAGTGCTGATCATCTACTCAGGGAAAGCAAAGGAAGAACTGAATCCAGATGCACACACCCCTGCTCCT
The DNA here is from genome assembly GCF_030035675.1 of Rhineura floridana. NCBI lineage: Eukaryota > Metazoa > Chordata > Lepidosauria > Squamata > Rhineuridae > Rhineura > Rhineura floridana. Next base: position 210,341,736 of record NC_084480.1, read on the forward strand.
GACCAGGTGATTGCTATGAATGCTTTACTGCACGCATGGAGAACTTGTGGTCCTTCAAATGTGATTGGACTCCAACCCCCATCATTCCCAGTATGGCCTTCAGGGCTGGCTTGCAACTGCAGTAAGCCCTTGGGCACCAGACTGCAGTGGGCCCTTGAAATCAGCAGTGGTGGCAATGCTGCGGCACTACCGCCACTGCCACCAGGGGCTGTGTCAACACACTACCACCACCATCTTGGGTGATGGTAGACATGCACACGCAGCATGTTTACACAATGATACTGGAAGTGGCATGGCCAGCCCATGCCAACAAAGAGGGATGTTGCCTGGGAGGGTGGCTCAGAACATGTGGCACATGGAGCATGAACTGATGCTGGTGTGGATCAGATTGGAGTGCACCCACCCAACTCCAACAGCAGGGACCCCTCTCAACCGCAGGGGCCCTCAGTCAATGCCCAACCTGGCTGCCCACTGGCATTGGGTATGATTGGGCCCTTGGGCACCAACCTGCCCTGGGCCTGCAGCACCGTATGCCCCAATATCCCCTCTTGATGCAGGCTGCACAGGGCTTAAAGAGGCCTGCCCGCCTGCCCCACCTACCTCCTGCAACAGCATGTCCATTCGTTTATTGTTGCTTAATAAACTGAACTGAACTAGCTGATTATGTTATGTAGGGGCAAGAGAAAAGGCCTTTTCTGTGGGGGCACCCCGATTGTGGAATGCTCTCCCAAGAAATTTGGTTTGGTCTGCATTTGGTTTAGTTTGCATCTATCCTTTGAAATTCACAGTTCTCTGAATTTTCCAACAGTTTTCCAACATTTTACACTAATACATATATGGAGGCACAAATGCATATTATACAGCTACAAGACTAGCTGTATACTACAGCCAGCATGGATTTTTTGCATTCCCCAGTGCTTACCACTGCTTACCACTCTGCGCCACGGAGTTGTTAGGAGACTCCTATTCCACTGACAATCCCTGTAAGAGGAGTTGACTGTTAAACCACTCTTGCTACTGGAGCTCTGAGGGGATTTCACCTATCCTAAGCATGATTGTACAGGAGTAAACCACTGAATTCAAAAAGAATGCAAATAATCAAACCTGCCATGCCCTCCCCTCCTCCTCCCTCCTATCCCCCCTTTGCCCCTTCACTCCCCCTATCTTTGTCCTGCCCTCCGCCTCCCCTTCCAATCATCTCCCCCTCCTTTCTCCTTCCCCTCCCTTCCTCCTTCCCTCTCCTTCTCCTCCTCCATGGTCAATTTTGCCTATTCCAAGCATGATTGCATGGGAGTAAATCCCACTGAACTCAATAAAAATGCAAATGATCAGACCTGCCTTTTCCCTCCCCACCTCTCCTCTTCTTCCCCCTCTCTCCTTCTCCTCACCTCCTTCCCCTTTCTTCCTCCCTTCTTCCTCCCTTCTTCCTCCTTCCCTGTCCACTCCAGCCCTCCCTCCTCAACCTCCACCATGGTCAGTTTCACCTACCCTAAGCATGATTGCATGGGAGTAAATCCCACTGAACTCAATAAGCATGCAAATGATCAAGCCTGCTCTCCTCCTTCCCTTCCCCTCCCACCTGTTTCCATTCCCTTCACCGCTTTGCCCTTCCTCCTCCCCTCCTTCCTCCTCCCCTACCCCTGCCCTTTCTCCTCCTCCCCTCCCCATCCGCTATGGTCAGTTTCACCTATCCTAACCTTGATTGCAGGGGAGGAAATCATTGAACTCAATAAGCATGCAAATGATCAATCCATTCTCAGCAAACTTGCACAGGATCCCATTTCTTACCTTCCAGATTAAAAAGCAGAGAAATTCACTAATAGGCAAAAAAAAAGCCTTGTGGTTTAAGAATGTACCTATAGCCAACAGATATTTCTATCAAACTTTTAAAAGCAGGGAAATTGGGCAGCTATAGTGAATGCACCAGGGGAGTAGGAGACCTGACCTTCTCTCTCAGATATTGTACTGCCCTACAAATCTGTAAAAATGCAAACATCATTTGGGTTGGTGTTTCACAGTCCAATCCACTTCCTGTGTAGCTTGGAAGAATTTAATAACATATGCCTTTGAACATATGATGAGTGGTGGCAACACCTGTAATAAGCCCAAATAACAGAAACAAGACATGTGCTGTGCTGATCTTGTTTTAGCAGGGAGGAAGCAACAATATTAAGACAGTTGATATAGTTCAGATCATCACTTTAAATATGTTTGATTTACTTTGCAATTTTAGTGGTTTCCTATAGTATTTATTTATTTATTGCATTTATATACCGCCTCATAGCCAAAGCTCTCTGGGCGGTTTACAACAATTAAAAACATTAAAAACAAGTATACAAATTTAAAACCATACCAAATTAAAACCATAAAAACTGATAGGCAAGTTTAAAACGTGCTATTTAAATACTGTTTAAAAATGCCTGGGAGAAGAGGAAAGTCTTGACCTGGTGCTAAAACGATAACAGTGTTGGTGCCAGGTGCACCTTGTAAATCATTTTCTTTTTCTTCTGTTTCTGTGAATATGTGAAATACAGCAACACTTTGCAAAATTTAGACTAAAAAACCTCCCAAAACAACTGTGGAATAATGGAACTGACTATTGTGCAGAACAGTGTCCAACGGACATGAGGAGTGTCTCAGTTTGCACAAGATAAAACAGTGGGAGGTGAAATATATTCTGGCAAATTTCTAGGTGTTCTCTATGTTTTTAATTGACCATGCCCACCTTTCCTTAAGTGGTGTGGTTTAAGCATAGTAGGCTGAACACATGCATCTTGGGCAGGCCAAGTTTGTTTTTTCCAACAGCTAGAGCCATTGCTTAAGTAGCAACGTATTGTAATCAGTCTAATTTTACATCAGACTGCAGTTTCAGATTCAACTGTTAATGCACTCAAAATAGAAATGGAACATAACCTCCAGTTTGAAACACAAAAGGCTGTCTTCACCATCATATGACATTGGCCAATAAAAAAGCTTTGAAATTAATAAAAATAAATTTGACACAGATTTCCAGATTTTCTAGTTTACATTCTCTGTAGAAACAGCAGTAACACAGGAAAGGAGCAAAGTAAGAAGAACACCAACAAACATACAAAAATGTAATTCTCCATCTTTGGAGGTGGCAGGTGTTGCCACCACTCACCATGTGCTCACAGGCATCAAATTCTTCCAAGCTATGTTCTTAAACTGCCAGGTTTTTTTTTTGCCTATTAGTGAATATTTCTTAAAATAACATACAAGCTGCATTATATAAAAAAAAATTGCATACAAAATTTGTATGTTAGAAATATGCACTAGAATGGAGACAAATTTTCATGAGTTTTTTAAAAAAAATTTGCAGACTGATGCAGAAATGTTGCAAACTGAATTTAAGATTTTGAAAATGAGAAACTGAAAGAATCTGAAACTGTGAGCATTCATAGCCCCAAGGATTAAAGGCATTTTTTATTTGCCCAGGCATTTTACATTGTTTTTATGGCCTGCTTAATAGTTTTGTATGTTTATTGCCTCTCAGTTTTATTGTTTGAAAAATATTGTGCTGTGTTAGTGTTATAATTTGTTTTTTTCTGTACACCATCCTGGGATCCATTGAATGAAGAGGTGCTCCAGAAATTTCATGAATGAATGAATATCACAGGGTCCTGAGTTGACTCACCATTTGGGATTTATTCTCTTAAAAGCCTGAAGTAATGTCAGTAAATAGCAGAAGATCTTTATTTTGTTGTTTTTATTATCGAAGCTGCCTGTGCTATAGACTTTGGTTTCTTTTTTCTTATACTCACTGCAGTCCTGGTTTTCCCTGAACAATATTATTCTCCTGGAAGAACTGTAATTTATAGTTCTGTTACCTTTCCTTTCTTATATTAATAATTGTTTTACAGATAACGTTACAAGCAACTTATAAGGAGTCCTGTACCTTACAAGCAGCTGCAAAAAGAGTCAGACCGAACAGTGAGGTTGTAATTCAGTCTCAAGATTGAGAGATTCACTACCACATTCCCAAACCCTTAAGCTATATTCTTTAAAGTGTGGGACATTAGCAGAATCTCTCAATTGAATTACAGACTATTGTATTGCACCTGGGACTCAACATTTAGTGTACTTAAACATTGTAGTACATAAAGAGGTCTAGGAGTAATGGCTTTTTATACTAATCTTTTTTGCTAAATCAAAAATGGGATTATAAAATGGTCATTTCTATGACATAAATGGAGCTTAAAAATACAGTTCTAGAAAAAAATATACCTGCTTATAGCAACATTGTTTTGTGTTCTTAGATCACAGTCACAAGTACCATATGTAAATCATTTGGTAGTGGCAGTGCAATAAAAACCTTTGAAATTATTTTGGATCTTCCCGTTCCACAATTTATACCAACAGTGTTGTTTCTGAATTTTGGTATGAAGCTGTCTTTATTAGGCACCCACTAATCAACTTCTCAAGTAAAAAACATTAAATTAAGTGACCAGATTTAAATGTGGATTGTTAAATTCCTTACAAATTAAGGGAACAAGGTTGCAAAGTTACATTACCGTAGTCATGGGTAAGTTACTTCAGGGATCTTAGTTGATCTGTCTTTTTAAAAAGCCTCTTGTGTGGCATTTGCCATTGCAAACAAATCTTTTTTTATATAGGTATGGGCAACAGCAACAGCAACAAACTGTATGTACTTAGAAGAATTAAAAAAACCTTAGAAAGAGAGTTTTTGAATTACATACTGAAAATTTATCAGAGATGGAATGTTGAGAAGCCAGGGCTTAGGGAGGGGAGTTGGATGTGGTGGACACCCAGCTGAGCTGGCAGATGCCCCTCGCCCTGGCTCAGCCATGGCAGAGCCAGGACTCTACTAGCTCAGCCAGGGGTCTGTCAGGGAAGCCCAGCTCAGCGGAAGTGGTGCCAGCAGAAGCCGGTGTAAGGCCGAAAAAGAGGCGTGCCAGGGATATGTCAGAGGAGGGGCCGAGGGAGGGGGACATATGCAACATCCAACTCCTATTGGATCCACCGCTCCTAAAGGTCCCAATCTGGGACAAAGTTACATTGGCTTAAGAAAATAATTATAATGGAAGTCAACAGGGAGTGCTTACTCGCTGGTAGGGGTATTCAGGAGAGCCAGCCTTTTCTTTTCCATTCATGCATGCAGCTCTCAGATGAGCTGACGTTCTGCCGGCCTGGCACCTCCCAAATGGCAAATGGATGCTGTGCAGCTTCCCACCACTCTTCCTCTGCTGGCTCCCCTTCTGCCAGCTTCCTCTAAATTGGATTGCTCTGTTAGTTGAACACATCCCATACACTTAAATTCACAGTTGATACTAGAGACTACTCAAATATTTACAATAAGGCTGGCTTACCCTCAGTTTGGGAGCCTGATCCAGCTCACCAAGCAATTTTTTTCTGCCCCCAGGAGCCTGCCGATTTTGACAGCAGTAACAAAAGGGGGGGAATTAAAGTAGATACAGTACCGGGCAACCACCCTAATAGGGGTGCAAATAGCTCACTCCCTGGTCATCAGATTGATCATTTAATAAGGAGAGGGAAAGTGATAGCCTCCGTCTCCAGCTGATCTGCATGCATCAGTCAGACAGGGGTTGTGTGTCTGTGTGTTTTGAGTGTGTGCATGCAAAGGTGCATGTGCAAGTGTGAGGTGGCCACATCCACCACTGGCATGCAGGCCCCAGGAGATTGGGTAAAGGTGAATGTGGCCAAAAAAGGTTGGAAATAAAGGATGAGATACTGCCCTTCTAGGACAGTACCATTTAAGGCAGGCGAGAGTAAACTGTGGCCCTCCAGATATTGTTCCTGAATTCTGGCACACATTAGCCTCACCTAAGGTAGCCAGGGATGATGGGAGTTGTAGTTCAGCAACATCTGGAGGGACACAGTTTCCCCAACCCTGACTTAAAGTCAGAGCTTGGAAAAGTTACTTTTTTGAACTATAACTCCCATAAACCCAATCCAGTGGCCATGCTGCCTGGGGCTGATGGGAATTGTAGTTTAAAAAAGTAACTTTTCCAAGCTCTGCTTAAAGTACATAAGAAGAGGACAATAGCCCTTTCCCACAGATTCTCAGCAACTGGCATTCGATCCCAGAGGAAGCATATAGGGATAACCTTGTAATCATTGATAGCCAATCCTCCATGAAGTTGTCTAGTTTCGCTATGTACTGTATGTGAAGAAGCACTTTCTTTTGTCTGGCCTGAATCTCCCACCATTCAGCTTTATTGGATGATCCCAGCTTCTTCACATCTTCCGAATACAGAAGGGGTCTTACATCTGTGAATTCTCTCATGTGATTAGAACTTCCTGCCCACAGAAAGTGAGCAGGTCAGGGAGAAAGTTAGGTCAGAAGTCACAGGCAAAGTGCTGCTTCACACAAATGGGTGCGTTGACAGTACATGTAGTGGAATGGAGGACTGGGTCATGTTCTTGCCCCCTTTTATTCTAATCCAGTTCATGCTTGTGTTCTGTCACTAACTGCTGAATGGACACATGCAACTGCATTAACCCCCGTCAATTGGACAGACATCTATTAGGCCTTAAAACTGTAGTGATGGACATGAGAGCAATGCAATAACATAGTTTTCATATCCAGTGTCCATTTGAAAGCCACCATTTGGCTGGCAAGACCATGGTGTGAATAGAGCACTCGACCCATTCTGTTCCTATATCTCTCAGAAGCAAATTTCCCTGGTATTGGTCACCTAAGCTGTGAAAAGAAAAATGTAACTTTCTCTAATTTCCCCCTATCTATCCATAAGGAATATGATTTGGATTTCATGTACAGGTTAGAATTAGAGGTTAGTATGATTACCTAAGAAAATTTGATTAGCTATTCATCAATATTCTCATCAATATTAATTCATGACATAGTATAAAACAATATGCTTGCATAGGTAGGTATATGACTATATAAATATTATGAATCTATTTCTTAATATATAATGGAATTTAAATAGACACCATAAAAAAGATGTTTTTTGAAGGCAGTATTGTTGAAGAATTAAACCAATAAAGTATATTAAAATTCTTGCCCAGGTTAGTCATAGGGCACACCAGATCTCGGAGTATAGCAAATCTTTCTGATCCAGCTTGAGTCATGCCTTCTTTCACCAGATTCAACAAGGTAGAAAATGACTTTTCATGAAGTTGCAACATATTTAATTCACTGTCCACTTTTGCCAGAATCTGATCCTTAGGGTTATAAGTATTAAACATCATGATTTATACATACTTATAAGAGGCAATAATTCTATTCCATAAAAGATATAGAGAAGCTTCAGGCCAGAATAATTTTTCTGTAAAATATTGCCCTCGAAAAGAGAAGAGAGATTAAATATTCTGGCAACAAATAAGGTGGCAAGACACATAGTTGGTGCATTGTAAGTAAAGGTACTACTTATGATCACCTAAGAGCCTTCCTTTGTACTTATGCAAGATGAGGCTATTGGATGCAAAGTTACTGGACATATTTCACAAATGCCACTGCATTCTGAAACATCTCAGGAAGCACTTCATGTCTGATTTCACAAATGAGTAGCCATAATCTGTGTACTCTTACATCTTTAAAACTTCTATTGATCTTCCTGTAAAATCACAAACTGATGAAGGCGAGTTGCATGTAAAGTACTATGATATTTGTCCAATAGCAATTAAATATTCTGTTGGACAAACTGGCACCTGACATTGGAGGTTCTACACAAAAATATTTTGCTGATCAAGCAGAAAAAATATAATATCTTGGTAGACAGTTAATAAGGTCCTCCGTGGCGCAGAGTGGTAAGCGGCGGTAACGCAGCCGAAAGCTCTGCTCACTGCTAGAGTTCGATTCCAACGGAAGGAGGAAGTCAAATCTCTGGTAAAAGGGGTCAAGGTCCACTCAGCCTTCAATCCATCCGTGGTCGGTAAAATGAGTACCCAGCATATGCTGGGGGGTAAAGAAAGGCCGGGGAAGGAACTGGCAATCTCACCCCATATATACGGTCTGCCTAGTAAACGTCACGAGACATCACCCTAAGAGTCGGAAACGACTCGCACTACAAGTGTGGGGACACCTTTACCTTTTAGACAGTTAATATTTTTGTATCATACACATTTTGGCACTGTATTTCCACATCACTCTACTGGATGAGCCACAGTGCGAGGTAATTCTTTGAACAAGACGTACTTATTTATTTAAAAAAAAAACTAGGAAATGTGGTAGTAATGGGTGACTTCAACTACCCGGACATAGACTGGCCGTATATGTGTTTCAGTCATGACAAAGAAGCAAAGTTTCTAGATATTCTAAATGACTATTCCCTAGACCAGTTGGTCATGGAACCGACCAGAGGGACATACGATAAGCTTCATACGTAATGTTTAACTGCAACAAGCGTGGAAATTAAGTATTGTTTCAGTAGTAAGTCTCTGGTCCTTAGCATCTGAAAGGCAAGGAGGTATTCTAATAATCACAGCCATCATTTACCCAACGGTTTCCTTTGTTTGCCAATTACTAATCTCTGTGTTGGGCCTCCTTTTATCTTAAATTGCTAAGGGTTGATTCAAAGTCTGAAAGGCTTCATTTTGGTCCATATATATGAGCTGTTTGGACATAAAGCATTTAAAATTGTAAGGAGATACCTTAAGGCTTAAACCACATTATCTATAGAATTATTCAAAAATAGTTGATTTCAGAGCAGAGAAATAAAATGCACAAAATATTTAATTTTGCTGGTGGCTGCAAGTCCATCCATTATCAGCAAAACCTTTTTTAAAAAACCATGTTGTGTATATGATCATGCAGTAAAGTCTATTGAGAAAAAAGCGCGGAGTCCTGACCTTATGAAAAATCATTGTCAAATCTAGCTGAGCAGCCTATTCTCTAATCATACCTCTCTGCAGATTAAACATTTGGCACTGAGTATCCCACTTTCTCCTCTGGAAAACAAACCTTTAACTTTGCTTCACAGGTACGCATCTTGTTTTTTTCCCTCCTAGGGTCCACCAAGCCTACTGTAGAAGGTTATAAGGCAATTTTAAATGACCCAAGCTTTTGCCACTTGGGCCTTTGCTGGCTGCCCTCTCTCTCCCTCCCCCTTCTCCTCTAGGAGACCAGTTTCCCCTTTCCCCAAAGACTGTTTCTTGCAACTTCCCACTATCTGAGCCCAGTGGTGGCTCCATGTCAGTGGAGCAGTAGAATCCACTCCAGGTTTTAGTCTGAATATTCAAGGAGCTGTCTAAGGTGCTCAAGCACATTTCTTATTAAGAAAGGGATTGCTGGCTTGAGCTTTAGTTTTGCACTACTTGGATAATAAGCTGTCCTGCCTTTTCTTGACTGGCTGCTGGAAGCGCCTTGGACAGATCCTTGAGTGTTCAGATTAAAACCCAGAGTGGATTCCACTGCCCCACTGACATGGAGCCACAGGCTGCCACTGTCTGAGCCTCCTTTCCAAGTGTCATATTAGAACTGGGAAAATCTAGATTAAAATCATCACCATAATGGCCAGTCATCATCTCTTAAGACTCAATTAGCTTACAGGGCTGTTGTGAGGATAAAGGTGGTGGTAGAACCATATATGTCTCTCTTGGGCTCTTTTGAGAAAGGACAGTAGAATACAGGGAAACCATACAGATCGAAAAACTCAAGGAGTACCTTGAAGCAACCATACATTAAAACCAGGTAAAACTAATTAAAAACAGAAGAGCGGCAAACAAGCAAACTAGAGAACAAAACAATACAAAACAAAACTCCAAAAAATTTAAGATAAAACCCTGAATCCTTTTGTAAAATTCCTGAACTTGGCCATCTGGATTAGACCCTGTATGATTGTTAACGGTAACTAAATAATTTGAGTTGTTTATATAACCCAGTTTGTTGTTCGTTGTACCCAGTGTTACTATGTAGTCTTATTTTATAACTCCCAGTATTATGTTTTATATTTGTGGTCAGTTGACTGTAAATAAAGATGATGAGAAAAGACAGTATATACTTTAAATAATTAAATATGCCCTCCTAGCTTTCCCCACAATCCCGTTTAAACTTCTCTACTATTCAACCATCCTTTTCCACTGATGCTTAGGCTTGGGTAAGGAGGGAGCTGATTGCTGTCCATCCTCTTCTTGAAGACATCTAGGAAGAGAGACCCTAGCTCCCTCCTAGATAATTGGTTAATTGTTGAACATATCTTATCATTAAGAACTCTCTGTCTCTCATAATACTAGAACTCAGGGCTGTCCAATGAAGCTGAATGCTGGAAGAGTCAGGACAGCCATGTTGTCCTGCACACAGAAAGGACTTCTTCACATGGTGCTTAGTAAAACAATGGAATTTGCTTCCATCAAGAGGTGGTGATGGCCACCAACTTGGATGCCTTTATTTTATTTATTTATTTATTAAATTTATATCCCACCCTTCCTTCCAGTAGGAGCCCAGGGCGGCAAACAAAAGCACTAAAAACACTTTAAATCATCATAAAAACAGACTGGAGTCCATGAAGTCCCAAGCCGGAACACTAGAGGCAGCCTCAGCATGGACATTGAAATCACCCAGCACTATTGTTCTGGGCTCCACCAACACCACAGCCGAGACGGCCTCCACCAAGTCGGTCAGAGAAGCTGCCGGGCAGCAGGGTGGATGGTATGCAAGCAGCAACCCTAGTTTACTGTCTCCATGGCCTGACACCAGGTGCAGGCCCTCACAGCCAGCCCCAAGACAGAGTGGTTTCCTGGTGACAGAGATGGAAGTTCTGTAGACCACAGCAACTCCTCCCCGCTGTCCCTGCGGCCTGTGCTGGTGCTGCACCGAGTATCCAGGTGGGCAAAGCTGGGTCAGATCAACTCCTCCCAGCTCACCCACCCAGGTCTCAGTAATGCACACCAAATCAGCATCTTCATTCACAATCAAATCATGGATGCGAGTGTTCTTATTATGTACTGATCTGGCGTTAAACAACAACACACAGAGGCCAGTGGGCACAGCAGATGAGCAACGAGGAACTTTAAAAGAGAGTTAGACAAATTCATGGAGGCCCTGCGTCCCCAATTGCGTATTAAGGTTGGAGCTGGGCGTACAGTCTATAGAATCCAAGATTTGGATGTATAGAATTAGCGCATGGTTAAAATTAATATTGGACCTGTTAGGCCTAACTCCTTCTATTTTACAGGACAATCATAAATCAATCTGGGCCAATACAATTCAAAACAAAGTCCAAACAATAGGCTTTTCTTTACCAACAATTCTAACCATGGGATTTGATGCCGCCCGCTGCAATATTAGCCAACGTCTGAGAGATATAGATGTACAACACCAACAAATGCTTATAAAAAATCAACGATGTAATTTAAGCTTCTTAAGACCATTGCCTTACATATCCAATTTAATAATTCCTAAATACCGTAGGGCATTTACCCTGATGAGGCTAAATGCTCTCCCCTCAGCGGTACTTGAAGGAAGATACAATAAAATCCCATATAAAGATCGTCTATGTCAGTGTGGAATTGGTGAAATTGAGACTAATGCTCATGTCCTATTTCGTTGTCCGAATTATCACTCTATTAGATCTCACCTAATTTCCCCTATTTTAGACCCCCATCTGTATCAATCGGAGTCCTTTTGGATGGACTACTTACTATCTGACCACCATCCAGAGGTAACTTTAGCAGTTGCCAAGTTCAGTTTGATTGTTATAAATTCTAAGAAAAATAAGCAAAAAGTGTCCTTATAAACTCTACCCGAATCTCGAAGTGAACTAAACTCTCACTACTAATTTTAGTATTAGCTTAACTCACCCTTGTTTGAGACTTATACATGGCAGCTTGGTGATTTTAAATACTTATGACTCATACTGATGTCCCCTCGAACTTAATTATAATCATAATTTTAAGCCCATTTATTTGTGATCATGATATATATTTATTACGATGTTTGCAGTTTTAAATGTATTTAACCATATCCAATCCCATGTAACTTAAATGTGTTTATCTATGGTTGGTCTTGTGACCGTAATAAAGTGACGATGATGATGAAATTCATGGAGGATGACTACTATTATGACAGAGAGGAGACAGGCTGAAAGTCAAAACTCCATCAGGAGCTACAAACAAAGATAGCTGACAACATATTATGTTTAAACATATGTACATTCAGAAAAATAAAAAAATACAAATAAAAGACTTAAATGGTTATAAACAGTTTTAAACTGTGAAAACACATAAAATGTAGTTTGATACAGTTTATAACCATTTAAGTTTTGGATTTGCAGTTTTTGATTTTTGGAATGTATATATGTTTAAACTTAATATAACTTCATGTTTTTAAGAATTTTGATAACAATGTTGTATGTTTGTTTGCAGCTCCTGATGAAGGAGTTTTGATTCCAAATCATATACAGTAAAATAAACATCTTCTTTGAGTGAGTCTCCTCTCTGTCTGAAGTAGGGTTGCCAGGTTCATGGCCTGAGACTGATCCTGTATCTTTAGGAGAAGAGAAAGTCAGCCAAGTGCAGGTGTTCTTGCAACCCTGTAATGGGAAAAACCACAAGGTGGAATTCTCCCTTCCCCCTGTACAACTTTTAAAGATACAGAAGAGCTCTTGGTTGCCAGGCCCGGTCTGCACTTGGCTGACTTTCTCTTCTCCTAAAGATACAGGATCAGTCTCAGGCCATGAACCTGGCAACCCTAGCCTGAAGTGATGCTTCTTTCCCTCTTCTTGCTCATACCAATGGCTGCTAGCCACAATGGCTATGTTTTATATCCATTGTTGGAGGCAGTCTGCTGCTGAATGCCAGCTGCTGGAAATCGCTAGCAGAGAGAGTGCTGTTGCTTTCAGGCCCCGCTTTCAGGCTTCCCATAAGCATCTGTTTGGCCACTGTGAGAACAGGATGCTGGACTTAGTGGGCTGATTTTATGTTCTTTTGCTTATCAAGAGCTGTTCCAAATAGTGACAGGAAAAAAACTTCTCTCCATTGTTTCATCACAAATGAGCAAAGACCCACACAAGAAAAACAAAGTTGCATGGTTATTTGATTGTGAAAAAGTACACTGACTGCTGTAGGCTCAGTACAATATTTCTTATTGCTGTTCCAGGGAACCATTTTGACAACATTCTTAAAGTCCTCACTGGACCACCATTTTGGTTTTGGCGTGGGGAAAAGAGCAACAGAGTTGCCAGACCTTTTAGCTTATGAAAAGCATAATGAAAAAAGTTTATCTTCTCCTATGATAAAGAAAAGATCTGTGGAAAAAAGCCAGACACAACAGAAATAACTCCCATATATTTTTCTTTTTAATTAATATTTCATGATCAGTTAACCAGCAGTCTGTTATCCTCCTAATAAAGCAAAGGTATTACAGCCAATAAAAAAATATTTATGGCCACATTTTTATGTTTTAATCAAGAGCAAACCTCTCAACATATTCTTTTTTAGCTGCTTGACATTGCACATGATTAAGTAAAAAAACAGCTTTTTATGCTAAAAAGGAAATGCTTATTGAGGTTAGTTAATTAACACATCGTCCTTTAGAAATGCAATAAATCCAACGTGATAAAAAAAGAGCTGGGAATAATCACCAGATAATCTTGCATGTAAAGTCTGCACTGGACTCAAGTTCTGCTTTGTTCTGGGAACCTTTTTTTCCTGGAAGCGACCTATGCCCTGATGGATGTATGGACAGGATGAAGTTCAACAGGTTTAGATTTTCCCAGCATGTGATGTTTTTGTCCTGTACAGATAAGCTGTCTGAATTCTATGCAGTGACTAAGGGTGCAGTCTGATATACACTTACCTGGGAGTACATCCAATTGAATCCAATGGAACTTACTTCTGAGTAGACATATATAGGATTGCAATGTTATAAACAACTGTTTTTCAGAGCTGCTTTGTCTAGCACAGTCTTAGGGTGGAAACACACTCACTGTTCTGCTGGTTCCAGTGGGTCTCCACCCCTCTCTTCTGAAAACGGGGGCACACAATGCTAGTCAAACCCTGCCCCTTTTTACTGTAAAACCTGGTGGGATCAGCTTGAGTGGCTTTTTTTAAAAATTCAGCTTCAGAGATTTCACAACTGATCAACCCCTTCCCTCTCCAGGTGTGGTCAATGGAAATGCTTTACTGTAGGGTTACAGCCTTACATATCATTGCTTCAGTCCAAAACAGGAGATAGATGTGTGGAAACTACAGATATAGATTGAGAGAAATCCAGTGAGCTTTCATTTGTACCACACAATGGAGATGGAGAGCGGCACCGTCTTGGCCTGCACATGCCTTTTTGCAAATGAGTACATTTGGACAGGGATCCATATATCCTATATAACATAATTCATTTATTTAGAGTTTTGCTCTGAATTTTTCTCCTGTTGCTTTCAGCTTTCATTCCTGGACTTTAGAGTTGAGAAAAGGGGTGTTTTCTTTTAATATTTATTTATTTAAACAACTTATGTGCTGCCTGTCAGTCAGGGCCAAGTCCTCCCAAGGCAGCGTGTAAAAGGAAATTAAAAGCATAAAGCCATTTTAAAGCAGGTTTTAAAACAATGTTTAAAGCAAGCTGATACCCAATTCACTGCATTTTAATAGAACAGAATGCAGTTTGAAACAAATTACGTTTTTAAGAGGAGAACATCTTTACAAATATGCATCATTCCATGGTTCTGAAGTGATACTGTATTGTATTTTATTCCTTGCTGTGAACCGCCCAGAGAGCCATAGGCTAGGGGCGGTATAGAAATGGAATGAAATAAATAAAATAAATACTTCCACCCTATACTGCAGAGCACATCCTTGCCTGACAAAGCATACTGCAAATAAATAACTAGTCCATAACAAAAGCCCAGCCTGGTTTATTTCAGTGTCATTTTCTGCTAATGAAAAACAGGGGGGGGGAGGCAATTTTTATGCTTTCAGGTAGTGCTTCCTCTTGTAAATAATTACACATCTCTTTAACTTCTTTACTTAGACCATGTCTTTATTGTAAACCTCACTCCTCTCAAAAGCTTTCCCAGTTTTTCAGTTTTTTTGCTGTCTGATTACCAGATGTGCTGTCAGGGAGGAAGCCACATGGGATGGCTTTTTCCATCTTGATCAGCCTATCAGCTTTCCAGGGGCCTTAAATTGACAGGGCTGGCTCAAGACATTTAGATGCCTGACGTAGAGGACAAGATGGTGTCCCCCTTTCCACTTACAGAAGCCGACTGGACTGATAACTTATTTATTATTTATTTATTATTTGATTGATATCCTGCCCTTCCTCCCAGCAGGAGCAGGAGAGAGTTCACTCTTACATCAATGCTCATGATGGAAGAGCATACTCCTCTGCATCTTAGGGCAGCAGGCAAGCTTTGGGGCACAGTACAGGCCACATGGCATACACAGTTCTGTCTATTATTACCTCGCTGATGCTCTCAGCATCTGCTACCTTAGGCTGCATCACTCTGCCTAATGGTTGAGCCGGACCAAAAATTGGTCAGTTGTTGTTGGAAACCCATACTAGACTAGATGGGCTGTTGGTCTGATACAATGTAGACTTCTTCCCTCCCTCTCCTTTTCTTTGTTTCTTTCCAAAAAGTTGTATCCCACACTATTTGTCTGAAGACTTTCACAGCAGCTTAAACTTTTAAAATTGTTCTAAGCAGCAGCTCAGTCAAACACATACCTTTTAAAAGCACATACCTTTCCAAGCTTTAAAAGGTTATACTAAAAGGCCTGGGCAAATAAAAAGGACTTTACCTGGTGTTGAAAAGACAGCAGAGTTGTTGCCAGCTGAGCCGAGCCTCCCCATGGAGAATTTTCCACAAGCTGGGCACTGCTCTAGAAAAGGTCCTTTGCTGGGCCACCAAAAATGTCACTTTTGAAGGCAGGGGAAGTTAGAGAAGGGGCTCTGTGAGGGTGATTTAATATTTAGGCAGGTCAGCAATTTGTGCTCTACATAAGTTTTGCAGATAAATTCTATATTTTACTTCATGCATTGTTAATTTTGTGTCTTTTTCTTACTGGAGTGTAAACCCATTTCTGTTCTCCATTGACAGAACAATGATTATTTCAATTAGGTTTTTTGATATTGCTGTATTAGTAGATTTTCCCATTGGCTTTATAGTACAATAATCTGCCCCATGTTTGGCCCTCCCATCCTAAGGAGGGCCAGCCCTTCAGGGGCCCTTGGCCAAGGCCTGACCTGACCTGGCTGCCCTCTGGTGCCGGCCCTGCTACTTTGCATATTGTTGAGAGTTGCAGTTGCACCAGCATCAACACTGATTTTCCACAACATTCCTGAGCTTGCTTAGGTCACTGTGCATGGGTCATGACATAAAGCGTGGCATTGCACTTGTGCACCATTCCTTGTTATATACAGTTGTGTATTGGTGCAGCAGCTCAAAGGAACAGCCTCTTAGTCCCTGAAAACCCTTCTTTCCTAGCCTAGTTTAGGATCATGATGATCACTTTCAAAGACCACTGATTTGAGAAATGGTCCATATAATAAGTGCTGACTGAACAATTACTATACGAGCAGGCTAGTAGTGTTGATGTTTGCTCTGCTAATTGTACTTAATTTACTGTGACTTTTCCCCAGAGGTTCCTGTTGATTTGAGTGTGTTATGATACTGTGCCAAGATATTCCAGTGGGGGAATGCATCAATTAAAACACCCATGAGAATCATTACAAGAGCAATCTTTGCAATGAGCTGCTGATAGGCACAGCCCTCATTGAGGGTGGTGTGGAAATTTAGAACCCTCAGTAGGAACTATGGAAATCATTAAGATTCAGGAAGCCACTGCGCATCTTAAAAACACATTCTTTTGCACTCAGTTTTGCTGATATAAAATAATATGAATCAGTAGTTGTACCCAGCTACTGGGTTATGTGGAGGCTAGTGAGCTGAATTTTGGTTATAGTGCAACTAGTCATAGCGGAGAAGTTTGTTGGGTTTGCACTATGTTAGGGAAAGGTGCTTGCAAAAATGTGTATATTAGGCGAAACTGCATACAAAGATGTGTGTATTATGAGAATTGCATACGAAAATGCTTTCAGTTTTTGTCCCTCCACAAAAAAAACCACAAACTGATAGAAATGGGGTGAACTGAGCTTAAGAATGGCAAAATGAGAAACTGAGGGAAACAGAAATCAACAGATGCATCCATCCCTAGGTGCAATACCTGTAGCTTGAGGTCCACTGGGCAGCATCCAACCAACCTGCTGCTGCCCCTAATGTAATAGGTTCATTTCCCCTTCCAATCATGGCTGGGGCCTTCTACTTTCTAATTGGAAGTTGAGAATCTCCCAGAAGGTCATCAATTCACAGAAATACTTCTACATGAACTCCTTCCATTTCTTTTCCTGTGTTTTTCTGCCTTGGGAAAAAGAAAAAAACTGACCCTATGTTATGGTGTGCTGCTGGTCTGTGATTGGTTTTGGATTGTTTTCAATTGTTTGATTGTAAAATGACATCGTATTTTATAGTTGTTTTACATAAGCCACCTTGTTAGGGCCTTGTCTTTAAAAGGCAATCTAGAAAGACTTGCATATAAATATAAATACAGAAATGTGTTGGAGGTAGGATACCATTTAGGTGCCCTAACTCATGATGGTTATTCCCTGCTGCCATCTCCTTCTCTTGTCCCAAAGGCACATCTGCATTGAATCTCTGTTGCTGCCTTTGTACCAAGGAGCAGTAACAAACTAGCATGCCAGTTGGTTGCTCAATCTCTTATCGATGTGGAATTTTAAGACCTTGTAATCAACACATCCCTGTATGATGAAAGAAGGGGGAAACTCTTCAGATAACATTTGGAATCTTGATTTCCAAGTGAATGTGTTTAGTGTGTGTGTGATATATCTATCTATATCTATCTATCTGTCTGTCTATCTATCTATCTATCTATCTATCTATCTATCTATCTATCTATCTATCTATCTATCTATCTATCTATCTATCTACCTATCTATATGAATGTGTGCCACTTCTCAATTTTCCAGATGCACACCAACCTGTCTTTAGGATGGCCAGATGCAAAAGATGGCAGGGCTTCTGCACCTTTAATAACTGTAAAAAAGGGAATTTCAGCAGGTACAGCTTGCATGACAAGTTACACTTGCCGAAATTTCTATATATAGTAATATTAACATGATCACTTTTAGAGTTCATGGCCAACCCTAGACAATGCGATGAGATGTAGAGGAAGAGATTTTTTTTTAGGTATGTTTGGGTCCAAGCTGTGTAAAGTTTAGCTTTATGGCCAATCAAACCCAGTTCCTAGAATTGTGCTTGGAAGAAAAGAAGAAGCCACTGAAGCACTATAATATGTATCTATTGGCCCGCTTTCATGAAGAACCAATATTCATTGGTTTCAGTTTTTAAATCTAATAGTAATTTTTACTGCAAAATAACACTTAAAGCAATGTCTAAATGTTCTGCACCAGCCAAAGCTTGCAGTGTCATGAACAGGGCCGGTGTCAGAGGGTGGCCAGGTTGGGCCCTGGCCGAGGGCCCCTGCAGTCCAGAGGGGTCCCTGAAGGGCTCTTCCTTAGGGTGGGAGAGTGACGCTCCCATTCCATGATCTGTGGCAGCATCAGGTTCTGCAATCCAACCCTGCCATGAATTGCAGAGAGGGAGCTCTCAGGCACCTCCCCAAATACAGACAGTGCAGGCTTCAATAAACCCACATGTATGCCCCACCTATTTCTCCCATCAGTGTGAATGTCGTGTATGCCTGCCATCACCAAAGATGGCGGGGGGGATTTTCTATGTTGGGTGTTGGCAGGCATGCATGCCATGTGCACACATCATTCACACAACATGAGAGATAGGTGGGGTGCACAGGTGGGCTTATTAGCCCTGCACCACCTGTATGGGGTATGTGTTGGGCTACAGCACCACGGGCCCAGGACAGGCTGTTGCCCAAGGGCCCAGTCATGTCTGGCACCAGCCCTGGTCATGAACAGCAGCCCACACAGAATGCAGGATACTGTAATTTACAGCATAATCCCATGCAAATTTAGTCAGAAGATCCATTGTCTTCAGTGCAGTTTAGTCCCTTATAAGTGTGTTGGATTGCAGCCTTGGCTTTTCTTTCAACTGATAGACCTGATGATTTTAAGCACCTCTAATTTTTAAAGTGTCATCAGGTAAAATCTAATTTATGAAATCTCTAGCCACTTATAAGGAAGTTTCTCTTTTACATTTCAAGGAAGATGTCAAAATAGCTAGACTGGGTTATAAAGCTTTTGCCTCTCTGTCTACTCTCATATCAGCCCTGACTTGCCAAATAATATATAGTTGAATCATCTGACTGTTTTGCTTTGTCTTTGTGCCTCCATCCTTGCAACAGATATTAGTGAAAGGAAGGGTGAGAAGGAACATAGATTTTTAGGTGGTCTTGTGAAAGGCAGTTTGATGAGAAGGCAGGTGTCCTTAATGACTGCCACAAGATTTATTACAGTCCTCTTCAAGCTACTCATGCTGAGCATTCCTGAGTAATTAGAATTCAGCATATCAGTTCATGGGCACTGACCCTTCTCTGAAGTGTTGGAGCATCTGTGTTGCATCCTTCAAACCACTCAACCTTACCTTTACTGATACAGCCTGGTAGATATTTTATGACATGTTGCCATGGGACAAAGGCTGCACAAACTATATTATACACTACACCCAGCCTGGGGCTACTGTGAGAAACAGTATTTGACAATTAAGCTAAATAATATTGTCTCTTAATAACATCATGTGAACTACAGGTCAGGAGCACAAAGGAAAGTTAAAAAGTTCATCTCGCATGAGAAGTATGGATGACCAAAACATGCCTTTGAGAGACCCTCTCTTGTTGGGTTGACTGCAGAAATGCACTACGTACTGGAAGTACTGTTTTCATGAACATTTCAGCAGTGCTGAAAAAATGCTTTCCAATGATGTATGTGTTACATATCTTACAAAAATGATTACTTATGTGCTTAAAGTGCCTTCCCTTGTCCTCACTTTCAGTTGTCCTCACAGGCTAGCATGATGCAGTAAAATCTGATTGGCAACATAATGTTGTGACATCATGAAATGCATTATGTGAGCACTGATTTGGTGTAGATCACCTATCTGACAAACCCAGGAACAAAAATGAAGCAGCAGTCAAGTGAAAGAATGGCATATACAGGACTGGAAATTAAGGATGAACATTTACACAGTCTTAATGTACAAGGAGGATGTAAAGTAGGGCTGGTGCGGGGCATGGCCTGGGGAGAAGGGGTAGGGCTAAATAAGAGGTGCTTGGAGGGCTGCATTTGGCCCCTGGGCCTGCGATTCCCATCCCTGAAATACATCATGAGACACTTGTCTTGCCTCCCTCCTAAACACTGAGTCTGAGTTACAGTTTCCTTGCACAGCATTTATATGCTGCTGATGGTGTACTGTGATTGGGTGCTGAGTTAAATCCTACCCTATGCTCTGTCATGGAGATGTGGGCAGGGTGGTGGCTGACATCGTGTTAGGTATTCTTTAAATTTCCCACGTGAGATCTGGGGCTGGAGTAAAGCTGACAGGGACATGGCCCTTGATTAGAGGAGTTTAGGATATGGCATAAATGTGTTCCTTCCCTGTGCTGCCAATATCTCCACCCCATTCCACCAGCATATCTGGAGTATTCTAGCAAAACTTTCATGACAGAGGCATATCTGGAACTCCACCAGCATTGTGGGGCTTCCACACATACACCCCCCCCCCACTAGTGGACTTTCAGTCTTGGATTATGGCCTTAATTTATTTTTGATAAGGGAGAAATTGATTTTTCCTTTCTGGTAAGAAAAGCCTTAAATTCTCCAACCAGAATTCTTCCAAGTGAGAGCAAATGAGGGCACTTTAAGCAAACAGGTAATTCATTCTGCAGCTGCATCAGGTAGATTGGAAATCTTGCATGTATTGTCTTGAATTCAGATCGTACATGAGATTTTAATGCTTTTGTTCCTGATTTTCTTTAAAAAATCATAGTTATGGATAGTTATGGACAGTTACAGACAGAATATTGGATAGTCAGAAATAAACAGAGCCTGGGTCCCATAGAAAGGAGCAGGGACCTAGGTTGCATGAAGTAGATTTATCCATTGACTACATGAAACCTGCTCTTACTATCTCTAGTCAGTGGAGGCTAATGGCTCCAATGTCAGTGGGGCAGTAAATACACCCTAAGTTTTAGTCTGAACTTTCAAAGATTGGACTAAATCCTGGAGCGATTTCACTGCCCTGCTGACATTGGTGCCATCAGCTTCCACTGTCTGTAGTATAATCAGTTAATCTGTTAACTAACCTTGAGGGCTCCAAACCTGTTCCTTTTTAAATAAGGTATTTTGGATTGCTATCATATTTTTGGGGAGTTGCGTTATGTGGTTCACTGCACTATTATAGTAATGAAACTTCTTAGAACTCTGGCTCATAACAGTTTGTTTAAAAACAGGTGTGTTCATCTTGTTCAGTAAAAGAGTATCATGCAGGTAACTTAGCATAAGCAGCAGGGCCAGAAGCAACCCTCATTTTTATATTAACACAACTGGAAAAGGTGAAAATTGATTTATTCAGAACTGTGAAAATCTCCTTTCTGCTGATTCTTCTGGATATGGGATGACCAAAGATGCTTATTACTGTCAACTCAATAGATTAAAAAAATGTATGATTTGTATCTCCTCTTATCATCACACTTGCTTTAAATATGTGCAATTAAAAATCTGTTCAGTGTTCTCCCCTGCCAGAATTTGTATCCTTTAGATTGGGGGAAGGGAAAGGAAGAGTTTACAAAAAAAGATTGTAACTGAGAATACAAGTTTTCTCCACAGAATTTTTCAAAGGCAAAAGGCTAAAATCTGTCAATGAATCTACAATTAATATAGCAGCTTGAAGAATTTTTAGAAAGGACAAAATAAGACATTGCAAAGGAAATCCAGAGTTCCCAACTCAGAGGCTGCTTCACAATGACAATGTTGAGGCATAGGGAGAGAATTATTTGGATGGGACCATCAGCTTAACCTTCTTCCCACTTGCTGATTCTTCTCTGTAAATATCCCCCTGGCCATTTTTATGCTGATTTCACCATAGCTGCAGCTTTGAATGGGAGAAAACAGGTGGGGACATTTTCAGGGGAGAATTAGTAAGGGTGAAGAGGGGGGCAAAATCCCTGGGGAGGGCCTGGCTGTCTGTAGGACTGGACCATGAAAAAACAAACAATACATTACAAAATACATTTTGGCACCTCAACAGACTGGAGAGTGGCTATAATGTCTGTTGCTAAATCTCTGCATATCCAAGTCGTCTTGGATAATTTTTACAGAGAGTGGGATAGTGCAGCCTTGCTCCTGTGTCTCGATCTCTTGGCGGCTTTCGATACCATTGAGCATGGAATCCTCCTGGATAGCTTCCGTGGTTTGAGTCCTACCTACCTGACCAAGTCCAGAGAGTAGTCTTGGGTCATTGTTTTTGCCCCCCCTGGCATTTGTGCTGTGGAGTACTGCTGGGTTATCCCCAATGCTATTTAATAACTATGTGAAAGCGCTAGGAGCAGTCATTAGGAGCTTTGGGGCAAGGTGGCACCAGCATGCTGATGACACTCAGCTCTATTTCTCCCTAATATCTGAATCAGGAGAGGCTGTGTGGGCTCTGGACTGGTGCCTGGATGCAGTGGTAGGATGGATGAGGGAAAAGAAGTGGAGCTTGAATCCTGACAAGATGGAAGGTGAGTGGTTGAGGTATCCAAGAAATTGGTCTATTGCCTGGCCAGGATGGGGTTGCACTCCCCCTGAAGGAGCAGGTACGTAGTCTGGTGGTACTTCTGGATCCAGCTCTGCCACTAAAGGTCCAGGTAGTCTCAGTGGCTATAAGTGCCTTTTATCAACTGTGCCTGGTAAGACAACTACAACCGTTCCTGGACCAGGAGAGCCTCATCACAGTAATTCAGGCACTGGTGACTTCAAGACTGGATTACTGCAATGCACTCTATGTGGGTTTTCCCTTGCACTTGACCTGGAAACTGCAATTAGTGCAGAATACTGCAGCACGTCTGCTGACAGGAATGAGATGCTCCCAGCATATAACACCTCTGCTCAGGGATCTGCACTGGTTGCTGATTTGTTACCAGGCCAAGTTCAAGGTGTTACTACTGGTATATAAAGCCCTTTATAACTTGGAACCAGTTTACTTGCAGGACTGATTTACCCCATATGTGCCCACTGAAGCACTTTGATCTGTTGAAATGGCACTGTTATAGGTGCTGCATAATACTCATTCTGCACTTGTAATAAATCGTACTTTAGTTTGGCAGCACCTACTCTTTGGAACTCCTTGCCTACTGACATCAGGCAGGTGCCTTTGCTATATTCTTTTCAGTCCCTTCTTAACTTTTTTTTGTTTAGGCAAACCTATCCAGACACATAGATGCTGATGTGTTTTAATCTTTTTAGTCTGTTGCTATTTTAATTGTTTTAAAAATGTTTTAAATTATTTATTTTTAACTGTTTAATTGATAATTTTAATTGTTTTTTTGTAAACCGCTTAAGAGGTTTTTTATAATGAAGCAGTATATAAATTTTGTTAAATAAATAAAATAAATTTTAAAAATAAGCACTGACATTTATTAATATGATTCAAACATAGCAAAGTTCAACATATAAAACCAACATATAAAACATTGAAACCATAACTACTAGTAGTAGGTCCTAGTTCACAGAACTGTATTAACACTACTAATTAAGTAGAGTAATGCAGTAGTACTAAAATTTTTAACTTTATTTTCACGGGTTTGTAAACTGTTATTTCTAATAAACATATGAACTATCCTGTTCTGATAAATTTCTTTCATTTCTTTCAATCTTTCTCACCCTAAGTTAAACCTAAGTCACTTAAACACTTGCTTAAAAAAAGTAGTAACATTTCGTTTGTAGAAAGATTTAGGGAGAGGGCCCTGATCATCAGGGCCAGCTCCAGGCTTGACTGGGCCCTTGGCACCAGCCTGCCCCAGGCCCACGGTGCCTGCCTAGGGTTGCCATATTCCAGTTCCACAAATCCGGGCAGGTTAATTTGCATATTATGTAAAGTAGTTGCATATTATGCAAACTATTTGCATATTATGCAAATATTTGCATATTAATACTTGGATTGTCCCGTTGTTTTGTTTTTGTGCCTAGGAATTACCACCAAAAACTGGGGAAAGATGTGAGAAATCTTTTTTTTAAAGCAACATTTTTAGCCTTAAATGCCTAGACTCTAGTTTCCAACACTATGGAGTATTTATTGATTGATTAAGAGAATTTATATCCTGCCCTTTTGCTGTTAAAAACAGAGCTCAGCACAGCTTACAAATATAATAAAAACAATAAAAATACACAATCAGTATAAAAACATAATAAAAACACAAAATAGCAACAAACATAAAGTAAGTCAGGGCAACAGTACGGTTAACCATATACGATATATTTCAAAGATGTGGTGGGTGGAGAAAAACAAGAAGCCAAAATGTTAGGAAAAGGAGTCTTTCACACCACATGCTCAGTTGTAAATACTGTTGCAGCAAGCTTTGCAAGTTCCTCCAGTATTCCACTGGTGCAGGCACTCAGACATTCAAAGTTTCTGTATGTTTCTTAGGTTTTATAAAAGCAGAGCTTTGCTTAACTCAAAATTTCTTCTCCCTTTGATCAACCACATCTACACAGGTTCCACCTCCATACTCAAAATGAAACTGGGCCTGGAAGTGTGCAACAACCCCACACATACCTTGCTAATTCGATTACCAATGCCAGGATGTCTGTCTTATCGACTACTCTCCTGCTCCTCCCCCCGGGCATCATGAAAGACCCAGTCCTGGGCTCAGAAAGAAAATAAATATCTGGTCCTCTTCAAAGTAGTTAATTATCTTGCATATGCTGCTGTTGCTTCTATGGCTGTAACGGAGTGAGGTTAAAGATAAGTGAAATGCAAATAGGAAAAAAAAACACAAAAGGCAGTAACGCTTTCCTAAATGTAATACCATACCAACCACAACAAGATTCCTATGAGTAAGGCAGAAAACTAAGCATCTCACAACCAAAAATATGATAAATGAAGAAATATTTATATAAAAGCATGACTATCAAATATATTTATTATTTACACAAACTGTAAAGATATTTATAGTGCAAACCTAGGTTTATTTATTCAGAAGCAAGTCCCAGCGTATTCAGTGGGGCTTACTCAAACAGGGACAGAAATGCAACTTCAAGTGATAAGCAACTTCATTCACACATCCCAAAATTCCGAATCATGCCACTTTACGCTGTTTTGCAACTGTTTATACTTGTTTTTATGGTTATTGGATTTTAAATGGCTTTATTTCTTGTTGTGAGCTGCCTTGCTTTCCAACCCTACCTCACAGGGGTGTTGGAAAGACTCCATACACGCACACGCACATGCACACACTGCAGATGTATAAATACATACAGCCCATATAATAGTTTATTGTCAAACCAGTTGGTCATTGCAGAAAAATCAGTATTAGTTTTAAAAAAATCAGTATTACTTTCCTACAGAATAAAAACTGTAATACCTAAGTAAGCCCTGCCTACTTGCTTTAAAATAGGACTGGAGGGCACAAACACAATTCTTTTTTACATTCACTCCAAAGTCCCATTGATTTTCAGCACATTCATAACCATGTCTACTCAAAAGTAAGTCCTATTGAATTCAATGGGATTTACTCTGGGCATATGGGATTAGCATTGCTTTTACAAAAAGCAAGCATTGGGAAGGTTTTCAAAACACTGCCCAAGATCTGACTCCTGCACACAAGAGGAAAAAAAACTGAAATGTATATACTTACCCAATTTATGAGATTTTCAGATAAACGGGGTAAAACCACCATTTTGTTTTCTAGACACTGCCTAAGGTCAATGAAACTGAAACACAATCCCTGATTGGCTGCAATCCTGAACGGGCGGGGTTAAAGCTACGAAGTGCTATAATACAGTACTGTTTAAAGAAAGATTTAACAATCGGGGGGGCGGCTGACGTTTTTATGTATATCTCGAGAACCGGACCACCTAGAAACTTAATTTTTTTTTAAATTAAAGCTGAGAATCCGGGCCACCTAAAGGGGTAGCCGGGCGTCGGGTGGCATGCATAGAATCCGGGTAAAACCCGGCTAACCGGGCAATATGGCAACCCTATGCCTGCCTGCATATGCCACTTACTTCTCCAGCTGCGGTGAATGCTGGCTGAGCTGTGTGCGCATGCCTGGCATTAACCAAGATGGCAGCGGGGGCTTCCCTAAGGTGCTGATGTCTCTGCTGCCATCTTGGTTGATGGCAGGCATGCATGCTACACATGTGCATGCCTGCCATCAACCA
The DNA here is from genome assembly GCF_030035675.1 of Rhineura floridana. Taxonomy (NCBI): domain Eukaryota; kingdom Metazoa; phylum Chordata; class Lepidosauria; order Squamata; family Rhineuridae; genus Rhineura; species Rhineura floridana. The sequence goes on from NC_084480.1 coordinate 210,368,041, forward strand.
AGATGGCGGCAGGGGCATCAGCCCATTAGGGAAGCCTTGCTGCCATCTTGGTTTTATTTATTTATTTATTTATTTATTTAATTTGTATCCCACCCTTCCTCCCAGCAGGAGCCCAGGGCAGCAAACAAAGCACCAAAAACACTTTAAAACATCATAAAAACAGAACTTAAAATACATTAAAACAAAACAGCGTTAAAAACATTTTTTTAAAAAACAACTTTTAAAAAGGGTTAAAACATTATTAAAAAACATATTAAGCAATTCTAACACAGACGCAGACTGGAATAGGTCTCAACCTAAAAGGCTTGTTGAAAGAGGAAAGTCTTCAAAAGGTGCTGAAAAGATAGCAGAGATGGCGCCTGCCTAATATTCAAAGAGAGGGAATTCCACAGGGTTGGTGCTGCCACACTAAAGGTCCATTTCCTATATTGTGCACAACGAACCTCCTGATAAGATGGTATCTGCAGGAGGCCCTCACCTGCAGACCGCAGTGATCGACTGGCTATATAAGGGGTAAGAGGATCTTTCAGGTATCCTGGTCCCAAGCTGTATAGGGCTTTGTACACCAAAATTAGAACCTTGAACTTGACCCGGTAGCAAATGGGGGTGCGAGTGCTGTTTTGTAAGGGAAACGTGTCTCCTCCCCCTTCCCCACTGTATGTTTAATTATTTTTCTACTCTAATTAAACAAGAGTCACACCTCCAAATGTATTTGGGAGAGGCTCCAAGGTGGGGTGAGTGGTCCCTGGATCAACCCAGAGTGTGTTGGCCTGATGCCCCCCCTCCAGTTTGGAGCCATGGGGCCGATGGGGGGGGTCTGCACACAATCCTAAATGTTTTTATGCTTTTAATGTAGCAGCACAAAGCACCAAGTTCATTATTTGATGGCTGATGTGTGGAAGGGCTTTCCTATTATAACTGTTCAACCACTTTGATGTAGAATTTAAACAAAGTAAACCTTGCTGGTAAAACAAGCATATTATGTGAAATGCAGCACAATAAGTTCACACTTTCAGCTCCACGTAATCAGATACTGAACAATCAAGTAGTGAGAATTCATATGGTTTATGCAGTGCTTTTTTGGTAAAAAAAAAAAGAGATACCAGTACTCATACCTTGCTAAAAGTACCTTGAGTGCCAGCACAAAATGACTGGCATGGGCAGCAAAAAATGAGGTGCCAGTCCATTGTCCCAAAAGAAGGCCTGAGTCTATGTGCGGACTTGCTTGAAGTCATTTTGAGGGCTTATTTACAGAATCCACTATTGTTATACAGGCAGCCAATGCAAGTGGGCCAGAATCGTACTTGTTGTGCTCTTGTAAGAAATTAGTCCTTTAATGTGGCAGCACATACGCTTTGGAACTCCCTGCCGATTGACATTAGGCAAGCGCCTTCATTGTATTCTTTTTGACACCTGCTAAAAACATTTTGTTTAGGCAAGCCTACCCAGGCATGTAGAAGCTATTATGCTTTTAATCTGTTTTTAACTCATTGTTGGTTTTATTATTTTGAATGTTTTTAAATACCTGTCTTTAACTGTTTTTGCCAATAATTTTATTGTTTTAATTCCTTCTTTAAACCGCTTTGAGGTTTTTTTTGTAATAAAGTGGTATGTAAATGCTGTGAGTAAAATACATAAATAAATTTCAGAGTCACTGTGGCCCTCGGGTCTCTTTCTTCTTTTAGGAACAAAGGAATCTGCCTTATACTGACTCAGGCCATTTAGTACTATCTAGCTCAGTACTGATGACATGGACTAGTATTGGCTCTTCAGGATTCCAGGCAATAGTCTTTTACAGAGATTGGATTTTGGACCTTTGCGTGCAAAGCATGTGCCCTAGCACTGAGCTACAGCCCTTCTCCTATTTAAAAATTATTTTTTTAAATTGCTCTTTTCAATGTACTAATGGATACACAATATACCTAGGGCAGATCCACACCATGCATTTAAAGCACATTAAAGCACTTGAATCCCACCACAGAATCATGGGAACTGTAGTTTAAGGGTGGTGAGAACTATAAATGTGAGGGGGAAACTACAGTTCCCAGGATTCTTTGGGGGAAGTCATGTGTTTTAATTGCGAGTTGGATGTGCTTTAAATGTATTATGTGGATCTGCATTACTTCACACATTTTGCCTGTGTATAAATCATTTTAATTATGTTTTAAAATGGAAATCAGCTACAAAGTTTACTTGGTGATCATGGGCTGCTCAACATCTCTCAGCCTAATCTACCCCTCAGGCTGAAAACAAAGGAGGGGGACCATGACCACTTCAAGCAAGAAGGACACACTTAAAATGTAGAGGAAATAATAATGCACAACCATAGTGTGAAATCAGATACTTATCGGGACATAGTATGAAGAAATATTTATATAAGCATGCATGTCAAAGATGTTTATTATTTACACAACCTGTGAAATATATTTATAGTGCAATTCTATGCATGTTTTCTAAGAAGCAAGTCTCAATGTAGTTGATGTATTCAAACAGGGAAGTGTGCACAGGACTGCAACCTTAAATGATAAGTAACTTCTGTAACCAACCCAAAATTCAGTATCATGCTGCTTTAACCTGTTTTGCAACTGTTTTATACTTGTTTTATGGTTATTGGATTTTAAATTGATTTATTTCTTGTTGCAAGCTGCCTTGGTTTCCAACCCTACCTCACAGGATTGTTGGAAAGATTTTATATATATACACACACTGGAAATGTAAAAATACATACACCTTATATAATAGTTTATTGCCAAAACCAGTTGGTCATTGCACAACATTTTTTTAATAAAAAAATCAGTATTAGTTTCCTAAAAATAAAAACCTTGACTTTTGGGTGAAGGGCGGGTAATATATTCTAATTCTAATAATAATTCTAAGCCCTGCCTAGTTGCTTAAAAAAAAAGGGTTGGAGGGAGAGAGAAAAATTTACAACACAATCCTTTGCTATGTTCATTCAAAATTTCACTGATTTACAGCACCATCCTAACCATGTCTATTCAAAAGTAAGCCCTACTGAATTCAATGGGGTTTATTCCCAGCTATGTAGGATTAGCATTGCAGCTTTACTCCCAGAAAAATGTGTAATAGATTAAAATTTCATATTGGGAATTTCAAAACAGGCTATGTTTTGAAGCTGCCCTCTTCAACAGCCCAGTTATTGGTTCAAAAACCTGAAAGGGTGCAGATTAGAGCAGCCAGCTTTGAACAGAAGCTGTGGGGGAGGGGGTGACATTTTGGTGTATATCTCTTGAACCAGACCACCTAGAATCTTATTTTTTTTTTAATGAAAGCTGAGAGTCTAGAGATTAAGGTGAGTCCCTCAGAGAGGACTCTCAAAAACTGGAGTCTCTGTGTGAAAACCGGAGACCTGGTAACCGTAGTTGGAATTTGGGACTTTCTAAAGCTGACTGTAGAGGCACTGTTTAGAATAAAGATTGTTGTGTATCTGTGGGAGACCTTCTCTACCCATTCCATAAATCTATCTATCTAGCAAAGGAAGAGGCTTACTAAATTTGTGATCCAATGTGGTTTAGAGTGCACAGCAGATTTTGGAATGAGGAAACTTGTGTTCAAATCACAGACAAGAAGCCCCTTACTGGCTGTGGGCATATCAGGGCTGATTCACACGGGAGCTGTACTTCAGATTAAAGACACAGCTTTTCCCATTGCGATAGATTTGCAGGGTTCACACTGCCTACCTTCCAATCCGCTGTTTTCCATCCACACTAGTTCACATTCATCTGGAAAGGTTTAGTATCACTGTTTCCTTGTGGCTCCACCCCCAAATTTACATGTTTACTCCCTCCAGAGTATCCAATCAAGAAGAGGAGGGTTTTTTTCTCAATTGCACACTGAAGCAGGGAGGCCATTGGGGTGCAATTGACATGAAAACGTTTTTACTGTCAGTTTCATTTCCTCCTGACATATTTATAGTAAAACCCCTTTTTAAAATTAAGTATGTATGAAATGCAATTTTTATAGTGGGAGACAATGTGTGTGCGCATACCTTCTGTCACATCCACTATCCCCGGAGTTGCTCCTTTCCCCCTCCACTAGGGTGGCATGCAGCAAACTGGAAGGGAAAAGCAGTGCCTCATGTGCAGCTGTCAAAGTTGTTAGCCTGGGTCATAAAAGTGATTTCAGCAGAACACATTATGCACTCTGGGCTGCCTCATTCTATCATACCAGGGCATAGACACCAATGCCGCCACATGCTTTGCAGCCCAACACTCCCTTCTTGCAGATCAGCAGCACTGTCAGGAAAGTCATGGGGTAGTTCAGCTTCGCTTTTGCAAAGCCTGAGGGAGTTGAGTGGAAAGAGTTTGAACCGTGCCAAAATTTAAAAAAGAAAGAACGAAAGAAAGAACAGGAGTGAAGAAAGGCAGTTTACTGGGGGGAGGGCCAAAAGAAAGGAGGGCTGCAGCAGTTCAGGAGCAGTCAGTCGCAAGTTGCTTGTTAAGCCGATGGAAATGAAATGGAACTCATGGAGAGTTTAGTGGATGGAGAAATAGGAGTATCTGAAAGTGATGATCCACCCCCCAGCAAAAAACATCAGAGCAAAACACCTATATGGGGAGTAATGCTGTGAAGTGGAGTCAGATTTTCTTTCACTTTTCGCATTATCCCTGGATTGGTTTAATGCGGATTTAAAGGGAAAAACTGCATCCTAGCTTCACTTTGCCTGCAACGTCTTCTGAACCCTGCAAATTAAACAGGGGTGCAAGTAGCACCAATCTCACAGTAACTTGCTGTGTGAACGAGCCCTCAGTCTGGCTGAATTCCCCCATCTGTAAAAGGAATATTAATTATCTCCATCAGAGAGGTGTTTTGAGGATGAATGAAACTAAGACTGTATAGCTCATTATGAGGGCCATAATAAATCATTAAATGTTAGGAAATATTTAAATGTCCATAATCATATGGTTTTTGCTTGACAAAGGATAGATACTAGAATAGTTTCTCTCACTTTTCACTCTTTAGACAAGAGTGGAACAAAAATAACTTTGTTAGCGTGGGCCAGCCATAAAGGTTCAGGGCACACGAAAAGCACTAACATCTTATTTGTATGGTCATCCATCAGCATATGTTCCCTGGGCAGCTTATAGAACAAAATACAACACAATTAAAAATGCAACAATAAAAAAGTAAAATGCAGCCTTAAAAAACTTCACTTATTTATTTCATTTATACCCCGCCTTTCTTTTTTCATGAAACCCAAGGTGGCGTACATATGGTTTCCAGGCGGTCTCCCATCCAGGCACTGACCAGGCCTGACCCTGGAGCTGGCCTTATGAGCCTTCAGACCATAGCCTGTGACCTACTTTGAGGTAGCAGAAAATATATTTTTTTAAAAAGCAGTTCAGGTTAAAATGTGGGCCATAGCTCAGTGGTACAGCATCTCCTTTGCATGTAGAAAGACCCAGGTTCAATCCCAGGTAGGGCTGGGAGAGAACATGGCCTGCAGCCCCAGGGAGCCGCTGCCCGTTAGTGTAGATAGCACTGAGCTAGATGGACCAGTGATCTGACTTGGTATAAGGCAGCTTCCTATGTCCCTATGTACTTATGATTAAAAGGCCTGGGTAAATAAAAAGGTCTTCACCAGGCAATGAAAACACTATATAAAAGGTGCTAGGTGATTCTTTCTGGAGAGACTATTCTACAGCAAGACATAATTCAGTGCCACAAAATTAAAAATATGAAAATGTATACAAATGTTGAGGCCCGTACTAAAAAACATTGCTGAAAAAGGCATTTTTTTCCTGTATTTTTTAAAAATTAAATAAAAACTAACAAGTTTATGCATACATACATCTACAGGCATATGTATACATTTTTTACAAAAAAGTGAAAACATGGAAGAATTATTCAGCCACAAGAATGGCTATATACTGTAGCCAGCATGAATTTTTTGCATTCAATGTTGAATTGAAAATACCCCCATGCCATTCTGCTGATTCCCTGTGAGGGGAATAGGGCGACTCCTGGCAACTCTCAGCTCCCTTCACACACTACACTTCCTAGGGGACGTCATGACTGTTTAAAGTAGAATAAAGGTCTGGTGTTGGATGTGGCCAGTGACAGCTTTGGTTTAAATTTGTGTGAGAGACTACATGTGCCTGCTGCCAGTTTCACCTATCCTAAGCATGATGGCACAGGAGTAAATCCCACTAAACTCAATAAGCATGCAAATGCTCAAACCTGTCCTCCTCCTCCCCTCCCCTGCAGTTTAAGAATGTACCTATAGCCAACAGATATTTCTATCAAACTTTAAAAAGCATGGAAAAACTGGGCAGCTATAGTGAGTACCCGGCATACACTGGGGGATATAGAAAGGCCGGGGAAGGAACTGGCAAAACCCACCCCATATATACGGTCTGCCTTGTAAACGTCGCAAGTTGTCACCCTAAGAGTCGGAAACGACTTGCACTATAAGTGCGGGGACACCTTTACCTTTATAGTGAATGCACCAGGGAAGAAGGAGACCTGACCTCCTCCTCTCTGAGATATTGTACTGTCCTACAAATTTGTCCAAATGCAAACACAATTTGGGTTGGTCTTTCACAGTCCAATCCACTTCCTGTGTAACTTGGAAGAATTTGGTAACATGTGCATTCTAAAACTGCAAGGTTTTTTGGCCTATTAGTGAATATTATCTTGAAATCTGTCATTCCAAAAAATAATAGAGACCCTTTCCAAATATCTGTTTGCTGGAGTGTTGGTTGCCCTTCTGTATGGTGCCCTTCTGTAATATGTTAATTTGATATTAATCATTATCTCCCAGATTTTCTCAAACCACTTTGAAATTAAAGGAGCCAAACTTTTCTTCTACACTTTAGCAATATAGAGTTTTGCCACAACCTTCAAGATCTACTTCCAATATCATGCCCTTTAGAGAGCCTAGCAAAATTATTTTGGGCTGTCACATCATTTTGTTATTAAATTACACACTGTTGTCCAGAAAATCTGGATTATTGGACAATGCTGGAATATATGGATTAAATCTGTTTGGGTGCTATTACATTTCCAGTAGTTACTTTGTGCTGTTGGATATATTCCGCTTAATATATATGTTGTTGAATACCATTGATATAATATTTACTCTAAATTTTGAAAAATGTATGGCAATCTTGTTTCAATTCTGCTTTGCACTCTGAAGGCTGCAAAACGTTAGTCTCCCCTTTATTGGAAGAGGAAATAATTCAAGGGTTAATAGGTTAGCCACTTGCCCACAACAATGAAAACTGTCTAATATAAACTTGGAAGTTAAGAATTGGCATCTCAGTGCTGGAACTCAAACTGAGACTAAATGTAATGAATTTACAGATTATTCAAATGTTACTGCTCAAGCAGTAATATATACGCCATTGTTATGTGCTCTTTATTAAGGTTTAAACGAAGTGTTGACTTTTTCCATACATCATACTGTGGGAAGAGGGAACCCACTTCTCTTGGTTTTGACCTTTAGGAGCCATTTTTTAGCCTCAAGCCCTGTCATTAACATAGCAAGCAGTAATATTTATGATAGAATGTAAAAAAGCTTGCATAGAAAACAGAACCCCCGCTCCGCGCTCGGTTTACATACCGGGCCGCGGGGCGAGATTTGCGGCCTGGAGTGAAGCCCAGCCGCCATCAATGAAGAGGGCAGGCGTGCCTGAACTGGCATGACATCATCAAGGTGCGCCTCAGAGGACGAGCGGCCAGGCCTATTTAAGCTCACGCCGGCTCATCCTCTCCCTCTTCTTTATTTGGCAGCCACCCAACCCTCCCTCTGCTGCAGTGTGATTAATTTGGTCACTTCGGGGCTGACTAGGAATTTTTGGCTTGACTACGCCTTTAGCCGGTGGGTTTCTTTTGCCTACTCCACACTGTGGTTAGTGGTGAGGGTGCTCAGGGTTAGCATGCGTGTTGTTCTGTGTTTATTAGGTTGATTTGGCTGTTTGACTTAATATTTTAATTGGTCGCTTTATGGCAAGGAAGTGCGGAAAGGTTAAGGGTGAAAGGCAGCTAGGTGACACCTTTAGGCACCTTTGGAGGTGATAGGTGATTCTGGAGGCGTGCAGCTCAGGGTTGTACGGCCCGAGGGCAGGATACGGGTCGCCTTTGGGGCCAACAGGTCTCATCCACTCGGAGTTTCAGGGCACTGGGGGAAGGTGGTGACGCCTGTTGGCCTTCCTACACACCAGATGGGTGTGGTCAAGGCAAGGGGTTGGCAGATTGGCACCCCCTTGCCTGGCAGGGGTTGAATTGCCCCAATAACTGCAAGCAGGCTTTGCCTGCCTCACCAAGATAATCCCACACTTATGTTCCCCTCTGCAGGTTCATTATTCTGATATGGATTTGGTTGATAAAGTGGCCCGTTATTTAACCCAATGCATATTATGTCTGTGTCTTATTTCACCCCTGGGCCGCAATCCTTTGCTGTCTCCCCCCGAATTCCTCAAAACTCTTCCACATATAGGATTAAATGGTGTGCATGTAAATTTTTCATGATGCCTACACTGGCAGCTCAGAAAGTGAGTGTGTCCATGTTGGGTGCTTAAAAAAACAACGGTGTCCTTCCATCATGATTTCTTTTCTGGTATAATTTTGATCATTTCCTAACCTTTCAGTGCACAGGAGCTTACGAAGGAGCAGGGAAGAGATAGAGAAAGGGAAAAAGGGTACTTCTGACAAACGTTTGCCTTCCTTCATAACACTGCTTCTTCTGCTGTCCTTTGTATGTATGTGAATATAAGGCCTGAAAGCAGTGACCCTGTTTCTTAGCAACAAGGTTGCTTAGGCCTCAGCCCTGGTGGATAAGATGGGGTGGGAGGAGGTCAATTGATGTGGCAGGCCTGCCCTTAACAATATAGTATCATGGCACCAACTTTTATTTCCTTTCAGTAATATATCATAATAAGTTTTGTAGCTCTTAATACTTGTGGCTCTCCACTTTGAATAAAAGCATAACTAAGACTTGAGGGTATATCTGATATAACAGAAAATGTAACTATAAAAAAAAGTAGCACAGAATAGAAATCATCTGACTGCTGACTATCCTGCTGAGTTGCCTGCGGCAGTTACATATTTCCATTGAGTTATTTTATGATCAGGCCAGTATGTTATTGAAATATTATCTCTTTAGCCTTTCTCATTCTGATAAGAAATGACAGGCTCTCAGAAGAGTAATATATGGAGAACAAAATATGGGGCTGTGGGGAAAATTCAGTTGGGGGCAAAGAAGAGGGGCTCAACTGTGTTCCTATTACACCTCCACAACCATAAACAAGTTATTCAAACAAGAACTTATTCCTTGTTTTGGTATAATAATTAAACAGGATAGCATTCCCTGTATACTCGCCAAGAATTGTCCATCATATGGAGATGTTATTGCTTTAGGGGAAGATTTGGCACTGCACTAGAAGCTAATGGAGACTAGGCACCTAACTGTCCTATTTGTCTGCGAACATTTCTCTTTTCATATATTATTTCAGTATGTCTTCATTCATGTGAACAGCCTTGGGTTGAAGGCATCATCCAAAATGTTGGAATAAATAAGTGCTTTATATAGTGGTAGACTGTTATAGGGATACAACGATGCACATAACCCCTTTCAACAAGCCTTTTAGGTTGAGACCTATCCCAGTCTGCGTCTGTGTTAGAATTGCTTAATATGTTTTTTAATAATGTTTTTAACCCTTTTTAAAGTTTTTTTTTAAAAAAAGTTTTTAACGCTGTTTTGTTTTAATGTATTTTAAGATATGTTTTTATGATGTTTTAAAGTGTTTTTAGCACTTTGTTTGCTGCCCTGGGCTCCTGCTGGGAGGAAGGGTGGGATACAAATTAAATAATAATAAATAAATAAAACCCCTGACCCTATTCCCCTAATAAAGAGCCAGACAAAGCAAACAGATTTCCTTTGTTGGAAACTGGTGCTTTGGGGTGATGATGACTAAACTCAGGAACAAATTCACACGATTTTTGGAAGTTTTACAAACATGTTAGAGCAGTACAACAATGAAACCAATTTCCTAGGAGGTGGTGGGCTCTCCAACACTGAAGGCATTCAAGAGACAGCTGGACAGCCACCTGTCAGGTATGCTTTAAGTTGCATTCCTGCATTGAGCAGGGGATTTGATTTGATAGCCTTATAGGCCCCTTCCAATTCTACTATTCTATGATTCTCTGTAAGGTGAAAGTATGTATACTGCTTGAGCAGTTGGGTGTAATCACTTCAGCACAAGCCTAAATCCAGTTTCCTCAATGCCCACAGACTTTGTTACTGCCCTGTTTTGAATACTGTAAGAATTTGCCTGTGTGGATGTGGAAATGTCCATGGGCACTGGAAAAACAGGCATATATATTTTGATAAACCTTGAGTTATAGATGAGTATTTTGATACTTACGTGGAGCTCAATCTGACCGACAATGACAGCAGAAATAGCTGTAATATTGTTAGCACAGTGGATGGAGGTGCTTCTTTGTTGTTAGTGAAGAAGATACTGTTCTCTCATTGAGTCATACATCAGGAAGAGGAAGTGTTGTGCAGCGTGACTCTTTGCAGAAGATGCCTGCCTGCTGGTCTTTGTCAATGAATGTGATGTTCATTCCTGATTTTTCAAAATTTAGAAACTAGAACTTGATGACTATAGAGTGCTGGGTTACATTAGCCTGAGGGTAGAGCGAAGGGAGGCAGAATGGGATGTGGTCCTTTGCCAACATAGGTAAGTCAGTAAATATACGGGTCAGGGCTTGTGATCCATGCATCATCTGAAAGGACGGCAACCTGAGAGTTTTTGACTGACTGACAAATTATATAGGAACATAGGAAGCTATTGTATATTGAATCAGACCATTGGTCCATCCAGCTCAGCGTTATCTGTACTGACAGGCAGTGGCTCTCTAGGGTTTCAAAAAGGGTTCTCTTCTAGCCCTACAAGGAGATGCTGGGGAATGAACCCCAGGATCTTCTGTGCACAAAGTAGATGCTTTACCACCAGGCTACAGCCCTTTCCCTTAGACCGACTCCTAGTGTCAATAGACCCCTCCTTAGGTGGGAGCTGCAATTGCACCACCCTGGTCATCTGCAGTAGTGGCACTGAAGCACAGTAATGAGCAGGCCAACAGTTCTGCCTTCTAGTGAGCTACCATGGTGGCACAGAGAACTTGATGTCTAAGACCTATGCTAGAGCCCTTTGTTTTGAGACCTACACGGCCTTAAACTGTAAATTTGCCATATGGTTGGGACTGGTAACAAATTGATTTGTTTCCTAATCCCAGTATTTGAACTGAGGGTATTTCATTGTATTCTGGGGAAAGCAAAACCCTCTAATTTAGCCTTTGTCTGCTGTCACTCACATTCTTCTGTTTGTTCCAGCGGAGTTGTTCTTGGTTTTATATTACAGTGCAATGGAAAGCAAACCTTGATTTGTGGCTGGTAGCCTGGGAGTAATAGTTCCTGTTGTTCCTGTTAATATCCTAAATGTACCCAGTGGGATACATACTGACCGCCTAATTAGTAGGTAGCCCCTCTCATTTGTTGAAGCTCTGATCTGTTAAAGTTATGATATTCATGTGTGTTTTGTTTCTTTTCTACATAAAAAATACCATTAATGGAGAAGCAGATGTTGCCATGTTCCCTGCAAATGCTATATAGTGAATCATCTTAGCTTCTCTGTAAAATATTAACTTAATGGAGTCCTGGCATTTGTGATGAGCTGAGGAACTTAATTTTATAGAACAACCTATTGAACAAGCTGTTCTTGGACATTCCCATCTCAACTAAATGTTAAAAGTATTAAAATTCACATTAGCGCAAGAGGAAATTTTGCATGGGTAATCCTTTAATACAGTGTTTTATGGCTCTATTAGCTGCACAGCAGCTGGTGACATGATGAATTTAATCCATTAAAAAATTCAGTAAGAGGTTTAAAAGTCAGCTTTTTAAAACATAATCTTGCTGCAAGGAAAGAGAATTTCTCCTCGGGGCCAGAGACATGGTGGGTTCACAGTGTGGCAGGTATAGCAATGAAAGACACCTGCATGACTGGGTTCCATATGCTCATGGCTTCATGCCTAGCAGAGAGAGGTTATGATGATGAGAGGGAACTCAGTGGAACAAGCAAATTCTAAAGGGAGCAGGCATACATCTACAGATAGCTTTCCCTTGCTTTCTTGCAGCAAATTTTAATTTTACCAAATTAAAATATTGTATCTCTAGGTCAGACCTGCAACAACTTGTGATTCACTGAGTTGAATACACCTACCATCTCTATATTCTGACATGTTCAGTGCTGGGCAGCACCCCCTTTATTGTAGTCCCTGGTGAGAAGCAAAAAAGGGAGGGTTACTGAACTCCTTATGGACTGTGGTATTTCCCAGGTAAATCTCTGTGACGTCCATGCTCATGATTCTCCGGGATTCTACCTCCCGATACCCCACACTTGGATCATGAAATCTCCCATGGGACATCTGCCTCAGCCTGTGTCAGATATACTCTCTGAACCACAAGCTTCAGCCAACCACCTTTCTCCTCAAAAGGTGACCACTTGTGTACATTGATAGCAGGATTGGTATAGGTATGGGACAGGGTAGTTCATGATAGATGCTCTTGGAGGTCGCTGATTCATAGGGTCACCATAAGTCGTAGTCAACTTGGAGGCACATAACAACAACAAATGGTAGTGTACATGACCAAGCTGACCTGCAGGATTTTGAACAAACAAAATAAACTTTATTAATTACAAGAAGTTAAATATAAGTAAAAGAGGTTGTTACAGTCCCTATACACCCTGCCTACTCTATCCCTCTAATCCTAATAAAATCCTCCCTCAACACCCTTCCAATCCTATCCCTTAAAAACACCCCCCGCAACTCTTAAAGATCTAATCCCTGTCTTCCCTAACTGACAAAACAAACTGCTTTTCTATTCAAACTTTCTCGGAACTCTCACTCACACACCCCCTCCCACCTGGCAGTCTTCTATCATTCCCCCTATCATTCCACAAACTATTTCATAACATAACACATTTTAAAACAAGGTTAAATAGATGGTTTCATCACAATATCCCATATGGGTCCCACTGCAGTGTTATGTGCCCAAGCCACACCAGGGGCACAAACTACAGTTCAGTAAAGGTTGAGTGATGTTGTGCTGAACCAGGGTATGCATAAGTGATGGAGTGATCAGGTGATTTCATGACATACCACAGGGGCAGCCAACATGGTACCCTCCAGATATTGTTGGACTCCAGCTCTCATCATCCCCAACCAGAATGACCAATGGCCAGGGATGATGGGAGTTGTAGTCCACCAACATCTGGAGATCACAACATTAGCTATCCCTAGCATATCAGAATATGGGCTGATGAAAATAGTTAGCATGCAGAAATCAATAAGCAGAGAATTAAACAGCAAACAGCTCAAGTACAATTTGTTAGCAATTTTACTGTTAATCAAAGTAACAAATATAATGGACCACAAAATAATATTAAAAATATGCAGTACTGTAAAGGCAGTCTCTACATACATGCCATCCCAACCTTTGAAAAAAAAGGATGGAATTATAAAGGAATGGGATGACTAGCAGAACAGTGAGCACCAAGGTGGCAACCACAACTTCATTATCGATCCCTACCCAGCCAAGGGAGAAGGAAGGCAGTGGCAGCCCCATTCCTTACCCCGCCTCTCGGAGCTTCAAACAGCTGTTTGAAGAATGCAGAGGAAAAGTGGACAGGTTGCCTCAGACTGCTAGTGATGAGGGGAATATTTATCTGATACATGAGTGTTTCAAGTGCCTGAGGGCTTATTTTTTTGACTGTGGCTGCTTTCACACATGGGACTGTTAGGTCCAAACCCAACAACGCAAGCTGTCACTTCCTACTCAGCTCACATACACCCGGGAAGGTGCGGAGTTTAGAGCATTAACCCTATACCAGAGGCCAAGAATAACACACACAATGTTTACCTTTGCAAAGGGGTCCCAAGACCTTTCAGCAAGATGCCTTTCAGAAGTGGGAACCCCGTTTATTGTAAGTCAGGAGATTATATAGAATTTTCCCCAATGGTTACAGAAATGGGGTGCAATTGAACAGACGTCATAAAGTAATAGAAAGACACTGCTAGACAAAGTAATTCTTAAGATATGGTAAAAGGGGTGCTTGGGATAACAAAACTAGCAACATCTAGTTTCCAACAGACATAGGCTTGCATATTTCCTACTGTCCTTGAGATAAGCGTTAGGAGCTACAGAAACAAAGAACAGATAGGAGCCAGGGAGGCCTGTTTGCAAGCGGGACCATTAAAGCAATGAATACACTCGAGTTACACTTTTTACATTTCTAAAGGCAAGGATGTCAAGGCCTACAATCATGTAAAGTAGTGCTAGTTTAATGGATTAAAAAGGTAGCGCTTCTATCCTGATTTCTAAAATACCTTTCACACTGCAGTACCTCTTGCGATAAGGAACCGTACTTTTTCAGCCGATATATCGGCATTTTGCGCAACTGTCTTTCACACAGCTTGTTTTCGTGCCTCACCCATGCACACTGTTCCCCACTGCGTAGGAGGTCTAAGATCTTGTCCCATTGCCATGCAAGCCCTCTCCCTTTAGGATCTGACTTTTTTAATTGTTTTAGTTGTATCAAGATGGGTGTGTGTGGGAAATGCTGCTGCTATCTGCACCGATGCTGGAATACTGGTACAACGTTCATCAGGCAAAAAAACCCCCCAAAAACCCTGTGCGACTAAAGGGTGGGAATGCACTACATGCTGGGATGCCTGTCACGTGAGCGGCAGCAGCTAGCGAAACACTTCCGGGTTCCCAGCCTTGCTAACGGATTATTTCTGGTATCATTTATTGCGGAAATTAGCGCTACACTTGCACTACATTACACCAGAATTCTGGAGCTACCCGGTATGGTGTGTGAAAGATCAAATATAATGCGCAAATTACCAGGTAAGAAATCGTCAGAATAATGGAATAAAGCGCAGTGTGAAAGCACCCTGAGGCTATGCAGGCTAGTGAAGGTGATTAGGCCTGGATCCTTCTTATGCCACCACAAATTAGTAAAATTTTCTCACAATGACAAAATGTTTTACTCTAACTATATATACAAATGTTCATCAGTCACCTGTTCATCAAAACTTGAACCCTCCCACAATGTTTCTGCTTCTTTCTGCCTTACCTTTTTACATTTGTAGTGACATAGTGGTTTAAATCAATTAAGTTATCTGATGGACTATGTGCAGCCACCTCTGTCTAGCAGGAATACCTGGTGAATAGTTACTTTAAAACTCATTTAAAAATGGAATTTATGGGCATTGTAACTATATCCAAACAGGCTGCATTTTCAACATTTAGACATAGGAATTGCCCACCCTCAGCACCTCCATCTTGCTAGGGTTCAATCTCAGTTTATTGGCTCATCCAGCTCACTACTATTTCCAGATACTTGCCCAATACTGGAGCAGCCTCTCCTGATCCAGATAGTATTGAAATATACCAATAACCCTGTACTCTAGATCCCTTGATGACTTCTCCTGGAAACTACATGTAGATGTTAAAAAGCATGGGTTGAATAATAGTGCCCTGAATATGCCCACAGCATAAATGTCAAAGTGACCAGTACAAAATAGTCCTGCAGACAGGAGCAGGGCCACTACAACATGGTGTCCCCCACTCCAGGAAGATAGTGTGGTCAATGCATCAAAAGCTGTTGAGAGGTCAAGGAGGACCAATAAGGTTGTGCTTTTCTTGTCTCTCTCCCAATAAAGGTAATCACTGAGGGTGACCAAGATTGTTTCATTGCCAAACTTAGGCCTGAAGCCAAATTGACATGGGTCTAGGTCAGAGGTTCTGAAACTGTGGTAAGTGATCCACGCTCACAATGCATTTTACAACATTTATAAATAGTTCAAAACCCATAATCATATAATTATTAAATTACATTTAAACATTAAAATAATATTAAAAAGATAGGAGCAGCTAAAGAAAACTTTTATAGCTTGACTGAACCAACATTCAGCCTAGCCTAGCCTACCTCACAGGACTGTTGCAAAGATAAAAGGAAGGAGGATCTAGGAAGAAAAGCAAGATGCAAATCTGTCATATTCACAAACCATGCAGTGGGAGGGGGACTTGCAAATAGTTAGCCCCCCAATTGCTTTAATGGCAACATTCCACAGTCCTGATATTTCACAGCAAATTACCAACCCCCCAACATAAAACTTGCCAACAAACACACACACACAAATATACTCTAAATATGTACAGCTCTACAACACCAACTCTCAGCCTAACCTACCTCACAGGGTTGTTGCAAAGATAAAGAGCGGGAGGGCCCAGGAAGAAAAGCAAGGTGCATATATGTCATATTCACAAATCATGCAATGAAGAGGAAAAGAGATGTACAAAGGCAGTTCCCCTCCATTATTTTAACTGCAACATATACCACTGTTCTGATATTTTACAGTAAAATATCAATACACACACACACACACTAGCATGTAAAAGTGGGCAGACAGGCACACATGCTGCTGCTGAAAGCTATAAACTTACTCAGCTCATGTGATGTGCAGACAAGCAGGAAAACGCAGCTATTTTCAGGACTTGCAAGAAGTTCTGGCTATTGCCTGGAGGTCAACAAATCCCTCAGCAATCATAACTCAGACTTCACTCATTGGCTAAAAATCTGACAGGGCAGGGATTGGAGCAGCCAGCTACCAGTTCATTTAACAGAGGTTGGGCGGGTATGTGACATTTTGGTGTGTACATCTCTTGATCCAGAGCACTTAGTAACTTATTTTTTTAAAATGAAAGTTGGTCCCCCTAGTGGCCCTAGGCCTGGGAGAAATGAACTCTTTTTGCCCATCTGCTGGTGGCCCTGACAGATGGTCTGCGAACATAAGAAGAGCCTGCTGGATCAGGCCAGTGGTCCATCTAGTCCAGCATCCTGTTCTCACAGTGGCCAACCAGGTGCCTGGGGGAAGCCCGCAAGCAGGACCCGAGTGCAAGAACACTCTCCCCTCCTGAGGCTTCCAGCAACTGGTTTTCAGAAGCATGCTGCCTCTGACTAGGGTGGCACAGCACAGCCATCACGGCTAGTAGCCATTGATAGCCCTGTCCTCCATGAATTTGTCTAATCTTCTTTTAAAGCCATCCAAGCTGGTGGCCATTACTGCATCTTGTGGGAGCAAATTCCAAACTTCACTCAGGTGATCCACAGCGGGTCTGTGAAGAACACTTATAATTTGAATTCTGTGGAATTCAAACTGTAATACAATATAAGAAATAAAAGACGTAATAAAAATACAATTAAAATCATAGCACAGCATCTAGCACAGTGTGTTACAGTTGCTACAACAGGCAGAACAAAATCATTAAGTAGTCCACCAAGACCCTTGGCAATTTTTAAGTGGTCCATGGGGAAAAAAACTTTGGGAACCATTGGTCTATGTAATCTGCTTCCTACAGGTCCACTTCCGCCAGGCCACTACCCTCTCAATATGCATTTGTCATACAGATAATAATTATAATCTTTATTGTTACGGTCAATGACCAGCATGATGTCATGCAGATTTTATTTCAGTGTTTCAGTACAAATTATTTGCGCAGCCTGATCCTATATATACATTTCCTCAGAAGTAAATCCCATTAACTTTAATGGGACTTATTTCCAAGTAGATGTGCATAGGCTTGCAGTCTAAAAGAGAATTTTGTTTGAAAATTGTTTGAATTTTTTTTGTGAAGAAAAATAGGATGGTGATTTTGATTCCACATAGCAATTTTTCACGTAAAAAATAGCAGCTTTTCTTTCCAGACTCTAGTCTTCCACTAGAGTGAATGGTAATCACAATTAAATATAAAGGAGTGAGTTATTTGTGTTCTTTAGACTATATTAATATCAGCCAACTAACCTCCACAACGCCAGTCTAGCGCTGCAAACCTATACCCACGTACTTAAGACTAAGCCCACTGAACACAGTAGTGCTTCCAAGTAAACATAAGAGGATTGTGCTGTAAAGTAGGCTCAATGCATAAAAAATCTCATTGCAAAGAAGCGAGAAGTACCCCACACTCTTAATTATTGATACACATGGTTTTAAATGCTTACTGTATAGTATAAAACATGTGCCTGTAAGAACTGTCTGAAAGAATACATTGTCCTTTAACAACAACAACAACAACAACAATAATAACAACAATAATAATATGCGACTGCCTATTTTATGTCTGGAAAGGGCTTTATACACATAGATACAACACTGTTAAAGACTTTATTCAACTTTCTTCTAACAATGTCATTTAAAATAATGTTTTTATAAAAGTCAGTATTTTAGAGCTTGCTTCATTTTAAATATAGCCCTAGGCATTCAGCCTGAGGTAGTTTGGAATCACCTTGCTTGGGGACAAAATTCTAAATAAGTGTTATAATCTCATCAGGCTTGCACAACTTGTAACCCACCAAAGCATGGGCACAAGTAGGGTCACAAGTTGTGCAAGCCTGATGAGATGAGCCTCTGACCCCCTGGATGCTGATATCAATTGCACAGAGATTAACCAGCTCTTGAAAACAGAATAATGATCCTATTACACTCTTACCAGCAATATGGCTGCCTCTGTGAGCTATGAATAGGATGAGACTCTCATGTATTTCATTAAATTAGATTGTGAAATACAGTAGAATAGACCTTTAATAATCTGTTTTCCAAGCTCTTCTTTTCAGCAGTAAGGAATAGCAATACAATTATTTCAGTGTAGTTTTCATGGAAGCTGTGGTGGTATTTTCATAGCTTTGACCTTTTAAAGTGGGGATGGGATATTTATCTTCCCTAACCTCAACTGCCGTCAGCGAGGTGTCCCTCAGCTCTGAAACTTTTTTGCATTCTGACAAAGGCTCTTTTTCGACATGTCAGTTCTTGTTATCTACTTCATCTTCTTGACATACGACACATTTGTCAGTTCACATTCTTTTTAGGCCTCCCTTTGTTGGCCCTGTTATAAGCGGCAGATTCTAGCAGCTTACAGGGTACATAATTTATATTTTATAGTTTTTTACCTATTTTTCTTGATGAATCTCATCTTCATGATACACCTACTCCCCTCCAAAACCAACCATTCTAATGAATGGAAAAAATATCAGATGGAAATTGGTTTTCTAATGTGTTCATTATTATACCATAAATGTCACTATTGGGCGGCAATGGGGGATTTCACCCTAGTGCAAAAACTAGCTTCAGAAGAGATATTTTCCTTGGGACTGCAGCAGTGTGGGAAAGAGTTAAATCCCCGCAGCCATACATGCTCTGATATTATAAGCTCCCCACTCCTCCAAACTGGTGCATTTTGCATTTTAAAAAAACTCTACATGTTAGATGCAAAGGCACATTTAATATCATCTGTAGTATGGTCCTAAGACACATGTATATAAACGTATTGGGAGATATCCCTGTAGAATAGGAAAACTTGATATGTTTTGGCTTTTGAGCTGAGCTCACTCATCTTAATAGAGTTTATTAAATTCAACTGGTACTTGATCAATCTGTAATAAAATATGTTAACATTTAAATAAGGTATTTTCCTTTGTTTAACCTTGACTTGGTCTTGGCGATTATATTACATTGTAAATATGAGATGGGGATAGGATGCTAGCTGAAGATGGTACTGCTTTATAAGAATTCATTGCAGACTCCATGGCTGTTTCTTATGATCTTTCCATCTTCACTAACAGAACACTTCTTTTTCTCAAGGAGTCTCATAAGGCACAGTGGACAAAATAGGAAAGGACAATGTCACACTTGTGAAACATGGCAGTGCCATCTGGAAAGTGACAGAGGGAAAAGAAAAACAACTAATTCATCATTACAGTATAGGCTTTTCCTCTGCACTGATGATGGACTGTTAATATTTTGCATTTCAGTGAATCTAATGGGAAATGAAAGATGAAACTGCTAAGTTAATAGCAATGGCAATACATTTGGCTTGACTGGTTTTTAATTTTATGCTGTCAGCATAACTAAAGGAAAGAGGGGCAAGAAGATCTGGTTCAGTGTGTGATTCAGCAACATGACTATTGGGCACATGGTGGGCACAGAAAAAGCACTGTGTGTGCAAGGCGTGCCTTAGCATCCTTGCCAAATGAGGCAAAGAAAGTCCACCCCTGCGCTGATGCTCCTGATTACTATTAACCATGGACGCTGTCTCTTCACTCTTTCATCATTCTCCCCATACTCTATTGTTGGTACCTGCAGCCTGCAATTCTGTCTCCTTCCGCTTAGCTGTAGAAGACTCTCCAGACTGCTATTAGCATACTTGTAGTTGGGGGAAAATGTTCCAAAAATGATGGTGGCATTCTAGAGTAGCATTCTCTAGGGCAGCATCATTTGGAACAAGACAGTACCTCTTGCTCTAGAGAAGCTTATTCTTCCACCCAAGTTTGGTAGTGACATTCTGGAGAGTTTACTACAGCTAACAGAAGAAGAGTAAGGAGGTAGAATTGCAGACTGCAGGCACTAACAATGGATTGTGGACATGAGGGTAGGTAGCTGAGACATAGGCACTTCACCATAGCATAGTTGGGCATTTGTGTGTTGCTGATCTGTCTGTAGTTGGTATCCACAAGGCATGGTAAGAAGACAGCATAGCTAGCCAGTGGTTACAGCACAATGGACAGTTCTGAGTGAACAACTTGCTCCTACAAACACAAAATGTGAATGGAGGCCTTGT
The DNA here is from genome assembly GCF_030035675.1 of Rhineura floridana. Classification (NCBI taxonomy): domain Eukaryota; kingdom Metazoa; phylum Chordata; class Lepidosauria; order Squamata; family Rhineuridae; genus Rhineura; species Rhineura floridana. Next base: position 210,388,745 of record NC_084480.1, read on the forward strand.
GAGCCTCTGCCTCCAGTCTGCCCCTTGTAAGCTCCACCCCTTTGCTTGAACAACATAGTTTCTTAAAGGGCCAGCTCCTTGGCCTGGCAACAGAAGCTTTTTCTCTTTGTGACTTTTCACATAGCATGCTTCCTGCATAGTTCAACAGCAGTAGCATGGGAGACCCTTGGTTCCTCGGGCTCAGGGGAAGGCACTCATGAAGTTCAGGTTCTTTCACTCTGGTTTGGTGGGCTCTTGTTTGCCAGTTCCAAGCTCAGTGGGTCCCAACCATCAGCTTCAAGTTCAGTGTCAGTAGCCCAGTCCAGTTTACTACCCAGCAGCATCAGGCTTGGCTGACTCCTCCTCCTTTGAGCTTGAGGCTGAAGCCATGAGACCCAGTTCCTTGTCTGATGTCAGCCAGTTGTATACATGCAACTAATGTTAGCATTTTGGAAGAAGCAAAGGCCACCAGTGTTGAAACAATGATCCTTCAACATCAACTTCGCTGGACTGGGTATGTTGTTCAAATGCCTGATTACCGTCTTCCAAAGCAGCTACTTTACTCCCAACGTAGGATAGAAAACGGAATATCAGTGGACATCCAAAGAGGTTCAAAGACTTCCTTAAAGATAACCTAAAAAAATGTAACATGAGTATCAAGAACTGGGAAGCTTTGGCCCATGAGTGTCTCAATTGGAGGTTGGCTATTATCAAAGGTGCTATGGACTTTGAAGAAGCATGAATACAGGGTGAAAGGAACAAACGAGCTAAGCAGAAGACACATTAAGCAAATCCTCATCATGACTGTGTTCCATCTGGAAACCTATGTCCTCACTGTGGGAGGCTGTGTGGATCTAGGACTGGCCTCCACAATCACTTACAGCCCCACCTTAAAAGACCTTATTTTGGAAGACAATCTTACTCTGTCATGAGTGATTGCCCATGATATGATGCAGTTCTTGGCAAGCCACAACACATGACACATTTGTTGACATTAGATGAAAGCTGACTCCTGTGCAGAGCAAATGATGCTCACAACCATCTCACCATGAGCGAGAGGCAGCACATGCAGAATTTTCAAACAGCTCTCCTTCAACTAATTCATATCTAAAAGAATATGAAGTGGACTTCAGGATCAAGCATTGCTGGGGAATAGCTATGTAACAAATGTTTATTCTTCTTCCTCTGTCAAGGGTGTTTCTTCCATTTCATGGCAATGAAGGAACACATACAAAGTTGCTCAGTGTTTGCAGAGTTTCGTGAACATGGAGAAACACGTACAAGGTTGCTCAGTGTTTGCGGAGAGTCACAAATCACATTTCATTTATCAGGCCTACGGATGACAGGATATCATCTAATCTCTAGAGAGTCATATTCATTAAAAAGAAATCTTAAGTAATTACAACAATTAATTGACTTGAAACAGTTTCAGATGGTGAAGGTTTACATAATTCATTTTCCAGACAAAACAAGCCTGATGAAATCAGGGGAACATGTTACTTAGAGCATTACAGTAAACCACACCACCCATGATTTTGGTAGTGGATTTGCAATAATTACATTCAAGTAGGTGGGGCTGGAAATAGATTTTGCTGTACTTATACCATTGTAAAATGATGCTAGACAATCCATGTCATAATTGTTATTTAACAGTGGAATCCCATACCCATATTTAAAACATATAAAACCCTTAAAATACAATATCAAAAGTCACAGATTTGTAAAACCTGCATTGCCATAACTTTCACAAAAATCTATTGTCAAGAACACTAAACAAGTGTTTTAAGAATGGTTTGTTAATTGTTGTCCCATTTCTAATAAAGAAGACATGTTCTGCACTGGGCATTGATAAAAAATGAGATACTCTTCAGCATCTTGAAATTAGTACTCTTTTTTGTTTTTTCCATCGGATGCTTCCCTTTTTTGTGTATGGACTACAACTCCTATCATACCTGACCATTAGCTACACTGCCTGAGGCTGATGGGTGTCCAGCAATATCTGGAAGGCCACAGGTTCCCCATTCCTGCCTTAGATTGTCATACTGTGTCCCAGTGTGTAATTTGTTAATTAGTGGGGTACAGGAGTGAGTCTCCCTCAATACAATACTTTTGATACTGTATTTTAAGGTTTTCATATGTTTTAAATATGGGAAAAGTATAGGATCTCACTGTTAGTGGAACATATGGTAGCAGTTTTAATAAGAATTATGACATGGATTGTCTAGAATCTTTCACTGTAGAAGCTTGAAGACAGTCTTGGGTCCCCATATGTTTTTGGACATTGACTAAGGTTGAAGAATATTGCTCTAGAATGAACTGAGGCCTTTGTGTGTAAATTATTACAAGAAAAGGCCTTATTCATGCTGCTGCAAAAGTAGGGAAGGTGGTCAATGACATTTCTGTGTGTAGGCCCTGGCTTTTATTTAATTATTAACATCATTTATATACCACCCAATTAACAATGTCTTCTGGGCAGACAACAATACAATGTAAGCATTAAAAAAGAAACAAACACAATTATAAAAATCACTATAAAATCACTGTACAAAACTCACAAAGTAAAACCATCAACAGTAAAAACATACATTAAAAGAGCAGAGCTAAAAACCAATGATGGTCTTAAACCATCTGGGGAAATAAACAGGTCTGCACACTGGGCTGAGAAGACCATAACTTAGGAGCCAAGGGAGCCTCTCTGCAGAGGACATTCCATAAGAACAAAAGAAGAGCCATTTGATTGGGCCAATGGCCCATCTAGTAGAGCATGCTGTTCACACTGTAGCCAACTAGATGCTTATGGGAAGTCTGCAAGCAGGACCTGAGTGCAAGAGTGCTCCCCCCCCTGCAGTTTCCAGTAGCTGGTATTCAGAAGCATGCTGCCTCTGACTGTGGAGGCAGAACATAGCCATCATGGCTGGTAGCCATGATAGACTTATAGATCATGTATTTGTCTAGTTCTCTTTTAAAACCATCAAAATTGGTTGCCATCAGTGCCTCCTGTGGGAACAAATTCCATAGTTTAACTATGCACTGCGCTGCATGAAGAAGGACTTTATTTTGTTTATCCATAACAATGAATACCACTGCAGAGAAGCCTCATTCATACCATCCAACAGACCTCCTTTGGTGGGGCACCCTAAGAAGGTTCTCTGAAAAAGATGTTAGGGTCCAGGTAGATAAAGGTGGTAGCCTGGTCTTAAGCTGTTTAGGGATTTAAAGGTTAAAAATAATACTTTCAATAAGTTCACACACTAGAGGCTCTGTGTATGGCAGCAGAAAATGGGCAATGTATCAGCTGTGGCATGGAAGGGGAGACTGGCTGATGAATAGGTCAAGTCACAACCAGAAGTGGCACCCTGAGGGGAGGCGTTGCCTTGGTTATCTTAGTGGACAACTATGGAAAAGACCCATGTGGTTGGACCCTACTTGTGAGGCTGGGTAATTTAAACATTACCCCAGCAATGTTGTTCAAGGAAAAGCAGCTCTCGCCCAGCTAGCATAATGTTTAAAAGGACTTGTTTGGGAAACCCTTAACTACAGCTGAGTTAACAGTCACCACCGTGATGCAGTAAATAAGGTGAATGGGTTCTTCTTATCTCATTTCACAGCTGAGCAGTGTACTGCTAGATAAATCAAATCAGGGTAAATGGCTTCATCTAATAAACTCGGTCAACATATAATGTATTTGTTCAAGTTTACACATTCATTGATTCTCATTTGATTTAAGAACTGATATTTCAGTTTGTGTCTGCAACATTTTTAGTATCCTGTTGGAGGGGGGAGGGAGCACAAGGAGCTCCATGAGCTGGTGACATTATGGGGAAAAAAAGTTTTTCTGCCCTAAGTTCCTTTTCATCTTTATATGATGAGGAAGGTAAGGTAAGTTGGACCTGGGGGTGGGGGATGAGAATCAGAGAGTGACTACTGTCTCTTCATCTGCATTTTCCCAATAATGTTTTAGTGATGTTTGCTAATGTATCATTCATTAACCATCAGCCACTATAAAAAACATAATCTATCTCACAAAGTGGACATTATTATCGCATTAAATCATTTCACAATATACCTGAACGGTTCCACATGATGGGCCTGGCCTGACTGCGCTCTGTTGCCTTGGGGGCAAACTCTTCAACAGTAATGAGATACAAGGTCTGTCTGTGCTGAATATGATATTACTCGTGTCAGTGGCTGTGGACTGCACCCAGAATATTTCTTCCTACAGGTTCCTCCTCTCTCCCTCCACCCCCCCGACTATCACAAAGGAACTCAGGCAAAGCACTATTAACCCAGTAAATGAAGCTCTAAAGATCACAGAGTGTGTTCATTAGTTGACAAGATTGTGACTAATCCAATTTTTCTTGCAGGAAAAATACGCATACTTCTGCAGCATCTGAGTATTGCAGGCTCTGCGATATTCAGATATACAGTACGTGGAGGGTGTTTTATTTCTTTTCTTTTTTTAAAAAAAAAGCATTACTCTTTCCTACCCTCTGCAAAAGCTGCTGTTATCTTATTCTTTGAAAGTGATTAAAGGAAGATTTTTGAATGGCAACAGAAAAGTGAAGAATAAAAGCCAAGGAAAGAATAGTCATGCTGGGGAATAAACACGAATAGCTAAAATTTGGGAAGAAGAGAATACACAGGATCTCTGAAGTCTGAGAGTCTGTAAATATGGAACATGGCACCATAAGGAAGGGGACATACTGTTAGCTTTTTTATGATTTACTTGTAAATGTGTCACACTGAATTGCATGGCCCTTCCTAAGCCTAAATCTGATCAATAGTCCTCTAGCACCTGCTGTTGAGGCCTGCCCGCTAGGGACATGTGCAGTTACACTGGAACACTGCCCCACAAAGCCATTTCCACAAGGATGCCCAGAAGGATACCAGGGTCAATGTTATCAAAAACTGCTGAGAGGTCCAAGAGAATCAATAGGGTCACATTTACCTCCATCCATCTTTCGGCAGAAGTTGTCCACTAAGATGACCAAGATTCCATCCAGAATCTATGCTGAAGACCTGACTGGAACTAGATTATATACCAATATGCCTACCTATCTATGTATCTACAACATGCTTTTTTTGTTTTTGGTAGAGTAGGAATGGAAGCACATTTTGTTTAATCTATGTTTTAAAGTGAACTGACCTAACTGGCAGCTCCTGGACTACAGTCCACAGACTGGAACACAGCTATCATTTGGATTTCACATTTCTCAGAATTTTGTGATATGGTTAGTTCTTGGCTCAAAAAAAATACCAAAATGCATAGAAAGTGTATTTTAGGATAATATATATTGAGATATGTGTACATTGTGGTAAAGTATGAATTTATATATACATTTTCATGCATTTTTTTAAAATTGCAGGTTAACGCAGCAAGGGGTTGAAACAGTTTGATGGATGAACATATGTTAAGTTGACACTGGCTGGAAACAGACTGATCCATCCATCCCTAGTATAGAATGAAAGTGGTATGGGTCTGGTCACTTGAGGGCGACGCCTGGACTATTTTAGGGACTTCACCCACCAACCCACCCTTCAGACAGACCCAAACACATAAACATGGAATGAAGAGATCATCAGTTTTTTGCTTTAGTATATGCTTCTGCTCACTTAATCATGTTGATATGAGTTATCTGATAATTATTACAGCAACCCTGTAGAGTAGGTCAGTATTGTTCTCACACTGGAGGGTGAGAAGCTAAGACAGAAAGTAGCTTGCTTAAAACCGCTGAGTAAACACATGGCCGAGAAAATATTTGTAGCAGGACTTCACAAATAATTCGGCATGGATTAAATAAAACTAACAGAGAAAATGAAACCTGTTGCCATGCATAAATTGTTTTAAAGGTAGCACAAAATATACAAACAGACCTAGCAGCTGTATGGAGGAGGGGCAAATGCTGAAAACACTTAAAACAGGGAGATGAAATGCATGCGTACATAATAAATAAAAACAATAATGATGTTAAAATAATCAAATATTTCCTCTTTTCTTCTTCTGAAGCTAGAAATAAAGATCCTGCCCTGTATCTATATGTCTACGTAGGATCAGGAAAATACCTATGCTACTTAAAGGGATCTGTTCTCTATGAAAGATTCCTGAATGAGATACAACTCTGGGAGTTGCACCGTATGAGGCTACATGAAAAAATAGAAAAGAAATTGTGAAGTCTATGGAAGGTAAATTTCTTAATTACTACTTCCAGTGGTTTTTTGTGAGACAAGTAAGTATTATTGGTAGCTGTTCATGTTGCATACAGGTCAACTTACAAATAAAAATGAAGGGGAAACGTATCATTCTGACCTTAGTGATGCTGATAGAATCAGTTCTTTAGTGATTTAATATTGTTTCATAGTTTGTGCTGTTAAATCAAAAGGTTATCTATAATACATAATGTGAGGATGAGGGGTATTCAACAGACATTTATTCATTATTAATATAGATAATAAAGGATCATTTATGAGGCTACAGATGAGATTTTTGTCATCAAAAACTTTAAAAGGGAAATTTATTTTTGCTTCAGGACAAAGATGAAAAGAGTCAGTAATGGGAAAATAGAAGCATCAACACAAAACTGTCAAGCTTATTTTGTTCCCAAAGATGACTTGCACTTCATAGCAACAGATTAAACCCAAATAAAATGTTTGTAATGTAAAACGGTCTTTTAAAAATCTTAATTGAAGGGGAATGTGGGAGCTTGTTTTGATTTTGTCCTTTTGTGTGATGACTGTCACTGATTCTCTCTTCTGGAGTAGAGATCTTGAGAGCCTTGTGAAAAGACCTACAAGACAGAAATTACATTCACTGTCTGAAGACCTTTGGGAGATTTTTGATACTTTCTGAGGCACCAGTGTCCGCTATTGGGCCGTTTTATATTCAAATAAGAAAACTGGAATAAATGAAATATATACACATAGCTTTTCTGTTACTCTGGTAAAACCAATCCTTGCTAGTGTTGTTTCATATTGTTTATGTGGTTGAATCAAAAGGTTTGTATAAAAACAGACTGGGAGCTGAATAGTAGGGCTGGTTCAAGGCATTTTCAGTTTGAAGGGGGCTCACTATGAGATCCTGTGAATTTACCACAGGAGAGGAGTGCCCCAGGATCCCTTGCAATGCATGCTGGGACACAACTCCCCAATTTCAACTGCTTAATTGACACTCCTAAATCTACCAAATGGTAGCCTGGGTGCCTTGTGAGCTGTGCTGGTTCTATTGAATGGGATTAGCCACCTTAGGGTATTTGCATCAGTCTAACAGTGCCATGTTAGTATGATGTTCCGATAATTGTTGGCATAATATTAGGGATGAACAAATCTGTTTTATTCCAATCTGTGCCACTAACACATGCTTTTGCCATTCAGTTTTTGCATGAATATGCAATTTTCATCTTAAAATACTATTTAAATGTGTATTTTCTCTCAAAATAAGTGCTTAATACATGTAAACTGCTAAGAACTGCCCTGCAACACTCAGAGAGGTACAAAATCTGACTGATAACCCAATTCTGATCCAAACATAGGGGAGAGGGTCAGATCATTTTATGTAGGAATTTGCAAAGATTAAAGTCTTCAAGCATCCCTACACAACATCCTATGTTTTACTGCACTGGTACATAGCCAATACTAATGAATGAATATATGGTGCAACATATATATGGTGCTACATAATAGTCTGTTTTCCTCGAGTATTATTGCTTCATTTGTGCAAGCAACCCACCAACTGGTATAGATTTTTATATGATTGTTAACCATTTTTTAACATATACCCTGCCTTTTAGCACTCTTCCCCCCCCCCCCGGCCTTCCATAATGTCAGTATCTTGCTAAAACTGATCAGGGCTCTTCAGCTTATTCATGAGTGCCCAGAAATTACCACCACTTTCAAAGGAACTGTATAAGCCTTTCAGTATTTCAGTTTGGTTTTGCTGAAGATGATGATGATTGATTGATTGATTGATTGATATACTACTCAGTGCCAAAATTGGCTTTTAAGTGGTTTAGAAGTATAAAAAACAATAACACAAGATGGCAAGGAAAACCAGACAGTAAGGATTGATTAGGATAAAAGGCATACTGGCCCAAGACATTTTGCTGCCTGAAGTGAGAACAAACCAAATGCCGTCCTCCACCCCCTGCCCACACCGCTAGGGCCAGCAATTTAAAAGGTCGTACTGTACCATTCAGGTACCAATTTCTGTCTTCATCTGTTCTTCACCATCTGTATGGCACTGCCTGAAGCCACTTTCTTTACCCTGCTGCATGGCAGGGCTGTCTCCTTTCTTCTGCAGTGTCAGAACTACAATATTACTTAAGCAAAGCCCTTGGAGAGTCAACGTGGTTGGGGAAATCCTCCCATTGGGATCAGCCTGGTGATTTCCCCCCCCCCATAGATGGGAAGTGAATAGCTTTGACACATCTGGATCAGGGCATTGCTACATATGACTGCCTTCTATCTTTAGCCCTAACGTTCCTGTGATTGTGCATTTCTCAAGTCACCGGGAGAGCAGCTCATGGTTCATCCCGGCTATTTCCTGAAGCATGCGTCATGTAAATTGGCTATATACATGTGACAAGATCCAAAAATCACTGCTTTAATGTCTGGCTCCACACTAGTCCTTGTACATTGGGAAGGTGAATTTAACATTTGATTAACCAGAACACTTTATAATAAGAAAAGAGGCCTTTAAATTAGAAGTTAATTTAGATAATTTGTCATTGCCTACCAGTGTCCTCCCTTGCCTTTCCCTACCAGCGATATGCTAATATATCACGTTAAGTAATTGTCAGTCACAATTGCATATCATTCTGCCATTGGAACAGCCCAAGATCTAATTAAAGCCACGGTGGCAGCAACATCTGGGGTTTCTCCTGGATGCTGATTAGGGACACCTATGAAGAGCCAACAGCAACCTTGAAACTGCAGCGAACCTTGAGAAGGCACGGGAAAGGCAGAACCAGATGGAAATAGTACACCCAAATAGCATAATAGTGAAGATTTGTGCTTTTATTGATCTCCCCCCATCCACTAATATATGTAACTGCTTTGCTAATGGTGGTCCACTCCTTATTTTCCAGCCTGGTAAGATTACTTTTTGTCGACAGCCACATCAGCAGCTAATATTTAACTAGGGGCATGTTTTCAATTGAGCAAGTGTTGAAGGGCCAACGCTGGGCACAGATGGGGGGGTAGAGGGAGGGGAAGTTCTGTTGCACTTACCTATGTCATTCCACACATGCAATGATTTAGGGAGTAATCCTAACTATGGGAAGCTGGCTCACACCCCATTCCTAATAATTCAGGAATGAGACAAATATTCAAGAGTGAGACTACTGCTGGCTCACTACCAGCCCATGTGAGCTAGGAGAGGCAAAAGGCACTTCTCTCTGTGGTGAATTCTCTTAGGGACCTCAATAGTTCAGTTTTATTATATAGTATTTAATTATATTTGTACCCTGCCTTTTCTGCTAGGAGTTCAAGGTGCCATACATAGTTCCCCTCTCCTCCATTTTTATCCTCACAATAATCCTGTGAGATGGGTTAGGCTGAGAGATGGTGACCTTCCCAAGGGGAACTTCACTGAGTGGGGATTTGAATCTGGATCTCCTCAATCTTGAACATGGATCTCTGTGAATAAAAGAAAATTTTGCTTTATGATTTGTGCAAAGATGGTACTTGAATGTAAGAAGGCATCATTTTCTATTCCGCCCTGGATTTGTCACATGCAGTGCTGTTTTCATTCCATTGAAGTTTGTCTTCTGCCGTAAAATTTTGTCTTCTTGTCCACTGTGGTGAAATTGTGACATTTGTGTCATTTACATCATTAATTATGTACATTACATTGTCATAACATTATTCTACCCCATTCATTTCAATTCAAAGGAACCTCAATGCAAATGGAGAAAAAATGTAATCAATTGCATATCATTTGTGGACTGATAGCAACAACAGCAGCAAATACTGAGAGTATTTCATGGATTGATTTCCATTCTGGACATGGGATGAATAAGCAAACATCAGCAATATCTGCTTCCATTTTTGTTTTCGTTGGAATTCTCTGACATCCCTATTCTTGAGTTCAGAGTTTCAGAACAGAGTTTTTCTGAATCTAAAGAACTTGCACACTTTTCCGTGCTTTGAATTCTTGGACAATACTGAATTATGTCCAAAAGTGATGTTACTAAATATTTTCAAATACAATAATGCTGAGATATACAGAGAACTGGTTATTTATATGTTACTTGTTGCTCACATGTCCATACCCGTCAAATGGAAAACTGCACATAATCTGTCATTGGACACATGTTAAAATTTATGGAAAACTGTGATTATAGAAAAGATAACACACCAGATAAAAGTCTCACAATGTCGTGCCCGGGTTGGGACTTAAGAACAGAATCACTTGATGAAAGCAAATCAGTTTTTATTAGAGTAATTTCCAGACATAGGCTTCTTCGCCTCATGAACTCTTAACATGAACCAAAACCCGTGGCATGGAAGAGAGTTGATAGAACAGAGTTTCAAGCATTTCCCGTCCCTTATCAAGTGGGCTTTCAGGCCCTGATCCTCTCACTCCGCCTCAAACTGCCCACATCTACGCCCCTTCCCTCCTCTTTTCTTTGGCACCTTTTGAGCTGTCTTCGGGTGCGGGGCGATGGGGGGGCGGCGGCCTCCTCCCCTTCTGATTCGGAAAGGATGGTAGGAAGTGGGGGGGGGTTGGCCCAACACCTCAGGCGATTTCTCTCTACCCTTCTCTGCAGCCGAACGACCTTGGTCCTCCTCCTCCCTCTCTGTCTGTAACTGCAGCACATTCCTAGGGGGGGAGTGCGTGGGAAACAAGTCTGTTGTCTGTTCAAGATTTTCCCCCTCTATCTGGGAAGCTTCCCCCTCCTCTTCAGACGCCTCAGCCCAGCTGCCCCCCTCTCCTAGCTCATTCTCAGAAACATCAGAACTCCAGCCATACGTCCTGACATCATCCCCTCCTCCATGCTGTGCTCCCTCCCACCCTGTTGGTTTGGGGCGATGAGGGAATTTCTCATGAAAGTCTCTCACTAAAATGGGGGTGTGAATGTCTTCTGCTTTTTCCCAGAATCTGTCGGCTGGCCCATAATTCTTCCAATGAATTAGATACTGCAGCTGGTTTCTCCTTCTCCTGGAGTCCAGGATCTGCTCCACTTCAAACTCTGTTTGTCCCCCCACCAACATCGGTGCCCCTGGAGATTCTATCGGCCTCAACTCACTGGGGGGGGGGCAGCCTTCATTAGCAAGGAACGATGGAATACTGGGTGCATTTTAAAAGTCTCTGGTAACTTTAAACGAAAAGCCACTGGGTTTATTTGAGCCTGGATCTCGAAGGGTCCCACTCTCTTATCCTGCAACATTCTGCACTTACCCGGCATGTTAAGAAAGCGGGTCGACAGCCATACTTGATCACCCACCTTGAGGGGGGCCCCCTCACACCGACGTTGATCAGCAGCTCTTTTGTATTCCCTTTTGGCTTCATCTAATTGTTGTTTCAAAACTTGCTGGGCTGCCTGTAATTCCTGGAGAAACTCCTCGGCCACGGGTACCGGCCCACAGCCTGAGCGGCTGGGAAAAGCTTTGGGATGAAATCCATAATTAGCAAAGAAGGGTGTTTGCCCAGTGCTGGTGTGCACAGAATTATTGTAGGCGAATTCTGCAACATGTAAATAGGAAATCCAGTCAGTTTGCTGGTAGGATACGTAACAACGCAGGTATCTCTCCAGAACTGCGTTAAGTTTCTCAGTTTGCCCATCAGTCTGGGGGTGGTGAGAGGAGGAGAGCCTTAGCTCCGTTTTCAACTGCTTCCAAACAGCCTTCCAAAACTTAGCTGTGAACTGGGTGCCTCGATCCGAGACGAGGCTGTCTAGCAACCCATGCAATCTGTAAATCTCTTTTATGAACACCTTTGCCGTCTCCTTGGCGTCCAAGGCCCCAGAGCAAGGGAGGAAGTGGGCCATTTTAGTCAATGAATCCACGATCACCAAAATAGCAGTCATTCCTTGTGACCTTGGTAGATCGGTTATAAAATCCATGGAGAGGTCCTGCCAGGGCCCCTTTGGAGTGGCTAGAGGTTCCAACAGCCCTGCAGGCCTTCCCGTGCTTGTCTTCGCCCTCAGACACACAGCGCAGGATTTTACATAGTTCTCAACATCTCTGCGCATTTGAGGCCACGAAAAATCCTTAGCTACATTTTGAATGGTTTTAAAAATGCCGAAGTGCTCAGCTGTGACATTGTCATGGCATTGACGCAATACTCTGAGTCTGAAGTCTCCTTTTGGCACATATCTGGCAGTTTTAAACCACAACAACCCATCCTTCCAGTGGAAACTTACTTCTGAGTCCGTGCTCTGCTCCATTTCCTGGATGTAATGTTGTATGTCTGGATCCCCCTGCTGGGCCCTCTTGAGCTCTTCTTCCCAGGACGGCTGACAGGCTCCTAATGTGAGTTTTTCCGGTGGGATGATGTGTTGGAGGGGGGTGTCAGCCTTTTCGTCTTTGTATTGGGGTTGTCTGGATAGGGCATCCGCCCTCTGATTTTTTGTATGGGAGTGGTACTTTATTTTGAAGTTAAACCTGGCGAAAAACTGCGACCAGCATATCTGTCTCTGGTTCAATTTCCGAGCTGTCTGTAGGTTCTCAAGGTTCTTATGATCAGATCGTACTTCTATCTGATGTCGAGCCCCCTCTAAATATTGCCTCCAGTTCTTGAATGCGTCTTTCATAGCTAAAAGTTCCTTTTCCCACACAGTGTAGTTTTTCTCAGCATCCTTGAGCTTTTGAGAGTAGTATGCACACGGGTGCAGTTCCTTCCCACCCCTGTCAGGCTGCAAGAGAACCCCCCCGATTGCCCGGTCCGAGGCGTCAGCTTCCACGACGAAAGGCCGGGTCGGGTCAGCAAAGCGTAGGATAGGTTCGGAGGCGAATTTCTCTTTCAGGTCTTCAAACGCTCTTGTTGCCTGATCTGTCCATTGAAACTTCCCTTTCCCCCTTAAACAGTCTGTGAGGGGGGCGATTAGTTTGGAGAAGCCCGGGATGAATTTTCTGTAGAAGTTGGCGAAGCCCAAGAAACGTTGCACGTCTTTCTTGGTGGTCGGTTGTCCCCAATCCAACACACAGCTCACCTTTCCGGGATCCATCTCCACTCCCCCTGCTGAAATTCGGTATCCAAGGAAGTCCAGGGAAGACAGGTCAAAGCCACACTTTTCCAGCTTGGCATATAGGTGATTCTCTCTCAGCCTTCCCAGCACAGTTCTCACGTGTTGGTCATGCTCTGACTGGCTCCTTGAAAATATCAGGATGTCATCCAGATAACAAACCACGTACTGGTCCAGGACGTCCCTAAACACTTTGTTCACGAACTTCTGGAACACTCCTGGACTGTTACTTAACCCAAACGGCATGACCAGGTACTCAAACTGACCATAAGAGGTGTTGAAACTTGTCTTCCATTCATGGCCCTCCTTCATTCAGACCAAATTATATGCCCCCCTCAGATCCAACTTTGTGAAAATTGTGGCAGAACGCAGTTGATCTAATAACTCTGGAATCAGGGGCAGGGGGTAGCTGTTCGGGATGGTAATTTGGTTGAGGGCGCGATAATCATTGCAAGGTCGTAATTCACCCCCCTTCTTTTTCACGAAGAGTAGGGGGGCTCCTGCAGGCGACTGCGAGGGACGAATAAATCCCCGCTTCAAGTTCTTTTCCAAAAATTCTTTCAGAGCTACTCTCTCTTGTTCTGTGAGGGAGTAGATTTTGCCTGCAGGAATGCTCGCTCCTGGCACCAAATCGATAGCGCAGTCATACGGCCGATGGGATGGGGGGGTAAAGTCTCAGTTTCAGTTTCACTAAACACATCCTCAAAGCCCAGGTATTTCGAGGGGAGGGTCACTTCCTTGACCTCCTGCACAGCTCCTGCTAGGGCTTTTATAGCTTTCTCTGGCTGACAGTTTTTGTGGCAATACTGGGACGTAAACCACACGACTGCTTCTCTCCAGGCTATTCTTGGGTCATGCTTTATCAACCATGGCATTCCCAGAATCACCTCAAAGTTAGACAGGTCTGATACACACAAGGAAATGAACTCTTCGTGTCCCGGGATTTCTAGCTTCAAATCTTCAGTGGCTCTAGTGACCCCCCGGACTTTAGGGGTCTGCCATCTATCGTCTCCACTGATAAGGGGGCTTCTAGTTTCTGATATGGGATATGATGGCGTTTGACTAGGGCGGTATCGATGAAGTTTGTAGAGGCTCCACTGTCGATCAACGCTGTTGAGTTGAACTGCACTCCTGTGGAAGTTGTAATCCTAATGGGTAATACCAGAACTCCTTTTAGGGGGGGATGGGTTAACGGAGGCCCTTTGCACAGCGCTGCCCCCAGTCCTCCGGCCTGCACTAGGACTGGGTGCTTCCGTTTCCCGACGGCCCTGTTCGGTCTCCTTTCAGTTCACAGTCCCTGGCTAGATGGCCTGGCTTGGAACAAATACAGCAGAGACGTTCTCTGCGACGTCTGTCTCTTTCCTCCTCCGACAGCTTCGTCCGCGCCCCTCCCGAGCCGTCCCTCGCGTTGCCTGATGTCCCGGGGGTCGAAGGGATTTTACTGCGGGATACTGAAGCTGAATATTTTTGCACCTCTTGTTTTCTCTCTAACCGTCTTCCTTCCAGTCGGTGATCAATTTGTAGGCACAGCTGGATTAGTCCAGACAAATCAGTTGGAGGTGCGACTCTGGCCAGTTCATCCAATATCTCAGCATTCAGTCCACTTCGGTACATAAACATCAGTGCTGAGTCATTGTATCCAGTCTCTTGGGATAAGATCTTAAAGGCATTGGTGTATTCCAACACAGTTCCTTTTCCCTGTTTCAGGGCACTCAATTGCCTAGCCACCGTCTCGGCTCTTTGGGGATCCTGAAACATTTCGGTCAGGGCTTGTATAAATGCTCCATACCTGCCCAGAATGGCATCCTTTCTGATCAGATAGGGGGTGACCCACTTGGCAGCTTCCCCTTCCAATAGACTGATCACAAATGCCACTTTGGCAGCATCATTGGGGAATTCTGCATCCTTAATGTCCAGGTACATCTCACATTGGGCCACGAAAGTGGAGATCTGGTCGCTCTGGCCCGCATATTTGGGTGGTAATCCAATTGGGATCTTGGCCATGGCGGCTGCAGGGGCTGCCCGCATTCGATCTATTGTGGATTTCAGGCTCTGGTTGTCCAATTTCAAGGTTCTCACAGTTGCTAACAGGCTTTGAACGTCCGACTGTAGGTCTGCCACGCTCGACCTCAGTAGCTTCACTTCTTCCATCTCAGAAGTGGGGTTTACCCCCCCAGCAGCTCCCTTTTCCATCTTGTCACGTTCAAGTGGCGGGAGTAAGGAGGGTTGAGTAGTTGGTTCTATCAAACTGTCGTGCCTGGGTTGGGACTCAAGAACAGAATCACTTGATGAAAGCAAATCAGTTTTTATTAGAGTAATTTCCAGACATAGGCTTCTTCGCCTCATGAACTCTTAACATGAACCAAAACCCGCGGCATGGAAGAGAGTTGATAGAACAGAGTTTCAAGCATTTCCCGTCCCTTATCAAGGGGGCTTTCGGGCCCTGATCCTCTCACTCCGCCTCAAACTGCCCACATCTACGCCCCTTCCCTCCTCTTTTCTTTGGCGCCTTTTGAGCTGTCTTCGGGTGCGGGGCAATGGGGGGGGCGGCGGCCTCCTCCCCTTCTGATTCGGAAAGGATGGTAGGAAGTGGGGGGGGTTGGCCCAACACCTCAGGCGATTTCTCTCTACCCTTCTCTGCAGCCGAACGACCTTGGTCCTCCTCCTCCCTCTCTGTCTGTAACTGCAGCACATTCCTAGGGGGGGAGTGCGTGGGAAACAAGTCTGTTGTCTGTTCAAGATTTCCCCCCTCTATCTGGGAAGCTTCCCCCTCCTCTTCAGATGCCTCAGCCCAGCTGCCCCCCTCTCCTAGCTCATTCTCAGAAACATCAGAACTCTAACCATACGTCCTGACACACAAGGACAAGAACCTCCAGACTCTTTCTACTTTATTTGGCATCCTTTTATTTCTTACACAATGGATACATCCTTTGCACAGAAACCCTCACCACATTATTGGGTCATCTGGAAATCCTGTAACCCCCAACATCCTATTCTGAATGACTTTCCTTCCTCATCCTTTCTTCCCCTTTCAACTGCATATGAAGACTTCCCATTTTTCCTGATGTATATATATTACTGGATAAGATTTTCTGTATTTCCCCAGACATGTAGCCTGCCTTTGACAATGTTCATTATCATATTTTAGTTGTTATAACTTTTTTATTGGTGTTCTGATTCTTGAAAAAAGAAACAGAAAATTAATAAAAATGTGTTAAAAAAATAAAGAACTTGCAAGCTTTTCAAGCTCCTGAAAGAGTACTACACTCTGAAATGCGTTGAGCTAAATAAATGTTTTGTATCAGTACCAGGGCCCGTCCTCCTCTTTATTCTTATTCTCCTTGATCATAGTCTGACATGCTAACTGCTACATTTCAATGGATCCATTAGCTAGTGTTTTTGTTGGGCAGTCAGTCAAGCTTTGAATCCTGAGGTGCTTCTGTTGCTGTTATACTGGAGAAGGATGGAGATTAATACATCATTTGTCCTGCTGAGCTGAGTTGTAGTGTGCATAATATCAGAGAATCATAGAGTTGGAACTCAAATGTAATCTAGTCCAGCCCCCTTTTCAATGCAGGAAACTTGATACTACCACATCCTTGATATGGATATCCTTGATACCAAGTATGATCACCCTCTGCTTAAAAACCTCTAATGAAGAAGGGTCTACCACCTTCCAAAGCAGTCTGTTCCATTGTTAAACAGCTTGTGCCTTCTGGAAATTCCTTAAAGTTTAGACTGAATCCTTTTTCTTAAAATTTCAAACCATTGGTTCAGGTTCTTCCCTCTGGAGCTAAACAAATTTGATGCATCGACTATGAAACAGTCCTCCTTTAATAAGGAGAGAGTTGCTGCCACATTATAGCCCTTTAGCGCTGCCAAAGCATTTCTCTTCTGCCATCAGTTAGAAACACACTTAATATAGTCCTTTAAATAAAGGGTGTTATGTGATTTCCCAGGTCCTAAATGTCTACTTAGTGGTGAATCCCATTCTGTGCAATGGGATCTACTCCCTGAGAAGTGTGCTTAGGATCACACTGCAGGATTTTCCTTATTGCAGAATTTAAATAAAATTATTGAAGTGCTAAAGCTGTTGAATGCCAACAGAAATGAAGGATTTTGAATATTGTTTGTTGTTGTTGTTTGCCTTTGTGCTAGGTTCAAATGTAATATGTTCAGATCTTAAATGTGCAATAGGACTCATTCCCTAGGAGGTGTGCTTAAAGATTGCAGCTATCTCTGCATTAAGTTCACAAGAGGACATGAGGGCAAGAGCCCTCTCCCACATTCTGCCTGTCTCTAATCCTGGATGCAGCGTATAGACTCCATGATTAGAAGCCATTGGTAGCTTTATCCTCCATGAATTAGTCTATAACAAGGGTAGGAAACTTATTGCCCTGCAGATGATGATGGACTCAGCCTAAGCTCAGTGATGATCAGAGATGTCTAAGAATTGATCTATAAGAATTTGTAGCTTGAGGCTCAGTGCTGACAAGAGCCAACAAGAGAGTATGTGTCTCTTTCAAATGAAAAAGGGTCACTGGCATATATTTCTTCTCTACTTCCCTCTCTCTGGAATGGGAAAAAAGAATTCCCAAGTGCCCAAACAATGGGTTTCTTGTTGTCTTGTGCCTCTGCCAGTCTCAGAGAGCAGGATCGTGTGCAACCTTTGTTCCCCTTAGAGGTTGACAGGTAAGCACTACGGAACAAATGTTAACTTCTGCTTCTTCTCTCTTTATATTTTGTTCAAGTAGCCAAGGCTGCAGGTGTGAATACACTTGAAAAATAATTCGGGAAATGAAACCGATTGGTAGTACAACCAGGAGGGGCATCACCAAACACATCACCCTAACCTCAGTCGCAGGCCACACTTCGTGCCAGGTGCATCTGTTATGTTTGGCCAGTCTTTGATAGACTAGCATTTCAATTCTGTTGGAAGTCCAAAGAAATAATAACATATCAGGTCATTAATAAACTACGACAATATTAGAAGGCAATAACAAGAATGCTGAGATCAGGGATAGCTGATGTGGTGCCCTCCAGATGTGGTTTGGACTACAACTCCCATCATCCTTGACCATTGACCATGCTGGTGGGAGTTGTAGTCCATAACATCTGGAGGACTCCATAGTAGCTATCCCTGGCCTAGATTCACGAGTGTAAGTGCGTGGCAGACAGCAATTTCACATAAAAAGGCTAGTATGGAACAGAGCTTGGAAGAGTTACTGTTTTGAACTACAACTCCCATCAGCGCAATCCAGTGGCCATGCTGGCTGGGGCTGATGGGAGTTGTAGTTCAAAAAAGTAACTTTTCCAAGCTCTGGTATGGAAGTAACCAAAGAGCCCTTCCCCCATATCTTGCAGTAAGCAGAAACAAGATGGTGGACTTTAGGATTAGAGCCTTTGCTTGGGCGCAGATTATTTATCTTCCTTTGCAGATCAAGGCAAGTTTGGGATGTTGAGCCAAGATAAATCTTACCTACTCAGTTATTGTTGGACATTAATACATAGCCTTCTTGAGATTTGTGTGTTCTTTCTTGCATGTATGTTGACATCACAAATGTAATTAATGAGTTGACAGCAAGCCTTGTTATCTTAAGGTGGCACACATGTTTCTTTTTTTAATTCCTGTCTCATGAAATACACTGAGGAATGCAAATTAAGTCAGATTTTTTGTTTGTGTGATACTCCATTAATAAATAACAAAATATATGATGAGGGTTGAGCAAAAATGGCCTTCCAGAATTCTCCATGTTATTGTGAGTGGCAAAATGGGTGCATGTGTGAGATTTTGCTGAATATTTTGGGGTGGGTGGGAGACACATGAACATCTCCAACAGTTTTCCTCACAAAATTATCTTTTGAAAAATTTCACAAGTTTAATGTTGAATGAAACCCTGTTGATAGTTCGATTGGTGGATGAAGGAAGCAATGGGCTCAGTGAAGAGAACTGGAAGGAGATATCCATTGCTTTGTTTAACAATATTAAAATAATATTAAACAATATTAAAGTTAGATCCACAGCTGCATCCAAAATGGAAAAAATGTTTGGTATTTTAAAAATATGTGTGAAATAGGAATAGTTTCATGGTCCTATTTCTTAGCAGACATATACATGCAAGCAGCGGGATGAGAATCAACCAGTCCACCCTTTCCCTTAGACACAAATAATTACAGACACAATCTTCTTAAGTAAAAGATAAAGAATGTTTACTCATGACCTTTCATATGTTCAGAAACCTAGGCTCTAGCTCAGGTGAAAGAAAAGGAGTCCATTAGTCTTTGGTAATGATGCTCTCAGAAGAGCATCTTCCATGCTGCCTCTCCCAGAGGCAAAAGGTAGTAGCAATGGTGGATATGCAAGAATCCCAGACAAAGGAGGAGGAAGAGAAAGCCAGGTAATCCCACCCTTTAGGAAGTTACATCACTGGTAAACAGGTACATGGGATATTTCCCAAATGTCCCTTAAAGGGAACATGCAAGTTTGCTTATTCTAACAAAAAATGGGAAGGCCATTGTGCTGAATATTCTCCAGGGGAGGACTGACATTCTCTGACAGCTCAGGAGGACCTTGGAAAAGTTTTTTCCCGCTCAAAACTATGTCGGGGCTCAACCAGAATTTCTCAGAAAATAATTTTCTAAGTATAGCTTCCTTTGTAAAGGTGAAATATTGGCCTGATGATAACAAGCATAGACTTAGAAGACAGCCAATATTATGCATTATGAGATGAGTGAGAACGGTAATGAATTATGGAATGCAAAAAACAAGGTTATGGATAAACAGGTATTTGGAGCAATGGTATGGTGTGGTGTGGTGGGGACAGATGTTATGTAAAAGGTGTATAAAATCAATTAAAATTGTTTTTTAAAAAAGGCAGCCAATACATACAGTTCTGCTCAGCCATGAAGTTCCTTGGTTATTCTGAGTGAATTATTCTCAGTCTTGGTTTCTCACATGTCAAAGGGAAATGTTTATCAGGAATTGCAAAGCATTTTTCAGGATTCCTGACTATTTGTCACACTCAGTTATGACCAAAGAAGCCAGGGCAGGCATAAGCGGATAAAGGGGCGGCTATGTAGATAGTCATGGGATTGATTCTCAATAGCTCTAAAGGACTGCCTTCACCTGTATGATTCTGCCCATTTGTTAAGATCTGTGGAGGCTCTGCTAGCATGCCCACACCACTAAGATCAGTTTAGGCTGGCAAGCACAAGAGACAGGGCCTGCTCAGTGGTGGAACTTGTGATGTGTCCTTCCCTGGCTCTCCCTGTCAGGTTCCTACCTGCTCGTGGTTACTGCCTGTCTCTAGGCACCACCAGGGACTCCACCAGTCCAGACCGCACTCTCTTATGGTTTACCTATCTGCTCTAGCACAGATCTCAACAGATCCCCCTGCTAGGCAACCACCAGTCACGTCCCAATACTAGTATTCCCAGAGACTCTGAATACTGGTATTGTTATTCTCTTCACCGCTGCCACCATTTGTTACAGTTCCCCTTCAGCCTTGGTCATTACCTTACCCTCCCTTCTGGTCTGTGAAACCCCAGCCAAGGATCAGGCCTTTGGTAAACCAAATTAAGTATTTATTAAAGATAACAAAGCTAACAAGATTTCTTCTTAAGGCACATAAGCATATGGTTTTACTCAATACTAATCCGAACTCCACCTCCCTCCTTCTCCACTCTCTCCTGGCAAACAACTCTCTCAAACCCCACCAAGCAATCCACTCTTTCTCTTCTCCCCCCCAGATTCCACTCTCACTCTTCCTTTTATACGTTCAGCCATTTTAAACACTCAGCCAATCATCTCGCATTCTACTGCCCATTCACTCCCCCTCTTTCACTCCACTTACCATGTATCTTCTAAACAACCAACACTTACCATATATACATTAATATAGGAACATCACATTTCCCCCCCCCTTAAACAACAGCAGAGTATTATTCCTGTTCCAGGATTTACACGTCGCGTTAACAAATAAAAGTCTCTATGGGGAAAATGTCTTTTTTGTTCCTTCATCTGGTCACGTCACTGCAGTCCCGGCCACTTGCCTGGAAAGTCCATCGGCCAGTACATTGTCCTTGCCTTTTATGAACTGGAAGTCCACTTGATAGTCCTGTAGGGCCCAGGACCACCTCTGCAGCATAGTGTTATGGTTTTTCATAGTCTGCAACCATAACAAGGCCCGATGATCCGTAGTCACTGTGAATCTTCGTCCCCACACGTATGGGCGCAACTTATTCAGTCCCCACACGACCGCTAGGCACTCCTTCTGGACCGACGAATAGTTTTTCTCCCTCGGCGTCAGCTTGTGACTCAGGTACGCCACTGGATGTCTGGTGCCTTCTCTCTCCTGCAGCAAGACGACTCCCAGCGCCAGGTCCAACGCATCTGTAGCCACGATGAATGGTTTCTCATAGTCTGGTGCTATTAATATGGGTCCTTGGCACAAGGCTTGCTTCAGTAGATCAAAAGCCTTCTGACATTCATCTGTCCATACCACACGCTCAGAACACTTCTTTGTTAATTCATGCAAGGGGGTTGCTATTTCCCCAAAATTTCTCACAAACTTCCTATAAAATCCAGCCACACCCAGAAATGCCCTTACTTGTTTTTTGGTTAAGGGGATCGGCCACGCTTGTATTGCCTCCACCTTGCTCCATAAGGGGGTGATTTTCCCACTCCCCACCTTATGTCCTAAATAGATTACTTCCTTTAGTCCAAACTGGCATTTCTTAGCTTTTATTGTGAGGCCTGCTTTTCTTAAGGCCTCCAATACTGTTGTCAGGTGTTGGACATGCTCAGGCACCGATTTGCTAAAAATGGCCACGTCATCGATATAGGCCACTGCAAAATCTGACATGCCTCGCAACACAGTATTGATTAGCCTCTGAAATGAACTTGGTGAGTTCCTTAGTCCCATGGGTAAGGTCACAAACTCATATAACCCATCTGGTGTACTGAAGGCAGTTTTGGCTCTGGATTGCTCGTCTAGTTCCATTTGCCAAAATCCTTTACAGAGATCTAGTGTAGAGATAATGGTTGCTGCCCCCAATAACTCTAACATTGCGTCTACCCTAGGCATAGGATACGCATCTGGGACAGTAATTTTATTGATTAGCCGATAATCAATGCAAAACCTTGTCGTTCCATCTTTTTTCGGAACCAGGACAATACTTGAGGCCCAGGGACTGATGGATTCCCTGATCACTCCTAATTCCAGCATATCTTCCACCTCCTTTTTGATCTCATTCAAAACTTTCCCATTCACATGGTACGGCACAGATCTGATTGGGGCATGATCTCCAGTATCAATGGAATGTATAACTATACTGGTTCGGCCAGGTTTGTTGCTAAAGAGATTCCTATAGGTTTTCAAAACTCTCAGAATCTCTTCTTTTACTTCCTCCTTCACCTCCTCTGACCATTCCACTTGATCTACCCCTCCTTTGTCTTTGCTTTCCTGTACCAAATCTGGAAGTTCAGGCCCACTTCCCTCAGGGAATAAGGTAACTTGCAACACCTGTGCATCCCTGGTATGGTAAGGCTTCAACATATTTACATGAACCACTTTGCTTTTGTTTAATTGGTCTGTGGTGATTACATACGTCACTGTGTCAAGCCTTTCTCTGATGGTATATGGTCCTTCCCAGTTAGCCTGTAATTTGTCATGTTTCCTGGGTATGAACGCCATAACCATATCTCCCACATCATACACACGTTCCCTGGCTGTTCTGTCATACCAGTAACGTTGCTTCTCCTGTGCTTGACTCAAATTCGTTTTCACCATCTCCATCATTGATGTTAATTTATTGCGGAATTCCAATACAAAATCTACTACAGATGTTTTGTACTCTCCCAGGGTTCCTTCCCATGAATTTTTTAATAGTTCCAAAGGTCCCCTCACTTTTCTAGTGAACATTAGTTCAAAGGGTAAGAAGCCTGTTGACTCCTGAGGGACTTCTCTGTATGCAAACAAGAAGCATCCCAACCGTTCATCCCAGTCTTGTGGGTGATCTTGAACATAGCTTCTGATCATGCCCTTCAAAACGCCATTGAATCTCTCTGTTAACCCATTAGTGGCGGGATGGTAAGTAGTGGTCTTTAGATGTTTTAGACCACAACATTTCCACATACATTGCATCACTTCTCCCATGAATACACTGCCTTGATCCGTCAGCACTTCATGAGGGAAACCCAGCCTCATAAAGATTTTTAATAAAGCCTCTGCCACTACAGGGGCTTCCACAGATCTTAGTGCTTCTGCGTCTGGGTACCTGGTGGCAAAATCCACCACCACCAATAGATATTTCTTGCCATGCCTTGTGGGTTTGGAAAAAGGGCCCACCAAATCTATTCCCACTCTATAAAAGGGTTGTCCAATTATAGGAAGGGGCTTTAAGGGTGCCTTAGTCTTTACTCCACTTTTTCCCACCTTTTGGCATATTCCACAAGATAGACAATGTTGTTTTACATCTTTGGAGATGTTTGGCCAATAATAGTGTGCTGCCAATCTCCTCTTGGTCTTTTTTATTCCCAGATGTCCTGCACATGGGACATCGTGGGCTACCTCTAGCAATCTGGTTCTGTATTTGCTAGGTACTATCAATTGCTTCACTGGTTCACATTCATCCTTTCTCTCAGCAGGCATCCACAGTCTATATAAAATCCCATTTTCACACACAACTTGATTCCTCAGTTTGTCAGTGAAAGGAATCTGTTGGGTCAGAGCTTGTTCCTTTATCTGCTTCAAACTTATATCTTTTTGCAGCTCTTCCCTGAATTGATCTGCCTCATCATTATCAGAGACCACTTGATACAGTTTGTCTCCTTCAGCAGGCCTGCTAGTGGTTGCTATGGTGACCTGAGGCTGGTTAACAGATTCCACCCTGTTTGTTTCAGCCCCCCTTAATATGGCTTCTTTTTCTCTGCCAATTTGCTGTCTGGTCACTACATAGATCTTTCCTTGGGCGCCCATTACATCCCTTCCCAGTATTACTGGTTCTTGTTGCTGGGCATTAATGCCTACTTTATATCGGCCCTCTCGGCCTCTCCAAGTCATTTCCACCAGGGCCACAGGCAAACTTTCTGGTTGACCCCTCACTCCTTGGATAGTCACAGTTTCCTGAGGTAATATTACCTTAGATTTTATTAAATCTGGCCTCAGTAATGTCTGAGCGGCACCAGTATCAAGCAATGCCCAATAATTTGCCCCTTGTACACTCACTTCCTCTCTCAGACTTGAATCAAGGTCTGTTACTTCTGTCCAGTTTATCTGGCAGAACTGAACCTTTTTCGCTGTTTCTAAAGCCTTGGGCTCTGTTTTCACTGCCCTTGTCTGAGCAGGATTACTAATGGGGTTGGCAACCTCACATTGAAAACGTAGGTGCCCCAGTCTACCACATTTGTAGCATAATTTCTCCTCACTTTTAGGGTACACAGATCCACTCTGGGGTGTCCTGTGCCCTTCAGATTTTATTGGAGGACTCACTCTCTGTGGTACCACATCCCTTCTGCCAGCGTTATATGGTCTGGGTTTAAAATCTCTTGATGTTTTCCCCACCCAGCCAGTTCTGTTGGAGGCGAAGTGATCCACCATCTCTGCAGCCTCCTGCACCGATGTAGGGGAACGGTCTTTGACCAGGAGCCTTATTTCTGGTGGTAACTGATGGTATAATTGATCCAATATCATGAGGTTTTTCACCTCCTCCACAGACTGAGCTTTGGCACTACTCATCCACTTTCCAAATATATCCATCAATTTTGCTCCCAGTTCCACAAAAGACCTCCCTGTCTGTATCTGGCAGTTTCTGAAAAGCTTTCTAAAATAATCAGGCCCCAGTCTGAATCTTTTAAACACTGCTTCTTTGAATTCAGCATAGGTGACGGGCCTGTCTGAGGGGAAATATTGGTATACCTCAGCCAATTCCCCTTTAATCAGGTTTGATAAATACTGCATGTATTTATCTTCAGGTAGCCCCCACAACTGAGCTGTTTTTTCAAAGGTTGTGAGATAAATTTGAGGATCTTGATCAGGCTCATAGACAGCAAAGTCCTTTGGAGTAATTTTTATTTTTGCTCCATCTCTGTCCTTTCTTGTTTCATCAGAATGAAACTTCTCTCTTTCAAATTTTAACTTTTCTACTTGTAATTCGGCATCCACTGCTCGTTGCTTCTCCCTCTCCTCAAACCCCAATCTCATTCTCTCAATTTCCAACTCCCTCTGTTTTTCCTTCTCTGCACCTTCCATCCTCAATCTCTCAGCTTCCAACTCCCGCTGTTTATCTTTTTCCTCAGCCTCAAAGACCCGCTGCTTTTCTTTCTCATCAGCCTCCCATCTTAACTTCTCTCTCAAGTACTCTATATAAGCGGGATTGCTTAAAGATCCTTCTGGGGTCTCTTCCCTGACAGGTTGTTTTTGCTGGGCAGTTGCAAATCCTATAAGTGCTACCCTCAATTCATCTACCCCTTTACCCTCGTGAGGTAAATTGAATGTTATGCACTTCTCCACCAGCTCCTCTCTTTTCATTTTTATATATTCAGCCATGGTCACTCACTCTTTGCCACACACTCTTTGCCAGTCACTCTCACAAGTAATCTTGTTTTGTTATTTCTGTTTGCCACACAACTATTAGGGATTGTCTAGTATTCGTATCTCACTGCTACAGCCAACACCTGTGACGTAGTCTCCTTTGTCACCACGTGTCTTTGGGACTCTCTTTGGTTCGTATCTGGATTCTCTGTTGTTCGTATCCCACTACTACCACCACATGTGATGTGTCCTTCCCTGGCTCTCCCTGTCAGGTTCCTACCTGCTCGTGGTTACTGCCTGTCTCTAGGCACCACCAGGGACTCCACCAGTCCGGACCGCACTCTCTTATGGTTTACCTATCCGCTCTAGCACAGATCTCAACAGATCCCCCTGCTAGGCAACCACCAGTAATGTCCCAATACTAGTATTCCCAGAGACTCTGAATACTGGTATTGTTATTCTCTTCACCGCTGCCACCATTTGTTACAGTTCCCCTTCAGCCTTGGTCATTACCTTACCCTCCCTTCTGGTCTGTGAAACCCCAGCCAAGGATCAGGCCTTTGGTAAACCAAATTAAGTATTTATTACAGATAACAAAGCTAACAAGATTAACAAGATTTCTTCTTAAGGCACATAAGCATATGGTTTTACTCAATACTAATCCAAACTCCACCTCCCTCCTTCTCCACTCTCTCCTGGCAAACAACTCTCTCAAACCCCACCAAGCAATCCACTCTTTCTCTTCTCCCCCCCAGATTCCACTCTCACGCTTCCTTTTATACATTCAGCCATTTTAAACACTCAGCCAATCATCTCGCATTCTACTTCCCATTCACTCCCCCTCTTTCACTCCACTTACCATGTATCTTCTAAACAACCAACACTTACCATATATACATTAATATAGGAACATCACAGAACTCCCTTCCTAAGTAACTGTGCACATATCCCCTACACTGTATACAACCCGCTTCCATCAGCCTTCTTGGCTGCACTAGGGAGCTTCCAAAGGTGCTTGCAGAGAGCCCTGTTCTATGCTTTGAAGCCCTAACAATCAGCTGATAGTTGGAGTATCAAACCACCTTGCAAAAGGCTTTAAAGTTGCTGCCGATCAGTTGGGTGGTGGTGCCTGCAAACTCCTACTGGGGCAAACTGCAGCTTCACCTCCCCCACACCTGACAGTACATGCCTTCTGAAGGGATATATGACATTAGGGGTAGGGCAGACAGATATGATTTGGCCAAAATGGCCTGGTGGTCCAAATATAGAGGCCTGGCAGGCCTAATTTGGCCAGCAGGCTGGAGATTTCCCACCCCATCCTACAGTGCAGACCTTCAGGTGTGCCTTGAAAACACACCTGTTCTTGACTACCTTTCATCAGCAGTGTTTGATGTATGTCACTGATTCTTGAGACTCTCTGCTTCCTTGCAATACTATATTCTAGTTATTTGATGGTTCATATGCATCTTAATGCATATCTCATTATTGTATGTTGCCTGGTGAGGGCTAAGCCCTAAAAGGTTTAGGGTTCTCTGCAATGGGCTCTGAAATGAAAACAAAATAAACAACCAGCATTCAGCGAAAACTATTAGAGAGGAGTAAAAGCAAAAGTATGTAGCATAGAGAATATTATAAAATTAGCCAGATATGGAATAACCGCATTAATTAGCACTTCTGGGATCACTTGCCTATAAATAAGCAAAGAGGAAAAACAGCTCTTTGGATATCACAGTTCTGTCTCAGTTCCGATTTGTACCCTCTCCTGCATGTTACAGTCATCTTTTAGCAAACAGAAAAAAAAAAGAGGGACACAAAAGGCTGATACAGTAGGGCCCCGCTTTTCGGGGCCCTGCTTTTCGGCGTTCCGCTAATACGGCAGCTAAAATTAGAGTAAGGCCCCACTTATACGGCACTTGTTCTGCTTTTATGGCATTTTTTGGGTGTCAGGTGCCATTTTATTGATGGAGTTCCACTTTTCAGCAGGTTTTGCTTTTAGGCGGGGGTCTGGAACATAACCCGCCATATGAGTGGGGCCCTATTGTAGTCAGATAAAATGGCAGGCAAAACATGAGAGAAAGTAGCCATTCTTTGCAGTGGCACTTGCCATTAACTAGAGATTCCTCAGGGGAATTCTAGTTAGCCCATCATCCAAACTGCCCGCAGTAAAAACAGTGTTCAGTTGTACACACATGGCTGCAATCTGGAAAGGAGCACCCTGCAGATTGATGATGCATGCCATCATCCCTTTCCTATACAGTGGCCTCAGGGTGTATGAGACCAAATCCAGAATCGTGATCTATGCATGAAAACTTGCAGCTCTTTCCAGCTGAATCAGGTCAAATGTTGCTATGAGCATTCCTAATCACCTTTTTCATATTAGCAACAGAAGCAAGCAGTGGTTTTGCCAGGTCAAGGTTTCTGTCCTGGGAGACCTTTACTGTTAATATAGGCTCTTAAAATACACACACACACACTTTTCATTACCCTTCATTTCCCCCCCATCAATCAGATTAATTTATACAGAAGGCACATAATAATAGCTAATTAACACTTATGACTTTTGAAATGGAAAGACCTTTGGAGAGATTACCACTGATTGAAAAAAGATTTTTGTTTGTCCCATTAAAAATGGAAGAGATGGAAAGTCTTAAAAAGGGGAAAAGAAGATCTCTGGAACTGGGTTTTTGAAGCAAATGTTCCCTCTCTCACTTCAATGATCACCAGGCAAATGAAAAACAACAAATATTGCCCCATATTGAGGAAACAGGGCTATCAGCCACTGCTCTGGAAGGCTGCCATTATATTAACTAATTATTAGGCAGCATATATATTATTCAGAATGACCTTTAAATAGTTGGAAATTAAATTATAATTTACATACAGAGATAGCTGAAGTCATGTAGCTATTACAAAACAACTAGCTTCTTGGTAAGTTGCTTAAAAATGTGCTGTGTGTATGTGTGAGGCTGTGCATGTGTATGTGTTTTATTACCATGTACAACTAGAGTGGAAATTTTGACAACACAAAGAAAAGACAACATCCTGAATGTATTATATATTATTTCAAACAATTTTATTTGTCTGATTTACCCTTGGAAGGTACAAAACAATTCAGGCAATCTGAAAATGCTTTAAAACAAAATATTACATGCTGCAATGACTTGAAGCTTGCACCCAGGATTTTGATATGGAGGCACTGGCAGATATCAAGCTTTAGGTAATGAAAGTGCAGTGTTACTGTTTCTACTACTGTATATAATTTGGAAAGTTGTTTGTCTGCTATGCAATTGGACACATCTTAAGATAACCAAATTTTGTGAGAAATCAAGGAGCAGGTTTTCATCTATATTTGGATACAATTGGACACCATTTTGAAAAGATGGCAGACTGAATCTTTCAAAACTGCACTGATTTTAACTACTGATTTCAAAACTGCATTTTCTTTTTGTTTCTTAGTATTGTTGAGCAACGCAGGGTACGAGGCTGCTAAATAATCTGAAATAAATGTTTAGATAAAATTCAAACTCCATGTGGTGTCAAGGGAATATGCAACCCAATCCTATATAAGTCCCACTGAGTCCAAAGGGACTTGCTCCCAAGTAAGTGTGGACAGAAAAGCAGGCATTGACTTTGTCCCACTGTTATACTTTGTTCCATGAAATGTCTGAGGGCCCTTTCCAACATGGCTTTTGCATCGCTCTCATGCCTGGTTTTTTAAAATTATCATAATTATTTTCTTGCAGGGTTCCACATGTCATTATTCTGCTGGTATTCTGGAATAATGTAGGCACTAGGCCAATTTTTCTTCTATTGCAAAATATCTGATATTTGAAGAAAGATCTATTAAGACACTACTATATGTTCAGTAGTGTGGAAGGTGTTCAGTGTAGTTCCGCTGTATGGAGTGGTGTATGTGTGGCCTGAACAGTGCCCATTTTGCACCACTTCTGACTCACTTCCGTTTGACTAGAGACAGCTTGCTGTCATTTGAAGAGTGGTAGAGTAGTGAAGGAAGTTCTGGGGTTAGCCATAGTGGTCAGAGGGTGTCATTGAGATAGCAACAACTGGATTTTTACTGACAGAACAGTCAAAGAATTCTGGAATACCAAGGGTGAAATGTTTTTTTTTTAAAATGTGGTGTGTGCCTAAGCCACTTTTTTATTGGTTGAATAGCAAAACAGGGAAGTGAGTTTGTGTGACTTTTAGAAAATGTCCTGATAATGTTGTGGATAACAAAATGTGGTCTAACTTCAAAAAAAATAGAAATCATTCCAATGGTGTGGAAGATCTATGGCATCTTCATAAAAGTAATAATCAGGGGGAAAAAACCATGAGTATACCACTATAAATGGTCCATCTGGATGGGCGCTGAATCTTTGGCCATTGAGACTTTCCAATTCCCTATATGTTTTTCTGTCTATAAATTCAGTGTGGATGACATCGTAGGATGACAGCACACAAGTCAACATCAAAATTGTGTTTAATTGCCTGATTTTTATACTGAATCATCATAACCATTCAAAAGCCTCCAGGCGACCTAATTACTGTGTCACATGGGATTTCCTACATTAATGTTGGTATTATTTCTTAACAGCACTGGAAACCAATGGTGATTTGTGGGGGAGAACACATCACAATTCTTTGGAAGCATAACTGATGCAACACTTTCAAATGATTTGGGAGGGGGAGGCGCTGAAATGTTCTCCGTCTTCCACCCCACACCTCTTGATAATCCGCTGATGCCAGTTATTGCTTTACAGCTTCTGTACCTGAGATATGGGTGGGAGGAAGCAGAATTGGCTAAGACTGAAGAATATGCAATGGGTGAATACAGATGAACACTCAACCACATTGAGAACTGGTACTTTCAGGGGAGCCATCAGGACAAGACTTTGGGACAGACCTCCAGGATCCCACTTAGCAGAATGTACAGGAGGGTCCCCAAATAGCCATGCTTTGGAGTAACTAAAACAATAAATAGACATTGCCATCTAAAGTCGTGTGTATGGAGCACTGCTCATCTATCCGCTTAGGATTTTCTTTTTTAAGCCACACACCCATATTGAATTAAAATACTCTTTTCATTTCATGGATTGTTCAGAGTATGGCTGCCAGCATGCCTGTATGGCCACTGCAAAATGCTATCCTTTGGTAAATGGCTATCTATATGCAGCCAATTTTAAGACAGCTTTCTGTGTACAGTGGGGCCAGTTCTGCAGTTCCCATTAGCATTCTACAAGTGACAGTGGTTTCTCCATTTCATTGCTTCTCTGTCCCTGATCTAAATCATGCCGGATGCTTTTCTGCTACAAATCAGACTCAATAAAATCTAATCCTCAAAGGCAGTGATGGGGAGGATAAAAATTCCACAATATGTATTTATGAAGTTGATTGAGCATGGCAATCTCAGTTTAATAACCTTATATGAATTGGTTTTGAGCTGTAGGGTATTATTTCAGCAGTTAAGCGCAAGCATCCAAGGCTATATACTGGTTAGGGAGATCAAAGTCCATTTTTACAGATGGTCCATGATGCTGATCAAAAGATATTAGTGGCACTAATTAAGGTTGAGGGAGGGGTAAAGAGAGAAATGTCTTAATAGGAAGTGCTGTTTTTCCAATGAAAACAGAAACACTCACAGTTTGAATAAGAGCATTTCCTTTGCACTTTACTAACATATTTCTGCAGAAGTAACTTGGCATGTGCCACTGAAAAGTGACCCATGGCAGGAGGGGGTTTCATTTATCAATAGGAATGGATGAATCTGCCAATTTTGTTATCTTTCATTTTTCAATTTTTCCAATGTTTACCCCAAGTCCGCATGAAAATTCAGATGCATATTTTTGTATGCAGTTTTGCCTAATACACACTCTCTCGCTCTCTCTTGCAATCAGATTTCCTTAATATAACATATTTTGTGTTATTTTAATCAATGCACACATTTGTGTGCGCACAAAATTCAGACAAGTGTGGATTTCAAAAGACAGTTGTGTTTTTCTTTCAGGAAGCACGAATTAGGTGGTATGTCCTCCCCATCCCTACTAATTTTTTTTAAATTAAGAGCTGTTGTACAAGGGCTTGGTTACACATGCAACAGAATGAAGTAGAATCCTGAGGTTGTGGAAGGGATTATGCCATTTCACACTTCAGGTGGGCAATGTCCTTTGAATGCTCACCCATATTAAAAACAAAAAAAAACACTGGTCTGCAAATTAATAAAATAAAATAGCACTGCAAGGAGAAAGATTCTAATCCAGTCTGTTCCTTGCTGTGGTAGTTTCTATTAACAGGGAGTTTTTGAAGTATGGGATATCATTCGTTGCCTCATTTATTTATAGTTCAACTTTGTCCAATAGGCATTTGAGAAGATTCAGTTGATGTGCTTTGCTGAAGTCCCCTTGAGCTTCACCTTCACCATCTTCGCACACACCATGCTGCAGATCTGGTATTTCTTATGCTATTGGTGAGGGTTGGGGAGAAGTAGAGCCATAGGGAATATTCACCTACAAACATGTTAGCTGTGTGTGCCTTTGACAGGGTGACTTTACATTTTAAGGGCTTCTTCCTGGGGTGATCCCAACTAATCAGAGAACACATAGTGTGCATAACACTTTGTTTACCTGGCTGTGTGGTGATGTCACTAAGGGCAAACAAAGCCACTTGCCCTCAGATTAATATCACCCTGAAAACTCATCCAAGCTGTTTGCTTTGTTGTCAAGAAAACCAGATCTGTGCTTCCCTGCCTGCTGCACTGTGGCAGCACCTCCTCCTACGCCACTTCCCTTTCCTCTGCTGTATATCCTGATGAACCCACCCTATTTTTTGTAGCACAATAGCAGCATTGGGGGGAGGGGATTGGCCTTCCAAGCTTGCCTTCATAGTAGCGGCCATGGGATCACCATAGCATAGCAATCGGGCATGAATCAAAAAGATCTAGTTTTTTTTAAAAAAGGTATATAAAGTAGGGATGGAAAAATCGATCCGTTTCTCATTTTTCCAATCTTAAATTCAGTTCTCTGCATATCTGCAGCAATTTCCTGGTTACTGAGGGGGATGGGCAAGGCAACAGGGCTCTTGCCACGGTGCAGGTGCAGTGGTGGGAGTGTTGGATTGGCTTCCCCACTGTGCCTGCATTGCACCAAGCTCCTGCTGCCTTGCCCCTCCTCTTCTCAAGTAACTGGCAGCAATGTGTGGCACTGGGAAGCCAGGTCAGCGATACAGCCCAACCTGTGCCACCCAACTGGCAGCTACTGGGCAGGGCATCTGCAAAACTCCCTTTTTGACAGCCTTGAGAGGCCTATCAGTGAATATTTCAGGACTTACTGGAAGCCTGCCTAATAAGGATGCACACCTTGTCTTTTGGCCATTTGGGGGTGGCCTATGAACTGTGTTAAGCCCTATGCTAAGACCTAGCATATAAGACATGGCGTGCCCTAATAGCTATTTAAAAGATCTGTGCATCACAGCACAGTTGCATTGCAGCCTATTATGACTGTTTGCTAACAGGACAACATGATGTTAGAACATTGTAGCAGGGGTGTCCATTAATCTTTAACTAATGAGAGCAGACTAGTTCAGATGTTAAGATTCATAAGAGTAACAACACCTCTCCAGGTGATTTATCAGAGCACTGCAAGGTATTATAATAAGCGTTAAAAACTCTGATGAACAGAATCAAGATTTGCATCTTACCAATGTCACATAAGAGCGTTACATGACATGACATTTTGCCCGTAGCCACTTCAGCATTACTCATGTTGACACCACTCCATGTTATGACAAAGGGAACAAACCAAATCACAGCTGCACTTACTGTTTGAAACTGGGCTGGGGGGCGGAAGGAGAGAATCAAACACCTGTCGTTATTTATTGGCTGTCTACTTGATAACAGCCGCTGCAGTTCCAGCCAATTGTGACTAGAATCAGAATATTGGAATTCCATGCTGCAATGTTTAAAACTAAAAGCCAATTTGCTACATTGTGCAGAATGGTAAACATAAACAATGCCAATAGCAGGAAGGACAACATACAGCAATTAAGTAATTAACAGAATAAATGTTAACAGGAAAATGAAGACATAATAATTTTCAATAACGTACAACAATGTTCTCCAGTTTAGTTTGCACGGTATATAGCTTGCATACCTTGTACACCCTGTTCTCTTCTATGGCAGGGATGGTAGACCTGTGATTGTCCAGATGTTGTTGGATTACAACTCCCATTCTATCTGGACATTGGCCATGCTGGCTGGGGCTGCGGGGAGTTGTGAGTCCAACAAATATGGGAGGGCCACAGTTTCCCCATCCCTGCTTTATAGCCATATAGGGCATCTGCTACCTGAATCCCACAGACCTTTTGAAATGAGCTGTAAACCACGGTATAGGGGTGCCACTGCTAGATGAAGTAAGGTATTCATCTATTGGTAGCACTTCTTCCCTGTGCTTCCTCCAAAGAGCTTGGAGACATTTGCATATGTCAGAGAACTCAATATTTAGAATAAATGGCATTTTTAAAAGAAAAAAGAATGAAACTATGCATGCATTATCATGGATGATGTGTCATAATGAAGATGCTATTGACATTTTATGTGCGATTAGAACAAATGTGCAAGTATTTCTATGCACTGTGAATGAATATTGTGTGTAGGGGAGTCCTTTTAAGGATTGCTTTAATTTAATTAAAATGCTTTCTGTCTCAGTTTGTTCATTGCTACCACAAAACCTTAGGGTGCAAACCTAGCCCCTGGCCAGGGATGGGTGACGGGAATGGATATGTCAGTTTTAGTTTCTCTGTTTCTCATCTGTCCAGTCTTAGTTCAGTTCTTCACATGTCTACATCAGTCCACCCCATTGTAGTTCAGTTCTCTACAATTCCACATCAGTTTCCCATTTTTAAAGCCCTCATTAAAATTTTCTCCAAATATACACATTTTTGTATGCAATTTTGCCCAATATACACATTCTTGCAAAGCAATTCCCCCTAATATCTTGCATTTATTTTCACTCATATGTGCATTTCAATGCACACTTTCGCCTGGTATATTTGTACACATTTCTTGACTAGAGAACTGCATTGCAAAAATCAAAGAAGTGCAAATTTTGAAGGATTTTTGTGTTTTGGTTAACATATTGTTTGAAAAGGTGTAACTTAGGTAGGTTTGTCTTTCAGTGTGAACTGTGGTGAATTTCTCTCCCATCCCTACCCTGGCAGGCAGCAGTGCGGCTTAACAGAGTGGTGGAGTCATCACTTACTCCAACCAGAGTGGAAGGTAGGAGGTGCAGGACAATATGCGTATTTGCTGTGCCAGCTCCATGGGCATGATGCAGAGCTTGGAAGATTACTTTTAAAAAGTAATAAATTACAGTTACAGTTGCATGGTCCAAAAAAGTAGTAATTACAATTGCTCTGAAAGTAACTGATTACTTTCCTTTTCTCAAAAGTAATCACTACAATTACATTTCAGTTACTTTTTTTAAAAACCGTCTACAAGGTGCTGGCCTTGGCTGTTGCACATCTAAGTAGCCTAAAACAATGTTAAAAATAAACACACACATACAGAGGTAGTAGAATAATTCTTTTTATCCATGATAGCAATGGTGGTCTCTCCGCTGGTAAGGGAGGTGGGGAGGGAGGCAGAGGCAACTATGTAGATCTTTGCAAGTCCAAGTGCAACCCCCGATCTCTATGTATGGATGTGAAGGTTGGACAGAGAAAAAAGGGGATAATAGAAAAATCAACACATTTGAAATGTGGTGTTGGAGGACAGCTTTGTGCAAACCATGAAAAAGACAAATAATTGGGTGTTAAAATTAAACCAGAACTATCACTAGAAGCTAAAATGATGAAATTGAGGTTATCATACTTTGGACACATAATGAGAAGACATGATTCACTAGAAAAGACCATAATGCTGGGAAAAACAGAAGGGGGTAGAAAAACAGGAATGCCAAACAAGAGATGGATTGATTCCATAAAGGAAGCCACAGACCTGAACTTACAAGATCTGAACAGGGTGGTTCATGACAGATGCTCTTGGAGGTCACTGATTCATAGGGTTGCCATAAGTCATAATTGACTTGAAGGCACATACCAACAAAGCCAAATTCAAGTGATTAGAACACATCACATAAACTCCACTGAAGTTGGAGTTTTTGCCATAGAAAGGCAAAAAACACATACCCTATTATCAATAGACAATCAGAACTAATATAAAATCCTATCACTTCTCATTTTCAAATCTTGCAAGACCTAAGGCAACTCTAGATCATGTGAGTTCAGGTGATGCAAACCTTTATCATTGCAGAGGCAACCCCTCCCCCCACGCTAGGGGCAAACTATATGCAAAGCTGTTTTGGGAAAGAGGTTTTAGAACAGAAAAGTGGTTAGAGGATTGGTGTGATATTTAACCCTTTATCAGCCTGACAAAGCAAAGAGCCAGTCAAGCTACTTAGACCCACTTAGCCCACAGCATCCTTTTGTTCTTTTTTAAAAAAAGAAATACAGTTGGGGGAGGCCACAGCTGCTTGTATGCATAGTTATAGATGTTCATTTCATTATATTTACTTTAAGCATGTATTATCCTTTTCCACAACAAAGCGATGCTTATTTTCAAATAA
Source organism: Rhineura floridana (assembly GCF_030035675.1). Lineage (NCBI taxonomy): Eukaryota > Metazoa > Chordata > Lepidosauria > Squamata > Rhineuridae > Rhineura > Rhineura floridana. Next base: position 210,425,054 of record NC_084480.1, read on the forward strand.
ATGTGTTTCACATCAGGCCAGCAGAAGCAAACCCCATTTTATTCCTGCAGTCATGACAGTACTATGGTTTTAAATGAGTTTAAAATATGAAACTGCTTAGAAAGGATTTATTTTTTCCCTCAGAGCGGGCAAATTGTTCTTTGTTTTGCTGGAACAAGCCAGGAATGCAGAAGTGGCGGTAAATAATGGTGCTGTGGTGACAAAAAAAGAAGGGTGGGGGTGAGTGAGTGGAGGGGATGAGTGAAGCTAGGAGTTTACGAGTGGAGCACTCATTAGGATGAGTGGAGTGAGCGTGCGGGGGGCGTTAGAACAAGTGAGGGAGGGAGGGAAGGAGCGGGGATGAGAGAGCAGGGGTGGTAGGACGAATGAGGGAGTGAGCGAGAGGGGTGGTGGTAGGGCGAGTGGGGGTGGGGGGCAGGCAGGGGAGAAAGCAGGGGTGGGGGTGGAAGGGTGAGTGAGTGAGCAGGGGTCAGGCAGGGAGGAAGAGTGGGGTGGGGGATGGCAGGGCAAGTGAGCGAGCGGGGGGAGTGAGCGGGAGGGGCGGTGGGGCAAGTGGGGTGGGTGGGTGAGCAGGTGGGGGTGAGAGACCGGGGGTGGAGGGCAGTAGGGTGAGTGAGGGAGTGGGTGGGCAGGCAGGCAGGTGGGGGGCAAGGGAGGGTGAGTGGAGACCCACCATCCGGAGTGAGTCCGGAGGTCACCTGCAAGTGAAAGGGTTAAGCACAGGTCCCAATACCGACCCTTGGGGAACTCCACTTTCTACATCTCTCCATTGGGAGAAATGTCCATTTATTCCTACTCTCTGCTTCCTGCTGCTTAGCCAGCTCCTTGCACCATAGTTTTCTATAACAGCATTATGCTATCAGCAGTTTTATTTTCAATTCCTTTCCTAATGATCCCTAGCATGGAATTTGCCTTTTTCACAGCTGTTGCACACTGCGTCGACATCTTCATCAAGCCATCCCCCATGACTCAAGGTCTCGTTCCTGGTCAATCACAGCTAGTTCAGACCCCATGAGTGTATATGTGAAATTAAGATTTTTTTTAACCCAACATGCACCACTTTACACTTCCTCACATTAAATTGCATTTGCTATTTTACCATCCATCCACTAAGTTTGGAGAGGTCATTTTGGAGCTCTTCACAAGCTCTTTTTGTTTTAATGACCCTGAACAATTTAGTATCATCAGCAAACTTGACCATCTCACTACTTACTCCTAACTATAGATCATTTATGAACAAGTTAAAAGCACAGGTCCCAATACCGGCCCTTGGGGAACTCCACTTTCTACATCCCTCCATTGGGAGAAATGTCCATTCATTCCTACTCTCTGCTTCCTGTTGCTTAGCCAGCTCCTGATCCACAAGAGGACCTCTCCCCTTATTCCACGACTGCAAAGCTTACTCAGGAGCCTTTGGTGAGGCACCTTGTCAAAGGCTTTTTGAAAGTCCAAGTACGCTATACCCACTGGATCACCTCTGTCTATATGCTTTGTGACATTCTCAAAAAACTCCAATAGGTTAGTGAGACAAGACTTACCCTTGTAGAAGCCATGCTGGCTCTGCTTCAGGAAGACTTGGTCTTCTATTTGCATGGTTATTTTATCTTTAGAGCCAGTGTGATGTAGTGATTAAGGTGTTGGACTACAACCTGGAAGACCAGGGTTCGAATCCCGACATAGCCATGAAGCTCACTGGGTGACCTGGGCCAGTCACTGCCTCTCAGCCTCATGAAAACCCTATTCATAGGGTCGCCATAAGTGAGAATTGACTTGAAGGCAGTACATTTTTATTTTATCTTTAACAAGACTTTCTACCAGTTTCCCAGGACAGATGTTAAGCTAACCAGACTGTAATTTTTGGGATCTCCCTGGATTCCCTTTTAAAGATTGGCATTACATTGGCCACTTTCTAGTCGTCACGTGTGGTGGCAGATCTGAGGGACAAGTTACATATTTCACATTTGAGTTCTTTGAGAACTCTTGGGTGGATGCCCTCTGGACCTGGCAATTTGTTGGCTTTTATTTTGTCTATTAAGCCTAGAACTTAATCTCTTGTCACCACTATTTGCCTCAGTTCCTCAGAATCCCTTCCTGCAAAAGTTAGTTCAGGCACAAGGATCTGCCCTATATGCTGCATTGTGAAGACAGATGCAAAGAATTCATTCAACTTCTTTGCAATCTCCTTATTCTGCTTTAGCACACCGTTGATTCCCTTGTTGTCCAAGGGTCCAACCACTTCCCTAGATGGTCTCCTGCTCTGAATGTATTTAAATAATTCTTTGTTGTTGGTTTTTATGTTTTTAGCAATGTCCTCCTCAAGTTCGTTTTCAGCAATTTCCTCCTCAAGTTTGTTTTATTATATTCTTAGGGAGCTAGTGTGGTGTAGTGGTTAGAGTGTTCAGGGCCGCCCTTAGGATATGCGGGGCCTGGGGCAAAAGCATAGTTGGGCCCCACACACATTCTTTCTCTATATATAATATATATATTTAGAGAGAGAGAGAGAGATTTTATTTACGAATATATGTTATTATAATATTTAATTAGTTTTGGGATCTGCATAACTGACAAAGCTTTATTTTACTTTTTGGAATATTGGGTTGGTTTTAAAAGCAGATAAGAGAAAAATCAACTCCTTTGAAATGTGGTGTTGGAGGAGAGCTTTGCGGATACCATGGACCACAAAAAAGATAAATAATTGTGTGTTAGATTAAACTAAATCAGAACTATCATTAGAAGCTAAAATGATAAAACTGAGGTTATCATACTTTGGACACATAATGAGAAGACATGATTCATTAGAAAAGACAATAATGCTAGGAAAAACAGAAGGGAGTAGAAAAAGAGGAAGGCCAAACAAGAGATGGATTGATTCCATAAAGGAAGCCACAGACCTGAACTTACAAGATCTGAACAGGGTGGTTCATGACAGATGCTCTTGGAGGTCACTGATTCATAGGGTTGCCATAAGTCATAATCGACTTGAAGGCACATAACAACAAACAACAAATTTTTGAAAACATGTTTTAAACTTCTGTGTGTGTGTGAGAGAGAGAGAGAGGAGGGGGCCCTTTGTGACACTTGTGCAGCTTCAGTCCAAACAACATTCCCAATCACAAGTAGGGTTCCATTCCAGATTTGAGGAGGGGATGTCATTACATCTCTCTCTCACACACACATTGCATATTTCATGGTTGTTATAAAACTATTCACAGTACTATAGAGGTTTAGGTTTTTTTTCCCCAGAGAACTGCCCTGAGATATTGATGCCGCTTCCCCCCCCTCATGGCAGTGGGACAGGGAGGGGTGTGACGCCCTTCCCTGGCTCTCCCTGTCAGGTTCCTACCTGCGCGTGGCTACTGCCTGTCACTAGGCACCACCAGGGACTCCACCATTCCGGACTGTCCTTTTTTATTGTTTCTCTCCCCGCTCTAGCACAGATCTCAACAGATCCCCCTGCTAGGCAACCACCAGTCACGTCCCAATACTAGTATTCCCAGAGACTCTGAATACTGGTATTGTTATTCTCTTCACCGCTGCCACCATTTGTTACAGTTTCCCTTCAGCCTTGGTCATTACCTTACCCTCCCTTCTGGTCTGTGAAACCCCAGCCAAGGATCAGGCCTTTGGTAAACCAAATTAAGTATTTATTAAAGATAACAAAGCTAACAAGATTAACAAAATTTCTTCTTAAGGCACATAAGATATGGTTTTACTCAATACTAATCCGAACTCCACCCCCCTCCTTCTCCACTCTCTCCTGGCAAACAACTCTCTCAAACCCCACCAAGCAACCCACTCTTTCTCTTCTCCTCATCCACCACCACCACCTCCCAGATTCCACTGTCTCTCTTCCTTTTATACGTTCAGCCATTTTAAACACTCAGCCAATCATCTAGCATTCTACTGCCCATTCACTCCCCTCCTCTTTCACTCCACTTACCATGTATCTTCCAAACAACCAACACTTACCATATATACATTAATATAGGAACATCACATTCCCCCCCCCTTAAAACAACGGCAGAGTATTATTCCTGTTCCAGGATTTATACGTCGCGTTAACAATATAACAAGTCTCTATGGGGAAAATGTCTTTTTTGTTCCTTCATCTGGTCACGTCACTGCAGTCCCAGCCACTTGCCTGGAAAGTCCATTGGCCAGTACATTGTCCTTGCCTTTGATGAACTGAAAGTCCACTTGATAGTCCTGTAGGGCCCAGGACCACCTCTGCAGCATAGTGTTATGGTTTTTCATAGTCTGCAACCATAACAAGGCCCGATGATCCGTAGTCACTGTGAATCTTTGTCCCCACACGTATGGGCGCAACTTGTTCAGTCCCCACACGACCGCTAGGCACTCCTTCTGGACCGACGAATAGTTTTTCTCCCTCAGCGTCAGCTTGCGACTCAGGTACGCCACTGGATGTCTGGTGCCTTCTCTCTCCTGTAGCAAGACGACTCCCAGTGCCAGGTCCGACGCATCTGTAGCCACGATGAATGGTTTCTCATAGTCTGGTGTTATTAATATGGGTCCTTGGCACAAGGCTTGCTTCAGTAGATCAAAAGCCTTCTGACATTCATCCGTCCATACCACACGCTCAGAACACTTCTTCTTTGTTAATTCATGCAAGGGGATAGGCCACAATTGCACTGCCTCTACCTTGCTCCATAAGGGGGTGATTTTCCCACTCCCCACCCCATGTCCTACACAGATTACTTCACTCACAACCTTCCCATTCACACAGCACGGTACAGATCTGACTGGGGCATGCTCTCCAGTATCAATGGAATGTATAACTATACTGGTTCGGCCAGGTTTATTACTAAAGAGATTCCTATAGGTTTTCAAAACTCTCAGAATCTCTTCTTTTACTTCCTCCTTCACCTCCTCTGACCATTCCAATTGATCTACCCCTTCTTTGTCTTTGCTTTCCTGTACCAAATCTGGAAGTTCAGGCCCACTTCCCTCAGGGAATAAGGTAACTTGCAACACCTGTACATCCCTGGTATGGTAAGGCTTCAACATATTTACATGAACCACTTTGCTTTTGTTTAATTGGTCTGTGGTGATTACATACGTCACTGTGTCAAGCCTTTCTCTGATGGTATATGGTCCTTCTCAGTTAGCCTGTAATTTGTCATGTTTCCTGGGTATGAACGCCATAACCATATCTCCCACATCATACACACGTTCCCTGGCTGTTCTGTCATACCAGTAACGTTGCTTCTCCTGTGCTTGACTCAAATTCTTTTTCACCACCTCCATCATTGATGTTAATTTATTGCGGAATTCCAATACAAAATCTACTACAGATGTTTTGTACTCTCCCAGGGTTCCTTCCCATGAATTTTTTAATAGTTCCAAAGGTCCCCTCACTTTTCTAGTGAACATGAGTTCAAAGGGTGAGAAGCCTGTTGACTCCAGAGGGACTTCTCTGTATGCAAATAAGAAGCATCCCAACCGTTCATCCCAGTCTTGTGGGTGATCTTGAACATAGCTTCTGATCATGCCCTTCAAAACGCCATTGAATCTCTCTGTTAACCCATTAGTGGCGGGATGGTAAGTAGTGGTCTTTAGATGTTTTAGACCACAACATTTCCACATACATTGCATCACTTCTCCCATGAATACACTGCCTTGATCCGTCAGCACTTCATGAGGGAAACCCAGCCTCATAAAGATTTTTAATAAAGCCTCTGCCACTACAGGGGCTTCTACAGATCTTACTGCTTCAAGTCTGGGTACCTGGTGGCAAAATCCAACACCAGCAATAGATATTTCTTGCCATGCCTTGTGGGTTTGGAAAAAGGGCCCACCAAATCTATTCCCACTCTATAAAAGGGTTGTCCAATTATAGGAAGGGGCTTTAAGGGTGCCTTAGTCTTTACTCCACTTTTCCCCACCTTTTGGCATATTCCACAAGATAGACAATGTTGTTTTACATCTTTGGAGATGTTTGACCAATAATAGTGTGCAGCCAATCTCCTCTTGGTCTTTTTTATTCCCAGATGTCCTGCACATGGGACATCGTGGGCTACCTCTAGCAATCTGGTTCTGTATTTGCTAGGTACTATCAATTGCTTCACTGGTTCACATTCATCCTTTCTCTCAGCGGGCATCCACAGTCTATATAAAATCCCATTCTCACACACAACTTGATTCCTCAGTTTGTCAGTGAAAGGAATCTGTTGGGTCAGAGCTTGTTCCTTTATCTGCTTCAAACTTATATCTTTTTGCAGCTCTTCCCTGAATTGATCTGCCTCATCATTATCAGAGACCACTTGATACAGTTTGTCTCCTTCAGCAGGCCTGCTAGTGGTTGCTATGGTGACCTGAGGCTGGTTAACAGATTCCACCCTGTTTGTTTCAGCCCCCCTTAATATGGCTTCTTTTTCTCTGCCAATTTGCTGTCTGGTCACTACATAGATCTTTCCTTGGGCTCCCATTACATCCCTTCCCAGTATTACTGGTTCTTGTTGCTGGACATTAATGCCTACTTTATATCGGCCCTCTCGGCCTCTCCAAGTCATTTCCACCAGGGCCACAGGCAAACTTTCTGGTTGACCCCTCACTCCTTGGATAGTCACAGTTTCCTGAGGTAATATTACCTCAGATTTTATTAAATCTGGCCTCAGTAATGTCTGAGCGGCACCAGTATCAAGCAATGCCCAATAATTTGCCCCTTGTACACTCACTTCCTCTCTCAGACTTGAATCAAGGTCTGTTACTTCTGTCCAGTTTATCTGGCAGAACTGAACCTTTTTCGCTGTTTCTAAAGCCTTGGGCTCTGTTTTCACTGCCCTTGTCTGAGCAGGATTACTAATGGGGTTGGCAACCTCACATTGAAAATGTAGGTGCCCCGGTCTACCACATTTGTAGCATAATTTCTCCTCACTTTTAGGGTACACAGATCCACTCTGGGGTGTCCTGTGCCCTTCAGATTTTATTGGAGGACTCACTTGCTGTGGTACCACACCCCTTCTGCCAGCATTATATGGTCTGGGTTTAAAATCTCTTGATATTTTCCCCACCCAGCCAGTTCTGTTGGAGGCGAAGTGATCCGCCATCTCTGCGGCCTCCTGCACCGATGTAGGGGAACGGTCTTTGACCAGGAGCCTTATTTCTGGTGGTAACTGATGGTATAATTGATCCAATATCATGAGGTTTTTCACCTCCTCCACAGACTGAGCTTTTGCACTTGTCAGCCATTTCCCAAATATGTCCATCAGTTTTGCCCCCAGCTCCACGAAATACCTCCCTGTCTGTATCTGGCAGTTTCTGAAAAGCTTTCTAAAATAATCAGGCCCCAGTCTGAATCTTTTAAACACTGCTTCTTTGAATTCAGCATAGGTGACGGGCCTGTCTGAGGGGAAATATTGGTATACCTCAGCCAATTCCCCTTTAATCAGGTTTGATAAATACTGCATGTATTTATCTTCAGGTAGCCCCCACAACTGAGCTGCCTTTTCAAAGGTTGTGAGATAAATTTGAGGATCTTGACCAGGCTCATAGACAGCAAAGTCCTTTGGAGTAATTTTTATTTGTGCTCCATCTCTGTCTTTTCTTGTCTCATCAGAATGAAACTTCTCTCTTTCAAATTTTAACTTTTCTACTTGTAATTCAGCATCCACTGCTCGTTGCTTCTCCCTCTCCTCAAACCCCCTTCTCATTCTCTCAGTTTCCAACTCCCTCTGTTTGTCTTTTTACTCAGCCTCCCATCTTAACTTCTCTCTCAAATACTCTATATAAGCGGGATTGCTTAAATATCCTTCTGGGGTCTCTTCCCTGACAGGTTGTTTTTGCTGGGCAGTAGCAAATCCTATAAGTGCTACCCTCAATTCATCTACCCCTTTACCCTCGTGAGGTAAATTGAATGTTATGCACTTCTCCACCAGCTCCTCTCTTTTCATTTTTATGTATTCAGCCATGGTGTTTGAGTTCACTCACTCTTTGCCACACACTCTTTGCTAGTCACTCTCACAAGAAATCTTGTTTTGTTATTTCTGTTTGCCACACCACTGTTAGGGATTCTCTAGTATTCATATCTGGATTCTCTGTTGTTCGTATCCCACCGCTACTGCCACCACCTGTGACGCCCTTCCCTGGCTCTCCCTGTCAGGTTCCTACCTGCGCGTGGCTACTGCCTGTCACTAGGCACCACCAGGGACTCCAACAGTCCAGACTGTCCTTTTTTATTGTTTCTCTCCCCGCTCTAGCACAGATCTCAACAGATCCCCCTGCTAGGCAACCACCAGTCACGTCCCAATACTAGTATTCCCAGAGACTCTGAATACTGGTATTGTTATTCTCTTCACCGGTGCCACCATTTGTTACAGTTTCCCTTCAGCCTTACCCTCCCTTCTGGTCTGTGAAACCCCAGCCAAGGATCAGGCCTTTGGTAAACCAAATTAAGTATTTATTAAAGATAACAAAGCTAACAAGATTAACAAAATTTCTTCTTAAGGCACATAAGCATATGGTTTTACTCAATACTAATCCAAACTCCACCACCCTCCTTCTCCACTCTCTCCTGGCAAACAACTCTCTCAAACCCCACCAAGCAACCCACTCTTTCTCTTCTCCTCATCCACCACCACCACCTCCCAGATTCCACTGTCTCTCTTCCTTTTATACGTTCAGCCATTTTAAACACTCAGCCAATCATCTAGCATTCTACTGCCCATTCACTCCCCCTCCTCTAACACTCCACTTACCATGTATCTTCTAAACAACCAACACTTACCATATATACATTAATATAGGAACATCACAAGGGGTTCCTGCTCTGTTGCCTCCGCCCAGCTCTAAGCAGTATGTCTGAGCTGATAGTAAAAAGCCTTTGTCCACCTCACCCCCACCCACTGTTTGAAGCTGGGAAAATGAGTTTTAACCAGCTGTCTCTCCTCCCCCCCCCGCACCCCTGAGTCATAAAAGTGATTGGGTGGACAAGCGGGTACTCCAGTTCATGGTATGGAGAGAATGTTCGGTGGTCTATTATTGGCATCTCCCGGAGGCCAAGAATGTTGCAAACAATGAAACGAAGACTCTGAACACCTGAGTCCAAGGGTTGAGGTGCATGGGGGAGGAGATGCCCGCGGCCACTGCCTGGGGAGGGCGGCATTCCCAAGGGACATGAGAACTGGTGTGTGTTTGCATAAGCAGTTGCAAACGGGCCAGAGAGAGAGAGAGAGATTATTTTGTGACATACCCCATGGCGAGAAGATCCTGCTGTCTTGATGGGGGAAAGCCCCATTGCCTTTGAAGTCGCTTGGCTCATTTTGCTGAGGAACTAAATACACGGGTGGCTTCAGATATGCCTATGAGGGCAGGCCAGGGCGGAGCGCCTGGAGGGCAAGGCTGCGGGCCCGATGGTCCATGCGAGCAGCTTCAGCAGCCTTTGCAAAGGGGCATCCCAAAGGAGAGCATGGAGGGAGGCCGGAGATCCTTTCCCCAGCAAAAACAGCCACTCAACCTCGAACACTTTGGCTGCTCCTGCACAAAGCGGGTGTGGCGGTGGGAGCAGTTGTTGTCCCTGAGGCGGGCGGAGGACAGGGAGGCGGCAAAACACTCCCAGCGGCTCGCACTTGTGCCGGGGGATGGTTCCCGCAGCGGAGCAGATCGCCAAGCATGGGGCCCCCCCAAAGCGTGGGGCCTGGGACAACTGCCCCGCTTCCTAGGGCCTAGGGGCAGTACTGAGAGTGTTGGACTATGACCTGGGAGACCAGGGTTCGAATCCCCACACAGCCATGAAGCTCACTGGGTGATCTTGGGCCAGTCACTGCCTCTCAGCCTCAGAGGAAGGCAATGGTAAACCACCTCTGAATACCGCTTACCACGAAAACCCTATTCATAGGGTCGCCATAAGTCAGGATCGACTTGAAGGCAGTCCATTTCCATTACATTCTTGTGTTTCTTTTGCCAGAGATTGTGTTCCTTCCCCCCTCTTTCATTTGAACAAGACTTCATTTTTTGAAGGAAGCCTTCTTGTCTCGAATAGTGTTGAGCCCAGGGGTGACGGACCCAGCCTCCTTCCCAAAGAAGGAGGGGGAAGGCATGAGTTTCAGAAGCCTCAGCCATTAGGGAGCATGGAAGATCCAGCTGTTGTTGAGTCTAACCCCGACCTTGGGGAAGAGAGCGAGTCGCCCGCCCCGCCAGTTCCCATGGCTGGTCCTGCCCCTAAATGGGACAGCACTCAGCCCCCCAGCACTCCCACAGGACTGTTGGGGGATGCTCCTGAGAGAGCAGACACTTCTCCTTCACCAAGCAGTATCTTAGAAACTCCCGACGCTTCCCCGCCCTCCGCTCTCCCGCCTGCCGATCAGGAACCTGTGCTTTCCGATGAGCCCTCGGAGGCTCACCCCCCTTCACCCCGCTCATGACGTCGGGAGAAGCGGACAGGGCAGAAGGGGGCGTGTGTGCAATGGAGTGAGAGGTTACGCCCCAAGACCTCTCTTATTTGAGGCTACCGCGCCCGGAAGTGGGTGCTGAGTCAACTTTCCTTACAAGTTGCAGAGCATGTCTAGAGTGCAGTTAGGGATTGTAGTGAGTTAGCATAGGGGTTTCTATGAGGCGCACAGCCTTTGATGTATCCATTAATAAAACAAGAATTTATGGCACCCTAGTCTCCGACTGGTGGTTCACGCTCTGAACTGTACAAATAGCTTCTTTGACTCTGCTCATTAATCATCCTGCCATCCTCTTGGCTTTGGTGGTTCCTTTCCTGATCAGTGGTTGAGCTTCCAATATTGTGTTTTTAAACAACTCCCAATCATTTTGAAGTGATTTGACCCTCTTGACTCTGTCTTTCAACTTTCTTTTAACCAGTCCCCTCAGTTTTTGGACGTTTCCTTTTTTGAAGTCAAATGTGACTGTGTTGGATTTTCTTGGCAATTGGCCATTTACATGTATGTTTAATTTAATAGCACTATGGTCACTGCTCCCAATTTGTTTGACAACACTTACATCTCGTACCAGGCCCTGGGTGTCACTTAAGATAAAGTCCAGGGTCACTGTCCCTCTGGTTGGTTCCATTATCAACTGTTGTAGGGCACAGTCAGAGTACCTAGAAATGTTGCTTATTTGTTGTGACTGGATTATATATATAGACAGTCTATGTCAGGTTAAAGTCACCCATTACCCATTAATACACTTCCTAGTTTGGATGCTTCCTCAATTTCATTTTTAATCTCAAGATCTCCCTGAGCATTTTGATCAGGGGGACGACACAGTGTCCCCAGTACTAAATTACTCTTGGGGCCCGATATCACCACCCACAATGATTCAGGGGAGGAGTCTGCCTCTTTCTTGCTGGATTCTATGCCCTCTTTCACTTATGGAGCAACACCACCTCCATTGCATCCTTCCTTGTCCTTCTGATATAGTTTATATTCAGGGATAACTGAGTCCCACTGGTTTTCTCCATTCCACCAGGTTTCTGTTATGTTCGTTATATCAATGCTATCCTCTAAGACCAAGCATTCCAATTCCTCCGTCTTGGTTCGGAAGCTTCTAGCATTAGAGTATAAACACTTGTATACAGTATCTCTCTTTAAGTGTCTTCGGTACTTTTGGTTTGGCCTGGGTGGCACCTGAGGCACTTTTGCCACTCTGGATTGGTATCCTGTGACCCTGCACTCATAATGCCTAGTTCTAGGCTTACCCCATTTAAGTCTTCATCATTATTTTTGTCTTTATCCCAGGGGGGAATTGTATGTACATATATTATCCATCCACATAGAGATATACTGGGAGGCAGCATTCGACAGACATAGGTCCCCCCGCCCCACTCCAGCAAATGTAAAAATAATATGATATCAAAGTCTGTGATAACAACAGCAAAGTCTGACAGCAAAGCTGATGATGCCACCAATAATGTTCTTTCCCAGACAAGGCAAAAGGAGGGTTAAAGTTGTTTTGTACCAATTATTGACTACAAGCTCTACAAATGATTGCATAAAATTTCCAAAATATCCCTGCAAGCTTTTATTATTGATGTTGTGCCTTAGGATGTGCACATATGGGTTTAATTGTCTAAATGGTTTTATTAATTAAATTGCTATGATTTACCTCTCCCATGTTAGCATTTACAGTGTATGAAATAGCCCTGTAATTAGAAAATGACTATATGGATGTTGCTTGTTTACTTTGCAAGCTATACATAATAGTACTATCTCCTGCCTTTAAATCCACCCTCCTAGGCTCCTGTTCTCCCTTTTTCTGAATAATAGGCAACTGCTGCTGGTGCGTTAAATTGCTTTTTGGTGACAAGGAGAAGATAACTATGTAGGGTATTTTTTTCCCTGTTGAAATGCATCCATTTGTTCAGGCAAAGAGTCTGATCCAGAACATACATACTTTTAGTGAGTATTTACTGCTAAAGTAAGACTGAGTCTATAAAGGAGGAATTACACACATTTCTTTCATGAAGTCAAGGTAGCCTAAGGTGGAAACTACAGATCACGGCAACAGCCTTTAAACCAGAATGTGTACTAGTCACTGTGTGTGTGTATGTGTGTGTGTGTCCAATTTTAAAAGCAAAAGGATACGTAGGAAAGGATGCTAAACCTTTCTCCACCTGCAGCTTATCTCCCCATAGTCTATCCGATGACATCAGTGCTGGGCGAAGGGGGTGGAGGGTGAGATGCAAACTGCCCACTCCTCACCTGGGCATCTCTTTTTCTCTTCAAATTAGATCCTGCTCCTCACCTTATACATGACTGTAATGTATCTGGTTTTAAACATCTGGCTCTGCCAACATAACATGTAGTTTGAGCCTAATAGCATGAAGTCAAAATTCTGCACAAACAACCTTTTTATGTTACAGCTAATGGTGTTTTGATTTTTTTTCTTTAATGAGTCATTTCATCATTTGTTAAAAAAATGTTACAGATGTGTGCCTTGAAGTCATGCACATCTGGATTTACTGGATTTCTAAGCAAATGCAGAGCTTTTGGTATATATGAAAATCCTCTGACTGGACCTTGTGATTTATAAGTAGATCTTTCTGGTGTAGGCTGTTAATGCGCTAGTTCAAATAACCATTTTTTCCTCTTGATTATTATTTCTAGTGAGTTTATAATTAGGTTTATAGTGGTACATTTTTCCTTTGTTATAGTGCTCATGCATTTTTTAAAAAATCCCTCATTTAGATTATAAGGAAAAGAAGAACAAAACCACAAAGAACAAATGTAACCCTATGATAACCAAACCAGGTGGGCTGTAACACTTTGGTTTGTAAATTAGTACAATGACTCAGGGCACCATTGGTTTGAGTTTGGGGTGAAAATAAAAGTAGATTTGTGATCACTTACACAGAACTTCAGTTTTACAATTGCCTTGAGAATATAGTAGGTTAATACTTCCAAAGGTTCCAGTCCCTCCCCCACCTACAACTTTTTGGCAATCAGAATTAGATTAGAATAAACACAGGGCCTAAGTAAGGTGCTGATGGTGCACTGTGTTGAATGTGTGGGGAATGTGCAGAATGTGGTGTTGCATGCAGAAGTCAGCTTCCTATGCTTTTTTATTCATTTCAGAAACTAAGTTTCTAGCCTTTATGCCTGTGAACATATACTAGAAAGAGTGTGCGTGATAGTGATGTTTGCTGAAATCTCAGAGCTCAACCAAATGAGACAATGGTGCTCCATGACAGGATCCTCCATGACAGGATTCCTTTCTAGCAGAGGATCTAACTCTCTCTCAGCTTTGGAGGGCCTGATTTTTAATTGGGAAAACAGCACCATCAACCCACAACAGCGCCCCTTCCACACAACTGTTCCTTTGGTGTTGTCTCATCCAGTTTGGCCCTCTGAAGCCTGAGGGGTGGCTAGGGATGCCAGGCATCTGGTTGTTTCCTGGAGCCTCTGGATTTTGGAGATCCTCTCTAGGTCTCCAGGTAAATCACCTTAATCTCCAGACTCTCACCTTTAATTTTTTTTAAAAAAAATTAAGTTTCTATGTGGCCTGGTTCATGAGACATACACCAAAAATGTCAGCCCCTCCTGCAACTTCTGTTAAATCAGCTCATAGCAGGCTGCTCTAACCCTACCCTTTCAGGTTTGTAGCCAATAGGTGAAGTCAGGATTGTGATTTGTTAACCTCCAAGCAGTGCCTAGACTCCATTGCAATGCCAGAAAATTGTTTCCCCCCATTTATTTGAAAATCTCATAAATTGAGTAAGTATATAGCTTTCAGGGATTTTTTCTCTTGTGTGCAGGAGTCAAACAAGGGCTGTTGAAGAGGGCAGTGTTCTGAAAACCTTCCCAATATGAAGCTTTAATCCAATACTTGCTATTCTTGGAGTAAAGCTGCAATGCTAATCCCACGTACCTGGAGTAAACCACTGAATTCAATAGGACTTACTTTTGCGTAGACATGGTTAGGCTTGTGCTGTAAATTAATGGGACTTTTAAGTGAACATAGCAAAGAATTGTGTTTGTGTAGTAAATCTTTCTCTCTCCCTCCAATCCTATTTTGTAAAGCAATTAGGCAGGGCTTATCTAGGTGTCACAGTTTTTATTATGTAGGATACTAATACTGATTTTTTAAAAAATGTTCTGTAATGTCTGGTTTGACTTTAAACTATTATATGGGGTGTATGTACTTTTACATCTCCAGAGTGTGTGTATATATGAAGTTTTTCCAACAACCCTGTAAGGTAGGGTTGGTGATTGGAAACCAAGGCAGCTCACAATAAGAAATAAATCCCTTTAAAACGCAATAACCATAAAAACAAGTATAAATAGTTGCAAAACAGCTTAAAGTGGCATGATTCTGAATTTTGGGTTGGGTAAATGAAGTTCCTTATCACTTGAGGTTGCAGTTCTCTGCACACTTCCCTTTCAGTAAGCCCCATTGAATACATTGGGACTTGCTTCTGAGTAATCAAACATAGAATTGCACTTTAAATATTTTTACAGCTTGTGTAAATAATAAACATCTTTGACAGTCATGCTTACATAAATATTTCTTCATACTGTGCTGCAATAAGTATTTGATTTCACACTATGGTTGTAGATTATTATTTCCTCTACATTTTAAGTGTACCCTTCTTCTTTGGGGTGGTCATGATTCTCCTCCGTTGTTTTCATCCTGAGGGGCAGATAGGCTGAGAAATGGTGAGTAGTCCATGCTCACCCAGTACACTTTATAGCTCATTTCCATTTTGAAAAATTAATTAAAATGATTTACATGCAGGCAAAATGTATTAAGTACACAATACGATTAAAGCACATCCAACTGGCATTTAAAGCACATGGCCCCCTAAAGAATCCTGGGAAGTGTAGTTCCCCGTACACTTATAGTTCTCACACCCTATAGTCCCCATGATTCTGTGGTGGGATTCATGTGCTTCAAATGTGTGTTGAATGTGCTTTAAATGAATGGTGTGGATCTGCCCTAGGTATGACGTGCATCCATTAGTGAATTGAGAAGAACAATTTTAAAAGATACTTTTTTAAACAGGGGAAGGGTTGTAGCTCAGTGTCAGGGCACATGCTTTGCATGCAAAGGTCCAAAATTCAATTTCTGGAAAAGACTACTGCCTGGAATCCTGGAGAGCCAACGCTAGTCCATGTCATCAGTACTGAGCTAGATGGTACCAAATAGGCAGATTCCTTTGTTCCTAAAAGAGGAAAGAGACCCAAGGGCCACAGTGATTCCAAAATTTATTTATTTTATTTGCAACATTTATATACTGCTTTATTGTAAGAAACCTCAAAGCAGTTTACAGAAGGAATTGAAACAATAAATTTATTGGCAAAAACAGTTAAAGACAGGTATTCTAAAACATTCAAAACAATAAAACCAACCATGAGTTAAAAACAGATTAAAAACACAATAGCTTCTATATGCCTGAATAGGCTTGCCTAAACAAAAATGTTTTTAGCAGGTGCTGAAAAGAGTACAATGAAGGTGTCTGCCTAATGTCAGTAGGCAGGGAGTTCCAAAGCGTAGGTGCTGCCACACTAAAGCACATCTTGAACTTGGCCTAGTAGCAAATCAGCAACCAGTGCAGATTTTAGGTGTTTTGTGTTGATAGGGTCTCATTCATGTTACCAATCATGCAGCAGTATTCTGCATTACCTACAGACCCTGGGTCAGGTTGTGCTGCATGGGGATTTCTGTGACCTTGGCTGACTGGCTGCTAGGTTTTTTTAGTTTTTTTTTTTGTTATGAATCCTGACTGGTTGTCAGGGCCGGCTCCCGGCATGCAGGGGCCCTTGGGCATCAGCTTGCCCTGGGACCCCAGTGGGTGGCTGTGCACATGCATGCCCCCCCGCACACCCCCATGGCCCCCCTACCTGTCTAGTCTTTACCATTGCCCTTAATGAAGATGGCGGCCGTGGTTTCCCTAAGGGGAATGAAGCCTCCGCCGCCATCTTTGTTGATGGCACACATGCGTGCTACGCGCGCACACCTCTGCCATCAACTAAGATGGTGGCAGCGGCTTCAGTACCTTAGGGAAGCTGCAGCCGCCATCTTCATTAAGGGCAATGCTAAAAAGCCAGCTGACAGGTAAGTGGGGGGCGTGGGGGGGCACAGATTGCGGAAGGGGAACAGAGGGCCCCACAGGGGTTCCTGCAGCTCCAGGGCCCTCGGAGCAGTGCCCAACCTGGCCGCCCTTTAGAACCGGCCCTGCTGGTTGTGGGATGCTGAGTTTTCTGCCTTACTCATAGGAATCTTTTTGTGGATGTTATGGTATTGCATTTAGGAAATCATCTCTGTCTTTTCTTTTTCTTTTCTATTTGCATTTCATTTACCTTTAACCTCCCTCCCTTACATCCATAGAAGCATAAACAGTGGTTCCATGCACTCAGCTCAATCCCCTTAAACCCACTGATGATGCACGTTGTTGTTTGCATGACGGTTTGTTTCTTGCCCAATAGTGGTAAAAGTATTCGCCTACTGGGAAGTGTGGCTTCAACTGCTTTTGTTCCCAAGCTGCTGCCTGCGAAGGTAGACCAAACCATGTGTGTTTTCTCTCTGTCCATTATTACTCACTGGAATTGGGTTGGCTGTCAAAGTGAGTTTATAGGAGCCCACGGGGTAGGCAGGAAAGGATAGAGAATCTTCTTACTCTTACACATTTCTCAAACCTCTTTCTGAAATGAAGGGTCAAATCTGTAAAGACATTGGAGCAGCCATGTTAAAAGATAAGGGCAGGGCATTCCAGGCAGGGGGTTGCCAACCCTGCTTGGATATGGATGTCTTTGCAGAGGATCCCTAGTCAAGCTTTACCAACAGCACAATCTAAACGATATCTACTCAGTCCTATTGAGTTCTATGGGACTTAGTCCCTTATTAAATTTGTTTAGAATTGCAGCCTTTGAGGGCATCCATCTTTACTCCTGAGTGTTCCCATCTAACATCTCCACAACACTAGGCTCCTTTCTTCCTACAATGGCCTTCTGGTGACTGGCCTGGCCTGAGGGGACTGAAATCCTTCTTGCCAGTAGCAAGTAGGCTAGAAAAATGTTCCCTACCCAGCCTCCATCTTTCAACTAAGATTTCTATCTTAATTTCCAATCAGATAAATATTTTTGTTTTAATTGTATGCGCCAAGCAACTGTGGTTGATGCTTAATGTTTCATGCTCAATGACATCACTAGGGTCCGGCCCATGACATCACTAAGGCCCACCTCTGTGACATCACTGTGGCCCTCCCCTGAAATCTCAGGGTTTGAGATGCTTTTGATGTGGCAGCCCTAGGGGTGGCTGAATACTATTTCCAATGATTCTGATTAGGGTTTCAGTTCCCTATGTAGCTCCTCGTTTCTTTCCACAGTTATCAAAATCCAACTAAAGCTTGATTTGAATTCAGGTCGCAGAATTTACCTTTTCTCAGCATGAAATTTTAAGATGGTTGTGGGTTTTTTTTTAGTGCAGAGTAGACATGGATCTTGCTACTGGTTCTTTCCTAACCTAATAGAAAGGGGCAACATCCAGCATTTTTCAAGTGGTTGTCTCACATAATGAGATTTCCTCTTCCTCTTCCGCTCTGCTGGAACAGATTTGGGAGCATGAAGAGGTCTGTGGGCAGTGATGGCTGGTGGCCATTGGGACTGGGGGTGGTGGAAGGCAGGGAACCCAACAGTAGGTGGAGGCAGAGCCAATCACAGGTAGAACCAACTAATTCTAGCTTTGGCCATATCATTCTTCCTGTTGAGTTCTACGAGGGCAGCAAAGCTTACACTAAGCAGGAGAAACCACTGGATCGGTTGCAAGAAAGAAAGTAGACAGATGGGGGCTAACTGAGGGCAGACTGAGATTGGTGGAGCAGGCCCCACTTACCCTAATGGGCCAGCCACCACTGGCTGGGGTGGGGAAATATGTTCTACCAATGTGTCTGTTCCACTAGTGGACAGATTTCACCACTGGACTTCACCCAAGAGGTTCATTAATGTATAACTTCATTATTTGTCACTATGCCAGTCAGGGCCAGTGCCAGAGGGCCCCTGCAACACAGAGGAGCCCCTGAAGGGCCCTTCCTTAGGGTGGGAGGGTAGTGCTCCTGTTCTGTGATCTGTGAGAGTCAACTACCAACACTGCCGCAGATCACAGAGAGGGAGCTCCCAGGCACCCCCCTGAGACTGTGCATGCTTCAATAAGTCTGCATGCACACCCCAGCAACCTCTGCTGTTGCTGGGAATCCTGTGCGCGCTGTGTCTGCATGCCTGCCATCAACCAAGTTGGCGGCAGAGGCTTCTCTAAGGAGCTGATGCCCCTGCCACAATCTTGGTTGGTGGCAGGCATGTGCATGCCCATAGCATAGCATGCATGCCATCAACTAAGATGGTGGCGGGGGCGTCAGGCCCCTTAGGGAAACCCCCTCTGCTGTCTTGATTGATGGCACGTATGCATGCGCAGCGTGCAAGCGGTTAACATGTGATGGAAGAGGTAGGTGAGGCGTGCATGCCCAAGGGCCCAGTCATGCCTGGTGCCGGCCCTGATGCCAGCTAACTTAGTAAGAAACTTACTTGGTAACGTTCATGCTAATTGTCCAGTTATCGTGGACCAGGGTTGGGGAACCTTTGGCCCTCCAATTGTTACTGCTCTACAACTCCCATCATGCTTGGCATTGGCCATGGTTGCTGAGACTAGCAAATGTATGCTAGGGAATTTGGAGCATGGTGTCATCAGTATGCTGATGGTAGCCAGCTCTATTTCTCTATAACATCTGAATCAGAAGAGTCTGTGCTGGTGCTAGACTGGTGTAATGAGCTAGATGAGGGCCAATAAATTGAGACTGAATGTGCCTCAGAGGTATTACGTGCTCCAGGTGCTTGAGTCCAGCAGGTGGGGAAATGGTCTGTTTTGCATGGGGTTGCACTTCCCTAGGAACAGGTCTGTACCTTGGGGGCACTTCTGGACCCAACATTGTCACTGGATGCTCAGATGCACACAGTGGCTAGGACAGCCTATTTCCACCTCTGGTTGGTTTGCCAGCTGTGGCCCCCTTTGAACAAAGATGACTTGGCCACTGTATTCCATGTTCTAGTACCCTCCAGATTCAACTATTGCAATGCACTCCACATGGGGCTGCCCTTGAAGACAATTCAGAAATGTGAACTGGTCTAAAATGCAGCAGCCCGGTTATTGGGCAGAGATTCATTTAGAGCTTGTATAACCCTTGTTTTAAAACAGCTGTACTGGTGGCCATTTTGTTTCCAGGCCCAATTCAAGGTGCTCATATTGGTGTTTAAAGTCCTAAATGACTTAGGCCCCAAATATATGAAAGACCACCTCCATCCTACAGACTCTCTTGGGCATGAAGGTTGGCAGAGGGGGCTATATCGGTATTTCCGCCCCCCTCAGAAGTTCAGGGAATAGTGGCTCAGGGGTAGGCTTTCGCTGTGGCGGCCCCTAAATTGTGGTACTTTCTCTCCACAGAGGTGCGTCTAGCATCATTAACATTCCATTTCTGTAATATGCTGAAGACTCACCTCTTTACCCTAGCCTTTGACGGTTATTTTGTTTTGTAGAATCTGCTTCGGACTGGAAGGAGGTTTCGAGTGGAGTGCCACAGGGTTCTGTCCTGGGGCCGATACTTTTCAACATTTTTATCAATGACTTAGATGACAGGGTGGAGGGAAGCCTTATGAAGTTTGCGGATGATACGAAACTGGGAGGGATAGCTAACACAATGGAAGACAGGAATAAAATCCAAAGGGATCTGGATAGACTAGAAAATTGGGCTGAAATTGATAAAATGAAATTCAATAAAGACAAATGCAAGATTCTGCATTTAGGCCACAAAAACAAAATGCATGGGTACAGGATGGGAAATACCCAGCTTAGCAGTAGTGCATGTGAGAAGGACCTTGGAATTGTAGTGGATCGCAAGTTGAACATGACCCAGCAGTGTGATGCTGCGGCAAAAAAGGCAAATGCGGTTTTGGGCTGCATAAACAGAGCTATAGTTTCCAGGTCGAGGGAAGTAATAGTCCCACTATATTCTGCATTAGTCAGGCCTCATCTGGAATACTGCGTTCAGTTCTGGGCACCTCATTTTAAGAAAGGTATAGACAAGTTGGAGCAGGTTCAGAAGAGGGCGACGAGGATGATAGCCGGTATGGAAAACAAGTCTTATGAGGAAAGGTTGAAGGAACTTGGCATGTTCAGTCTGGTGAAGAGAAGGCTGAGGGGTGACATGATTGCACTCTTTAAGTATCTGAAGGGCTGTCACATAGAGGAGGGTACAGATTTGTTCTCTGCTGCCCCAGAGGGTAGGACTAGGTCTAATGGTTTTAAGTTGCAGGAGCGTAGATTCAGAATGGACATTAGAAGGAACTTCTTGACAGTAAGGGCAGTTCGGCAATGGAACCGACTGCCTAGGGAGGTGGTGGGATCCCCTTCGCTGGATGTCTTCAAGCAGAGGCTGGACAGCTATCTGCGGGAGATGCTCTAGCTGTGGATTTCCTGCTGTGAGCAGGGGGTTGGACTCGATGGCCTACAAGGCCCCTTCCAACTCTATGATTCTATGATTCTAGTTCTTTTCTTGACTCTATACTGTTCTGGTTTTTGTTTGAAACGCTTTACTGTTTTTATAATAGTATAATTATATTGTTGTATCCCACCCTAGGACCTTATAATGAAGGGTAGGTAAGAAATCTTATAAATAAATAAAACAAATGCACTGTTCATCACTACTATACCACACTGACTCTCTGTTGTATGATAAACGTGTCTTATTACCTCTTCACTCTGCTCAAACATTGTGAATGTATTCTTATGTGTAGAAAACTGGGTATCTATGGTGGCTATACATTAATATAGCCCTTTCCCCCTGCTTTTACCACAGTTCACGTTTAATATTGCTCCATTCATATTATGCATGAACACTGCTTTTATGAGAGTTCTATGTTTGATTATGCATGAATGTATAGGTGTGAAAAGGGAAAGAAATAGCATGCAACTATGGTGCAAATAGTTAACATTTAATAATTGGCATCAATGAAAGGGTGAATTCATATACATTTTCCCTTTGATATCCCTTGTGCCGATATTAATCTTGCATTTCAATCTGTGACTTTTGCATTGGCACTTTCCTTCTCATTATGTGCTATCCAAATCCCGTATTACTTCTGAGAACAAAAGGAGCCACTGGTGTGAATTTGTCATTAACATGCTAAAGAGTTCTGCTCTAATATCAGTGTGACCTGCTCTTTTGTTTGTTAATACAACTCACATCTAGGAATTGTGAATGCAGCCCTTTGCCAAACACAGCGAGATCACTTGAGGACATGAAGGAGAGAGAGAGAGAGAGAGAGAGAGAGAGAGGATTTATGTGAACCAATAATAATAGTAAATGATTAATACATTGAACTTCACCAACATACATTCTGCCTAACACGTTTGCAAATTAATTGTGTATTCCATAAAGGAAGTTGTTTGCAAAAGGAGACTTGGGGGTGGTTGCAAGAGAATTTTGCCTGCTGGAAGTAGAAACCAGGAAATCTTTCCAGGTAACATGGCTTTCCACTATAAGCAGCAACATGTTGTAGGAGTTGGTGCTTTTGCTGTAGCAGCACATGGAATGGGCCTGTCCCCCCCGCCCTAATTCCATGCATGTGCTTCCTCTTCAAGGATAAGCAGGATGATACCATAGAGCCAATGGTCTCCCACTTAGATGTTTCAGTAGCCACATATGGGATGGGGCAGAGCCACCCGCCCAACACCAGTGTCGCTGTTGCTAACCTGTTTGAGGTGGGGCAGGACAGTGAAGTCAGGCCTTTGCAGGTGTACTGTTGAGGTTGCTGAATTGGCTGGCGGTGGTCCCAGGAAATTAATTATTTTTTATTTTAAATAATGGGGGGGGAGAAAAAATTAAGAGGGCCAGGGCCCCCCTAGCCCCCTCTGGCTACAGGCCTGGGTGGTCCCACTGGTCAACCTGCATGTTCCCAACCTTGTTGCTACCAAAGCCCAGCCCAGCCTTGTCCAGGTAAGCAGCAGTGACCTGAGCATTGGAAGGGCAGTTTTACCTCACCTCACACAATGGTACTGCTTAGAATGAATCGTATATAATAGTGGACTCATTCTCTGAGTGCTGATCCTTATCTAGCCAAAACAGTATCCGCCCATGAGATGGCGGTGGTGGTTTGTGGAAGTAAACAAGCAAGCAAACCAACAAAAATTTGGGGCGGAAAAAAAACTAAGAAGGAACTTGTTCCCCCAAAACCTGCCAAAGAAGGCTGAACGTGCTGGGAATACAGAATGCTGTGAGGGGGAAAGGGGAAAAGCATGGCCAGTTGGGTGGAACACCAAACAGGAGCAGAGCTTGGAAAAGTTACTTTTTTGAACTACAACTCCCATCAGCCCAATCCAGTGGCCATGCTGGCTGGGGCTGATGGGAGTTGTAGTTCAAAAAAGTAACTTTTCCAAGCTCTGAGCACTCCATGCTGCAGCATTTTGTGGCAGTTCCAATCTGTATATGTTATTTATATCTTTTCTATAACTCACATATTTATAATGATACCTTGAGCATATACTTCAGGCATTCCCCCTGATGCGGTTACCATCACATGAGGAGCGAGAGCAGGGATGCACCCCCTGTCCTCACCCCCTCCATTATTAATTTAATTAATTAATTAAAGTTATTTATATATGTATATATTATGTATTGGAGGAAGGCAATGGTAAAGCACCTCTGAATACCTCTTACCATGAAAACCCTATGAATATATATATAAAAAAAGATTCATAGGGTCGCCATAAGTTGTAATCGACTTGAAGGCATACAACAGCAACATATTATGTAAGTCATGTTGTATATTGTTATATATAACATGTAATATATTAAGCACTTTGTCAGCTTTGGGGAACAGGCTCATGTGTTGGAGGCTGAACATTGCAAAGGAGAGCCTTTTCTCTAGGGTTCCAAATTACATGGGGAGCCTACATGAGTACAGCAGACTCCTTGCCTCAGAAAGACCGGGGGCAGTGATGGTGACATAATGGAGAGGGAAGGGTTAGGAAGCATGTCTCTATTCTTCTCCTCATACCATGGCAATCACATGTGGGGGGAGTATACCTGGCTTCATATAATAGGCGAGGGATCGCCACCGTTTTTGGACAAGTGGACACATTTGGATTTTTGATGAAGTGCTGTGGGTGCCAGTCACAAAATGGCTGCCTTGGGATGTGTCATAACACAAAATGGCTGCTGTGGGAATGTAGCATAACATAGAATGGCCGGCATATCTAAAGGAGCAGAAAAAGAAATAGGATCACACAGGCCTTCGGGCCCTGGGGCAAAAGCATAGTTGGGGCCCCCCCACATTCTTTCTCTCTATATATATCCTTTCCTCCAGGCAGCGGCGGAGGCTTTGTATTTCGGCTGCTAGGAGCTTGTGGTTGCGGCTCCCTTTTTTGCAGCTTTTGTTGGCAGCGGAGGCAGCTTGTATTCTTCGGCTGCGGCTTCTTTTTTTGCAGCCGTTTGTAGACTTGCTTAGCCTTTTTCACTGCAAGGTTTTCTCCTTCCTGGCTCGCTACTGCGGCCACCAGGAGACCGCCGCTGCACCTCTTCCTCCCTGCTCATTTCTACACTCCCCTCAGCTCGCTACTGTGGCTGTGAGGAGGACGCAGCTGCTGCTTTTATATGCAGATCACCAAGCACGCCCCCCCAAAGCATGGGGCCCGGGGCAACTGCCCCGCTTCCCGGTGCCTAGGGGCGGCTCTGGGATCACAAAATAGTGTGGACAGCCCCCCCAATCAATGGAAAAAAGGCACTTACATCAGCCGCCACCACCATGCTTCACTTAAAAGGTCTTTGCACCCCTCCGCTGCAGAATGGAAGGGAGAGTGGGTGTTAGATCTTGGCATCCAGTGAAATGTGAGCATGATTAATAAGGCTTATTCAGTGGAGGAGAGGCCAGGGCAGTGTGAACTGGAATTGAGCAGGAAGAGATAACAGTCTCTTCGGCATTGTGGATTTTTGAGGGATATTTATTGACACGTCTCATGAGTACCATAGGAGGCAGTAGCCTGATGGCTGTGGACTCCTCTGTGATAGGGTTATATGTATGAACCTTCTCTGCATTCCAAAGCCTTTGGGATGGTGCACAATAAATTTCAACTTGCTTTATTGAAGCCAATAAGCAATATGATGATAAGGCATTACAACATAACTTAGCATATCTGTACCAAGGATGCCCTAATAAGCATGTGATGTCACATCAAGGTTATCATCACAGGTTAAGGAGTAACAGCAGAAGCAACCATAAAGACTCTCCCTCCCCCAACAGTACAGCATTATTGCTATTAGTTATTTGTTATTATATTTCAATCCCACCTTTCCTCCCAAAGGGGCCCAGGGTGACAACCACCAAAATGTTAAAACAATACAATAAAAAATACAATAAAAACATTTTTAAATTAAACACAAACATCTACAAACATTTAAAAACAATTACAAAATAATCACATACCCTCACATCTAATAATTTTGAGGTTTCCAGGAACAAATGCCTGGGTAAACAGGAATGTTTTTTAAGTTCCTCCTGAAAGTTAATAATGAGAGAGACAGATATACCTCGCCAGGGAGAACATTCCACAAACGGAGCCACATAGGTCAATGCCAACTAGCCGGTAGCCAGCAACAGCACCAAAAACAGAGCCTCCCCTACCGATCTTAGGGGCTGAGATGGTTGATAGTTTTGGTGTGTGTACTCATTTGGGTACTTGGACCCCAAGCTGAATTGCATGAAAGGAGGAACCAATAGTCTCTTTTACACAGAACAAATCTGTGGGGCCTATAATGCATAAGAAGAGAAGAAGACAAAGAAGAGGAAGGAGAAGAAGAAGGCTAGGAGCCATGATGGCTATGTTGTGCCTCAACCGTTGGAGACAGTATGCTCCTGAACATCAGTTATCAGGAATCACAAATGGAGAGAGTGCAGTTGCTCCACGTCCTGCTTGCAAGTCTCCTACAGGCAGGAGAACAGGATGTTGGATTAGATGGGCATTTGGCCTGATCCAGCAGGGCTCTTCTTACATGTTGTTAAGAAGAGGAGGAGGAGGAGAAGGAAGAGTAGCACAATTCATTTAAATGAGCATTAGCTATTCTACTATGAAATATTTTCACTGTTAAGATCTTCCATGGCCCTCCTTTCTGTTTTGCCAATGTGCATTTGGTGGGAACACAGAAAAGTGCCTTCTCAGGGCCAGTTTTGGAACTCCCTACTGAAGGAGACTTGTCTGGACCCTTCATCTCTGGCTTTCCACTAACAGGCAAACCTCTTTTCATTTACAAAAGTTTTTGGCCCACTGAGCTGATTTGTTTTTCTGTGTTGCTCATTGTTTTAACTTGAATTTATAAAATTATGTTTTTAAATAGATTAAACAATTTTTTAATCAACATCTTTCTTCATTTTTATACAGTTTGATTGGAATATTGCCTTGTTCTTTCAGTGGATTGGTTTTCTGTTGTGGATGTTTTTGTTGTTAGCTGCCTTGAGTATTATTTATAGAAAGGTGAGATATAAATGTAATATACAAAAAAGAGAACACTGAGCATTTGCCAGAAACACTCCTCCCTCCCCCAACTTCTCACCCTTTAAAAGAGGATTTTTAAAAAATTGAAAATGTCTTAAGTGTGAAAATTTGGGAAGTGGGGTTGTGGAAGACAGCTTCAAAGCTCCATTCACTCAGAAAGTTTGCTAGGTAGTGGGGAGCAAACCACTGTGCACAACCATACATTTAAAGAGCATTTCTCCCCCAAAGAATTCTGGGAACTGTAATTTGTTAAGGCTGCTGGGAATGGTAGATGTCTGAGGGGTAAACTACACTTCCCAGGGTCTTTGAAGAGGAGGGAATGTGCTTCGAATGTGCTTTATATGTATGGTGGGTAAACGTACCCTGCAGAATTAATGTGAATTAAAATTGGTGTCACTCCAGGTATTGTGCTCTGAGCTCCTTGGAGGTCAGACAAGTTACAAATGTGATCAATATTCCTGATGATAATCTGTCATAATTTTGTATTCTGATTCTATAGGACATTTGCACCTGGGGGAAGAGGGGGGCGGATACTCCCAAGGATAGAAGCCATGATTAGATGTAAGAACAAAGCAACCTTAAGCATTGGCCCAGTGCTAGTAAGCCACAGTAAAAAATTGTGAGAACAAAACTAGAATGTGTGAAGTGTATGGGAAGTGAAGGGAAAGTTCACATACCCCTTCTTTTTGCCTTGGGATAAGCTGCTGAGGTAAATATACAACATGATTCCTCCACCTTCCATACCCTGTCAACAGCAAGCTAGGAGTCTATGACATTAACCACAACAATCGCAGCAGCAGCAGGGAAGAAAAAAAGCTTCCTGCAGCCAAGTTCAAAAAAAGGTAAATCTTGTTCCTGGACTTTCAAATTGTTACTGTATGTATTTATTTTTACAGAAATACAAATGCCCTTTTACATTATTTAAATGGCATGTAATTAAGTTGCAAGGTTCTTGGCTGCTAGAGAGGGAAATCCAGCTTGTGCTATGACTCCAAGCCCAGAGGGCTACAGCAAAGCACAATGAGAGGAAGAGAAAGGGGGGAGAGAAAAAGAGGGGAAAGGGAGGTGGGCGGGAGGGACGGAGGGGAGAGAGAGAGAGAACAGAGTGTTTAACATTCAGAATTTGTCCACGGCCGATAATTTATTGGAACTCATCTGTAACAAGGCCTGGCACTGATTTATAAGTTGATTTGAAAAATAAATAAAAGTGATAGAAACCTGCATTCGGTTTTAATGATAGACTGTTGCAGCGTGAAAAGTAAGGATATGAGACATTGCAAGGAAATTAGATATTATGCCCTCAAGACAACTGCAGCTACCAGCCCATTAATTGTTAGATATTTATTATTAAAAATTTCTTTTCATGACTGACTGCAGAATATTTGCGCTGTTAAAGTTGTTGAGTTCTGACATGAATGAAGTGCATAGAGGAACTCTCTCTCACTCTCCCCTTTCCCCACCCTAGCCTTCCACCCCTTTTATATATGGGCTTGTGGAGTGTGCCTGACAAGGAAACTGGCTTGAAAAAGGTGAAAC
This sequence comes from Rhineura floridana, assembly GCF_030035675.1. Classification (NCBI taxonomy): domain Eukaryota; kingdom Metazoa; phylum Chordata; class Lepidosauria; order Squamata; family Rhineuridae; genus Rhineura; species Rhineura floridana. The sequence continues at coordinate 210,452,582 of NC_084480.1, forward strand.
AGTGCAAACATTAAAAAGAACATGCTGCTTCCAAACCTCTTGCTAAATATTTGGAATCTGAGGGCACTTCTGGAAGTTCTTCTGTGAAAGTTCCATTCATTTCAGTAGAACTTGTGCAGGAGGACATACAGGTAGATTGTGCCCTCACTGTATATGCTAAGTTTATGCTTGGAATAATACGTCCGTGAACAGTCAGTTCTAAGATGCTGCCCCTGATGTAGTCAGCAGCAAAATGTTACACTCACTGTTCTGCCAGAATGTGTTTACACTTCCAACAGACACTGCGCTAAAAGAACAGAAATGTGATGGGCAGAAACCACTCAAAACTAGAGATGCAAAGATCTGTCAATTTTGGTTCTCTCAGTGTCCCATTTTTCCAATCTTAAATTCAGTTCCCCACATTTCTGCAGCAATTTGCAATTTTAAAAAAATCCTCATGAAAATTCTCTAGCATTTTAGTGTAAATTTTTCTTAATAAACACATTTTTGTGGGCAGTTTTCCATAACATATTTTTGCAAGCAATTTCTCATCATATAATGCATTTTTGTTATAATTTTCACTTTTATTTATTTTTATGCACACTTTCCCCTAACATGCATTTTTGTAAAGAGTGGTTGGTTGGTGAACTGCATTGCAAAATTCAATTAAGTGTAAATTTCAAAGAATGGCTGTGTTTTGCTTCTCATATTGTTTTGGAAAGTGCAAATTTGAGATTCAGCTTCAAATGTGAACTGAACTGAAATTTTTGCCCATACCTGCTCAAAACCATGGCCTCAACTGCACTATACATTCAAAATAGGGTTATACCACTTTAAATTGTCATGGCTTCCCCCAAAGAACCTAAGAACTGTAGTTTGCTAAGGGTGCTGAGCATCCCAGTAGCCAGCCTTCCTTGTTAGGTGAGGCAGCTACATTTCTAGGTGGGGCATCTGGGGGTGAGAGGCGCATAGCGCCAGCCAGGGCTGGCTCTAGGAATGCCGGGGCCCTTGGGCATCAGCTTGCCCTGGGCCCCAGCGTGTGCGTGCGTGCACATTCGCATTTGCATACAGCGCACCCCACCCCCACCTACCTGTTACCTGTCTTTTACTATTGCCATTAACCAAGATGGCGGCCTCAGTTTCCCTAAGGGGATGAAGCCTCCGCCACCATCTTTGTTGATGGCACACATGCATGCTACATGCGCGCATCTCTGCCATCAACTAAGATGGCGGTAGGGGCTTCAGTACCTTAGGGAAACCGCGGCCATCATCTTTGTTAAGGGCAACAGTAAAAGACAGCAGACAGGTAAGTGGGGAGACGTGGGGGGGTGTGGATCACAGAAGGGGAGCGGAGGGGCGGCTGAGGGGGCCCCTGTAGCTCCAGGGGCCGTCGGGCCAGTGCCCAACCTGGCTGCCCTAGGCAGTGACCTTCCCTGTCACTCCTCCATCCAGAGAGTGTGTTAACTTGTGTGAATGAAGTTTAATCTGTTGAATTGTCTCACCCTTTTTTGAGAGATCCACAGGAATACCAGACTCAAAAGCTTAACTTTGCCAATAGTAACAGTCCCCTTTCATCTGGGTCTGTCCCTGTGTTCTGATTTTTCATGAACTGAACTACTATATTAAAGACAGTGAGCTCCTGAGCTTGCCTTTGATGCTGCATTCGGTATCTCAGTTTTAGATTCAACCTGAAAAACAAACTTATCCATACTACTTGGGTTCTTGATTTTAAAGGAAGCAAAAGCTGAGTGTAGCTATATGTGTACCCTGGACTTCAGGAAAGTTGATTTTAATAAACTTAGAACAATGATAAGTAAGGTCCCATGGCAAGTGACCCTAATGAGAAAAGGAATCCAAGAAGGGTGGGAATTTCTTTTTTAAAAAAATTCTAAAGGCACAATTGCAAAGAATTCCAAGAAGGAAAAAGGGTGGAAGGTAGCAGAAGAAGCCAAAGTGGCTTCACAAAAAGCTTAGAGATGTCCGAAAAACAAAAAAGGACACATACAGGAAGTGGAAGGAAGGCCAGGCCACAAAGGAAGAGTACAGACAGGTAGCACAGAATTGCAGGGATGGTGCCAGGAAGGCTAAAGCTGAGAATGAACTGAGGTTAGCAAGAGATGCCAAAAGCAACAAAAAAGCTTTCTTCAGGTACATCCATAGTAAAAGACAGAGAAAAGAAATGGTGGTTCAGCTACCCAATGAGGATGGCAAAATGATAACAAAATGCAAAGCACAATGTGGCTGCAAAAAAGGCAAATGCTATTAAGGCGGCATTAACAGAAGTCTAGTTTCCAAACCATGTGAAGTAATTGTTCCCCTCTATTTGATACTGGTTAGGCCTCATCTTCAGTACTGGATCCAGTTTTGGACACTGCACTTTAAGGATACAGATAAACTGGAACAGGTTCAGAGGAGGGCAGCAAGGATGATTAGAGGACTGGAAACAAAGCCCTATGAGGAGAGACTGAAAGAACTGTTTAACGTGTTTAGCCTTGAGAAGACTAAAGGGTGGAACTATTCTCAATCATTCCAATGTGCAGGACACAGAATAATGGGCTCAACTTACAGGAAGCCAAATTTTCGCTGAACATCAGAAAAACCTTCTAATAGTTAGAGCGGTATGACAATGGAACCAATTACATAGGGAGGTGGTAGGCTCTCCGACACTGGAGGCATGCAAGAGGCAGCTGGACAGCCACCTGTCGAGTATGCTTTGACTTGGATTCCTGCATTGAGCAGGGGGTTGGACTCAATGACCTTATGGGCCCTGTCCAACTCTCCTATTTTATGATTCTACAAGTTTAGGGAAAGGCACAGAAAATAAATACTGTAGGGTGTGTTTGTTAACCCCTCCTTGAGAGTCCCTCCTTTTAGTCTTGTTCTTGGCCTTTAGATTTCCCTTCCTGTTGGACAATCAAGGGAAAACTTTTTAACTACCTGCTCTATAATAGACAAACTAAGCAGTTGGAAACAAATTGTGGAAAGCAACTGGATTTTTTTAATTGGTTACTGGGCTGATCTTTCTGTCCAAAAACCCTGAAAATGCCTCATGCTGAGTTGCACATATTGGAAAAGCAGAAATTAGGCCTCAGTTATAACCTAGGTGTCTAGACAGCCAGCTAGCTAACTGTAGTGTACACTGCAATATTTCTGTTCCTCTAGAACTATTTTCTAGGGTTGCCAGGTCCCTGGTTTTCACCTGGAGATTCCACATTTTTGGCATCCTCTCTGGGTCTCTGGGTGAGTCACCCCAATCTCTGGACTCTGTTTTCTTTCTTTTTTTAAATTAAATTTCTAGGTGGTCTGGTTCAAGAGATATACACCAAAACATCAGCAGCCCTCCCACAAAGAGTTAAATTAGCTCATAGCTGGCTGCTCTAACCCTGTCCTTTCAGGTTTGTAGCCAATAAGTGCAGTCAGAATTGTGATTGACAAAGGATTTGTTGGCCTCCAGGCAATAGCTAAAACCTGTTGTAAGGCCAGAAAACTGTTGTCTTTTCCTGCTTGTCTGAAAATCTCATAAATTAAGTTTATAGTTTTCAGCAGTAGCAAAAGTCCCTTTCTCTTTGTGTGCAGGAGACGTAGAACAAAAATCACAACAGGATCTTGGTAGGTAACTGTTTACTGTAAACAATTTCAGTTATGATTATAATAAAAGTGTACACACAGGGTTTTTTAATTACTTGCAAAAACAGCTTATTATACATTTTATTTTTCAAATACTTTCTGAACAGAAATTTAAAAGAAGTGTACAGGCAGCTTATGATGCCATTACAGTGTGTTATACTTTTCTAATTATGAAGAGTCAAACAAGTTTAAATTTTCCTGGGCTGTTGAAGAGGGTAGTTTATTTGTCTAATTCATAGCCTGTTTTGAAAACCTTCCCAATATGAAACTTTAATCCTATAGTTTTTCTGGCGGTAAAGCTGTAATGCTAATCCCGCATACCAGGAGTAAACCCCATTGAATCCAATTAGATTTACTTTTGAGCAGACATAGTTAGGATTATGCTGTGAATTAGTGGGACTTTTGAGTGAACATAGCAAAGGATTGCATTTGTGTTGTAAATCTTTCTCTCCCATTCCAATCCTATTTTTAAAGCAATTAGGCAGAGCTTACCTAGGTGTCACTGCTTTTATTTGGTAGGAAACTAATACGGTAGGGCCCCACTCATATGGTGGGTTACGATCTGGACCCCCGCTATAAAGCGGAACTCATTTAATAGAATGGCACGCGATACCCGAAAACCGCCGTAAAAGCGGAACAAGCACTGTATGAATGGGGTTTTCGTCTAATTGCGTCTAATTGAGACAGCTGTATTAGCGAATCGCTGTAAAGCAAAGCGCCGTAAAGCGGGGCCCTACTGTACTGATTTTATTTTTTTTTAAAAAAATGTTCTGCAAAATCCAACTGGTTTTAACAATAAACAATATGGGTACATGTATTTTTACATCTCCAGTGTGTGTCTATATGGAGTCTTTCCAACAACCCTGTTAGGTAGGGTTGCCGATAGGAAACCAAGGCAGCTCACAATAAGAAATAAATTCCTTTAAAATCCAGTTACCATAAAAACAAGTATAAACAGTTGCAAAACAGCTTAAAGTGGCATGATTTTGAATTTTGGGTTGAATGAATGAAGTTCGTTATCACTTGAGGTTGCAGTTCTGTGCACGCTTCCCTGTTTGAGTAAGCCCCATTGAATACATTGGGACTTGCTTCTGCATAAACAAATATATGATTGCACTATAAGTATCTTTACAGCTTGTGTAAATAATAAACATCTTTGACAGTCATGCTTATATAAATATTTCTTCATACTGTGTCCCGATAAGTATCTGATTTCACTATGGTTGTACATTATTATTTTCTCTACATTTTAAGTGTGGCCTTCTTCCTTGACATGGTTCCCCTCTGTTGTTTTCATCCTGAGGGGCAGATTAGGCTGAGAAATGGTGAGTAGCCCATGGAAAAATGGAAATGGACTGCCTTCAAGTCGATTCTGATTCATGGTGACACTATCAATAGGGTTTTCATGGTAAGCGGTGTTCAGAGGTGGTTTTACCATTGCCTTCCTATGAGGCTGAGAGGCAGTGACTGGCCCAAGGTCACCCAGTGAGCTTCATGGCTGTGTGGGGATTGGAACCCTGGTCTCCCAGGTTGTAGTCCAACAAGTTAACCACTATACCACACTGGCTCTGGTCACTCAGTAAAGTTTATAGCTCATTTCCATTTTAAAAAATTAATGTAAACGATTTACATGCATTATTTATTTTTATTATTTATTATTATTTATTTTGCCTAAACAAAAATGTTTTAGCAGGTGCCCAAAAGAGTACAATGAAGGCATCTGCCTAATGTCAATAGGCAAGGAGTTCCAAAGCATAGGTGCTACCACACGAAAGGATTGATTTCTTACAAGAGCAGAACAAGTACTACATGGCACCTGTAACCTGGAAAGCACACCTAGAAGTATAATCTTGCACTTTTCCTTTGAAATGTATGATACCTGAGTAGTATAAAAATTGTGTTTCCAAGTAATTATGATTTATTTTAACACATAGTATTTCTATATAATGATTTCTGTTCATTGATTTTTGTAGTCAGTAGGTGAGATGGCAGTAATCAATAAAGGACTGTGGGTGAGATAATGAACCCATAGAGTCAAATGAGGAGTTTGAATAAGGATTTTGAGTCACAGTACTTCACAGTGCAAGCACTGCTCAATGGATCATAAGACATAAGATGATATCCAACACTGATTTAATGGGTCTACTCTGCATATAACTAACATTGGACATCACCTGCAGGGTTGTTGTTGTTATGTGCCTTCAAGTTGATTATGACTTACGGTGACCCTATGAATCAGTGACCTCCAATAGCATCTGTTGTGAACCACCCTGTTCAGATCTTTTAAGTTCAGGTCTGTGGCTTCCTTTATGGAATCAATCCATCTCTTGCTTGGCCTTCCTCTTTTTCTACTCCCTTCTGTTTTTTCCAGCATTATGGGCTTTTGTAGTGAATCACGTCTTCTCATGATGTGTCCAAAGGATGACAACCTCAGTTTCACCTTAGTGCTACTACCACTAGAAATAAGACACAGTACTGTAAAAAAACCCACACCATTTAAACATTATGCCCACCAAGCAGAAGGGCTTTTTGGCAGCCTTCACCTAAGGGTAGGAGTACTGGAACAGGGTGAAAGGATTTGTGTGTGTGTGTGTGCATCTGCATTTGGTTGACAACAATCTCCACGCCTACTCACCTTCCTCCCAATCTGATGTTTTTGATCTTATTGCAAACCCATTTCTTGTCCATTTCTCTGGACATTTAGACAGAGCAGAAGATCACATCTTAAATATAACTAGTAGAGGACAACACAGAAACTCAGTGCAACAAAAAGGACACCAGCTTTCCATCTTTTCTATGCTATGACCTTGGCTTACAAGAAAGGTAAAAAGTCTTTACAGTCATGGAGAAAGATAATGGTTATAATGAAGTTTTGCAGATAAGTAGCTGGGCAGACTGCTCAAGCTAGCCCCACCCTATGTCACACATGTGAAGAGGGTGTGTTGGCACCTTCTTTTTTTGTGGGCTAGATTTTTGAAAAGAAAAAATCTCTGCAAGGCTGTTGTGATCCAATCCAACTTTAGTCTTTTTGACATTCAGCTGTAGTCCTGCTTTTGTGCTTTCCTCTTTAACTTTCATCACCATTTGTTTCAAATCATTACTGGTTTCTGCTAGTAGTATGGTATCGTCTGCATATCTTAAATTATTGTTATTTCTCCCTCCAGTTTTCACACCTTCTTCATCTTGGTCCAGTCCTGCTTTCCGTATGATACGTTCTGAGTATAGATTAAACAAATAGGGTGATAAAATACACCCCTGTCTCACACCCTTTCTGACTGGGAACCAATCAGTTTCTCCATATTCTGTCCTTACAGTAGCCTCTTGTCCAGAGTATAGGTTGCGCATCAGGACAATCAGATGCTGTGGTACCCTCATTTCTTTGAAAGCATTCCATAGTTTTTCATGATCTACACAGTCAAAGGCTTTGCTGTAATCTATAAAGCACAGGGTGATTTTCTTCTGAAATTCCTTGGTCCGTTTCATTATCCAATGTATGTTTGCGATATGATCTCTGGCACCTCTTCCCTTTTCAAATCCATCTTGGACATCTGGCATTTCTTGCTCCATATATGGCAAGAGCCTTTGTTGTAGAATCTTGAGCATTACTTTACTTGCATGGGATATTAAGGCAATAGTTTGATAATTACTGCATTCTCTGGGATCCCCTTTCTTTGGAATTGGGATATATATTGAATACTTCCAGTCTGTGGGCCATTATTTAGTTTTCCATATTTCTTGACAAATCTTTGTCAAACTTTGGACAGACTCAGTCTCAGTAGCTTGTAGCAACTCTATTGGTATGCCATTTGTTCCTTGTGATTTGTTTCTTCCAAGTATTTTAAGAGCAGCTTTCACCTCACATTCTAAAATTTCTGGTTCTTCATCATATGGTTCCTCCGTGAATGAATCTGTCATCCTGGCTTCTCTTTTATAGAGTTCTTCAGTGTATTCCTTCCATTTTCCTTTTATTTCATCTCGATCAGTCAGTGTGTTCCCCTACTGATTATTCAACATCCCTGCTCTTGGTTTAAATTTCCCTTTCATTTCTCTAATCTTTTGGAATAGGGCTCTTGTTCTTTCCTTTTTGTTGTCCTCTTCTATTTCTATACAATAACTATTGTAATAGTTCTCTTTGTCCCTACATACTAGTCGCTGTATTGTTGCATTTAGGGTTCTGACTGTGTTTCTATCTCCTTTTGCTTTTGCTTTTCTTCTCTCTTTTAACCATTTTAAGAGTTTCATCAGTCATCCATTGAGGTCTTTCTCTCTTTTTAACTAGAGGTATTGTCTTTTTGCATTCTTCTCTGACACTGGCTCTGATTTCACTCCATAGTTTTCCTGGTTCTCTGTCAACTAAGTTTAAAGCCTCAAATCTGTTCCTTATTTGATCTTTATATTATTCTGGGATGTTATTTAAATTGTATTTTGGCATTATGTTTTGTTCTTCTTCTTTAGCTTTACTCTGATTTTTTATACGACCAGTTCATGATCTATAGCGCAGTCTGCTCCTGGTCTGTTTTCACAGTATGGAACTTTTCCATCTTCTGCTACCAATTATATAATCAATTTGATTTCTATATTGACCATTTGGTGATCTCCACGTGTACAGTCTTCTTTTCAGTTGTTCAAAAAATGTGTTCGCAATTAACAAATCATTGGCTTCACAGAATTCAATAAGTCTTTCTCCTGCTTCATTTCTGTCTCCTAAGCCCCATTTCCCCACAATTCCTAGTTCTTCTCTGTTCCCTAATTTTGCATTCCAGTCCCCCATGATTATCAGCACATCTTGTTTTGGTGTGTGATCAATTTCTTCCTGTACTTCTGCATAAAATCTCTCCAATTCCTCTTCTTCTGTGTTTGCAGTTGGAGCATAAACTTGGATGATGGTTATGTTAATAGGTTTCCCGTTTAATCTCATTGATATCAGTTGCTTAGACCTTGCGTTGTAGCTCCTAATTGCTTTTGCTACATCACTTCTCACTATTAAAGCAACCCCATGTCTTCTTAATTTCTCATTTCCTGCATGAAATATTTTGTAGTTGTCTGATTGAAAATGTCCAATCCCCATCCATTTTAATTCACTCACACCAAGTATTGTAATATTGATATGTTCCATTTCTTGCTTGACAATTTCTAACTTTCCCTGGTTCATGCTTCTCACATTCCATGTTCCTATTGTGTGTGTCGTACAACTCCGGACTCTCCTTTTGCATCTCTGCACATCAGCCTCTGGGCTTTCTTTGACCCAGCTGTGTCATTAGTCACAGAGCTACTCGTACTTGTCCTTTGTTCTTCCCCAGTAGCTTGGTGAGTGCCTTCTGACCTGGAGGTGTCATCTTCCAGCACTATGTAGTGTTGCATTTGGATTCTCTGTTCATAGGGTTTTCATGGTAAGAGGTATTCGGAAGTGGTTTACCTGTGCCTTTTTCTGAGTTTGGATGCATCTTAGTCTGGTGTCTCAGCTTTGACCATTCCGCCATGGGTGCTCCTGCTAGGAGTTTAGCCTCTTGTTCTAATTCCACTCCTGATGGCATTGCTCTCAGCTTTTTCAACACTCTGAAACCCCCTCACCATGTTAAGGTGTGCATCCTAAAGGGGGCAAGTAGAAGCAAAGTAGGCTAGATTAAATGTTCCTTACCCAGGTTTCCTAAGCAAGTGAGAAGGAACGATCCTGTCACTTCTGCTGGACCTGGGAATGCCGTCATTTGGCTAAGATTTCTATCTTAATTTCCAATCAGAGTTTTTTTTTGAGTGGTATGCTCCAAACAGTGGTTAATGCTTAATGTATCATGCTTAATGACATCACTAGGACTCACCTCAACACATCACTAGGACCCACCCCAAGACATCACTAGGACTTGCCCCTGAATGTCAGGGTTTGGGATGCTTCTGATCTGGCAACCCTACTGTTTTCTTCCTATGCCATCATGTAATCAAGAAAAAAGAAAAAATAATCTCTATGATTAAGTATACTAAGTACTTTAAAATAGTAAAGAGCAGCCATTTTTCCAGATCACTTCAAGTTTTCTCTTTATTTCACCCTTTAGCAATAAGCACCCAATCCTGCTCTACTCATAATAACTGCAGAATAAACAAACTCTTTACTCCTTATTGCTGGCAAGCATACATGCTGCTTTATTGCTGGCCTGATCGACAGCACAACTGAAACTGAAAAGCAGAGCAAAGAAAAGACCAAAGGGTGGAGTGCAACTCTAGCCCATAATATAAAGTTCTAATATTTAACTGTTCAAGGGTCATGCTACCATACAGGCTGGTTTTTCCCAGGAGTTAAGTAATTATAGGGTGATTGTGATAATGAAAACTCAACCCCCCGTCAGGGAAAGTCTTGAGTGAGCAGACTTTGGGGGCTGTTCCAGACGATGCTTTTGTTGTGCACTCGCCCTGCCTTATTCACTGAATTTTTCAGAGGGTCCTATTCTTAGATTGCTTCTGTTGTTAAAACAACCTGTCATTCTTTAAATGGAGGTTGTCATTGTTGGTCATGTCACAAATTAAAAAGACAATAAGACAATTTTCCAAAAAAATCTGGGGGGGGGGAAAGCACAGCTCTAGGGGAAGTAGCACCTCCATTCCCCTGCCCCCGGCTACAGGCCTGGTGCTGAGAGTTAGGAGATCCATATTCCCTTCACAGTATTACAGTTCTCAGAGCGGTTTAACAATCAAATCCTCTTCCCAAGAAACTCTGGGAACCGGAGCTCTGTGAGGAGAACAAGAGTTTCTGAACAACTCTCAGCACCCTTAACAACCCACAGTTCCCAGAATTCTTTGGGGGAAGCCATGACTGTTTAAAGTGGTATAATACTGCTTTAAATGGGGAGATGGGGCCCATGTCACTGCTTGTTATAGTGTACTACAGCAGTTGGCAACCTGTGACCTTTCCAGATGTTGTTGGACTACAACTCTCCTCCTCCCTGACCATTGGTCATGATGGCTGGGGATGAGAGAAGTTGGGATCCAACAAAATCTGGATGTCCACCGGATCCGCACTACTCACTATAGGCATACCAGCATGAAAAGACCCAGTACTCTGGAATCATGTCCTTAAAAAGTGTCCAGTTTCTGCAATCAGAATTTCCATGATTGAAATATTATTTACAAATTCAGTAAAGCTGCATAAATGGCTTTATTTGCTGAGGTCATTCTATTGTACTTTTTAAAAAAAAAAATACTAGTCTGTGGTGGAAGAGCACCTGAAACACTTCCCCAGGGTTTCAGTGTGTGGTTGGGTATTTCATGGGCAAAAGTCTCCTAGAGCATAGTGCTCTACAAACACCCTTTGTAGTGCAACACAAGGGGAGTGGGAACCTAAGGCACTCTAGATGTTGGCCCATCAGTCCCAGCCAGCATGCTTAATAGTAAAGGATGATGGGAACTGGTATCCAGCAACAGCTAGCAAGCCACACATTTACCATCCTTGTTATAGGTCTTCTGGGCACAGAATATGCCAATCAATGGACAGATTTTGGCACACTCTCACTACAATTAATATTAAATACTTGTGGTGATATAGAGGCAGGCTTTTTCACTGGTGGCACCTGTGTTTTGGAAGCCATTCCCTGCTGAATTAAGAGAAGCCTTGTCTGCATTGGCATTCTGCCAGCTTTGGAAGACGTACCAGTTTACACAGGCATTCTCTTGATACCGTGACCTGACTCGGTTTAGTTGCTGTGTTGTTCTACCGGTATTATTTTATTGTGCATTTTAATTATTGATTATATTTTAAAGTTTGTGTCATTAGTTTTTATACTTGTAAACCACCCAGAAGCCTATTTGGCATTAAGGAGTATAATAATTAACAGCAAGATATGCCACATATATTTATCAGAAAACAGAAATCATTGGCAAGTCCTATCACAACTTCTGCCTATCACTCAAAACCTTTGACTCTGCTTAGATTTGTGGCATTCTTTTGCTTTCTTTCCATTTGGCCTATGGCTCCACCAGCCAATCAAATCCTAAACATTTTTTCATTAATTTGTTACAAACTAACAGTACCTTGCCATGTTTTCAGTTATAATACAGCTCTTCTTAGGTGTATTCCACCATGTGGAGCCACTTTTGGAATTCTTGATACCGAGTCTCATTGTGGATCTAATGTTACTGGTGAAAATGAAAAATTGTGTTTGTGTCTCCAACTGTGAATATTCATATTCATTCATCTTTCGTGCATGAAAGCCTCCACTTAAACAAGAACTTAACATTTCTCATCAGTTCTGATCTGTTTAAACTTCATGGCATGTATAGCCAAGCTGCTGACAGGGAGAAGGAACTTTTTCCCCCTGCCAATAAATTGTTTCTTAATGGCAAGAGCTGCCAAGCATTAAGTGCTATCTTTTGGCTTAACAAAGAGAACAAAAAGCCCAACAATTTGGGGATGTCCATTCTCTTTTAAACTAACTAAAGTAGTAGGACCCCCATCATACCAGAGTCAAAGCAAAACCTTAGACAAGAATCAAGGCAATGGAAAACCATGATATTTATAGAAACTGGATTTTTAATGCTTGGAAAACGGTCCCCAATTATAGTTAAGGAGTGTGGTGTTTTGCTTTTAATCCAGACATAACAAGAAACATGGAGAGGGCTGAATTCTGTGTTCAACAGCTGCTCCATTTCACAGAACAGAGGTAGCCAACATAGTGTGGACTATACCTCCCATCATCCCTGACCATTGGACATGCTGGCTGGAGCACATGGAAGGTGTAGTCCACAATATCTGGAAGGCACTGTGATGGCTACCCTTGCCACAAAACTATAAGCAATCCACCATAATCAAATAAACAGTTTTGCAAAAAGCTTAATTATTTCATTTACTGCAGACCTTAAATTAATTGGCAGTCTAAGCATATGAACCATTCACAAGATATCAGTGACATTAATGCGCTGTTTCATTGCATACATGTACATCACTTAGTTTTTTTGAGACTTAACTGTACATACGCTTTTTGGCTGCTGACTATATGAAATGGTTTCAGTAAAAAGCATCATCTTGAAAGTGGTTTAAAGCATCTGGAAAAATAGATTTACAATGAACAATTTACACTTGTGTGAAATTCGCCTAGGCTATGCAGCTGAACTGGACCTAGAAAGGGCAAGAACATTTTCAGAATGATATGATGGACTCTATACTGTCTACTCCATATAAAAACAAATAAGCTTCTCCCTTCAGCAAAAAAACAATCCCTCTCAACATACCTCACTAGCAGATTATTATTTTAGTTCATTATTTAAAGTACCTGCTCTTGTTTCCCTCTTTTCCCATTTGCCTCCTTCATCTGATTTGGGTGACCTCTACTATTTCCTCCTTCTTGTGCAATAAATAATGGGAGACGTCTAAAGCTCATCACAACAGCAAATAAGGTGCTGTATAACACATCATCCTCTCCAAGTTGCCATAGTAGGAAGTGCTGGCAGTCAATCCATTACCTACATTATTTCAGGCACAAGCGTTCCCTATTTGTCCTTGGACATGGGGAGGTAGCAAGTAAGGGGCAGAGTAAACAGAGGGTAGTAATACAGAGGCCTGAATCTTTTTCACAAGGACCTAGTCTTATTTGTCATTTTAAATATGAATTTTGTTCCAGGGGGAAAATAGTAAGGGTTGTTATCATACATGCAATATTCAGCATGTTTTTGTCCACTATATGTATGCATGTCAGTGAGCTGCAGTCATTCCTAGCTCTCTGGTACCACAATTCTACATGTATTGACAATTACAATGTGGGAATGCATATCTTACAATTTTATATGTACACTTTACAAAGTAGGCCATTCAAGGCTACGTGCCTGAGCTCTACATAATGTGAAGTACTGCAGAGGGAAGAATGCCAGCAGCAGGTAGGTCTTACCAGTGTATAACATTTAGAGATTCCTTGCTGTTTCACTTTGCCAATGCATACATATCAACCCCTTTTAAGGACAGGAGAAAGATCAATAAGGATATAAGATCTGTGCTTCTTTTGGTATATCATGCTCCAACTGTCCATATTTCCTAGCATCCATTCTGAATAAATCTGCCTCTATTTTGTTCCTCTTTTGTGGAGCCGTTGGGGTGCCTTGTAAAAACGTATTAGCATGCATACAATCCAAATGAGTTCTTCAGGTTTCATCGCTTCCCACTGCTTTCTAGAAGTTAAATGTCTTAGAAGATGGTTGACACTAACACACATCTATGTAAATGTGAATACCAAATGCCAGTTCACTGCTTCCTTTACATCAGGAGTAGGGAAACTGTGGTCCTCCAGTTGTTGTCAGACTCCGACTCCCAGCAGCCCCAACTAGCATGGCCAGTGGTCAGAGACGATGCATGTTGCAGCCAAACAACATCTGGAGAACCACAGGTTCCTCATCTCTGCCCTAAGCTAAGAAAAATATTCTGGTAAGAAACACCACAGTCCTTGTTTTGAATATCTGGATGCAATACAGTAGTGACGATCTGTCACAAATCATGACAACATGAACTAATGTCAGGACACTGTATTCTTCAACTGCCACATGTAAATTGCAGCATTCAGCATCCTGAGAATGTCCACATTCCTTTAAAAGAAACTGCTACTCCATAAGGCTTAATAACAGGTTTAAATGTGTGTGCACTGCCTGGCAGCCTCTCAAAAGTTAAAAGGAAACATTAAATAGGTGATAGGTAAAATTTTGGCTCGAGTATCCTTTATAACTGTTTGTAGTTCCCCATGATTTGCAGAAGCAGAATGAAGAATGTAAAACAAGCAAATACGCACATCTGCAGAATTTATTCAGGTTGCAGAGTTTAGCTTTTTGTGCACAGATTAATTTTATTATTTCTTAAATTTATATTCTGTCCTTCCTCCCAGAAGGAATCCAGGGCGGCACTTTTAAAGTGCGCAATATAAAGAGCGCTCCACTAAATGAGCCAGTTTCTAAGCTAATTACAAAAAGCAATAAACAGTGCAAAGTAACCATTCTCCCACTCTCTAGTTTCTTTCCCAGCTTCCTCTCATTTCTTTACTATATGGAGAGATGGCCAGGAAATGAGTTGTTTGGCACATTAAGACCTTCTTGATACTTGTTTACAATTTTAATGTGAAAGAATCAATAAGAATCAATGAGAGAGAGAAAATGCATAGTCAGAAGACTGGTCCCTTTGAACTTGTCTCAAAACCCTCCACTAGGAGAGTTACATTTTTCAGAAGAAAACCTTCAGTACTAAAAACAATGGGAACAAAAGCTTTAAAAACCTGGATAAGCCTTTTTTTATTCAACATGAAAAAAGTTATGGCATAATAATTTAAACCCTTGCAGGCTTAACCTTTCAGTTTAGTTAATCAGGTTCTGATTAGCGTTTATCAAGTTTCTATACAGCATTACATTTAAATAAACTGATCCCAACAATAAAAAACAAAGACCTACTGATTTCAGCAGCAGCAGCATCTTTGATGCAATTAAAATGCCCAAATTAATCACATGCACCTTCTTCCACATGCCCTACTTGGAGTGAAGATTTCAACAGCTCACTCAAGAACTACTGTCCTTCAGAATCTATAGTCAAATGACATTATCCAGGCCAGGTCCCCTCACAGGATGAGATCCAAGGGCTCCAAAGATAAGGATTTCACTGAAACAATGATATCAGCCATCCATAAGTAGACAAAACTTCTTCGACTCCTTTGGTTTTAGTATCATTCGCTTTGGAAAATGTATCAGCTGGAGACTATTGCAATAAAAACCAGAAATGAACAGTCCAGACCAACGTATGGCACAAGTCTACACAGTTTCGGACAACGTCCTTGTAGTTTTTTCTTCAGTACATTTATTCCAGAGACCGCGTACTGAAGGCAGTCTGATTTTATCCATATTCTTGCTGTAAACATTGAGAAAAATACCAAGAACGACTACTAAGCCTGACCACACATACCTAAAGAAGGAGAGTGAGAACAAAAAAATCACATTAGCACTATCTGTGTTGTATAGAAAGCAAAACTGTAGCCTCAGAACTAAAATCAAATTTCTAAGGGTGGTCGTGGAGGAATGTGGTACACCTAGAAAAAACAGCTTTCAGAAGTATTCATTTATTATGCATCTCCTTCTAATTTCTATACAGTGAGACAGATCTGCATTGTTTGAAAGAAGGTTTCCATTTATTTATTTTACAAGTCAGGTCACTGCTGTTAGATTGTTTTAAAGTTGTTGTAACCCACCCTGGGAACTTTGGGTGAAGGACAGATAATGAATAATAATGATGATAACAATGACAACTGTTGTGTTTTCCAGATTTCTGAGCTAGGAAATGTTTTCCCTCCCGTTTTAATTAAAAATTGGATGCACACTTCACTCTTATTACCTACAAATGTTTACTTTCAAAGTGTGCAACAATAAGCATTGCCTGCCCCCAGAGTTGCCAAAGGCTGGGCTTCTGCATGTGTGCTGGAAGGAAGGAAGTCAGACAAAAAACAGGTGGCTCCCAATGAGGGTAGGCTATTCTGCTGCATTTCTGCACTGAGTGTGATTGAGCCCTCTGAAACCACACCTGATGCAAAGATGGGGCAACATTATCTGCCTCAGTGGAGATTAGGAGGTGACAAAGCAAACATCTTTGGGTGGCTCCTTAATTCACTTTAAAAGTTCACTCATGCACAGTTTGGAATTTTCTGGCAAATGATATAACTATAGTAATAATCAAATTCATTAATAGTATTCCTTAGTCCAATCCTCTTCCTTCCTTCCCTCTTGCCTGAAGCATGGCAAATCCTGACTGGGATTTGCCACTTTGAATAATTTGTCACTACTGTATTTCCTTTTCAAACATTCTGAAGATGTAGTGGTTTTTCCCCCTCTCTTCCCAATTTTATCCAACAGTGCCAAGTTACATTTGACAATCTAAGGTACTGCATTAAAACCTTTTCCAAATAAGCCTGATATCACAGGTACAGTAGGGCCCCGCTCATATGGCAGGTTCTGTTCTGGACCGCCGCCGTAAAGCGAAATCTGCTGTAAAGCAGAACGCATTGACTAACATCGTCTAAAATGGTGTCCGACGCCCAAAAAATGCTGTAAAAGTGGAACAAGTGCCATAGGAGTGGGGCCTTTCTGCAATTGACAACCGCTGTATCGGTGGAATGCTACAAAGTGCAGCGCCGCAAAGCGGGGCCCTACTGTATAGATGGTGCTCCAGTATAACAATGGCTAATTCACCCATGGATCACATCACAGATGCATTCTGCATATATTCCATGAGTGAAGAATGGAACAGAAGCAGAAAATAGAAATCCCGCTGTGGGTGTAACAAAACAGAGGAAGGTGGCTTGCCAGTGTGGTGTAGTGGTTAGAATGTTGGACTTGGATGTTGGCGACTACAGTTCAAATCCTCACTTGACCATGAAGCTCAATGGGTGGCCTTGGGCCAGTCACTAACTCTCAGCCTAATCTACCTCACAGAGTTGTTGTGAGGATAATATGGATTAGGGGAGAACCATGTATGCAATGGGCTCTGTGTAGGAAAGGTGGGATATGTGCAATAAAATAAAAGTAAATAATTCTTGCGGGTGGGCCATAAATTATGATTTTGTGAAAACGTTTGAACAGCATTATATTCGATACAATATTAATTTGGTATATTAAAATCATGTTGTTGTTGTTATGTGCTTCCAAGTTGATTACGACTTATGGCAACTGTGATGTTCCTATATATTAGTGTATATATGGTAAGTGCTGGTTGTTTAGAGTATACATGGTAAGTAGTGAAAGAGGAGAGGGAGTGAATGGGCAAAAGAATGCTTGATGATTGGCTGAATGTTTAAAATGGCTGACAGTATAAATGAAAGGATGACAGATAAATCTGGGTGAATGTGAGGTGGTGAATTGTGGAATCGGGGGGGGAGAAGAGAAAGAGTGGATTGCTTGGTGGGGTTTAGAGAGTTGTTTACCAGGAGGGAGGTGGAGTTCAGATTAGTATTGAGTAAAACCATATGCTTATGTGCCTTAAGAAGAAATCTTGTTAATCTTGTTAGCTTTGTTATCTTTAATAAATACTTAATTTGGTTTACCAAAGGCCTGATCCTTGGCTGGGGTTTCACAGACCAGAAGGGAGGGTAAGGTAATGACCAAGGCTGAAGGGGAACTGTAACAAATGGTGGCAGCGGTGAAGAGAATAACAATACCAGTATTCAGAGTCTCTGGGAATACTAGTATTGGGACGTTACTGGTGGTTGCCTAGCAGGGGGATCTGTTGAGATCTGTGCTAGAGCGGATAGGTAAACCATAAGAGAGTGCGGTCCGGACTGGTGGAGTCCCTGGTGGTGCCTAGAGACAGGCAGTAACCACGAGCAGGTAGGAACCTGACAGGGAGAGCCAGGGAAGGACGCATCACAGCGACCCTATGAATCAGTGACCTCCAAGAGCATCTGTCATGAACTACCCTGTTCAGATCTTGTAAGTTCAGGTCTGTGGCTTCCTTTATGGAATCAATCCATCTCTTGTTTGGCCTTCCTCTTTTTCTACTCCTGTTTTTCCAAGCATTATTATCTTTTCTAATGAATCATGTCTTCTCATTATGTGTCCAAAGTATGATAACCTCAGTTTCATCATTTTAGCTTCTAGTGAGAGTTCTGGTTTAATTTGTTCTAACTCCCAATTATTTGTCTTTTTTGCAGTCCATGGTATCTGCAAAGCTCTTCTCCAACACCACATTTCAAATGAGTTGATTTTTCTCTTATCCGCTTTTTTCACTGTCCAACTTTCACATCCATACATAATTAAAGTCATAACATGTAGAAATATAACCAATACTTACTGGAGTGTAAATGGCTTTGCAAAAAACAGAAAAGAAAGTACAATTGTCATTGCTTTTCTTCCTGTTGTGACTGAAAGAAAACAAGTCCATTAAACATTTATTCCTGCCCAGGTAAAATATAGTTTTTAATACAGCAGCAGAGAAACATCATGCAAAGGAAGACAAGCACAGAACTTCAGTCTTGCACCTTCAGTTGCAGTAGACTGACATCATGGCCCCCAATTATAGAGAACATCAGTTGCTCTTCAGCCCCACCAAAATAAATGGCATTTAAGTTAGTCGCAATCAACTTATCTTATTGTTTTCACATCAGATTTATTACGAATATTCTCTGAATTCGGAGGGGTGGAAATGGTTATGTGGATGCTGTATTACATCTGCCACACTGACATAAATGTAACCCTGTCTGAATAAAAAAGTAGCCAAAGCATCAAGGTAAAGTTATTCCAATATAAAAAAGAGACAAAAATCTGCTTGATCTAGAACTGTAATCTGGTGAAAAGCTCAATGGCAGGCTCTCTTGCTGACATGATTATATGTAATGCTTGAAGGTGCTTGTACAAGGGTTTCAATGGTATTGGTGCACAATCACCAAGAGGCAGTGAAGAAAAGCTACAAGAGACCAAAAGCATTGCAAAATTTTCATCAGTAAGCTTCTAGTTACACTTTATGCTTGTTTTGGCCAAGATTCACCATTGCAATAGAGAATAAAATAGAAAACATTAAAAGGTAGTTTGCCTAACAGTAAGTGGTAATATTTGGTTCTCTCCCTTCCTTCAGTATCTCAAAATGGGACTTACAGTCTGATGATAATCAATGTAATTGATTTAATTGATAAAAGGCGGACAATCAATCAGTCAATTTGATTGGCTGCTCTAATAAATCCTGAAGTATGCTGGCTGGTTACTACGGCTCTAGCACAGAGTAACCTCCTCATTCACAGCACCTTTAGGCATTTACACAATGAGGCAGACTTCACAGGGCCAGTGACTATACATGGTGGAATTCTCCTGCAGGCACAACAATGTCAGCAAATTATGTTGCTCAGGCTGCCTGTCAGTCTTCTGCTTAAGCAGAAGATTTTGCAGTTATGAAGCCTTTTTATAGGACAACTTATCAGCCTTTCACCATACCGTATATCTGTCTCATTCTGCCACAATCCCCTGCAATGAAATAATATGCAGCAGTAACACAGAACTTTTTTTCAATGGATAGCCAAAGCACTTCTTTATGGATATGTTAAATATTTTATTCCCATTTTAAAAGTGAAAAATGGAGGCACAAGAAGGTGAAGTGATTTGTCCAAGGTCATGCAGGTGTTTGTTCCTAGAACTAGAATCTAGACTTTAATGGTGAAGGAGAGTGTCTGTCCTATTTATTCTATTTTTTGCTTTAGCACAGCACTTCCAGACCTTTTAACTCTATTCACCTAATGGCAGGGCTTAATGAAGGCTGACAATTGGGCTGCCTAATCCCACAAAGCCACTTTAGCTGCTGCAATATAAAGCTTAGACTTGTGCTGCTGTCAATGTGGCATCCTCTGCTAGACAAACGGATCAGTAAAATGCAGCACTGTCCTGCGTACCATTTAATCCCCTATACTGCAGCATGGTTTGTGCTGGGACTCATCACAGTGACTGCAATAACCTTTGGATAGGACTACAGAAATAATCAGGCACATTATTCTGTCTTTGCTTGCACACTACTCTCCAAACTCATTTGTATACATGAAACTGCTGCCAGGAAAGGCTAAGGACCAAGAGTCTAGTGCAGAAATGCGGCTCCTGTGGCCCTCCAGATGTTTGTGGACTACAACTCCCATAACCCCTGACCCTTGGCCATGGTGGCTGGGGCGCATGGGTGTGTGTGTAGGCCCAGTCTCCCTACCTCTAATGTAAAGGGACATCATCCTTGTCCACACCTCCAACCTAGTGCAGGCACAGATTTCTTAAAGTTGAACCTGAATATGTTTGAAAATTTGGACTGAAACCATTTCATATGTTTCATTAGACTACGGGGCAGAGAGCTCAATAACCATCTCATCAGTGCAGCAACAGGCTATGTGGTCAGTTGTGGGACAATTTATTGTTCTCCCTCTCTAGTATACTATCAGAAAATGTTTTGGAATATAGATTTAAATTTTAAACTAATTCAACTTGTGTTTTATATACAAAGACTAGCCCAGGATGTCTGTTTGATGGATGTATCTAGGATCCTTCTAGAGCTTCACATCCCATTCCCTTTTAAATTATTAATGATTATATAGGTTCCCCATCCCCAAATGATTCTTATTGATTCCTAGAATATATTTGTCTTGTGTATTTAATTGACTTGTGAATATAATGCTTTACTGTTACTGAATTCACTGACTTCTTATTCATACATAATTTGGATCCTGTTGAAATAGCAAATAATAAAAGACAGCTAAAAAAGAACCTCAAAATTTACAGTTAAGGAACTTAACAAGATATTCTAATGCCATCATTTTCTTTTCTCTACCTCATTTGCTTTTATACACATTTCTTTTCCATATAATGCATATTCTGGTGTGCATTTTTGAATTGCAAATGTGTGGAAGGTGATATTTACCTCTACAGCAATGACCTATCTATTTGTGCAAACAGCCTTCTAGGTGGAAGCACTGGATCAAAGCCAAAAAGTTGTGCAGTTGTAAGATACACTACCCCTCACCAAATGAGCCCATTAAACCATTCATGGAACAAAAGAACAAGAGTCAGAGCAAAAATAATGTACAAGCTTTACCCAAAAGTGGGATTTTATTCAGTTTTTCTACTAAAATGTGAACTATATAATACCTGTCACAGCCAAAAGAGCCCCAAAGATTTTAATCAAAGCCAGGACAAAAGAGATTCCAAAATAGCCAGTCAAGGAGAACAAGAACGCATAGCCATACGTTTGGACCGGATGCTGCAGAAATAAAGAAAAACAAAATAAGAACTGAGGAAAACGCAAAACAAACCCTGAGGTACTGCAAAATGAAATAACTGTCTTTGATCAACTGCCTGAACAAAAGTAAAAAAAAAAAATGCTCAAGGCGTTCAAATATTTTATTTAATTTTTATTGAACAATAGAGAAAAGTAATTTGGTTATGTAACAAAATTTATATACCACTTGATTGTAATAAAACTTCTGTTTTACAGAAATATTAAAATTATCAATAAAAACAGTTTAAAAACAAGTAATTAAAACATCTTAAAGATTTAATTATTTAATTTTAATTTAATTTAAATTTTAATTGACTGTGAAGTAAAAAGATTGATAGGCTTGCCTAAACAAAACTGTTTCAAGCAGGCGCCAAAAAGAGTGCAGCAAAGGCGCCTGCCTGATATCAATAGGCAGGGAGTTCCAAAGTGTTGTTGCTGCCGAGCTAAAAGAACAATTTCTTACAAATGGCACCTATAACAGTGGCACCTGCATTATGTGGTACCTGTAACAGTGCTTGTTCTGCACATCAAAGCACTCAAGTGGGCACATGTGGGGTAAGGCAATCCCTTAGGTAAACTACTTCCAAGCTGTTAAGGACTTCATATACTAGTAATAACACCTTGAACTTGGCCTGGTAACAAACTGGCAGTCAGTGTGGAACTCTGGGGAAAGGTGTTATAAGCTGACAGGGTCTCACTTCTATCAGCAATCATGCTGCAGCATTCTGCACTAACTGCAGTTTCTGGATCAGTCACAAGGGAAGTATTGCAGTAATCCAATCTTAAATTTCAGTAATCTAATCTTGAATAATGAAATTATAAAAATCATTCCTAGACTTTTCATAAAAGAATGAAAAGTCTGATGAGGTTGGGTTTATATAAGAGAGTTAATGAATCATGCAATTTACTTTTATTATTTTAAATACATGTAATTTTATTTATTTATAAGGGTATGGTATTACTATCAACTCATAAGAAAAATATCATGGCACTGTACACCAGAAAGTACAATAAAAATCATTAAACATCATACAAAAATGTTCAAGCAGGGCTACCTTTTCGTGTAGTTTGGTCAAAGAAATAATCAAATAGCACATAAATGAAAAACCTAACACTTTTTTTAATGGAAAAAATAAATGTATTTACCTTTGAGCAAAATGTTACTGCAGGGGTTAAGCCACTAGTGCATGTCAGTCCCAATAAAATATACAGGAAACCTATTGAATAGGAATACAAAACCTGGAATAGTTACAAAAACAAATTATTTTAATCTTGCAGTATTTTTTAAAAGACCATGCATTATGTACTTTGTGGATCTATTTGCACCTCTCTGCTAGAATAATATAGCGTTGTTTGAAAGTTACATTTTTCAAGCAAAACAGAAGTGATAAACTCTGTTTCTGAGTGACTAGGACAGCAACCCTAACTATGGGCAGCCAGCATAATTGACAATGGCTTAAATTAAACTAGCTTACTTATTAGTATGCAATGAAATACTGCCTTGCCGTTACTGACAACTATAGGGGGCTATATCAAGACTGAGGAACCTCAGGCATACAGATTGAATGGGGCATCCCAGACTTCTCGTAACTGGCCCTCTGGACTTTTCTGAGGCCACACCTCCTCCCAAATACATTGATTAGGTGAAGAAAATGGTAAGAACAACTCAGTGGTGGTGGCCTTTTCTCTGTCAAGGTTCACAGCATAGTGGTGCCAAGTTGGTCAATAAAGTGTTGTGTTTGAACTGCTAATATAGTAATTAGTTGCAAAGATAAATCCTTCATTACTGATTTTTTAAAGCTCTGTCTGAAGTTGCACTTTAAATAATGCACCATTTTTCTTGCCATTAACTTAGGCCAGAGAAACAAACTCTTACTATTGCCAACCATCAGACAATCATATTCCTGAATTATGATCATCACAATTTTAATCACAGTTGCTGGACTTAAAATAGAAGACAAAAATATAACAGAACTCTACCTCCTAGCTCCTAATTAACTGAACAACATAACAGAATGGGAACATTTACCATTTCAGAGTTTGAGCCATTGTGTAACTTCATAGCCTTTTCCTGTACATTTCCTATAACTGCATCTGCACAGAGGGCAAGAGATATAAGGACCACACCTTCAAGTAATCAGAAAAAGGCAAATAAACTTACATATTTCAAAATTAGCATAGAATAAAGCAAACAGTAGGTGTACACTCAAACACCATTTCTCACTGTCTAGGATACAACCGAACCCTGTATGATGCAACCATCCTTCGACAGCATAATACAATATTTTTTAAATTTACACCCTACCAAAGCTTATATTGGTTTATATAATAAAACACCAATGAGCAACAATCACCGCACAACGAAATGTCATTGGACCAGGGCTGTGGAGTTGGTACGCCAGACCTTCGACTCTGACTCCTCTATTTTTCTACTGTCCGACTCCGACTCCTTCATAAATGGCAAATGTATATTAACTATACATTATTAACTATACACTAGCCTTGGTCGCTCTGGTGGATGATTTAAGGAGGGCGTTGGATAGGGGAGAACACTCCTTCCTCGTCCTCCTGGATCTCTCAGCGGCTTTTGATACCGTTGACCACGGTATCCTCCTGGATCGCCTGGAGGGAATGGGAATTGGGGGCACTGTTTTACGGTTGTTCCGTTCCTATCTCTCTGACAGGCACCAGAGGGTGGCATTGGGAGAGGAGGTTTCAGACCCTTGGCCTCTCAATTGTGGTGTGCCACAGGGTTCTATCCTCTCTCCCATGCTGTTTTACATCTATGTAAAGCCGCTGGGAGCCATCATCAGGAGATTTGGGTTGCAGTGTCACCAATATGCGGATGACACTCAGCTCTATCTCTCATTTAAGTTCTCACCGGAGTTGGCTGTGGGGACTATTTCCAAGTGCCTGGAGTCTGTAAGTGAATGGATGGGAGGAAACAGGCTGAAACTGAACCCTGACAAGACCGAGGTACTGCTTGTGGGAGATAAGAGAAGGATAGGAGATATTGACCTGACGCTGAACGGGGTTAGATTGCCCCTGAAGGACCAGGTTCGCAGCCTCGGGGTCATTCTTGACTCCCAGCTGTCCATGGAGGCTCAGGTGTCAGCGGTGAGCCGGGCAGCTTGGTATCAATTACGTCTGATACAGAGGCTGCGACCCTACCTTCCGGTCCATCTGCTCCCACAGGTGGTGCATGCCCTGGTCTCCTCTCGCTTAGACTACTGTAATGCGCTCTACGTGGGGCTACCCTTGAAGACGGTCCGGAAATTACAACTGGTACAGAATGCGGCGGCACGGTTGATTAAAAACAGCCGCTGCCGGGATCATATCACCCCAGTGCTGGAAGATCTGCACTGGCTACCAGTTGTGTACCGAGCCCAATTCAAGGTGTTGGTGTTAACCTTTAAAGCCCTATATGGTGTCGGTCCAGTTTATCTAAAGGAGCGCCTCCAGCATCACCAAATATACCGCCTGACGAGATCTGTCTCACAAGACCTTCTCTCAGTCCCACCAGTTAAGACACCTAGGCTGGTGCGGACCAGAGAGAGGGCATTCTCAGTTGTGGCCCCCACCCTCTGGAACTCTCTGCCATATGACCTTCGCCATGCCCCCTCCCTGGTAGGTTTCTGCCAAGGATTGAAAACTTGGTTGTTTCAGCGGGCATATAAATCTCCTAGATAATTTTAGTTTACAGTGTATAGATGTAGGTTGGTGGATTATAATTGTTTTATATGTTAAAACTGTATTATATGTTGTATTTTTAATTATGTACGCTGCCTAGAGTGGCCGTTCATTTGGCCAGATAGGCGGCCTAAAAATAAAATTTTATTATTATTATTATTATTACTAGTAATAACAAATTTACTGTAGTAAAATGGTAGCGCTAGGCATTTCATCACCACCACGTGAATCCAGAGCTTGGAAAAGTTACTTTTTAAAGCTACAACTCCCATCAGCCCCAGGGATTGGGCTCGTGGGAGTTGTAGTTCAAAAAAGTAACTTTTCCAAGCTGTGGATTCATGTGGTGGTGATGAAATGCCTAGTGCTACCATTTTACTACAGTAAATTTGTTATTACTAGTTAATATACATTTGCCATTTATGAAGGAGTCGAAGTCAGAGTCGGAACATTTCTACCGACTCTGACTCCACAGCCCTGCATTGGACTCAGGATTTTTGATCAGTACTATGGCCATGATCTAACAAGCTACTTTGGGAAAGCCCTATGAGATTTCTGATGTTTATGGCACTCTCTCCCTCATGCCATATTGCAAACAACTTTTGAAACTCCCCTCGATACAAGAGCTTGCTGATTTGCACAACTGGCAGCTGTTGAAGAAGCATCACCAAAGCTGCTTTGGTCAAGCAAAACTAGTACATGGTGCAATATACAATGTCACACCAGACTTCCGGGAAGGGTGACTTCGCTTGTGCCTGCTTTTGAGACGGGCTCCCGCCTCAAAAGAAGCTTATTCAGATATAAATCAGTCAGAACATTTTTTTTTTTGACTGATGAAATTTCTCCCGGGCAGGGAGAAACGTAGAGATCAACCTCAAAAGCCTGTTTTTGTTGGGAGGACTGGATTTCATTAATTTATGAGAAAAGGTCCAGCCAACAATGCCGGACGGACTTCCAAACTTTTGCTCTATCTGTTTAATGCGATACGTTTATCTTTTCTTCAAAGAGAAAACCGACTAACAGGCAAGCACCCTTCTTTCTATTATTTTTCTTACTTGGTTTAAATTGTTGCAGCAAAAGGAGATTTGTCAGATTGATCGGCTTTGAAGTACTTCTGGGTGAGCTATAACTCTTCTCTGTTATTCACGAAATTAACACCTTATCTCTGTTTCTGTTGCAAAAAGCTGTCCTGGAAGTGCATTCTAAAGATATAAACAGAAGAGGGATTTCTATTCCGAGGAATGTTATATTGTCTGGGACTATTCTCTTTTTGGTCTATTTTATTTCGACGAATCTGCTTCTTCACGACGCCACTAACTGTTTTGATGCTGGGAACCAAATTTGTTTTGTATTCTTGAACATAGAGAGATAAGGCAGGCTGCTCTGTTTATACTGTGATGTCATCAAGCCTGGAATATTAACCCAATTGTTGCTGAAATAAGAAGTGGTTCTTCTTTACTTCTGTTTTGCTTTGTTTTCGTGGTTTTGTTTTAAAAATGGCAATCAAGAAAGTGGCTGAGAATCTGGAAGTAATTATGTTTCAGAAAATAATGGATGAGATTGAGATAACGAAACAAACCCTGCGACAGGGCAGTAAGGAGCTGAAAATTGAACTGAGCAAAATGACGCAGGAGCTTAAAGAAATAGGGGATCCTGTGAGAGAGGAGAATGAGATCAGAGACGTTATCTCTGAAGAAATTAATGAAGATATTAGAGATAAAGTTATCAATGGCTTGGATAATCTTCTGGACTGGAATGACATGATGGAGTTTGATATAGTGAAAATCTATGGAATTAACTGCAGCCATGTGACAATGGAAAAACTCTCAAGAGATGAGCCAGTGCATTTTGTAAAAAAGAAGAACAGAGATATGACTTTACAACAGTACTTCAGCAACTTATTCAGAATGGATGGCAAGAAAATATTTGGGATAGAGGAAATTCCCATCAGACTCTTATTATATGACTATGGCTATGACAGCAAGATTATTATGGAATACTGATAATGGAAGATTGGACACTGAAATTACTGGACTTAACAGGACTATTGAAGATGGAAGATGAAATTAATAGGGATAATGGAATAATGGCTATTGAAATTATTGGACCTAACAGATTTTGATGAGATGGATTAATCGAAATGTTTATTTGGAGAAAAATTGATAGATATATTTCTTAAAGAATTGAAACCTCTCTTTGACTTTTTGTGGAAAGAATAAAGTAATGTTTATGAGATTTGATGATTAATTAAGATAACTACTGGAGGAAAGTGATTTTATAATATAATTTAAGAGACAGGATTGTTATATATTGTAGACCTATAACTGATTTGATCTGTGACAAATGGGAAGTCAATATTTTATTTAATTTTATTTATTTTTTTTGTTTAATCATTTTTGTGTTGTTTTGTTTTTTGTCTTTGAATGTTTTATGATTTTGTTTTGTATGTTTTATGAAAATTTGAATAAAAATTATTGTAAAAAAAAAAAAACAATGTCACACCAGCAGGTGTGACCTCCCCTTCCTCTCCCCCTCCTGCAGCCCCGCAATCTTAGTCCAGACGTATAAGTCCCATTTGCACCAGTGGGATGCCACAACTGGATATCACCCATGATTCTTTGGATCCAGAACTATTGGCAGTTTAGAAAACAAAGCAAGGACTATACATTCTCTCCTTCCATGCACTCTTTTAATCTGTGGAAGATCTAATTTTTACATGTGATGCAACAAACAAACAAAGTAATACAAAATACTCTATATGGAAGGCAATAATGTCCCTCAAGTTTTTCATTTTGAAGGGGGGGGCATGGAGGAAAGAAAGACATTAGAGGGATATACTGTTAACACTCATCCTACTTTGGAATATATATTCTTTCCAGATACAAATCAAACAGTTGCTTTCTTTGCTGACAATGTTTTAATGCATTAACAGAATTTGTAGTCCTGCATATTTCTTTAGGCTCATTGTATTTCCCTCCTTTTATACAACATTGCTTTCCATGTTCTTCAATACTATTAAAAGAGCCTTAAATCTAATTTCCCAGACTTTGATGGACACAATATGGGTAATATTGTTCCTACAGCTGATACTTTAAATTCACTCAGCTTTTATGTTTCTAACATTTGTATCAGCAAAAATTACAAGTTCCGTTTAACCTCAACGCTCAGTTTTGTCTCCTTGGGCAAAAACTGTCACATGTAAATAGATTTGCCCTTGACAATGTGAATGTTTAAAGAATTTTGATTAAATTATGCAACTCAAAAAATGCTTCAGCTAAGAATAATACAAGCGTGAGTGTAAATGCTTCCACCACAATTTGATTATAAACTAGTGGAAGGAAATCTAATATTATTTAGTAACCAGCAACAGGGCTGCATGCACTGCAAGGCAAGTGAATTTTTAAGAATCTGACATTCTGATTGACTTAGGAAAACTTTATTTCAGCACGATGACAGCAAAACATTTTGCTCAAGACACATAATTTTTAAGCAGGACCCAAGGCAAATTAGAACGCAGTGGCTGCATTGGGATGTCAAGCAAAACAATAGTTTAGTGATGAGAACAAGCATGAATGAATGCTTCCTGCTTGCACAACTGCAAGGATGATTTTTGAAGTTGTCTTATTCTGTTTCAAAGAAAACCATAGTTAACATTAGCCACAGTTTGTAGGTGACAACAACACAATAAGCTACAGTTAGAAAAACAAAACTAAATGCCTTTGAACTCCTTCTGGAAGAGGGCCAGGGAGGAATGTGTGAGCCCAAGAGTTGTTGTAGTTTATTCATATCATGCTAAACTGCAGCCAAACTACCTACTCTACATGCGACATCATAAATGAAGCAGGTGAGTGTGGTTTGTGGACAATGGCCTGGCAGGCCAAATTGGGAAGTATGCCAGGCTAAATTTGGCCTGTGGGCCAGAGGTTCCTCACCCCTAGTTTTGTGTGACATCTGAATTGGACAACTGAATAGTCATATCTTCTAAGAGTCTTATTTGCTGTAGTAATATAAACATCATAATTATTTATCTATACCCTATCATCAATGTATCATCTCAAGGGACCTAAATTCAAATTTTGACAGTGGGGAAAGAGATGAAGGGGAAAGTCAAGATCAACAGATATGTGCAAATACAGTTTACATAAACTTCATTGCAGTTGGGCATGAAGAGTGGGGATAAAAGGTAGGATACATAAGGAAAGCTGTCACACCAAAAGAGTCATGTGTTATACTAGCATAAGGATACTCTTTTGGGACATTATCCGATCTTATGCCATTACATTCAGCAATTTTTTCAGAATTGCCAACTAAAGAGCTAGAATTTTGTTATCCAGAAAACCCCAGCTAATTAATACTGGGCTGTTTTATAAGTAAATACATGTAGAACACTAAAATGGACTTGGAGACTGTACCAGATATATCGATTTCAAAGATGAAAGTGTTGATGCCCTCAACAGAAAAGAATACAATATGTACCAACTGTAGTACGAAAAACAGAGCTGGCTTCTAATACTCAATGCATGTTTTTCTATATGCTCACAAACTGACTGTTAACCATCTGGTATCAATGCTGACTGGTTTATAGTTTCCTGGATTTTATTTATTCAACAAAATTTATATACCGTTTACTCGACAGAAGAACTCTAAGCAACTTGCAAAGGACAATCTAAATCATTCATTAAAAATGCCAATAAAAGCAAACATTAAAAACGTAATGTTTAAGTATAAATAAAATTATAAATAAAAATACAGCAATTTTAAATTATATACAGTAATGTCAGAATTTACTCTTTCCTTCTTTTAGAAGACAGAAACATCCTTTTCCCATCCCTGGCATTGCACTAGTTTTCTACGAACTCTAAAAAGATTACATCTTTGTAATCTGAAATTACATTGGCAAGCTCCTTGAGGACCCTGGAATGTAATTCATCTGGCCCTGGAGACTTTGACTTTAACTTTAAAGTAGCTAATTGTTTTCTAACCATCTTCTTCACTGTGCTGGTCTGCAAGTCCCTCATACCATTTGTTCTACTTTTCCCAGCTCAAATGATTCTCCTAACTGGAAAAATAGTTGATAATTCCACCTTCTCTCCATCACCTGTGAAAACTTCACCATCTTCTCCAAGCAGCAACCCTACCCATTCCTCCCCCTCCTTCTGAACATAGCCAAAGAACCCTTATTTGTTTTTAGCATCCCTCATAAGCATCAGCTCATTCTGACATTTAGTTTTCCTTTCACCATCTCTAGAGGTTTGGGCTAATGTATTTGATTATATGGTCCTTCTTTCTTCTCTTAATGGGTTGATTATTCATTTTTATTTTTATTTTAAAAAGTCCCTAATAACTATTTCTGCAAGCAGCAGAAATATAGACTTTCTGCATTACATCCACAACTTTTGGTAGTAAAGTAACAATCTGATCATCATTACTCAATATACAGAATCCTAAACATAATCTCTTTGTACAGCAAACACACACACACACACACACTCACAAAGCAGTAATATTAATCACTGAAGGAAATGGATGACTTTACATAGCTATGTAACAGACATATGGAATTGGCTTTGCCCTCAAAGTGTAGAGTATTCTGCTTCATTAAGTGTGCATCTTGCAAAGGTCATTGAGTTCCACTGCTATTCAGCAAACAGTTCTGCTTTACAGAACTCGTTTTCCTTTTTATATTTTCGAAACAGAAAACTGCATGCAAAAGTACATTCCAGGGCTGACTGCAAGAATTCAATAATCTGGAAAAGTCTGATTTAAAATTGAAATTTTAATTAAAAAAATGAACCTGGGATGCAATGCAGAATATACAACATTCTATTATTTTGTGAGTATTATGTTGTCAGAATGTAGAGGAGTGCATGTGTGGCTGGCCTTCCTTCAGGGCAGTGGGTCCCAGCCTAGTCTCTCTAGGGTTCAACCTTTATGAAAGCAGACATAGAGTTTTTGTTTTTTGTAAAATCCACTTGGAGGTTCTCCTGCACATGCTCTGTCTATAGAAATTTTTGGCAATGGATAGCACTCTTCTACTCCTATATATCTTAATGAATGATGCGGGGTTTTACAGAGCACAATCCCAAGGTCTCTAGGCTTTGATGAAGTAACGTACTTGCACACAGACAATAAGAAAATAAGGACTGCCTTATTGTCTTCAGCACTACAAATGCTTAGAAGATCCACAGGATTTGTTTTTGTTCATTTCAGGGTAGATAAAAATTGATGATTTTTTAAAATGGTAAATTTATCTATTTACAATATTTATATGCAGCTTAATATGCAAAATTTCTAAGATTATATAAAAACAATAAGATTGTTAAAAAAGAAAACAGCAAAATCTGTTACAACACTAAAATAAAAAATACAAAGAAATATCAATAAAACCAGATAATCCATCAATAAAATATTCAGCAAAACAAAAATTAAATTTCTATTAAGTAATAAGTATCTGGATAAAAACAAGCTAGCCCTACAGTTAATGTCTACGTTGAATCAGAGCCCTCTACTATAAAGAGGCTTTCCCATGGAAACGAAGAACCAATGTGAAATTTATACTACCTACCAAACATGGGCATTTCATTTTCAAAGGTTCCCCATCCCTGGTTTAGGAAATATTTGAAAGGATTGTGAACCCATGGGTCTTCTGTTGATGCTGGACTCCAACCCCCATCAGCCCCAACTAGCATGGTCAATGGTCAGGGATGGTAGAAGTTTGAGTCCAACAATATCTATTGTGGAATTATAATAAACTAATAAACTATATTCTTTAGGAATATTGATGAATATTGAATACTGAAGTTATAATAACTTAATATGTGAATCAAAGTTGAAAATATTTTCTTCCCTGTTATTTTGTTTCTTTAATGTCACTTGCAAGGTCTCTTCTTGGAATATTCAGTATGCTAGGGCAGGAAGACCCTGGAGTTTAGATTTGGATGTATAAGACCTTGCTCAAACAGACTTAAGTGTCTCCATCAGGTCAGGAAGGCCCAGCTTTGGAATGTATTATGTCCAAAAAGTGATGGGCTGGTAATAGAGTTTCTGACTATTCTCTGGTTGGCTAGTTTTAATGTAAGCAGCATCATAACTATGTATTGATGATGTATAACTTTTGGATTGAAAGATGCGAATTTCTTTGTCCTGGAGGGTATAAAATTGTGAACATCAGTGCCGTGTGGCAGAGCTTCATCGAACATTGTGGGAAACTGACCACCTGTACGTTCCTTATTAAATAAAGGCCTACCTTTTGCTACAAGACTGTGACCTCAATTTCTTCAGGACCTCAAGTCCATTGGACCCCTAAAATTCCCTGTCATATCTAGAGGATTACAGATTCCCCACCTGATTCAAATCAATCCATCCTGCTTCATTTTTGCCTCCAAGGTGAAAAAACAATCAAACAGCTCTTATTATTTATTTATTAAACTTATATCCTGTACTTCTTCCCAAAGAAGCCCACGGTAGCAAATTCGTAACAATAAAACAATGAAAAACAATTCCAACACAGACGCAGACTGAGATAAGACTTGTTGGAAAAGGAAGGTCTTCAGTAGGTGCCAAAAAGACAACAGAGATGGCACCTAATATTTAATGAGAGGGAATTCCGAAGGGTAGGTGTCACAACACTAAAGGCCCAATTCCTAAACTGATGCTAAACTCTTGTGTTTGTATCTTTAATGTTACATACACTATCATTACTTTGGGTGGTGTTCAATGCTAGTCCTACTCAGAGTTTGTTGTTGTTGTTATGTGCCTTCAAGTCGATTATGACTTATGACGACACTATGAATCAGCGACCTCCAATAGCATCTGTCATGAACCACCCTGTTCAGATCTTGTAAGTTCAGGTCTGTGGCTTCCTTTATGGAATCAATCCACTAAAGTTAATAAGCATGACTAACTTAGGTTGATTCATCTGAATGGTTCTACTATTAGTAGAATTTTGTTGAATTCAACTTATATTTTGTCATTATATTTATAATATTAAGATTTGCTGAGCCACCACTGTGATGTTCCTGCTTATAGTGTAAATATGGTAAGTGCTGTTTATATAGAAGACATATGGTAAGTGGAGTGAAAGAGGAGGGGGGAGTACATGAGCAGTAGAATGCTGGATAATTGGCTGAGCGTTTGAATGGCTGGGAGTATAAATGGAAGAATTACAGTTGAATCAAGGTGGATGTTAGTAGGGTGGAGAAGAAGGTGTTTGGTGGTGGATGTTGGGAGTGTGGAGAAAGAGGTGTTTGAGGGTGGAGGTCAGGAGTGTGGAGAAAGAGGGAGTTGGAGTTCTGATTAATAATAAGTCAAGTACAAAACAGGAATAGATGAAACCATACGCTTGTGAAACATTCTAAAACTAATCTTGTTATTTCTGATATTTAATAAATACTTATTTGGTTTACCAAAGGCCTGATCCTTGGCTGGGGGATATACATACCAGAAGGGAGGGCAAGGTAATTACCAAGGCTGAACAGAAACAGTATCTAATGGTGGCAGCGGTGAAGGGAGGAATAATAACAATTCAAGTATCCAGAGCAACCCAGAGTTGTATGCGTTATCTATAAAGATACAAGGGGGTTGGGAACAGCATAAGCACGCAGTCACAAAAGTAACCAGCTAGAGAGAGACTCAGGCAAAGTCTCTGGGAGTATTGGTTATAGAACGTGACTGGTGGTGCTGCCTAGCAGGGGGATCTAGTGAGATCTGTGCTAGAGCGGAGTGAGAAACCATATAAAGGACGGTCCGGACTGGTGGTATCCCTGGTGGTGCCTAGTGAAAGGCAGTAGCCACAAGCAAGTGGGAACCTGACAGGGAGAACCAGGGAAGGACGTCACAACCACCAAAAGATTTAAGACAGGATCTATCAACAGGTATGGCTGTTGCAACTTTACAAGTAATCTAGAATACTGCAGCCATTGCAGGAATGTAATGACTGTGCTGCAACCAGAAATGTTAAGGTTCAGCTAGTTGGCAATTTGTACAAGAGCTTCATTCTCGTAAACAATATTAATTTCTATTGAAGTATGAATTTTCATTAAGCAATAAACATATTTTACCTGTAAAGTTGAAATTCGGTGCAACGGTGCTATCAGCTAGAGTAAACCATATTAAGCCCAAGCTCATACATACTGCGGCAGAAACATCTGCAATATTATAACGTTTTCCTGTGCCAGAAAAAAGGGGGGAGGGGAAGACACCAATGAGAGAAGATTTCATTCTTCAGTTCATTTGGTCCTGAACACACAGCAGGTAAACAAATATTGAATTCACCACCTCACCCATCTAAGTTTCATGATAGACCACACTGAAGCAGTGATAAGGTTGTTCTCAACACTGCTGTAGTAACATACATAATGAACAGATGGAAGAGGTAGATGATGGGGTTACTCTCCACATCAGTGACCCCATCCCTGGGATCCTAGATTACTGGCATGAGGAGTAACTACACCATCATTTTGTCTTCCAACTTCATACATTTACTGGAGTGATGTGGGAAACAATATGGCACCCAGTATCAAAACCGATGGCCTACACATGCATTTTCTGCTAGACCTGAAACTTTGTAACACATACTTTTATAACGTTATCTACACACCATCTAAATTCTTGGGCCATATGAATACTGAAATTTTGCAAGTGGTACATTTGATCTGCCATTTTAGATGTTTTAGAAGTATTAAAAAGTTTTGAGTCCGAAATGTTCAGTTTAAATGGTAGGATTTCAACCTTGAAATCACTTTAATATTGCAGATCTAATTTATTAAGTAAACCAAAAATGATGATGATGATTGTTTGCTAGTTCAGTTTCATTGCTTAACGGTAGCCAACACACTGAAAGCAACAGAATGTTAAGGGTTCATTCTGTTCAAAAGCCTGTTTTCCTGGGTTTTTACCATGGAGTAAAAAGAACCCATATATGCAAGGATTACTCTCTGGTGAATCAAATGAATAAAGTAACACATTATGCATTTTATGAACGGAACTATATGATTAATTATTCTGGGCACAGTTGTCAAACTTTCACAGTGAAACCACCATCACGAGCAAGCACAAGTGTAACCAGGACTCAATGAACACAGTTAACCTTGCAATGCTAATTTTCCTTCAATGGCTCAGGAGTAGTACAATCAACAAAACCAGAAAGGATTTGGGACATATTTTCTGATCACGTGCTTTGAAATCAAAGAAATGAAAAGATTGCCTTACTCGGCTCTCCTTCCCCAAAATAAATCAACAGGACAAGAGAATTACACAGTCACCATCACTGAACTAGTGGTGTATGAGTAATGAAGGGAAATAGGTGTAATAAAGGGACGTTATTATTAATAATTAATAAAAATTAAGAAAGGCAAGTTCAGAAAATACTTTTATGTCAATTAGCAAGTGTCTACACTTTGGACAGCCTCAATCAGGAATACACCGAAGATAGCTCGAGATACTTTCCCAGTCACATACTAAGCTTGCCTCTGCAACCATGACAGCAGATTAAAACAAAAAGATTGTAAGTGAAAGGTGAGATTCTTACTAACATGACTTTGCAATGAACACTAAAATTCATTAGGAAGTATATGCTGCCTTACATGTTGCTTCTAGTCCTCCTTTGTAATTTTGTTTTGGTTCACTGAATTGACTCAAATTTAAAGTTAATCCAGGATTTTGGTGTAACCAAGACATCTATATGAAGGCAGTGGATAGTGGTCAGGGGAGAGAAAATAAACCAATGGTGGGTTTTTACATGTTTATTTTCTGAAATAAATAGCATTTAATAGCAAGAATAAGGCATACCTTGTATAAAGACTCCTCCTATCATAACTGGGATCAGTTTACAGCACTTGAAGATTACTTGTGTGGGATAATTCAGATATCCTAAGGAGGTATTTGATAAACCCATTGTCCCCACTGTTAGAAAAGCTATTATCATGTAGGTTTTGCCTGGGATCCTGGAAAACATAAATGAAACTCTGTATTGGGAGCAAATGGCAACACTAAAGAGAGGCTTTAATACTGTGGTAAGTAAAGAATATTAATCAAGCTGGTGACTTTTCATGCAATTCGTGGTATTTATAAAATGCAAAATCTGAATTTATTTTTCTTTAACTAGATATAATAAATCAGAAAACTTTTAACTATTGTACTATCATTAAAGGTAACATTTTTATTTTACTGCCATTATGTAGGTCATTTCTTCCGTTTTACAACAGAAATAGAAGGCTAATAAATAAAAACACTTTCCACTGTGGCTTTCATTCATTGCCCTGCATAGACATACTTAAAGGAAAAGAGGTGATGCTCAATGGCAATCATTCCCACACTACAGAATACAGTTCTGCATCAATCATTGTTATTTTGGATTATTCCAAAATAACTGGCCTGAGAACTTAGTGACTTTCCAGTAGGTTCATATAAAGCTGAATATAAAATCTCAATCCCCTGAATTCTACCTATTATACAGCACTAGAAAAATGTTTTATTTTTATTTATTTATTAAATTTATATCCCACCCTTCCTCCTAGGAGTTGTTGTAAAAACCCAAAGAAGAGCTGGTATATCAATAGCCCAGTTTTCTTTACAAACAGCCCGTTGTATTGAAGTAGAAGGGTGCTCTTACAGGTCTTCCAGTTTTCAGGAAAAGCTTGTCAGGAGTTGGTGTTCAGAAAGGGGTGTTTCCAAACAGCCACTTTATGCATGTAAACTCCCCACACAGTGCATTGGATCCCAGACTTTTATTAAAAGGTAAAGGTGTCCCCGCACTTATAGTGCGAGTCATTTCCGACTCTTAGGGTGACATCTTGCGACGTTTACTAGGTAGACCGTATATATGGGGTGGGATTGCCAATTTTGCCCCCAGCCTTTCTTTACCCCCCAGCATATGCCGGGTACTCATTTTACCGACCATGGATGGATGGAAGGCTTGAGTGGACCTCGACCCCTTTTACCGGAGATTCAACTTCCTCTTTTCGTTGGAATCGAACTTCGGCCATGAGCAGAGCTTCGGCTGCGTTACCGCTGCTTACCACTCTGTGCCATGGAGGGCCTTAGACTTTTATTAAGTTTCCATTATATTAACTTTACCAGTAGTGTAGT
Source organism: Rhineura floridana (assembly GCF_030035675.1). Taxonomy (NCBI): domain Eukaryota; kingdom Metazoa; phylum Chordata; class Lepidosauria; order Squamata; family Rhineuridae; genus Rhineura; species Rhineura floridana. The sequence goes on from NC_084480.1 coordinate 210,489,690, forward strand.
GGCGAATTCAGAAGTGCAGGGTCCCTTCTTGTTAGTCACAACCATGCCCACTCCCTCCTTCTTGAGAGGTTGAGAATAAGATCCTTGTTAATGCCTTCTCCCTTAACAGACATCCCTAGGAGCCAATCAGCATGAAAGAGGAAAGTGTTCTCAGTGGCTGACTCGCCTCCTTTCACTCTGATTGGCTCCAATCAGCAGGAAAGGACAAGGAAGCATGTTAGAAGACACTTCTCAGTGGCTAACACACTCCTCTTTCATGCTGATTGGCTCATAGGATGCTGGAGACATAGGGACCCTGCTGGGACCCTGCTCCCCAAAAAGTAAGGGGTCTAAGACCCCCAGAGACCCTGGACGACTACATCCCTGAACTTTACTCAAATATTTCAAAAAGTCTGTAATCGGCAGGTATCTACCATGTGATAAGATTATTCTGTAAAAGCCAACAAAATATAATTCTGAACTTCAGCATAAAATAAATGAGAAAGTTATGCATCTGTTGCTATGAAATATTTTTATAAATTGTAGGTTTTGTGCCAACTGACAGGGTGATCTTAAGCAAAGATTTATATGTAACAGCTCCCCATATTAAGAGTGGATGGAGAGAATTTCTACTTCATTTTTTTGGACAACTTGTCAGTTGTTGATAATTCCATAAGCCAAAAGCATGTGGGTATTCTCAATAAATCAGAAAAATGTTTAAAAAGAATATTTGACTCTCTACTGGTTTCTATCCTAATTCAACTTAGCTAATTATGTCTAATTTCATTGTGCAAGTATCCATTCAGTAAAATCAAGACTGTTAATCAAATTTAATTCACACACTATTCTGAATATGTAAGACTGTAAAGAATATATATCATACCGTCTTCTTTTGTCCTGAATAAGCTGCAGTTCTACGAGTCCAAAAATGGAGTAAAACCCAAATTGCACTAATGTAAGGTACCAGCCAAAGGGCTTAAAACCCTCTATTGAAAATATCAGTTCCTGAAGGAAAAAACACACACATAGGTATGAAGAATACAGTCTATGTGATCATATTGTATGGTGATATTTTCAACTTTTTAATAAGATTTAATCATAAATTTGCTTTGATATTCAATATCAACTTTCAACAAGCCTTTTAAATAGATACCTTTATCTTAATCTGCATCAGAACTGTCTTTAAGATGTTGTTTTAAATACATTTTTTATTGTTTTATCACTTCTGGTTTGCCGTCCTGGGCTTCTTTTGGGAGGAAGGATGGGATAACAACATTTGTCTCCCTACTCAAAAACACGAAACAGCATAGTCATTAGCTGAATGATTCTGGACAATAATCAGGTCAAATTTAAGACTTGGTATTAATTTGTGTACTCTTTTTGACCTGGTTTAAATTAATGTACTGGGTATTTGAACATCAATGCCCAGTGAAAGGCAAGCACCAGCACTAGAAATCTCGTTTCGTTGGCCCATAGGGCGAGGTGTAAGTTTTGAGAAATGTCTCCTTCACCTATGCCCCCCTTATGCAGGGCTCCAGCATTAAGAAAGTACAAAAGAGAAGCCCTGATTGATCAGACCATCTACGCCTGTATTCTGTTTCTAACTGTGGCAAGACAAAAGAAACAGCCGCTTAGCATTTGGTATTCAGATGCAGACTGCCTCTGAACACGGAAGTCCCAATTATCATCATCATCATGATCACAGCAGCAGCAGTATTTATTGCCCACCCTTCACCCAGAGATCCCAGGGCAGATTACAACAACTTTAAAATACAGTGTTAAAACAATTAAACAACCAGAATCACAAAATAGGGCGAGTCCTAAAAATATACATCTCAGGTGTCAAAGACCAGGGTACAGAGGTGCGTCTTCAGCATTTGCCTAAAGCTGTTCAGTGATCCAACTGGCTATCATACAGCCATTAATATTGCTAGTAGTCATTGTCATAACAATTGCCATGAATTCCATAAATTAGTTGTGCATTGTGTGAAGAAGTACTTTGTTTCAGCTATCCTGAATCTAGTTCAGTAGATTTCACTAGATGATCCAAGTTCCAGTGTTACAAAAATTTCTTCATCCTCTCTCTACACCATTCATAATTTAATAAACAGCTATCATGTTTTCCATGTCCTAGCCATCTTTTTTTCCTAAACTACAAAGCATCACATCCAAAGAAGCTCAAATCTCCCAATTCTGATTACCCTTCCCTGCACCTTTTCTAGCCTATGATATCCGTTTTGAGATGTGGCAACCAGAACTGTTCATATTATTTGTCTATGGCATGGGCATATTTTAGTATTTTTATTTTAAATTGCTTTCTGAAGAATCCTCAACATGGTATTTGGCAAAATTATTGCACCTATACACTAATTTGATGTTTTGATTGAGCTATCCACCAAGACTCCAAAATCTCATTCTTATTACTCACAGACAGTTCAAACCCCATCAGTGTATATGGGACAATAGGTCCCAGTCTATGCCCTGACAGCATATAAAGCTGAAGCTAAGCAGGTCTGGGTCTGGCCAGTTACTGGATGGGAGACACGAATTCCAGGCAAGTCATCTTGAATTCTATGATGGAAGAAAGGCAGGATATAAATATACTAAATAAATAACCTGATGCATCACTTTAAATTTAACTTGCCATTTTGTTGTCTGTTCACCTACTTTCAATACTTTTATTGGAGCATGAGTACTGATGGTACAGGTGGTAGCAATTCCCAGCACCAAGATTCAAGGTCTTGTCTTGCACCAGTGCTGGGAGCTAAGCAATAGATCATATTCTCTGTGGCTGGCATAGGCAAATCTCATGGATATAAACAGAAGTTATTTAAGGCAGGCCCACATAATATTAAGGCTATAATCATGTGGAGAACTGCATATGAACAATATAAAAACAGCCATGAAAAGTTTGTGGGTTGGACTTAGGTCCCATTGAAAAAAACCTCACAAGTAAAGATTTCAACAAGAACATAGTGGAACTAAAAGTAGGGATCAAACCACACATGTTCATTTAGGTCTAGTTCTCTAAGAGATAATAAACCAGTGTCTCGACTGCACTACTTCAGACCCAGCTGAATGAATACTTCTCCATACAAAAAAAATCTTGGTGCATAAAATATTAGGATGTCAGGGAAAAAAGCAACCTAAAACTCTTCTCCTCAACCTTTCATTTTCTATCTGCAAGAATCTTTTTTTTATGAGGGAAGAACCTATCATGGGACCTGAACTCGGGGTTGTAGTGGACAGCACGATGAAAATGTCGACCCAGTGTGTGGCAGCTGTGAAAAAGGCAAATTCCATGCTAGCGATAATTAGGAAAGGTATTGAAAATAAAACAGCTGATATCATAATGCCGTTGTATAAATCTATGGTGCGGCCGCATTTGGAATACTGTGTACAGTTCTGGTCGCCTCATCTCAAAAAGGATATTCTAGAGTTGGAAAAGGTTCAGAAGAGGGCAACCAGAATGATCAAGGGGATGGAGCGACTCCCTTACGAGGAAAGGTTGCAGCATTTGGGGCTTTTTAGTTTAGAGAAAAGGCGGGTCAGAGGAGACATGATAGAAGTGTATAAAATTATGCATGGCATTGAGAAAGTGGATAGAGAAAAGTTCTTCTTCCTCTCTCATAATACTAGAACTCGTGGACATTCAAAGAAGCTGAATGTTGGAAGATTCAGGACAGACAAAAGGAAGTACTTCTTTACTCAGCGCATAGTTAAACTATGGAATTTGCTCCCACAAGATGCAGTAATGGCCACCAGCTTGGATGGCTTTAAAAGAAGATTAGACAAATTCATGGAGGACAGGGCTATCAATGGCTACAAGTCTAGAGTGTGCCCCGACACATGCGTGGGGCCAGTAACAAATTGAGACAGCCCCATGGCTGTCATGGAGGTCATGAAGTCCTGAGCTGCTCCAGACATAGCGGTGTCAGCATGAATGTTGAGATCCCCCAACACCAAAAGTTTGGGGGATCGCAACAACAAGTCCGAGACCACCTCTGTCAGGTCAGTTAGGGAGGCTGTTGGGCAGCAGGGTGGACGGTACACCAACAGTATTCCCAGTCTGTCTCGCTGACCCAACGTAATGTGCAGACACTCCAGACCATTAGCCACATGGATAGGGTGCCTAACAAGAGGGATGGAACTCCTATAGACCACAGCGATTCCCCCTCCCCGACTCTCGGATCTACCCAGATGCTGAACTGAGTACCCAGGTGGGCATAGCTGGGAGAGATTAACACCCCCCAGATCGCTCACCCAGGTCTTGGTAATAAATGCCAGATCGGCCACCTCATCCACAATTAAATCATGGATGAGGGAGGTTTTATTATTTACCGATCTGGCATTAAAAAGCAGCAACTGGAGATCCGAGAGTTGACTGATAGAACTACCAGCAATCCTGTGGGTGTGAGGAAGACCGGAACACGGCACAGCCACCAGTTGTCTGGGCCGAGTTCCCCTCAGCTGGCATGTCTTCCTCACAACGCCATACCTCCCATTACCCGTCACTATGCTGACAGGGGCCCCCTCTGGTTCTCCCTCCCAATACACTATCCTCTTGCCCAGGCACATACTAAAATAAAATAAAATAAATAACAAATCACAAACTGTACACAATCACACACTCACTCATACAAAACACTCAACCATAATACTGCAGATAGTAGCGGCTGGTGGGGCTGCGTTGCTTTCCTGGATTCCCAACACTGTGTGTTGCTGCCAGTTACCAACAGGGAGAGGGGCAAGACAGCGGGGATCTCAGCATGCTACAGCACAGCCGTTCCACAGCGGCTACACTGCAGTGAGCTTCCTGCTGCCTTGCCCTCCTCCACTCAGTAACCAGCAGAGACACACTGTGTTGGGAAGTCAGGAGCAACGCAGCCCCACCAGCTGCTACTGACTTACAGAAATGTACTCACAAAGCCACTTCTAATTGCCAGTGCTAATCATTTGATCAACTTCCTGCCCGGCTGAACAAACCCTTCCCGTTTTAATGTATACTTGAATCTTTCACTCCGATCTGAAGCATTTGTTCCAAAAGCAGTCACAGAACTACTTTGTGAGGGGGCTTCCCTACTTCAGTACTTCAAGCTACTGGGCCTCTTTGTGGGCACACAGCTTGCTTTTATGTTGCTTCCCTACATAACCTCTCAGGTGTTAAGATCACAGCCCTCAGATGTTCAGGGGATGGCAGCCCAGGAGAGGGCATTCTCTGTGGCAGACCGTAAGTTGTGGAATTCCCTCCCCAAAGAGGTGCGTCTGGCATCTTCATTTTATCATTTGTTGTATGCTGACCCTCTGGCCTTGTGACGCTTGATATGCGTTTTTAGGACCCACTCTATTCTTGTGACTCTACTTTGTTTTAACCTGTTTTTATACTGCATTTTTAAATTGCTGTGATCCTCCTTGGGACCTTAGAGCAGAGCTTGGAAGATTACTTTTAAAAAGTAATAAATTACAGTTACAGTTACATGGCCCCAAAAAAGTAGTAATTACCGTTACAATTACAATTGCTCTGAAAGTAACTGATTACTTTACTTTCCTCCAAAGTAATCACTACAATTACATTTCAGTTACTTTAAAAAAAACACCTACAAGGTGCTGGCCTTGGCTGCTGCACATCTAAGTAGCCTAAAACAATATTAAAAATAAACGAACACATACAGAGGTAGTAGAATAATTATTTTTATTCATAAAATAGCAATGGTGGTCTCTCCGCTGGTAAGGGTGGTGGGGAGGGAGACTGAGGCCACTACTCAGATCTTTGCACGCTAAACCAAGTGCAATCCCCCCCACTCAGCCAGCCAGCATAATCTCTCTCATTTAACCACCTCCCAGACCCTGCCCTGCCCCCAACTAAGGGACACTCACTCAAGCAAACATTTTCCCGAGATGCAAAAAAGTTAAAACACTGCAAATGCAGCACAGTAGACAGAAAGGGTGGTAGAGGCCACTTTGTGAGCCAAGTGCAAACACAGTATTCACACACACACACACACACACACACACACACACACGTTGTTATCATTCACCTCCACAGTTCTTTATCTCCATTCTGCTGCTGCCTCCTTCTCCTCCTTTATCCATGTTCTTGACCTCCGGATCCTTTTTCCCTCCACTCCATTCTTCACCACCACTATCTGTTTTTTTAAAATAATTGTTTTCTCCACTCCACCCTGTCTCACTCTCTGCCTCCTCCCTCGTCACCTCCTACCCATCCACAGAGCATGGGGAAAGAGCAACACTGCACAGAAGCCCAGTTTGAGGCACATGATTTTCATCCACAACTCAGAGGGGCAGAAGACTTCCCCTGCTCCCCCCCCAAGTAATGCCCAAAAGTAATTCTGGAAACGTTACAATTACTCCACAAAAGTAGTAAAATTACTCCTAGTTCTATTACAATCAAAATGTAAAGGGATTACCCACTCGTTACTCAAAAAAGTAATGAATTACAAGTAATTCGTTACTTGTAACTAGTTACTTCCAAGCTCTGCCTTAGAGTGAAGGGCGAGAAATAAATCAAATCAAAATGGTGATGGTTTATCTGTATCATTATTGTATCTGCATCAAGCTACTGTAGGTTACAAAAGAATTTTCCTGAGTAACAAATTATTCTACAGAAGAAAACACATATAATAAACAATTAATTACAACACTTACCTGAAGATATCCATAAATAAGATAAAACAGAAAGACTCCAGAAACGCAAATGAAAAACTGGGTAGTCTTGTTAAATTTGTTGAGATTAATACCAAGCACTATTATGTCATCTACTGATTTGATGTGCGGTGACATAGCTTGGGATTTTGAAGGTATGCTGATAGAAACGTACTTCCGAGAGGAATTGAATTTCAGATCCATGATTCCTAGTTCGCTGCATTCGGTGACAATGAAATCTTTGCTTTGTTTATTTGAAAGCTGAAAGAAACAATATTAGATTGAATCATGATAGCATTCAAATGAAAACCACCCAAGTCCCAAACACGTATTTATTTTTAAATTGATTCAGTCTAACACCATGCAAGGATTTTAAAAATTCCAGTTATTATGGAAATCATACCAACAGAGAAAATGGCTAAATTTTTTGATCCAACACAGGTTGCAGAAATGACATAAGGATATAGATAGAATTAGATCATTCCCAATTTTGTTAGCTAAACTTGAAGCAACACAGCTTTTCAAAAATCAGGCTTTAACAAATGTGAAACCAGGCTTCCCTTTTTCTCTTGAGATTCAAGCACTCCCACTTCAGATTGGTTTAAAAAAGGGAAAGTTTAAGACCAGTTATAACTTTAGCTGCATTAACCACCTTTCTGCCAATATACATTTGCAGAAGGGACATCCCATGTGCATCTATAGATACTGCAAACAGGGATTTTCCTGATACAACATGGTAATCTTAATTTTTTGAAACCAAAACTAACTGTGTGCACATTCTCATCTGCAAGTACAGGATAAACAATAAGAATTTTAATTATGCCGTATGCTACCTTTCTTGCAAGCTGGCTTGCAAGTGTGAGTAAAACTTCAGGTTAGAAATTAAATAATTAAGTATGCATGTATTATGCAGGGAAAAGGTATTTATTTAACAGAACGCTTAGCTAGATGTGTCAGTTGTACACTGCTTCAAAATACTTAATACAGTAATTGCTAACTGTGTCCAAGACAAGTTTTTCCATTTTGCACCTTCAGGCTAAACATACCATTCAGTCAATGCTCTCTAAAAGTTCAAATCAGCAGGTTATTTAGCTAGTAGTTAGCAATTAATTTTTATGTGCCTGGATATACTAGTCAAATATTACTATATGCATTTAGTGATTATCTGGAGATACCCAATTTATTGAGCTTAACTTCGTGGTGTCTCAGTCTAAGAGAGTCTTTCCCCAATAAAATGGATCTAAGTGAGGACTGCTACTGCCATCAGAAAGGAGGAACATTAAGCAATGTGGTTGCACAAAGCTTGTGGAGTGAGAGTCCTCAATATGTGTTGACATCACAATGCTTATATGAATGTGTTGCCACTATACTCATTTTCTCCAATGCTTTCTTTCTTTTTTCCAAACAGTATTTCTCCTGTAAGATCATCAAGTTGCTGAACAGATCCTCAGCTACTCTTTATAAAACAAAAACAACAAGCTCTGATTTTGTTTTATTTGTTGATGTGGCAAACATGACAGCTGCCATTAATGATTAAAAAACTGATCTCTAGAAATGAACACACAACTTAACAGAACATGTAAAAACATATTTATTCTTCCCCAAGATTCCTTTATGCTAGTCTTTTTTGTTCTTGTCACCAACATGGCTTACTGAAGTATTGTTAGTAGCACTTCAAAAACATAAATTCACAAAGTATGTGCCAAATTAGGCATACTTCGAGATTTAGGAAATCAGACTATCTGTCATATTGGGTGCAGGATTTAAAATATTCAAGTCTGATCACTTAGAACGATCATATTTCTATATTAAGTAGAGAATAGCACCACCACTGGTATATTCTTAAGTTTATTATGCAACACGACTGATCTACAAATAGAAAAAGTGCTTGGTATAAGAACAAGCATTTTTTCCTTGATTACAATTCACTTCTCTGGCAGACGCTCTGCACAAACCAACACCTATTAACAATACAACTAGTTCTGGAGAAAAGATCTTATAGTGCTAATGACAGATAAAGCACACAATGTGCAATGTGAACTTATGTGCAAGAAAAATATTCTGGCTTAGGCCATGATCCTCAAACAGGTCTGCTAACACAAGCAATTTCAACAGGACTGAACTGACATAAAATGCTTTCATACTTAAAAATAAAACTTGAAAAAAAAGAGGAGGCTAACTTTTTGTATATACTTTGTGTTCTGTAACTTAACACCCGGCAAAATGTTTAGAAACATTTAATTTTCACAAAGATTGTTTCTTGTATCTTTTTATGCGTTTTTTGCTGTGAATGTCTTTGGATGGTCATTTGACCAGAACAGTTGCATAACAATATTTTAAATAAAAATATATATTCCAGGGGCGCAATCCAACTCACATTTACACCAGGCTGAGCGGAGTTGGATGCAGCGGATCTCCAGCTCAGCTGTCAGGGTCTTGGCTCAGCCAAGACCGGTGTAAGTGAAGTAAGAGTAAGTCCAAAAAACAGGAGTGTTCGGGGGGGGGGTCAGGGGCATGTCAGGGGAGGAGGCAAGGTAAAGGTAAATAGGCCACATCCTATTAATGTTCAGAGCACTCCTGCAGGCCTCAATTCAGGCACAAGTTACACCGGCAAAAAGGTTGGTCTAAGAAAATAATTGCAATAGAATCAATGGAGGGATATTTGAGAGCAGGCTTTTACTTTCTGGTCCCTGTGCACAGCTCCCAGCTGAGCCAGCATTCAGCCAACCCAGAGGCTCCTGAATGGCAACTGGATGTGGTAGAACTTCACTCGGCTTCTCTTGTGCCAGCTTCCCCTGAGTTGGATTGCTCTGTAAGCATTCCGCTCAGTGGCAACGTAAAACAAATTATCTCATCTATCCATAAACAAACGTCAGTATTTGGGAAGATTATGGATGTGAGTGCAAATAAGTAGTGTAACATACACAAATGATAAGAAATCTATACCAGAATATAATCCTAAACACTTATTTGGAAGTAATTCTCACTGAACTTACTAAGGCAGGTAATTTTTTAGTGAAAATGACTAGGATTGGGATGTAAGTTATCATGGATGTGCACTTCTGAAGTTCCCATTAACAGTGAATTAGAATTAATACATGTTTTTACCAAAATATTTTCCATAATGGCAGTGCTTGATACACAGTTTTAACTCTTCCATTATTACAGGAGTGTCTCAAGCTGGTATGGGTGTACTGGTGTGAGGCAAAAATAGTCCTAGGACTGCCATACACATATGCTCCAACAAAATTCTTTGACTTAACAGCTAACTCACAAGACAGAAATTCAACAAGTGTGTATTTTCCCCCCAACAAGGATATGTAGCAGTGGGCACATTTTACCTTTTCATGGTGTTGTTAAAAACCACAATGGTCTGGTTCACATATCACACTAAGGTAAATTATGGCATAGTACAAATGCATGAGTGTATGGGCTTCTGGGCACTTCATTCATCCAATGCCAAATGATCCTGGTAGGTCACACACACTTTGCAAAAGGAGATTGCGGGGGGGGGGAGGGGAGGAAGTGGAAGAGACGAAAAGAACCTTGCCTTGTTGCTGAGATTCAGGCAAGAAAGTGAGGAACAGGGAAAATGGATGGGCGGAGAAAAACAAGCAAATGGCAGGGAGGAAACTGGTTCTCTCCCCCCACTCCACTTTTTTTACTCTGCAAAGTATTTGTGACCAACCCAGAATCAGCTGGTGGTGGTGGAACAAACTCAAAAAGTGCAGCAACAGCAACTTTGCTATTTTTTTACAACAAAGAGGCAGCCAAAAACGAACACACACACTCCACCGTACTTCCCTCTACCCGTCACTTGTTTGATTTCCCATGTGATGCCCACAAACTTAGTTCTTTGCGATCTCGCCTCATGCTACTGCATATTGTGTGGGTGAGGGAATGAAGCCCCCATTTCCCCCCCCCACACACACACTTCTGCAGAGGGGGAAAAGGCTTACATACCCCTGCTGTCATGTGACTAGGCAGGTGGAGGACGGAGCCCCATTCTCCTTCTTCCCCTTAGTGAAGCACAGAAAAAAGGTAGTTGGCCTGCCTTGCCTTGCTGCTGCCATACTGGTGGAGGAGGGATGGTGCCCCTGATCCTTCCCTACACAGGAAAAACGCCACCTTTTAGTCATTTGCATTTTCCTCTCCTCAGACCAGCAACCAGACAGAAGGGAAAGAAAAAAAATCTGTCCTGACATTCTGAAATAGGAAACGTTAAGGCAGTGCAAACATTGGCTTCAGAAGTGGCTGCAGGGCTGGCCCAAGCCATTTTGCTACCTCAGGTACAGCAGCGCCCTGTCAACCTTGCATGATACCCAGGAACAAGCCAGCCAAGTTGTTTTGGCTCTGAAGCAAAGAAGAAGAAAAACCATTAGCACCTCTCCAGCTGTCTGACAGGAAAAATGCAACAACTACTAACAAATCTGTGGCCGTTTCATGACACCTCATATAGGCTGCCTGCAGCGCCCGCCTCACCCTTCCTAATGGTAGGGCCAGCCTCAAGCCATTTTGCATAAATTTAATCCGAGGGTACGCTTCTCCCACCCCCTCCACAAATCCACCCCAACCATCTGGAGCCTCGCCGGCAATGAACTTAGAATTCCTGATGATCAGGAACAAGCACAATCAGATCTGGGAAAAAGTCTGAAGATGAAACCGAAACAACGACGCTACAACCTTCTGCCAATTGAAGCCACACACTCTCCACCCTCCTCTTCCCCTTCTGCCCTTCCCCCTTTTCAAAATCAGTCGATCGTGGGACACAGGATTGGGGTGAGCTAGAGGGCGGCGAGCCGCGCGGACGCAGATCGCCGCTGTTTATCTTACGAGTTTAAAAAGCGAAATTGCTTTTTTTAAATGGTGTGGCTTTTAAACGCAATACAATAAAGAAGCAAGAGAAAGCGCGCTTTGCAGAGGGAAAGGTGCAACAGCAGGGGGGGAGCCACCTGCCTCGAGGGGCTGCCGTGGGAGGAGGGAGGAAGAAGCCCCCTTGGCTGGGCGTGGCTCAGCCTCTCCCTTCCCCGCCCATCTTTGAGCGATGCCCTCCCGGAAACGGCGGCCCTCCCATCCCGCTCTTATCTCTTCTCCCGCGACGAAGCAGGGAGGGACGACGAGAGACTTAGTCAGTACCTGAGTCTGCGAAGACGGGCTGGGTGAAACCGGTGAGGGGAGGAGGAAAGGCAGCCGGTCACGATTGCTCCGGCCGCCGCGGCTTCGCTCCCCCTCAAACGCCCAAAATGGCGGGGAGCGCCGAGCCCATCGAGCCGGCGGCATCTGCTTCCTCAGCGCTCCTTTGGCTCGGCCTGGACGGCTCGGTGGCCGTAGCACGCCTTTGCCCCATCTCTGTAGCTGTCAGCGACAGCTCAGCTTGACGCCGATCGCCTGGCATTTAAATCCCTCTCGCAGAGCTGATGGTGGTCTTTCCCTCCTGAAACAAGCAAGCAACATAAGCCACGTAGCCTGTTACATAGACGCCATACATACACTTATCCGTCACATGTTTCCATTGATTCATTCACAGATCGTATCATAGTCGCTCCCCCACCCACCTCCCGTTATAAATATCTATACATGCGGCAGGGCTAAACAGTTTATATTTTGTGGTTTGGACTGAACAGCCGTGAACGCAAAAGAAGAGACTTTTCAAGATAACTTGCCACCATTGTCCTGTGCATGGAACCGGTGCAAGTTGTCCAAATCTGAATCCTGGGCACCCTTACCTTGGATTGCATTGTACACAGTGAGACTTACTTTTCTGAGTGAGCATGGATAGGAATAGACTGAGCAATTATTTGTTTTTCTGGGACGTGTTCCAGATCTAGGCAAGTAAAGGGTAGTTAACAACTTTATACTATTGGTAGGGTGCAACTTTTAGTCGATTAATTGTTACGTTAAAGTTTATTTCTATGCTGCCTTTTGGTAAAACAGAAAGCCCCCAGTGCAGCTTACAAAGGAAAATGCAAAGAGTAATACAGTAAAAATATTGTAAATGAATAAAAGGGTGACCCTGATTAACCATTTAAAAAACTAATTAAAAACAGCAATGGCAAGTTGCATCTTACAGGGCAATTCTATGAATATTTACTCAAAAATAAGTCCCAGTGTTGAGTTATTTACTAGAATGTTGGATTAGGCCCAGGGAGAGCACGGTTCAAACTCCCTCTCAGCTATGCAGCTCTACCTACCTCACAAGGTAGGCAGGGGGAGAACAATGTGTGCCACTCTGAGCTCCTTAGAGGAAACACAGAATATAAATGTAATGATAAAATAAATAAATAAAGCAGCAACACGGCACCCGGTTGGCAAAGGCTGTCCTAGAGTAAGCTTACCAACTTCCTTTCTAACAGGGTTTCTGCATGCCAGGAACAGCTTCACCTGTTGAATTTTTGCTTGCCATGTAGCTGTTAAAGGCACAGGTCCCCTGCAAAAAAACAAAAAAAGCCTAGTAATCATAATCATTACTGCCCTGTTAGATAGCGGCAAGAGGGCAATAACAAAGGTACCTGCAGCTTGAAAATGACATAGGATTTAATGGGTGGTGACTGGTGAGTTAATGGAGTTGATGGATACTAAGGGGAGGAAAACAAAGACCTTCCTCTGGATTCAGACTCAGTATTTGTTACATTACCCTTCCCTTCCTTCAGGAAGCTTGAAGGGCTATACTTGAGATTCCTAGCAAGTTTTCCATTTCTGCACCATCGTATTTAAAGTTCAACATGGAAGTACACCTAGTGCATTCAGACCATTCTCTGGGTTGTCAGTAGTAGGACGGGGTGAAGCAATTAGTAGTCAAGTCTTCACTTTCATGGATGTCTGTGTCTGCACCCTCTAGGCAAAAGCTTGCTTGTTTTCAAACAATGAAGAATGGGATTCTCAGGAATCTGATGGATGCCTTGGAAGCCAAAGTTTGCAATATGTGGTGTAAGTGAAACATGGCAAGATGCTGATGGTCCTGGATCTAGATATTTTGCAGAGAATGAAAAGGAAGCAAATTTGGGGGGCCAGGAAACAATTAGAGGTTTGTCTGTGAGTGGGTCTTCTACTTGGATGTCCCAGAACAGATAAGAAGCAAAGTATGTGAAACTGATATGCTCCAAGTGGAAAGTTACAAGAGGCTGATTTGGTGGGTGACAAACATACTTAAAACTGAAGAAATAAAGAGCTTGTTTTAGGAGAACAGCTGAAAATATTCAGAATCTGACATTATAACAGAGCAGAGCCCAAACCTTTCTCTCCTGTGTTCCTCCAGACAACCAGTTCATTTGCTTGCACAAAGGTTATATGGAGGTTTGACTATATCCAATCTCTATTGAACATTTTTCTGCTTTGTTTGCAGGCAATTATACAACAGTGAGCATTCATCCTGATTTTCTTGTGCTGCTTTGTGTTAATAATGTGTTCATCCCAAAAAGTCAGGTTTTTTTTAAGTGGATTTGCTACATTAGGGTGACAGAGCACTTTAATCCTAAATTTATATTGAAGCCTAAATTTCTGGTATGCACTTCAATCCCTCTTACTAAGAAAGTGACAATCTGGAAGCACTCAAAAACATTCTGATGTGACATAGACTTTTTCTTCCAGCAAGGAGAGGAAGTTGCTTTTTGCCCACAATCCCCAAAGCAAGCAACCATATACACAGTCTGCCTGAATCTATATGAAGCTGTCTGGCAAAAAAAGAGAGAAGTAACTGCTCAGTTTTTCTTCAGTGATTTAAGGTGGGGGGGGGTGTTGATTGTTGTCATCCTGTGAGGTGATTTATTCAGAACCCTATTTTTGCCATGCCAGCCCTTCCTCCTCCTTGGAACCCAGTCAGCATAAAATGGATAGCTTTGAGCACAATTTTGTTTACATTCACTTGAAGCTGATCTCAGAACAGTGTCCCAAGTTTCATCTGACTCAATGGAGGTGCTGTTATGTAAATCTATTCACTAATTAGGATTGTCTGTTGATTATTGTTAGTCTAAGCTAGCCTAATGTGGGCCTTCTCTAGGAAAACCACTCATTTATTTTCTTTAACTGTTGTCTCTCTGCTTGGTTGGTAGTGACTCTCTTGAATATTTTGTGACCTTTTGGTTGACTCTAATACTTTATTCATTATTTACCTACATTTATGAATCATTTCCCATAAAACGAGTGGGGAACCTTTGACCCTCCAGATGTTGCTGAACTACAGCTTCTATCAGCCACAGCAAGCATTGGCAATGGCCAGGAATGATTGGAGTTGTAGTTCAGGAACGTCTGGAAGGTCACAGTCTCCCTAAACCTGCCATAAAATATCTTGAAGACATTTCATGATATGTTTTCCCGGCTAGACAAATAGGTCTCTGCCTTAGGTGTCCATTTTGTATTGTTGTTAAACTCCCGAATGAAGCGTAGAGTGTTCAAGGATCAGGATATTCGCAGGGAGACCAAAATGCTTATTTACAAAGCCATTGTACTACCGACCTTACTGTACGCCTGTGAAACATGGAACATCTATAAACGCCACTCTCAACTTCTTGAAAGATTCCCACCAACACTGCCTCCGGAAAATTCTGCAAATTACTTGGGAAGATAGGCAGACTAATGTTAGCATATTGGAAGAAGCAAAGACCACCAGTGTTGAAACAATGACCCTCCAACATCAACTTCGCTGGACCGGCCATGTTGTTCGAATGCCTGATCACCGTCTTCCAAAGCAGCTACTTTACTCCCAGCTTAAGGATGGAAAATGGAATATTGGTGGGCAGCAAAAGAGGTTTAAAGATGTTCTCAAAGCTAATCTAAAAAAATGCAACATAAGCATCAAGAACTGGGAAGCCTTAGCCAATGAGTGTCCCAATTGGAGGTCAGCCATTATCAAAGGTGCTATGGACTTTGAAGAAGCACAAGTACAGGGCGAAAGGGACAAACGAGCTAAGCGGAAGGCACGTCAAGCAAATCCTCGTGACCGTCTTCCATCTGGAAACCTATGTCCTCACTGTGGGAGGCTGTGTGGATCCAGAATCGGCCTCCACAGTCACTTACGGACCCACCGTTAAAGATGTTATCTTGGAAGACAATCTTACTCAGACACGAGTGATCGCCAATGAAAATGAATGAATGAGTAAGGGCTGAGATGATCTTTTAGGTATCCTGGCGCCAGGCTGTATAGGGCTTTGTACACCAGTGCCAACACCTTCAACTTAGCTCGATAGCTAATTGGCAGCCAGTGCAAGTATTGCCCAACTGTACATTTTGGAATCTTTTGAATAAAATCCTTTAAGAGGCCTGAAGTTGACTGACTTGGTGCATAGTTTAGGACTTGTATTACTTGCATGTCTTACCAGCTTGGGTCCATGCTATAAATGTGAAAGGTGAAATGCCTGGGAATAACAGAGTTAAGTCCAGCTGGTTGTGACCAGTGGGCTTGTGGAGTGTTACTTCCTTACTTGTGAGAAACTTCATAACTCTGAAGTGTCTTGAGGTAGTGGCAGTAAATGATTAATAAGAGACGCATCTCCTCTGAGAATGTGCCCCCATCCACATCACTGTTATGAAAGCACAAAGAGGATTGGAAAGATATATTTGTTAATTTATAACATTTCTTGGAGGTTAAGGCAATCAGAAAGACAAATCAGTGGGCTGCTCTTACAGAGAAAATCCCTCTAATTTTGTGAGAAGTTTTTGGTGTGTGTGTGCCTACATTTGCCTATAATGAACATGGGTTCCAGATTTTTAAGACTCCATGATTTCCCCTTTACTTGCTCTTAAAGGAATACTTATGTCATTTTCACATCTGAGTAGTTTCTTCTTGCTTAACTAGTTAATATTGTGGGTCAAGCACTCTATTCACCTTGCTTTATGGTAAAAAAGTGTTTTCTACGGTTGGGAATTAGGTAAAACAAAAGTGCATTCAAAAGCAATATATCATATTCCATGACTAAGCAAGCAAAATTAATTTCTGCTTATTTAGTAATAAATATCTTTGTGTCTAACAGGAATAACCACACTGCAATTAATAATGGGCTTTTATGTGCTTTCTAACATTTTTTCATGGCAGAGAAAATTTGCTTTAAAAAGTGTGGCACAATATATTTAAAAAAAAATCTTTTTATCATTATTTAATGCACACTTATCACACTATTACAGGTTATACATGTATATTAATTAGCACTGTTGTGGCTGCTGATAGACCAGCCTTTATTGAGCTCATTGTCTGCTAATAGTCCAGGATGACTAGCTGACATTTCATTAGTGAGAGCTATGGCAGGAGGTAGTGTCTTGACAGCTCAACACCTCCAACTTTTGGAATGTGGTGCCAAGCAGAACTTTGAGGATGTGGTATCCCTAACAGAGACTCAGTTACAAGCAGTTAGCTGTTTCAATGAGACAGAGTTTTTGGAGCTGTGGTTTGACTGCCAGTGAAGTACCCTTAGATGCAGGGGCAGCTTTGAGAATTTGCTGCTTGCTTCCAAAAACAACAGAGGCTTGTGGCATCTTTAAAGACATATTTCAGGGACTAGAGTGCACCTCATTAGATGCATACTTGCTTCCAGTGGGTGTTCCTTGTAGATTTTTAAATGGAAATATTACAAAGACACTGTAATTTTCCAGTGCACTCTCATCCGAAGGAAACTAAATCTGGATGTGTTGTCCCTGGAGCTGTCCACTGCTCAAGAAAATGAGAAGCACCTAGTAACACTGTACTTCCTCCTATTCAATTTTTATTTAAAATCTGGGCTTACATTTGGATGCATAATTCCTCCCACCTTAAGGTCAATCAAACCTGTGGCAAGACAAACATGTTTGGAGTTAAATAACTTAAGAAGTAAGTATCAAAAGTTAGTTTTGACACTTTTGTTTGCACACAGTAGAAAAAATTGGGAATTTCTGTGGTTGGTTCAAAACTCCTGTCAGGCTCATTGTATGCAATGGGCACAACTGAAAGGTACAGTGATGATGACCAGTCTTTTTGGCAAATGTCCCACAAGTCAACAAATTATGAGATGTGCCACTCTAATATATATTGCAGAATATATTCAGCTCTCTCTGCTGCCTTCTTGAGATTTTGTCTCTTTTATGCTGAGCCAAAGGAACAGGCAGCACATAGCACAGGAAATGGAAGCTAAAGTTTCTGTCTGTGTCTCTATATAAGCTTTTCTGCTCCTGTCAAGGAATGTCACAAGCTGCCACTTCCTGTGCCACTTGTGGCACCCAGGCAGTAGGTTGGCTACATATGCCAAAATGTTACAAGGGCTGGGCATGTAGCATTTCTCAATAGGTCCTGAACATGGAGCAATTTACATACCATAACAATACGTTTTTATATATGCTCACCCATGTATATAATACTAGAGACAGACTGCAGTCCTGACCCTTTTATTTAAGCAGAATATGGCCCATTGGGTTGGATCCTAAAGAAGTTAGTGTTGCTTCAGTACCATTAAAATCAATAGGGCAAGTTATCCATGTTTAACTTAAACCCCATTGATTTCAATGGGACTAAAGAGTAATTAATGTCCTCTGGATGCAAATCACTGAACTTGGCAGGACTTAATTCTAAGTAAATATGTTTAGGGTTAGGCTGCATGTTAGATCATTTTCACTCTGTTTATAATCTGGTTTACGGGTCATCTAATGGTGGTTTCAGTTCAGCAGCCATGAGTATCTCATTTCAACCAGGCTTCCTTTTGTGTCACTTTTTACTTTATAATAGTGCACACCTTAACAAAATATTACGGTGTGGAGTGCTCCTGTTCACTCCATTCCATTCCCCGTCTCCTGGTTTTCCACCCCCTAGTCAGTTACCATTTCATGACCACTGAGCATGCTCAATCCTTACTGGGCTATCATGGTTTCCCCCCCCCCTCCACCAAGTTTCTTTTGGTACTTCTGCAAACCTTGGGGCTCCAAGCATGCTGATACTCCCTTCTTTTGTGTGTGTGTATGTGCAAGCGCAGTGCTGGTTTAGCTGCATAAGCTGGCGCAATGTAAGGAATGATGATTAGAACAATATAATATTGAACATTATTAGTCTGCCATTATTCTGACCTCTATGGCCTATCAACAGTACTAAAATCATGCTTTAGCTGAAATCCACAATTAAAGCTGCAGTAGTAAGCATGGTTACCTGGGAGTAAGGTCCATTAGAAATAGTGGTACTTACTTTGACGCCAACATGCATAGGACTGTGCTGTGTGAATTGGCTGTTGGGTTGTTCCCTTTGAGTAATATCTTGCATATTAATGAGATGACATTTAAATGCATACTCTATTTGTTTAACAAATTTGGCTTCATTATACTTGTTTTGCACAGGTATCAACATTGATGCCACTTCATGGTGCTGACTTTTGAACATCTATCCCCCTGGTACAAGCCCTCACAAAGATTGATCAGATAAATCACAGTAATGGTCCTTAAGGATTTATTTCGGAAGAGCACTTGGGGTGGATGTGGGGATGAGAAGCAATGCCCGCAAAAAAGGATAAAAAACACTGGTATGATAGGTTAATGAATTCACATTTTTATTCTGTATGTGATTCTTTCATTCATCACAGAGTATTAATTGTTCTCCATAGAATGCCTACTGCTGTCTTTTCAAGGTTTTTAATAAAAGACAAACTGTTTGTTGAAATTAATGTGCCATGGGTGTACAACAGCAGGACCCCTTAAGAACTTAAAAAACATGAATAAATGGATTCCAATTACCACCTAATGTAGGTAATGGGTTTATGGTACTTAGAGGATTGGATCTGTTCTCCGAGAGCCTGCAGACATTAGGAGCCCCTCATGACCAGCTTGCAATGTCGGCATTATGGAGTGATTTTTACTTTACTGCCTTTGCCATCAGATCATCCCCTTTCCTTCCACACACAAGGTTAATTCACTTCTTGATCACATTATTTCCTCGCTGCTCTTTGACAATATAAAAATTCTGAGTGGACAGCTCAATCCCTCTTCCATCTCAGATTTGATTGTTATGGTATTGCCTGGCATCCCTCTGAGGCCTCTAGCAGCCTTTGCTGCACTTTATGACACTTAAATGGCTGGGCTACAATTTCTCCATCTATTCACAAAATGCTGTTAATAACTCATTTCCAAAGAGGCCCTTCTTTATGTAGTGGCATTAAAGGATTTTTTATTAGGTGCCAGGATAGGTGACACACAGCCCCAGTAACCAAAGAGTTAATTAATCTGTTGAAATTTATAGCCTTTTATACTGCACTCAGTGTGACAGTCCCTAAGAGAAACAGATACTATATTTACAACCCAGCTGAAATATTCAGTAATATAGTCTGCATACTGACCCACTCCATCAGCGTATGCCTGTTGCTGGAGCAGCCATTAATCAGCCAAGATGGATTTGTGTAATCTGTCTTCTTTCTTATTCTGGGATTCCAATAAATATTGAAATAATAATTTATTGATTAGCCTGCAATATAAATGTGTAGTAAAGGAGCCCAAGATATTTGCATGGTAATGCATTTTGAAAGCTCTTGGCATTCTGTAGGCATGAGGAGGGGAAGCCGTAATAGTTACAAAACAAGACAGTGTTTCTTCACAGGACACCAAATTCAATGATGTCAGTCAGCTACAGAGGCCTTTTTTTTTTTTTTGAGATCGTTTTGGATACGACAAAGCATAAACTCTTTAACAGCAGCATTGTTACCCTCATCTACAGCAGCATACTAGCAATAAAGTTGTGTAGCAGAATTGTCCAGTAATTTGTCTACTGTACAAATGCAGAAGATTTTGATTTTTTCCCCTTCTTCTCTCTGGGCATAGTAGTAATTCTACCGCTTGTGTCAAAAATGGCAAAGACACCATCTTAACTGAGTGCACTCAGTGACTATGCTGTTTTGAAATCCTTCCCTTCATAACTCCCCCTTCCCCTACCATGCCTGCTTCCCCCCCCCATATGCACACATGGCCTAGTGGTCAGATGGATGTGTATAAAAAGTCAACACACCTCTGGGGAAGAGAAGCAAATGCATCTTTTTATCATATCATTGCTTTGCCTGAATCTGAGACTTGCCTTGCTTGCGCCAAAAGCTAGAGTTGTCCTTAGGGCTTGAAGCCGCTCCTGTTAGCGATGATAGATATTCATTGCACCTCACAAGCACAGTAGCGCCAAGTGCTGTGAGTAGGAGTAGCTTGTCATTCAGATTTTGCAGTGTGCACCATTTTTGACAAGGGAAACAAGGAAAAGCCCTTGTCATAAGATGGATATCGGCGCACCGTGAAAGCCCCTGCACACAGCTCGCGTTAAAAACAGAGAGAAACTCTTAATGTGAAGTTGTGTCCAAGCCAGTGTTAGTACAAAAAGGCCATTCAGGATTTGCCCCTTAGGTGTGGAGGGTGGAGAAGAGGCAATGTTGGAGGCAGGCTGGCTCTCAGGCACTGGGGCAGCTTGAGAACACATGTAATAGGTAAAATATACCTTAGGTCAGCCTTCCCTAACCTGCTGGTCTCCAGATGTGATTTCACTCCAAATCCCTTCATCTCAGCCAGTATGGCCAGTGGATGATGGGAGTTGGGAATCCAACTACATCTGGAGGCTACTTGGTTGGGGAAATCTGGTTTAGATGAAGAGATTAGGGTTTCATCTATTTACCCCCTATAAGACCTATCAGGCTTCGCAGTTTGGGTGGACCTCATTTTTTAAAGATATTTTTTATTGGAATATCTCAGGTTGTCATTAAATTATGGAAGCCTTAAAGTGTCAAGGAGGCTGGGCCTGGCAACCAAGAGGTCTTCTATATCTTTAAAAGTTGTGCAGGGGGAAGAGAGAATTCCACCTTGTGTTTTTTCCCATTACAGGGTTGCAAGAACACCTGCACTTGGGTGACTTTCTCTTCTCCTAAAGATACAGGATCATTCTGAACCTGGCAACCCTAGCTGGGAAGCAGCTTGGAACTGAAGGATCCAAAGATGTTCTGGTCCTCTGACACCACCTCCCCCCCAAAAAAATATTTGGTGGATTTAACATGTTTCTATATTTCTCCTTCCCCCTTCTCATTGTTTCCAGTGTGAGGGAAAACATTTTTTTAAACCAGGAAATAGACAGAGAAACTCTATAGAGTGTTCCACTGTCTTTACTTCAACCCTGCCTGCTCAAGTCTGGCACAGCATAGGATAAGTCATAGAATTGTCTTCATATTCCCTCTCCCTCCCAATACACACACTTTAGGATTGCAGCCTAAGGCTATAAGCCCCATGATAAAATGTGACCTAGAGTGAAATATGCCTAGATGAAAACTGATAATGCAGTGCAACTGTCAGCAAAAACATATGCAAGAGACTTACTATATGCTGATATTTACTGATGCAAACCTGATTAAACTGAGAAACTCTAACCAAACTGGAGTGTTTTGTTTGTTTGGGATAATATTCTTGTAGCATGACCAGGCTTAAGATCTGTTCTCTTAAAGCACTGGATTTCTGTCAACTGCTATCTGTGTCTTGCATCACCACCTGTCCCACCAAATGCTGATTGTTACAAAGTGCAGCTATTGCAGGTCTATTCAATCACAAATCATTGGTGCAGTACATTTTGAACATCCATAACAACCTATCATAGTTTTCGGTAAATGCCTCTGATCAGGATAACTCTAAGGTATAGATACAAAGAAAATTGCCCTGCGCACATATTTTCTAGTGTCTTACTGATAAGGTTAAAAAGATGGTGAAATGAAATCTCCTAAGGAACGCAACAGATCATCTTAATATGGCTTTGGAGAAGAGGGAGAATGCTGTGGTTTTTTCCTGATCCAGAAACAGAAAAGTCAAAATAGCTCATTTTCTTTATGACATGTACCTCCAAGTCCCACCGAAACGGCAACCCACTTGCAGTCGACAGGCTGCTCTAACATTTCTTAGAAATAGTTGTAAGTTGTATGTGTCATGCAATACTCCAATTCACATTCTGAAACATTTTGTACAAGCGGGGCCTGTAACAAAACTGTTGCAGTGTGGAGCGCTTCTGTTTCCAGGAAACTTCACTTTGTCCCCATTCCAGCCCCACAACACTCAGCAGTCCATGCATGCTCAGTCCACTTTGAGCTCTTTTTGGTCCCTACCCCTTTATGGTTTTTCCATCCTAAAATATCCTGCAAACCTTGGGATCCTCCTGCTGATACCTCCCTCTTGTACATGAATGGTGCTGTTTTGCTAAATAAGGACCAGCATATGGAGAATTAAGATCACTATTTGTATATATAAATCGAGTGGGACCTCCAACAAAATGTTGCAGCATGGAGTTGTCCTCGTCACTGTCACATGCCCTCTTCCAAGGTACTCTTTCCATACCCCTCCCACCCCATTTTCCATTGTCTCCCGACAGTCAGTCAGTGTTCTGTGCCCATTGAGAATGTTCGGTCCTCACTGTGCTCTCTCTCCCCTCCCCAGTTTTTTTCTTAATTTTTTTTTTGTACTTCTACATTCCTTGCATTTCCTCTAAGCTTGCCGGTAACTTCCCTCCTGTATGTGGATAGTGCTGTTTTGGTGACATAACAACTGACACTTGCCTCTGAACTTTAGAAATAGAGGGAACAAGTGGGTCCTATAACAAAATGTGGGAAGCTTATCTTCAGGATTCCAACCGTTCTATTCTGTTCCATTCCATTTCCCTTCTGGTTTTCTGTCTATCCATCCCCCCCCCCAAGAGTCAGTTAGCAGTCTGAGTCCTCTGGACATGATTGATCCTACTGAGCTCTTTGGGATTTCCCCCCCTCCTTAGCATTTGTCTCTTAAATATATATTTTTTGTACTTCTACAAATCTTGTGGCTCCTCAGAGCCTGCTGATACATCCCACTTACGTGGCATTTGGGCTATCTAAGGCGACACCTGGAGAACTGAGTTTGCCATTAGTATATGATGATGATTCTTATGAAAAGTAAATTGTTGCTTTCTCTGACATAATTAATGCTAACTAATGTGTCAATCTAATCAGGTGTATGCCTTGATTTTACTGCTTGGTCCAGTTACACACAACACCAACATGTAGGCAGGATGCATGGTGGCCTGTGTGAGCTAGCCTAAGGCTTATGCTCCTTCCTAAAACTTATAGCTTCACAAGAAGAACCTTCAGTTCTTCTTCTGCAATCCACCCACTGCAAGACACTGGTGGATGGATTTGGTAAATGGGGCCTCTTAAAGCATGAGCTTTTACATGTGCAGGCCTTGCTTCACACTGAAGGTCCTGAACACACTTAGGTTGCTGTCCTAACCATGTGTAGTCTACTCAGAAGTAAGTCCCACTTAACTGAGTGGGGCTTACTTTCAGGTAAGTGGGGTTAGAATTGCAGCTTATGTGAATTCGGGTGCTACAGCATGAGGCTTGCTCCTGAGATGCACCTGAACTACATTTTGGTGTCATGAATTGGATCTTAGGATCAATCCTAAAGCAACCAGGTATCATTGTACATCTCTGGCTACAGCTAAAGGCTGAGGGCATGCCAAGAGGGCATGCCAAGTATTTAGTGTGTGGTCTCTGAAGGACCAAGATCAGGATATGACCACTGGAAAGTGGATCTTTGTGCAGGGCTGGCCTAAGACGTTTTGCTGCCTGAGGCACAGCAGCAAATGGTGATCCACCCACAAGCATCTCTCCCACTATCTGACTGTAAAAATACAACAATAATACATTAATAACTAACAAATCTTCCCTTTCATGACACTCCAAACCAGCTGCCCTGAAGCAGCTTCGTTACTCTGCCTAATTGTAGGGCCAACCTTGTCTTTGTGGTGATGTTAGTCTCCCTCTCTCCAGTTTGGCTGTCTGGTTAACCGGAACAGGGCGGCTCATCACATGAGTTGTCAGGCGAAGTCAAGGAGCCTTATTTCTAGGGTTGCATATTACATCTCCAAACTAGGATCTAGCAACACTCAAAGCAAGCCTGCCTATTACTGGTTGTTGTTGTTGTGTGCCTTCAAGTTGATTTCGACTTATGGCGACCCCATGAATCAGTGACCTCCAATAGCAACTGTTATAAACCACCCTGTTCAGATCTTGTAAGTTCAGATCTGTGGCTTTGTGGAATCAATCCATCTCTTGTTTGGTCTTCCTCTTTTTCTACTCCCTTCTGTTTTTCCCAGCATTATTGCCTTTTCTAGTGAATAATGTCTTCTCATGATGTGTCCAAAGTATGAAAACCTTAGTTTCATCATTTAGCTTCCAGTGATAGTTCTGGTTTAATTTACTCTAACACGCAATTATTTGTCTTTTTTGTGGTCCATGGTATGCACAAAGCTCAATTCTTGAAGTTAGACATGAACAGTGTCATCTGATCTGGACAGAAGGACCTTTTCTACCTTAGACCCGTCAATGGAAAGAGCCAGAGCATACTTTCCTTCAGCTCTATAGTCCCAGGGCAACTAGGGTTACAATAAACCCCTTATCTAAAAGAAGCGGGATATGGTGGGGGGATGAAGTTCCTTCAGGGTTCCATATAAATAGAACACAAGGCAGATTCATGCATCTAACAACTTGGTCACGTTACACGGAACACAGGGACAAGCTGCCTTACATGTGCACAACTGTTTTTGTGAGAGTCTACATGTTGATTTGTATAGCTCAACGAATGTGTACAACGGGCTGCCAACCTTTTTGGGCCAGTGGGCACATTTGAAAATTCGAGAAAGTGCCATGGGCACCAATCACAAAATGTCTGCTGTGGGGGTGTGGCATAACTCAAAACAGCTGTCACATCTAAAACAGCAGAGATGGGACCACAAAATGACTTTCTTCTTCTTCTTCTTCTTATTGAGGATTGTTTTACTACTACTACTACTACTACTACTACTAAATCCCACCTTTCCTCCAAAAGGGAGCCCAGGGCAGCAAACAGATTATAAAGCACTAAAAACATCTTTAAAACATTTTAAACAAAAATATTAAAACATCTTTTAAAACATCTTAAAAAACAGTTTCTGAAACAAATGCAGACTGGGCTAAGGTATCTATTTAAAATGCTTGTTGAAAGAAGGTCTTCAGTAGGCACCCAAGAAACAACAGAGAATGCATATTCCCCCCCCCCATGGAAAAAGGCACCCACATCAGCTACCGCCATGCTTGCTCACAGAGATAAGCTCTTTGCAGCTCTCCCTTCAGAATGGGAGGGTGTGTGTCCAGTCATGGCGTCCAGTGAATTGTGGGTATGTTTTTGGTATGTGTGTGTTCAAACAGCTAGTGCGAACAGGAAGAGCACATAGTCTCTCAAGCATTGTACATTTTTAAGGGGTTATTTACTGGGAACTTTTCATGGTGCCATTGGAGGGATTGGTGGACACAGCTGCCACGCTGGCAACCCCTGGTGAACACAGGTACATATACTGTACATTTGTTGAATGTTATGTGTGATTAACTGTAGAAAATGCAGCACAAAACACAGATTGTATGCTTGTTTAATGTAATGTGTGAACACCCTTTAAGTCTCATGCATGTGGAGTTAGGTTTCTGGCCCATAAGGTACGATTGCCAGTTAGTGATGGTTATCTATTGTTCTAACATCTCTGGCCCAGCTGCACATTAATTATTTGTTTGTTTTCTTACATTTTTATCCAGCTTTTCAGGCCATTATTGTTTCCAACATGGCTCACATCAATTATAATGAAAGAGAGCGATTAGCCTTACAAATTAAAAAGACAAGACAGAAGAGAAGGGGAGTGGAGAGGATATGTGGAGGAGGGAGATCAGTTCATCAAAGCCAGAATGAAGTTGTACACCTTATACTGGCATTTTCATCTAGGTGATCTTGCTTGAAAAGTAGCTGGGGGCTCTTGCTTCTTTGGCCAATGGGTGGGGACAGAGTGTCCCCCCCCCTTGCTTCTGCAGTCCCAGGGCAACTGGTAATTTGTTGATTCAGGCAGGGAGAAGGGGGAGGAAATAAATTCAGTGTAGCTGGCCCTTCTTGGGCCCAATGGATGGAACCAGGTTGCAACTTGACATCTCCCTTGCTATGATGTCCTTCCTGGGAGGCAGTGGCTCCTGGTCCCCTAGATCCTGCGCTAGAACAGTCCATTGTCTTACCTTCTTTCCCCAGGCTCGTGCCAAGAAGGCATGGAGTAGGGATGGGTGAGAATTTAGACTCAGTTTGCATTTGTTAGGTCCAAACCCAACACGCAATTTTTCTTAACCCAACACATTCAAAGCAGAATTTATCAAATCCGCAGTTTGCAAAACAATTTGAGAACTGAAACAGACATCCTTCAAAATTCGCACGTTTGAATTTTGCAGTGCAGTTCTCCAACCAACCAATGTTTACAAAAATGCATGTATTGGGGGGAATGTGCATAAAATGATTGTATTAGTGAAAATAACATACAAAAATGCTTTATAGGAGAAAGTTGCAAAAATGTCTACATTAGTCAAACCTGCATACAAAAATGTGTGTACTAGAAGAAATTCACACTAAAATGCTGAAGAATTGTCATGAGGATTTTTTTCAAAAAAAATGGCAAATTGCTGCAGAAATGTGGAGAGCTGAATTTAAGACTGGGAAAAAATAGAAACTGGGAGAATCGAAATGGACAGATCTTTCCATCGTTTACCTGGAGTCCTGATAAACTGTGACTGGGCAGCGGAGAACAGGTAAACAGGCTGTTGCAGATGTTGGGTGACATTTTCCATCTCCCTATTTATCAGCATTTTGGATGTATTGGGCGGGGAGAGGGAGGTAAGTATGTGGTCATTTTCACAGTGGGAAAAATGTATTGTTTGAGTTTCTTCAGAAGAAACCTTTCCCAGGTTTGGCCAGAAGAGGGAGGCACCTCCACTACAGCTGCAGGTTTTTGCAACTTACACAGGTCTTGGAGTTCCAGATCTGAATTCCAAATTCTTAGTAGGACACCCAAGGAAGCAAAGAGATAGAAGGGCAAAAAGGATGGGCTGCTCTGCTAAGTGATGCTTAAACTGTCTCATGGGTTTGTATTCGAACATTTACATTGGCAACATATTATAACGAATTTAAAAACATACAGTAGTGCCAAAGACATTTTCCTACCATAAGTGATGCCCTAGTGAGTAGTGCCAACACTTTCAAAAAGGGATGTTCACACATTACAGTAAATGAGTGCACAATGTGTGTACTCAGATAGTTAAGCAGTACACTCATCCAGTTCCCATGTAACATTCAATGAGTGGTCTGTATATCTGTTGACACAATAGCTGAGCACTACAAATCAACAAATGCATACTCTTTTGTACAAGCACTTGTACATGTGTAGATAGTCAGCTTGTAGCAGTGTTGAGGGTATGTGTGAACAAACCTAAAGCCTTGCAACACCTTTAAGAGACCAATCACTGCCTTATGCTGCAATTCTACTCAGAAGTAAGCTCCATTGGGTTCAGTGGGACTCACTCCTAGGTAAGTGTGTATTGCAGCCTTAATCTACCAGCACCACCCCATCTTGTGGTGCTGCCAAAAGCAGGATGCTTCACCTTGCTGCATGGCAAGGCTGGCACCAAGTGCAAGAGTTTTGTTTTTACACAGATAATGCATTTCATTGTTTTTACACAGGTAATGCATTTCAGCTTGAAAGGCATTTTTTAGCATCTCTTTGTGTGCTACAATATAATATCTCCTGGCTTTGGGGTAGTGGCATTACTTTAAATCTTTCATGAGATAGATTCTGCATCTCTTTCTGTCTCTCTCTCTCTCACCCCCACACACAAAATTGTTCACCAGGAGGCTGATTTATTAACACAGAATCACTAGTCCTTTGGTTTCCATACTTGCAACCACCCAAATGATCCAGGAATCACATTTTACCCCTAACCATTCCATGGGAGGGGGTCCATACTATCATTTTCTTCACTGTGAGTACAAAAAAGAGGATCCACCATGAGGCTGTTCCCAAATCTGTAAGGATCTTGTCTTCACTTTTCCTTTATGTTGAGTATGAAGGCACATTCCATTCACTTGGCACATTATCTTTGGTCTTCAGGGCCCAGATTTTTCTAAGGAATGTAGTTTTAGCAATTAGATTGTTAGATCTTGCACAAGCCAAAGGGCAATGAATCAAACTCCACTCTCAGTGTGTATCAGACAATGAAGATTGTTAGATTAATGGACACCATGCAATCGGAACAGATTAAGTGCTGTAGAAGCAGCAGTGACCTGATTTTGGGGAGGCATGGTAGTGGTAGGTGAATAAGCGCTACTGCTAACTTTTGGGTGCCTTACTTCTCCCCACGTCCAGGAGCTGCCACCTCTGGGATGGTGGACCACTTTCCAACCTTTGTCCCAGGATAATTTATAAATACTATTTGAATTCTCTCTTATGCCATTAATTTCAAAATAAGGCAGGGGGTGTGAGGGAAGAGGAGGAGACTCAGAATAGCCTAACTCCCTTCCTTGTACAACTGCCTTTCACGGTAGTGCTTCTCAAATTATCCGGTAGAGCTGTCACCACTTCCTACACCCCTTTTCCCAGACAGGAAGAAACTGAGGGTCCAATTTTGTACTAGATCCCAGGGCCCTGAACCAACATTTCCTGTTTCCAGCCAATCCCTCTGTAATGCTGTAGGGCTGAAGCCAGCACCCCACTCTCCCTCTATTGCTCCCAGGGACCAGAAGTCTGCTTTTCTTTAGCACCCCAAAATCCTTTTACCTGGTAGCAAGAACCCCAAACACCCTAGGCACGTGGGGGGGTGTCTGAATAACCTGAGGGTTTGGCAACTATGCACACAGAACCAACGGTCCAATTATAGAACGTTGATTAAGAACAAAAGATATAGGAATTGGACAAATGGACAGAGCAGAATTTTGGGAACATAAAAAAAGAGCTCTTTAGCTCAAGTAACCACCTGATCCCAAGCTGCTACTTACATTTAGGTTTTTGGTCTTCTCATGTATAAAGCAGCTGCCCACTTTCCTGATGGGTGGTGAGGTACAGACTCTGGGGCAGACAAAACACAAAGGACTGCATGGCACAGTTGGTGGCCAATCACATCACAAGTCATGTTTCACAGGTAAGGGCAGGTGGACACCTGCTGGGGCATGAAAGGTTGCTGACTCTCCCTGGGGTTCTGAGAAAACTGGGTCTCTTGGTGTCGATTCTGCTTTCCCTGTCAGTCATGCTTAAACCCCATCCTGTGGGTTTAGATTCCAGCTAGGAGTTAGTGTACTGTGCCAGGATAGGCAAAATGGAGGGGCAGGAGACCAGATTTTTGTCATAAGGGTCACCAAACTTCTTGGGTCAATGGGCACATTCTGGAATTTTGAGAAAGTGCTGTGGGTGCCAGTTACAAAGTGGCTGCCATGGAGGGGGTATGGCATAAGGCAAAATGCCACTTTTAAAAAGGCAGAAAAAGAGACAGGTGTGGGCATGCTCCCTTCCAGTCCCCCCCATCAATAAAAAAAAGGCATCACTGTGCTTGCTCACCTCTGTTCAGGACAGAAGGGAGAGTGGGTGTTGAATCCTGGCATCCAATGAAATATGGGCATGTTTAAGGGGATGGGTTTAAGGGGATGGATAGGAGAGGCTGCGCCAGCGCAAACAGGAGCTGAGCAAGAACAGCAAACAGTTTCTCACAGATACTGGATTTGTGAGGGGACATACATTGAGACATTTCACGGGCCCCATAGGAGACACTGGTAGGCAATTCAGATGTTGCAGTTATGCTAAGGACTAAGTACCCCATCCTCTCATTACTTGTCTGCTCTTGATTGCAGGTATAACAATTCTGAACAAAATGTTGTGCAGCATATGGAAAAAGACACAACAGTTTGCAATGTGTATTTTGGCCTGGGTGGAGAGAAGAGTGCCTTGCTAAAGACCATCTACTGTGTTTGTGTGTGAGGGACAAAGAGCACCAGGATGGTCCATAAATAGACACAGGAGAGAGGATTCTTGGTTTGCATGCCCCATCTCTTCCAAGGCTAAGGTGCCTAAGGATTGGATCCCCCAAATTATCATTTATTTATTTATTTTACAGAAATTTTTATTCTGCACTTCAAATGAGTTCCGAAGGCAGCTGGCAAAATCAGTATAAAATACAATAAAACAATGAAACCCACACGATAAAAGAAGCATAAAAACCTTCAGCAGACAACTTTTGTTTGAAAGCCAGGGACGGTGTGTGTGTGTGTGGAATCTTCACCTGGCACTGAAATGACAGCAAAGTTGGTGCCAGGCGAGGCTCCCTAATGGGAATATCTCATAATCACCACAGACAAGCAAAACAATGCCTTGGAGCCAACACCAGAGTGATGTAAACAAAAGGGCAGCTCCAACATGCTGTGGTTTCTTCTATTCCATCTCAATATAGAAAGGGAATCAACAGTTGAAAGCAGTATTTCATAATATTTCAAAATATTTTTCTAGACAATGACCTTAGATAACCAACTGAGCAACGATAGTAAAGCATCTCTCAAAGTGAGGAAAATGAGCAGCAAAATGGCATGTCAAATCCAATTACTATAAGTTAAAAGAAGCTTCATTCCAAAAAGCCTCATCCAAGTTCTGTTTTAGGCTGCAACGCTATGCATGCTTACCTGGGAGAAAGTCCCACTAAATATAATGGAACTTCTGAGTAGGCACACATATAATTGAGCTGTTAGTCCAGAAACTGAAAGAGTACCCATTCAAAGTGTGATGGATTTCCTGTATTAAAAATAGTTTCATTTGACCTGTGTGCACACTCCTGTTCACTCTGCACCCACTGCACTCCCACAGCTAGTTTAGAAAGTGGTGCACACATTTCATTAGCCACAATTAATATCTATCCTGAATTTGCCCTGTTGTTTCTTATAAAATACTGTAATGTTATGCATTTTTCCTCAAATGAGTTTTGATCCAAATTGAGAAAAAGTAGAACACTTTAAGGCTGTGAACACACTAGTTGTCTATGGCAAAGCATTCCCATTAGCCCCATCTGGAGGGAGAACAGGTTGATCTGCCAACCAGTTGCAAAATCTCTTTGAAGCTCCTATAGGGCACGTGTCATAACACTTGGTTTCCAATCACCAACCCTATCTCACAGGGTTGTTGGAAAGACTCCATACACACACACACACACTGCAGATGTAAAAATACATACACCCCATATAATAGTTTATTGTCAAACCAGTTGATCATTGAAGAACGTTTTTTAAAAAATCAGTGTTAGTTTCCTACATAATAAAATATGTGATACCTAAGTAAGCCCTGCCTAATTGCTTTAAAAATAGGGTTGGAGAGGGAGAGAAAGATTTACAACACAAACACAATTCTTTGCTATGTTCACTCAAAAGTCCCATTACTTTACAGCACAATCCTAACCATGTCTACTCAAAAGCAAATCCAATTGAATTCAATGGGATTTACTCTGGGTATGTGGGATTAGCATTGCAGCTTTACTCCCAAAAAGGAAATACTGGATTAAAACTTCATATTGGGAAGGTTTTCAAAACATTGCCCTCTTCAACAGCCCAGGAAAATTTAAACTTCTTTGACTCCTGCACACAAGAGAACCCCCCCCCCGAAAGCTATATACTTACTCAATTTATGAGGGGAAAAAAACACACAAATTTCTGACATTTGAATGGGGTCTAGGCACTGCCTGGAGGTCAACAAATCATAACCCTGACTTCACTTACTGGCTACAAACCTGAAAGGGCGGGGTTAGAGCAGCCTGCTACGAGCTGATTTAACAGAAGTTGTGGGGGGGCAGCGGCTGATGTTTTGGTGTATATCTCGTGAACCAGACCACCTAGAAACTTACATTAAAAAAAATGAAAGCTGAGAGTCCAGAAATTATGGTGACTCACCCAGAGACCCAGAGGGGCCCCCCAAAATCGAGAGTCTCTGGGTGAAAACCTGACATCTGGCAATCCTACTCCCCTCAGTCTTTTCCTCTCGAGACTAAATAAGCCCAGTTGTTTCAGTTTCTCCTCATTGGGCTTTGTTTCCAGTCCCCTGGTCTAAATCATTAACTCCATGTTGCAAAGTGGGGGGTCGGGTGAAACAGACAGAGATTGGCTTGCTTAAGGCCAGCTGCTGAATTAATGGCAAAAGCAACCTTCAAACCAGGCCTGGTGTCACTACACCTCTGCAGGGGAAGGCATCCTGCAGATACCATCTTTTCCATTCCACAGAACATAGAAAACAGACCTTTAGTGTAGTGGCACCTACCTTTGGAATTCCCTCCCCTTAAATATTAGACAGGTGCCATCTCTATTATCTTTTTGGCGCCTACTGATGACCTTTCTCTTTCAATAAGCCTTTTAAGTAGAGACCTTATCCCAGTCTGCGTCTGTGTTGAAATTACATTTTAAGAAGTTTTTAAAGCTGTTTTTTTTTTTAAAAAGCTGTTTTTAAAGACATTTTGTTTTAATATGTTTTAGAATGTTTTTAGTGTTTCTGTTTGCAGTCCTGGGCTCCTTCGGAGGAAAGGTGTGATATAAATTTAATAATAAATAAAATAAATAAAAATTAATACACAGCATTTTTGAGCGGCCATGGAGGCCCCTGGCCTGGCCCCCCCTTTAAACAATTAGCTCCTTACTGAGGTTCCATATGCTTTGATGAGCATCAGGCAGCAAGCTGAATTTAAATTTCCCACAGTGCCCCAGAGCAGTGCTACAGTGGAGGCACTGTGGGAAATTAAAATGGTGGCTTTACCATCCAGTGCTGTTCAGGATTCTGTTCATCACTGTCACCAAGTAAATCCAGCAGGGAGTGAGGACACTGTCATATGAGGGGCCCCACGGATGGCACTTGGTTTGAGAGCCTCTAAAAGTTGAGATAATCCTTGGTTTAAATCAGAGACATCTTGATTCATAGCTTGATTTCTTAGCTACTACTCTACACTAAACTACTATCAGACTTTCTTGAACACAGAGATATTAGAACATATTCTGGAACCTGGATTGCAATATCCCATCATACAATATCTTCAGAGGAATAGCCTCAGGATATCACTGTCGTCTTATAAAGCTATTCGACGGATAGCAGATCTGGGAAATCTGTCTCTTATTTAGTCATGTGCATGGAAGAGCAACACCAGACTTTCTTTCTTTCTTTCTTTCTTTCTTTCTTTCTTTTGTGAGGACCTAGTTCATGGATACTGTACAATTCATTTTTCCTGCAATGCATAACTAACCTGTGAAATACATTACCACAGGACATTGTGATGTCTACCAGTGTTCAAAAAAATATTAGGCATGTTTATAGATTATAGTTTTATTAATGGCTACTGGGTGTGAAATGTCAAAATGGAACCTCTGTGTTCAGAAGCAGAATATTTCTGTTTACCAGATGCTGGTGATAAACAGTACAGAATGGCTATCAACATCATGCTCTGCTTATGGGTTTCCTCGGGGTATCCGGCCAGCTGCCATCAGAGACAAAGTGCTGGGCTTGATGAATTATTTATTGGTCAGATCTAGCCTAGGAAATCCTATGTTCTTGAAAATCATGGTGTGTGCTGCTTTTGTTCTGATTTCTGGCCCAATGCTCTAAATCAGAGGTGGGCAGACTTCAGTCTTGTTGGATCTACTTTGGGTTTTTACTGCAACTCTAAGATCTATCGGCTAGAGCCAGGTGAACTGAAATGAGCTTTCACACAGAAATCCAATCCTGGTTAGCTTTCTTCATCTCAACAGCCTAATTAAGGTGGGAAAAGTCATTTTGTTGTTGCGATTGCTAAACAATTGAGAATCAGAATTCCTGCTGCAAATCATTCCGAGATCCCGATCTACCTTCTGGCCATTTCTGCTCTAAATGCCTACTTTAAATAATATGTGTGTCTAATACCATGGCAACTTTTGTTGTTGTTAAGTTAGCTTTGAACTGGTCTTCACTTGTTGACCTACATTGTGTGTCTGTGATTATCCTCTTGCTGTGATGCCATTCAGGGATTTTGAAGAAGTGCTGGGGTGTGCAACATCCATAGCTTTCCCTTAGAACTGAGAAGAAGTGTTATGTCCTTATGAAGCTGGAATGCAGATGTGAGTAATGTCAAGGCTTCTTTTTTTCTCTGTTCATTGCCCAGTTTTATTAAGTATTGCACACCAGTAAATGCTAAACTTTTAAAACCCTTTTTAGCTTACTGTGTAGGGTTTTAATCTCTTTTTAGTCTAATGTTATTTTTAATTATCTTTTAAATGTTTTAAACTTTTTATTGATAATTTTAATAAAGCGGTACATAAATTTTGTTAAATAACTAAATAAAATAACAAACTGGCTGTATCAAGACGTTAACAGGAGTCACTTAGATGGGCAGCGTATGTTTCTGAATATGTTTGAGTTGTCGGTTTTCTAAGTACAACAAAATCCATTGTGAGAATAAATGCTCTATTAAAAATAATAAAAGAAGAAACTGCTAAGGACATGCCATTGCACAGCAAACAAATACAGAATATAGCTTAGTGAGGAAGAACCTTTGTGATATGGTGGGCAGCCGAAAGGCTGGGGCCTGCATATGACGCCTATCTCATTTTATGTAATCCCTGGTGTTTCCTGAAGCTGCCCCACTATCCTATCCCATCAGAATTCCTTTCTGTTTGTTTCCTCTTTATTTTTCATAGCTTTTAAAAGTGTTTTTTCCTCTTTCTATGTAGTTTCAGAACAATTGGAAGGAGCAGTATTTATTACTATTACTGCTACTACTGCTGCTGCTGCTGCTGCTAGTACTGCTCATACTACTACTAGGGACTCTACCCCTGTGTGCTTAATTTTCTAACCCTTCCCCTAGGTCACCAATGCACTTCCCCTCTTCTCGCCAAGGCACTCCTCTCTCCCCCTGCCCAAGTTGGCCAAGGTACTCCTCTCTTCCCCAGGTTGCCAGGGCAACTCCCACTTCCAGGTTGCCAAGCCTCCCTCCCCCTGACCTATGTTGCCAAGGCATCTCCCTCCCTTTGCCCCAGGTCACCAAGGCACATCCCTCCCTCTCCTCTCCTTGCCCCAGGTTGCCAAGGCAGCTCCCTACCCTGCCCCTTCTCTGCACCTGATGTTGTGTGCCCAATCCCCGCCCTTCTTCCTTCCCCAGCACACAAACTGGAGGAAAGGGAGGCCTCATGCTAGTGACGCCAAGACCTCCCATGCAATGATTCTGTGGGTTGCCCAAGGCACTGGTTGCTCAATTCCATTCATTCCCATTCCTTTCCTCTGTGCAGCTGGGCTGGTGTGCAAATGCCCTCACCTTCTTCCTTCTGTCCCTTGGCTTTAAGCGCAGTGTGGCTAGAATGTCGCCCAGTTACTTGTCTTCCTCCTGCCTGGACTTGTCCAGTGCAACTGAGCCACATCTGCCCAGTCACTCACCTTTCTTCCACTGCGCGATCACTCATCTTCTTTCCCTGTCCTCCCGTTCCCTGGCCTTGAGCCCAGGTGGCTCACATCACCACCTATCTGTACAGCTGCAAACTGCACATCATGACGCTTACATTTTTTATGATATGTATAGATTATTATTATTAAAAAAGCCCCCCAGTTGTATGGCTTCAGGAAAGAGAAGTTTTGTTCCTGCTGTCTGAGAACAAATTGTTAAGTTTCTGCCATATATGGATGTGTGTGTAGCACATTTAAGTCAGAAAGGACCTTCACTTGCTTTTCAGAATAGTAGCTATATTGGTCTGTTGTACTAAAGATATCCTCTGTATGCTTATTTAAGAATAATCCCATCAAACCTAAAGGGGTTTACTTCTGAGGATGCCAGTATAGAATTTGCCATTCTAAACCGAGTTGGCCATGTTGAAAATTGAAGCAAGTTACTCTTTATTCCAGATTAGTTAATTATCTCTGGTTCT
The DNA here is from genome assembly GCF_030035675.1 of Rhineura floridana. Taxonomy (NCBI): domain Eukaryota; kingdom Metazoa; phylum Chordata; class Lepidosauria; order Squamata; family Rhineuridae; genus Rhineura; species Rhineura floridana. The sequence continues at coordinate 210,526,029 of NC_084480.1, forward strand.
GTATATCACTGGCTCTGGCTCCATCTGTCAGTGACCATGCACCCCTCCCCTCAATCCTCGGTTATCCTCGAGGAAATGTAAGCCTCAATATAAAAACTTGTTTCTACCCCTCCCTTAGCTTAGGCAATGATTCTTGGTGTGACAGTAGGAATGCTGCTCCTCACAAGGGGATTGGGCTGCTGGCATTTTGGTGGCCACTAGCTTAGACAGGGCTAGTTCCTGGTCTGAAGGGCCTCTTAGTAAGAAGCCCTGCAGTAGGCTGTGCCCTGTTTTGGTGGTCTCCTTATTAGGTTCACCTGGTAGTGGCAGCAGTGGGCAAGTGCAGCACTCAGATCAGCAATATTTGGTCCCCAGTAGGGCTCTGGGGATACTGGCATTTTAATTTTCCACAATTTCCCAGAACTATGGCATAGCAGGGCCATTGTAGGAAGTTGGTGGCTTTGTACTGGGGGGGAGGTAACTGTCTAATTGGAGAGTCAGGGCAGGCATCAGCAGTGGGCCTTGCGGGGGCCTCGGCAGCTGCCTACGAATGCCAGGGGTTAAAGCCAGACCGGGCTAAGGATAGATAAGTTGATTGGACTGTATGAATAGCCACTGAGATCTTCAGAGAATGAAACTGTCACACCTTCTCTTTTCCAGAAGCTATAGGAAGAGGAACATGGGAAGCTGCCTTATCCTAAGTCATACCATTGGCCCATCTCGCTCGGTATTGTCTGCCCTGACTGTCCAGGGCTTCAGACTGGGGACATTTCCAGTCCAATCAGGAGATGCCGGAGACTGAACCTGAAACGTTCTGCATGTAAAGCAGATGCGCTACCACTGAGCTACAGCCCTTCTAGACAATTAAGCAAAGACTGCCTTCATCATTTCAAGCATTCTCAAAAGTAACTTTTAAAAAATCAGATGTATTTTATGTGGCACAGCCTAAAATGAGGGTGTTCAGTAGTACCCTTTTCAAACACAACACACACACAAATGGTAGATAAAAGGGAAAATTCACTTATAAAAGTGTTGAAACACACACACAAGAGTTGCACTTAAAGTTATGATAATTTTGAAATGCCACACTGAACATCTTTAATTATCTGTAATGCACATTTTCCAGGCGTGCAATTAATTGCAGTGGCTGTGTATAAATGTTCAATTGCTTGTAACTTTGCAAAATTCCCTCTTGGCTCTGGAAGTATGCATTCTTAGTCATAGTCTAATGGAGCATTTTCTTGGAAAGTTCAGCAGTTTTTGATTTATATACGTGGGAATAAAATCACTTTTTGGGAGGGTTAAATAAAATAAAACCCCACTCCTTTCTCTGATCACTGTTAAAATTGTGCTAACCTGATTTCTCCAGATAAATGAGGCCAGATTTTTGCCTTTGGGCAAATCCAGTGATAGGATCCCTGACTAGATGCTACAGTACTTAACCAGGGGCACAATCCAGAGACACTTTACTTATTTCATTTCATTTATGAAATGCTTCCTGTAAAACATCTCAAAGCAACTTAACAATAAAAACAACAACAATAAATACATATATAAAACAATTTCATATATAAAAATGATGGTTTTAATCATTTTTATATATTAATTTTATATATATGGGTGTGAAATATATCAAAACAACTTCAAATCCAATACAGATACAGGCTGGGATAAAAAATCTGCACTTAAAAGGCCTGTTGGAAAAGGAAGGTTTTCAACAGGCACTGAAAATGCAGTGGAGTCTGAAACAGCACCTGCCTGATATGTAACGGGAGAGAGTTCCAAAGGGTAGGTGATGCAACACACTAAAGATCTGATTCCTGCATTGTTTGGAATGGACCTCCTGATGAGGTGGTATTTGCAGGTGGCCCTCCTGCAGAGCACCGTGATTGTTTAGGTGACACAGTTTTTTAGGTATCCTGGTCCCAAGCTGCGTAGAGGTTTTTATACCAGTACTAGTTCCTTGGACCTAGTCTGGTAGCTAAATTAGCAGCCAGTTGAGCATACTCTTCAAAGAAATCAGTTGAGTCCCACCCCACAGTTAAGAAGTTGGATACCACCAGGGCCGGAGCAGCCATAAGGCAAAATGTGATGGCTGCCTTAGGTGACTTCTTGAGCCCCCTCCCCGCAACTAAATCTAGAGCAACTGAATTAAATTTACTAGCATAGTATAAGTGAACAGTATGTAAGTAATTTTAGTTTTCATTGAACACAGAATAAGGATCAATTTCCTGACCTACAAAGTTGGCGATAAACATTTGAGCTGCTAAGGTATGAAAAATATGCAATGTTACAATTCATTGGTTTTATAAATCACATGATACTAAAGTCTTAAAATCTATGAATGAACATGATTCACTAGAACATGCTGAGGCCTCCCTCTTGCTTCTCAGAAACTTCGTTTTGTGACCAGTCCTGTCAGTATTCACTATATGCTCTTTGTTATTAGAGGGTGTGATAAATAAAAATAATGAATATTATATCCAGAAGATGTTAATATGTGCACTTAAATATTGTACTATGTTACATAGATGTCTGTGTCTCATCCTTCCTCAAGGGAGGTCAGGACAGCTTGCATGGAGTAAACTATATTGTAATGTGCGTATCTCAGGGAGAAAGGGGCTGTGTAATGTGCAAGCCTGATAAGATGTGTGAGGCTATTTGGAGCATGTGCTTCCGCCCCACTTCTTTCTTCCTGTGCTGCTTACCTTGTCTCTCTACAGTAGCAGCTGGTGACTCCATATCAGTGGGCAGTGCAATCCACTCTGGGTTTTAGTCCAAATCTTCAAAGAGCTGTCCAAGGTGCTGGACACCTTGGACAGACCTTTGAAAGTTTGGACTAAAGCCTGGAGTGTATTCTACTGCCCCATTGACATTTCTCTCTACAAAGAGAGGGAAAGAGTAGCAAAGGGAAGGATGTATATGTGTATGAGGGAGACATGAGGGAGCAGTAGGAGAGGAGAGAGTCCAAGGACAAAGATCAAGAGGAAAGATACATCACTTGCAACGAGCATTGCCCTGTGTAATGTTTGAAGTCCATTCCATGTTTTCCAGTAGCTCTAACATACCAGGATCCAGGAAAGTTCCAACTAAGGATTTAGTCAGGACTCAGGACCTCTGTCCAACGTAGACTTCTTAGGCAGCCAGGAAAGATTTTGATAAGCCTAACTCCATATACCCTGTTTCTTCTAAAATCAATTACATTCTAAATGAAACTTTGATTTGCTCTGAACCTTACATCCCAGCTTATTTGCTTGCAAATTGGCCTGGGGAGCTGCTAATGTCAGAGAAAGAAGCAAGAAGGTTAAGATAATAAATATGAGGGTTTCCCAACCCTCTGGAGCAGATTTTGGGGGCACATGGAGGGCTGCAGTGTGTGTGTGCATGTTGGGAGGGGAGAATTTATTTCACCAATGGTGTCAATTCTACTGGTGGATGGACATCACTGGATGTCATCTATAATAATCCATCCTTTCCCCACTGAACTAATTGCATTCTTAATGCCACACTGACCATATTTTCTGAAGAAAGATTGTTTTCAATTTGAGTACCTAAACTGACGCACGTTTAAGGGCCCGTTCACATTCATTGGGTAAAATGAGAATTTCTATAATTTCTGTAAATACTTTCTGGTTTTTGTAAACCATCAACCATGGTATCCTTCTGGGCCGACTTGGTGAGATGGGTATTGGAGGCACTGTTTTACAATGGTTCCGATCCTATCTCCAGGGTCGTTTTCAGAGAAAAAACCATCATTTTCACAGAATAGCATTGGGTCATTTTCAGAGAATAGCATTGGATGATTGTCTTTTGGCCCCCTGGCAGTTGTGCTGTGGGGTGCTGCAGGGTACCATCTTACCCCCCATGTTGTTTAACATCTATATGAAGCCCTTGGGAGCAGTCATCAGGAGATTTGGGGTGACCTGTCAGCAGTACGCTGATGATACCCAGAATCAGGAGAGGCCGTGCGAGCCCTGGACTACTGCCTGGACTCAGTGGTGGGCTGGATGAGGGCCAGTAAACTGAGTCTGAATCTTAGCAAGATGGAGACACTGTGGGTTGCTGGTTCTCGAGTTTGGATAATTGGTCAGTTGCCTGCTTTGGATGGGATTGTACTCCCTCTGAAAGAGCAAGTCTGTAGTCTGGGGCTGCTCCTGGATCCATCTTTGTTGGTGGAGGCCCAGGTGACTTCAGTGGTTAGGAGTGCCTTTTACCAGCTTCAGCTGGTAAGATAGCTGTGGCCATTTCTGGACTGGGATAGCCTGACCACTGTTGTTCATGCACTGGTAACCTCCAAGCTGGATTGCTGTAATGTGCTGTATGTGGGGTTACCCTTGAGGTTGGTCTGAAAGCTGCAGCTGGTGCAAAATGCAGCGGTGAGACTGCTCACTGGGGCAGGGTATCGCCAACATGTCACCCCACTGCTGAAAGAATTGCAATGGCTACCTATTAGCTACTGGGCTAAGTTCAAAGTTCTAGTTTTGGTGAACAGAGCCCTATACACAGGGCCAGCTCCAGGAATGCGGGGGCCCTTGGGCATTAGCCTGCCCCGGGCCCCTCTGCTTCTCTTCTGCGATCCCGTGGATCGCAAGACGAGCTTCCAAACTGCCCGCCATCCCCCGCGCTTTACCTACCTTTCTCTGCTGTGGCAGCCGAGGTTTCTGTAAGGAACTGAAGCCTTTGCCACCATCTTGGTTGATGGCATGCAGCGTGCACATTGCTGCCATCAACCAAGATGGCAGCAGAGGCTTCAGTCCCTTACGGAAACCTCGGCCGCCATCTTTATTGATGGCAACCCTGCGCGAACAGCAGAGAAAGGTAGGTGAAGTGCAGAGGATGGCGGGCAGCTCGGAAGCTCGTCTTGCAATCCACAGGATCGTGGAAGGGGAGTGGAGGGCCCCTCAGGGCCCCCCCCAGGGGCTCCTAGAGCTGCGGGGCCCTCAGGCCAGTACCCAACCTGGCCGCCCTTTGGAACCGGCCCTGACTATACAGCTTGGGACCAGGATACCTGAAAAACTGTCTTATCCCTTATATACCCAGTCAATCACTGTGCTCTGCAGGTGAGGGCCTCCTGCAGACACCATCTTATCAGGAGGTCCGTTCCACACAACATAGGAAATGGACCTTTAGTGTAGGGGCACCTAACCTTTGGAATTCCCTCCCCTTAAATATTAGACAGGCACCATCTCTGTTATCTTTTTCGCACCTACTGAAGACCTTCCTCTTTCAACAAACCTTTTAAGTAGAGGCCTTATCCCAGTCTGCGTCTGTGCTGGAATTGCTTTTTAATATGTTTTTAAACCTTTGTGTATTGTTTTTAAAGACGTTCTTAAAGCTTTTAAAAAATGTTTTTAAAGATGTTTTGTTTTAATATATTTTAAAGTCTGTTTTTATGATGTTTTAAAGTGTTTTTAGTGCTTTTGTTTGCCGCCCTCGGCTCCTGCTGGGAGGAAGGGTGTGATATAAATCAAATAAATAAATAAGTTAGTAAAAAAGATCAGGGCTGGCGCCAAAGGGTGGCCAGGTTGGGCCCTGGCCGAGGGCCCCTGTGGCCTGGCCCCTCCGAATGGCCTCTCCCATTCCATAATCCGCATCATGCTACATCGTGCTATGCCACACTGTGCTGTTCTACGATCCGCAGAGCTCCCAGGCACCCCCATAGTAAGTGTAGGCTTCAATAAGCTCACATGCATGCCCCTCCTACCTCTCCCATCCTTGTGACGTGTGCTCTGTGCGCACATGACTGCCATCAACCAAGATGGCAATAGGGGCTTCCCTAATGGGCTGACACTCCTGCTGCCATCTTGGTTGATGGCAGGCATGCACACGCAACATGCATGGCATTCACAGGTACAGGAGAGGTAGGTGGGGTGTGGGAGCAGATTTATTAGCCCTGCATATATTGTAGGGGGGGTTGGGCTAGGGTGCTGTGGACCTGCGGCAGGCTGGTGCCCAAGGGCCCAGTCATGTCTGGCGCTGGTGCTGGATAGGATGATGTTAAAACAAGATCTTTATCTCCTTATTAATCAGAGTTTGACTATAAGATTTGTAAATCAGTTTTTATGAAAAGTAGGCATAATCTTGTTACTGTTCATTTAATTTTCTGTGAGATTCGTTTTGGGTATTTGGGATTTATATGCTGGCAATGAATTTTTTGCACTGTATTATGTGTGCACTTAAATGATTAATAGATTTCAATCTGGAAGTTAATTGGGTGTGTTAACAAAACGGTATTTCATATTTCCCTCTTATTTATTTAATTAAAAGCATTTCTAAATAGCTTAATATTTAACATCTCTAAGTGGTATATAAAAACAACAAAACAGCATCATAATAAGATTTGCAACATAAAAACAGTGTTATAAAAACAGAAATTCAGTAATAACAGGATCCTTGTTGTCCACATTATTGACAGAGCCCACTGCAGAACCAGTTTAAATGGTATGCAGTCTGCATATTTGGTTGAATTTCTGCTGTGCATACTGGGATATTCCAGGGTGAAAGATTCCTGCCCAGGCCTTGTCCAAAACTTTTTGCTGCCTGAGGGAAAAGGTGAAACGGTGCCTTTTCCCATTGCATGTACCAAAGCTGACTAGACTGGTAGTTGAATCTCAGTTTGACACTGGCAATGGGGCAGCGTCCTCCACTGCACCTGAGGGCAGCAAGCCAGTTTAGTGGGCACAGGGCAAGCCACATGACATGGTCAGTTCTGTCCACTCCCCATCCCTCAGCTGGCTTCCTCTCTTAATGATAGGGCTGGACCTATACCTGCACCTTTCTGTGATGCTTCTGCACTGCCGACAGCACTTGATTAAGCTACAGTCCTATGCACATTCACCTAGAAGAAAGCCCCAGTGAACCTAGCAGGACATAAACATACATAGTAAACATACATAGGATTGTGCTATAAAGTGCCTTTCTGGACAGTGGGTGAGGGAGGCAAAGAATGGACATTGGTATTTACAGAGACACCCCTATGCTCAGGCTGAGGTTTTGCATGCTCATTTTTCATAGCTGTATTTCTTCACACTTCCCACCCAGATCAGTTTTAAATGGCAGTGGGCAAACATATGGCAAACAAAGCTCTCAATCCATGTGCAACAAGTAAAAAGGTAAAGGTGTCCCCGCACTTGTAGTGCGAGTCGTTTCCTACTCTTAGGGTGACGTCTTGCGACGTTTTACTAGGCAGACCATATATATGGGGTGGGATTGCCAGTTCCGTCCCCGGCATTTCTTTACCCCCCAGCATATGCCAGGTACTCATTTTACCGACCACTGATGGATGGAAGGCTGAGTGGATCTCGACCCCTTTTACCGGAGATTCGACTTCCTCCTTCCATTGGAATCGAACTCCGGCCATGAGCAGAGCTTTTGGCTGCATTACCAAATTCGAATTATCAAATTCGCACTTTCTGAAACAATATGAGAACTGAAACACAGCCATCCTTCAAAATTTGCACTTATTCACATTTTGCAATGCAGTTTGCCAACCAAACAATATTTACAAAATGCATATATTAGTGGAAAGTGTGCATAGAAATAAATATGTAAGTGGAAAATAACTATGATGAGAAATGGCTTGCAAATGTATGCATTAGTCAAAGCTTCGTACAAAAATGTGTTTAATAGGGGAAATTCACACTAAAGTGCTGGAGAATTTTCATAAGGATTTTTTTAAAAATCACAAATTGCTGCAGAGATGTGAACTGAATTTATGATTGGAAAAATGAGAAACAGAGAGAACCAAAGGTGACAGATCTTTCCATCCCTAGCAACAAGCTTCTGCACACGGCATGTCCATATGCCTTCTTTGGACCATGACCTAGGAGTGCAGGCAGCGACAGTCCATCCAGATGTCTGATAGCTACACAGATTTCACCAGGATCTGAAGTGCATTAACCAGCCAACAATTCATTCTGACTTATGACTCTCACTCTGCTGTTGAGTACAAAAGTCAGATTTTTCCTTCCCTTCAGAACCATCAACTCCCACGTGTAGTTCCATTAATTTTAAGGAAAAACTGAGGGGGGGTACTAGCAGAGAATTTGGCCCTGCAACAAATATGGCAGAAATGAAATTCGTGAAATTCAGTCGTAGCTTATGACAAAGAGTTTTTACATGATGATATGGACAGTTATTAAGATTTTAGACAGGAGGGAGCAAAAAGTTTGCAGTCATAAAATAACTTTTTTCTGGGTTGTTTTTGTTTCGTTTTTACTCCTCAGACACTGTTATGTTGGATAGCCAGCTCATTTTATTATTGCAAATGCTGTGGCAGTAATCTTTTACTGCTTCCAGTATAGGCCTACAGCATTAAGTTAGTATAAAATTACATATAGTTTAATATATCTGTACAACACCTTTAAACAAGCTTCTCTAGGCAGGAAGGTTATCCGTCTTATAAATCTATTATTCCATTGTACATCTTGATAGCCTAGCATTGCTCCTAGCCATGTTTAAGCATTAAATAGTGCATTATTATTTCACATAAATCAACCAGAGATGTGTGAATTCATAAATTTTGCATTTGCACAGACAGTATTTTAAACGTTTTACAGCTTCGTGGGAACTTGGAGTGGGAGCCCATGCACAAATCAGTGCCAGGGAAATTTCAATAAAATTTAATATCACAATTACTTTCTCCCAAAGTAATTGCTTGCATAGTTTAGAAGTGTTTTAACAGGGTCTAAAAATAAAAACAAAAATTTACAGTAAGGGTATGTATTGGCAGAAGTTAGATATCTGTGGGGAAGAGTTACAAGACCTCTATATTTATTTATTTGTTAAAGGTGGTGGGTGCGGCTGGTTCCTGATAGGCTGGTCATTTAAAATGTCATACTGGTATTGTTTTTCTTTGTAATAATAATAAAAATAGGATCAGTAGCTGTCAATAGGGAAGAAAGCTGATCATGGCTGACCATATGGTCACCAGCCAGCTTGCTGAGGGAGGGAAATGTGCTCTGTATATGCTCAGAAAAACTCCCTCAGGCTGCAATCTGGGGGATATCTAGTAGTAATGGCTGTGCTCCGCTGAGCTCCCTCACCCCACCAAGCCCATCCAACACCATATAGACCCCGACAAGAACAAGGTTGCAATCCTAACCCCACTTACCTGGGAGTAAGCCCTATTGAATTCAATAGGATTTCTGACTAGATATGGTTTGTACTTAAGATTGTAGTGAATATTATCCCCTGAGTTCCTGGTCTGAGATTTGGCACTGAAACTAGATTCCAACTCTGAGTTCCTACTTTTTGGAACTGAGTGCTGGCTCAAACCCTACCAAAGTGAGAATCAAATTATTACACTTTACAGTGCTCTGCCCTCTTAAAAATGCTCTGCTCACGGTCTGTATTCATTTTATATTGGGTTTGAATTAGGTTGTTACAATGATTGGACCACTGACATCTCTTTAATGTACTCTAAATATAGACGTGCTACTTTAGGGAGTAAAACCAAAAGTAATTGCCCTGCTCCCCAATAGTCTCTAAGCCATACAGTACATGACAATGCACACACTGTGCTGTCTTTTGCCTGTACGGTTCCAAGATCCATCAGAAATACCAGGCATAAGTAGCCTGCAGATGCAGGACAAAACTGGGCAATTGCATGCCATTACAAGTTATGTGCATGGACCTCTGATTCTAGGTAATGACTTACATGCTGCAGCACATATCCATGTGGTCAGTGGCTGGTGGAGAATAAAGGAGAATGGTTTGTGTTCTTGAATGTGTTCATTAGCTAACATGGAGTTTGGAACAATAAAAAAAAATGGCTGGGAAGCAAAACAAATAAATGAAAAACGAATAAGCTTAACAAAATAGGCCAGACAGCAATTCTCCTTCATGAGTCTGTACGGGTTTTAACTGTAAAATTCAACCATCCTTGAGTATATGCAGAAAAGTGACTCTTCCTTAGTAAATGGGACACAGCAATTAACAGCTGTGCTGTTTAAACTGTAAAGGCAGAGCTCAACTCAGACGCATTAATCTCACTGCAGTCAAGCAGGTTTACAAGCAAGTAGTTCCTGGACTGAACAGGATTTGCAAAGCTCTGTCTCATCCCCCGCTTGCAAGTACATTTTTCTATCGCATGACAAAACAAACATTGAAATTTCTAACTGTGATTTTTAAGAGCACATCTTTACTGTTAAGGCCCAAACCTGGTTCCCTCCTAAAATTATGTTAGCATGTGCATCATATGTTATGAGGTAAATGGCACTGGAGAGTGCTTATGATGTCATTTGAAAGAAAAGTGTTCTGTGATTCTGAAAATATTCCTGTGTTTAATCTCCATATGTTTAAAACTATAAGCATCGGTTTACCCCATAAAGGAAATAAAATAGTCCTATGCATGTCTACTTGAAAGTAAGTCCCAATGAGGTCAGTATGTATAGGATTGCAGCCTAATAGGATTACATCAAACACTATGGTAAGCAAGCTACAGCAGCCTACTCAGATTGGCACTTTTCTAGTTTTGCGATTATGTGAACGAATGAATCTTTATTGCTCAGAGCCATAGGCTACCACAATTCATCACATGTAAGAGGAAAATACAAAATACATATTAAAAATGCAATTATGTGTATTTGACAAATCTAGAAAATCCAGAAGAGATTTAAGCTCCACCCATACTCTACTCCACTCATAACAAAAGTAAAGCCCCAGGCTGTATATATTTAATATTTTTATCTGTAGTTAATTACATGACATTTGCAATTGTTTTTACTGTAGTTACTTAAAAAAAATCTGGTCGTGTGTGTCACTATGTGCTTCTTGTTGAGGCAGAAAGGCCAAATAATTGTGTTTTGTTTTTTGGTTTTGTTTAAAAAAAGATCACAGCAAGATCTGGAAACTCTTATGTGTGTCATTGCAGGAGTGAATGCATGAAGAAACAGACTTGACATGGCCAGATTAAAAAGAAGTAATTGGCTAAAAAGATTTTAGCTGCATGCCAACCTCCCTACCATGTTGTTTTTCCTCTGGCTGGTTACCAGCAGCGAGCTCTAAGGGATGGGAGAGAAAATTCAATTCAGTTCTCATTTCAAGCCGAATCCATCAAATTCGCACTTTCTGAAACAATATTAAAACAGAAACACAGCCATCCTTCAAAATCTGCACTTATTTGAATTTTGCAGTTTGCCAACCAACCAATGTTTACAAAAATGCATTTACTAGGGAAAGTGTACATAAAAATGAATATATTAGTGAAAGTAACAGACAAAATGCATTGTGTGATGAGAAATTGCTTGTAAAAATGTATACATTAGTAAAAACTGCAGACAAAATGTGTTAGGAGAAATTTACACTAAAACACTGGAGAATTTTCATGAGAATTTAAAAAAAATAAATTTCTGCAGAAATGCGGAGAACTGAATTTAAGATTGGAAAAATGAAGATCTGAAAGAACCGAAACGGATAGATCTGTCCATCCCTAGCAACCTTCACATCGCTAGGGAAGTGAGGTAAGCAATGCCACCCTGCTGCATCCTGCCAACTGCAACTGGGTCATGTACACAAGTGCTTAAACTAAAGATTGTGTACCATTAATGTGCTTGCTGTGTAAAACATTGGTGAACATCCATGGTAGTTGTATCTGCATCATGGTGTGGATCTATCTTCAGTATAGTATTGATTTCACATTTACAGCTGTCCCTATAGACAAAACCTTCCAACTCAGTGAGTGGGTGGCGTATTCCTTGATTTTTCCATCCCCTTTGCCATGGAATCCCAAATACCAAGTTGGAAGTCAGTCAGCACTGAAGGTGGCCCTTCATCTCCATCTCCTGTTGGGCAGACTTTTTTTTTTGACACTCTTGTGATTACTGTGCAAGAACAACAAACAAGTCCAAGACCAAGATTAATGGTATTTGGAGATCATTGTCTAAAGATTAATCTTTTTAAAATGATGATATAAGGGCTAAGACGTATGAGGCTTTCAGCAGCCTAAAGCTACAAAGAGTAATAATAAACATTAGCATTGCAGGGCAGGCTTAGGATTACTAACGGAAGCATATCTCGTTATCATCAATAAAAACTAATGGCTGTTTTGTTGTGGTTCTTTTTTCTTTTCTTTTTTGGCTACTGATGAGCACTGAAAATGGTGTGACACTTTTTAAAAAGGAACAATTGTGTGCCTTCATTGTATGCTGTACTGTATAACATTCATTTGTTTGGGGTCTGCATTACTTGTTAATGATACGGCCACTGTCCCAGTTTCTTTTACAAAACTTCTGCACACAACTGCTTTGGTCTAAGGTTTTAAGGATACAAACCATTCATTATAGAAATTACTTTTTCCCTGTTAAGCCAGAAGGCATTGTCTTCCCTTTCGTTCTCATATAACTAAGACTTACTGCTCATATATATGTTTGTGCATGTGTGCTGTATACTTAACAGTATGTATATTTATACCACACAAGTGGCCTAGGCTGTCATGACAATAAATCCATTTCTTTTTCAAAGGCTGTATATCACTCACTGATGACACACAAAAGGTGTGCATAAACAACTGCACATAAATAGGCTTCTGTTCTAGTTAGCTCTATTTATACATCTCCTTTCTTGGTGTTGTTGTTATGTTATTGTTTGTCTTTTTTGCAGTCCATGGTATGCGCAAAACTCTCCTCCAACACCACATTTCAAATGAGTTGATTTTTCTCTTATCCGCTTTGTTCACTGTCCAACTTTCACATCCATCCATAGAGATCGGAAATACCACACTCTCAATGATCCTTTCTTGGTAGGAAACAATATTGTTTAAAACAGTGAACTAGTGCTCATGTGTAAAACCTGGAGGCGTGGAATGGGTGGGTGGGGGAGTGATGAGCAGCCCAATGCAAATAGACTGTGACCCCCCCTTCAGAATTTAAATTTGTTGGGTAGGTTTAAATCATAATTCCAGAGGCATCTGGTTGGCCATTCTGGGAAATTAGATGCTGGGCTGTTGGATCTAGCAGGGTTCTTCGTATGTTCTTAAGAGCCTGGGGGCTCAAAATGACCTGAATGTGATGCAGACACCAGTTTTACTGGTGTGAGGAAACTTGTGAGTCTAGGGTTGCATGAGGCCCTTGGCCTAATTTCAAAAGCCCTCAGTGCACAATCATTTCATATGTCTTGCAGTTTGCTGGGCCGTGAGTGAGGAGGCAGATGATAAAAAAGGATGCCAGGTGAGAGAGGTAAAAGCATGTGTCTCTACCCACTGTCAGCTCTGGCCATCCGCAGATTATCTCCAAGGGAATATGGCCTTTGACAGAAAAAATATTGCCCACCCCAGAGTTAAAGGAAATGTTGTCTTTTTAAAACACACACACACAGAGACATAGCATAAAAAGTGTTGAGTTGAAGGGAAAAATGTGTGAGTAAGGGATGCATGAGGAATTAACCTTTTGGATCATCTGAAGAAGGCTTTCCAGTGGGGACAGAAGCATCTCCTGAGCAAGCCCAGGATCTGCTGCTTACTGGGAGGTTCTGGACCTATTCTGGAAATCAAACAACGGTCGTGTTTTTACTAATTTCCCACTGCATCACAGACTTAGACTGCATCCACATCCAGGGATGCAAGAGTTGCAATGCTGTGAAATGGCAACAAAAAGCACAGTTCATCTGCTTTATCAGATGGTCCCTGGGTTTGTGTGCAAAGGTTTAGCCATCTTCGGCTTTTTTGGTGATCCCCAGGAAGCCACTTATTTATTTATTTATTTATTTAATTTAATTTATATACCGCCCTAAGCCAAAAAGGCTCTCTGGGCAGTGTACATAAGAGATAAAACAAGCACAATATATAAATACAATAAGTATAACAAAATCAAAGATCAAAACAAACAATAACAAAGAACCAACAACGTCAAAATACAACAATAATGAAAATACTGATAAAATACACTATAAAATACAATTTAAAATACACTTTAAAATGCCTGGGAGTATAAAAAGGTTTTCACCTGGCGCTGAAAGGATAGCAGCGTCAGCGCCAGGCGTACCTCATCGGGGAGACTATTCCACAGTTCGGGGGCCACTACCAAAAAGGCCCTAGTTCTAGTCACAACCCTCCGGGCTTCTCGATGGGATGGCACCCGGAGGAGGGCCTTAGATGTTGAGCGCAGTGTACGGGTAGGTTCATATTGGGAGAGGCGTTCCACCAGGTATTGCGGTCCCATGCCGTGTAGGGCTTTATAGGTCAAAACCAGCACTTTGAATTTAGCCCGGAAACAAATAGGAAGCCAGTGCAGACGAGCCAGAACAGGTGTTATATGAGCAGACCTTCTGGTCCGCGTCAATAATCTGGCCGCTGCATTCTGGACTAACTGTAGTTTCCGAACTATCTTCAAGGGCAGCCCAACGTAGAGCGCATTGCAGTAGTCCAGCCTAGAAGTTACCAGAGCGTGAACAACTGAGGCGAGGTCAACACTGTCCAGATAGGGACGTAGCTGGGCTACCAGTCGAAGATGGTAGAAAGCATTCCGTGCCACCGAGGCCACCTGGGTCTCGAGAGACAAGGAAGGATCGAAAAGAACTCCCAAGCTACGAACCTGTTCCTTCAAGGGGAGTGTAACCCCATCAAGAACAGGATGAACATCCTCCATCTGGGCAGTGAAGGCACTCACCAACAGCGTCTCGGTCTTGTCAGGATTGAGCTTCAGTTTGTTAGCCCCCATCCAGTCCATTATCGCGGCCAGGCAACGGTTTAGCACATTAACAGTCTCACCTGAAGAGGATGAAAAGGAGAAATAGAGTTGCGTGTCATCAGCATACTGATGACAACGCACCCCAAAACTCCTGATGACCACACCCAGCGGCTGCATGTAGATGTTAAAAAGCATGGGGGACAGTACCGATCCCTGCGGGACTCCACAATGGACAGTCCAGGGTGTCGAGCAATGTTCCCCAAGCACTACCTTCTGGTGACGACCCACCAAGTAGGAGCGGAGCCACTGCCAAGCAGTACCCCCAACTCCCAACTCCGTGAGTCTTCCCAGAAGGATACCATGGTCGATGGTATCAAAAGCCGCTGAGAGATCAAGGAGAATCAACAGAGTCACACTCCCCCTGTCCCTCTCCCGACAGAGGTCATCATACAGGGCGACCAAGGCTGTTTCAGTGCCAAAACCGGGCCTAAAACCGGATTGAAATGGATCAAGATAATCAGTGTCATCTAAGAGCCCCTGGAGCTGGCCGGCAACCACCCGCTCCAGGATCTTGCCCAGGAACGGAACATTCGCCACAGGTCTATAGTTGTTCAAGTTGTCTGGGTCCAAGGAGGGTTTCTTCAGGAGTGGTCTCACCACCGCCTCTTTTAGGCACTCAGGGACCACTCCCTCTCTTAAAGAAGCATTTATTACCTCCTTGGCCCAGCCGGCAGTTCCGGTCCTTCCAGCTTTCACCAGCCAAGAGGGGCAAGGATCCAGTACAGACATGGTCGCCCGCACCAGTCCAAGGATCCTGTCAACATCCTCAAACTCTGGAGTTTTTACGAAGCAGAATTATTTCATTCTGCTCTCCAAAAAAACCTCAGTGGAATATGCTGATCCCTAACCCATATATAGTTCTACAATGATTCCTCAAGTGTTGTTTAAAGAGGTGATATGATCACATTTTTTTAAAAAAAACCCCACAATTTATAAACTACAACTTAATTGGGCTTTACTTGACTCCCAATAAAATGTTTATACAAGTGTAAAAGCTAGCAAACAATGATGTTTTCAAATCATCAATCATTGGTAACTTGCTATGGATATTTGCACAGATCGTGGCTTCTCATTCTTTAAAATACCAAATGAACCAACGGAAAGGCATACTTGTCAAAAGAAAGTCTTCAGCACTTATTTAAGAAAGTGCTGTTAAATAATTGAAATGACTGTGATAAAATTGTCCTAGTTTAAACAGACCAGTTTTATCAGACTGTTTAATGAATTGTGCTTTTATAGGATGAGATAAATCTAATGTGAATTCAAGTGATTGTACCAGAAATACAGCTCTTAGTGGGATCTCTCTATGGGATATGGCAGTAAAAGGGTGGGGTGGGGGCAATCAGAAGGGCTGGCATATTTCATTCTGATATACTTGCCCCTCAAATCATTGGGTGCCTCTACTTAAATAGAGACATTTAAAAGAATAATTGAGAGAGAGATGTGTCCCAAATGGAAATTTATTAACAAATTTGTTCATGTTTTTCCAGACTTGAATAAGGATTATGGGTAGTTGCGTTTAGCAGTTGAGTAATCAGAGTATGTTTTGTTTTCTTTAGTTATCTTTTTTGCAGTGTGTTGAATCACAAAATTCAACACCTTGTGGAATGGCACTTCCGGGAAGGGTGACTTCGCTTGTGCCTGCTTTTGAGACGGGCTCCCGCCTCACAAGAAGCTTATTCAGATATAAATCAGTCAGAACATTTTTTTTTTTGACTGATGAAATTTCTCCCGGGCAGGGAGAAACGTAGAGATCAACCTCAAAAGCCTGTTTTTGTTGGGAGGACTGGATTTCATTAATTTATGAGAAAAGGTCCAGCCAGCAATGCCGGACGGACTTCCGAACAAGCTCTATCTGATTAATGCGATACGTTTATCTTTTCTTCAAAGAGAAAACGGACTAACAGGCAAGCACCCTTCTTTCTATTATTTTTTTTACTTGGTTTAAATTGTTGCAGCAAAAAGAGATTTGTCAAATGAATCAGCTTTAAAGAACTTCTGGGTGAGCTATAACTCTTCTCTGTTATTCACGAAATTAACAGCTTATCTCTGTTTCTATTGCAAAAAGCTGTCCTGGAAGTGCATTCTAAAGATATAAACAGAAGAGGGATTTCTATTCCGAGGAACATTATATTGCCTGGGACTATTCTCTTTTTGGTCTATTTTATTTTGACGAATCTGCTTCTTCACGACGCCACTAACTGTTTTGATGCTGGGAACTAAATTTGTTTTGTATTCTTGAACATAGAGAGATAAGGCAGGCTGCTCTGTTTATACTGTGATGTCATCAAGCCTGGAATATTAACCCAATTGTTGCTGAAATAAGAAGTGGTTCTTCTTTATTTTTGTTTTGTTTTGTTTTCGTGGTTTTAAAAATGGCAATCAAGAAAGTGGCTGAGAATCTGGAAGTAATTATGTTTCAGAAAATAATGGATGAGATTGAGATAACGAAACAAACCCTGCGACAGGGCAGTAAGGAGCTGAAAATTGAACTGAGCAAAATGACGCAGGAGCTTAAAGAAATAGGGGATCCTGTGAGAGAGGAGAATGAGGTCAGAGATGAGAAAAGAAAAAATAAAGGGAAGATACAAGCCCTGGAGATTGAAACAAATGTGGAATTGGAAAAAGATCTGGAGTTTATGGATATTAGAAATAAAATCTACTGTTTGGAATTTAACGTTATCTCTGAAGAAATTAATGAAGATATTAGAGATAAAGTTATCAATGGCTTGGATAATCTTCTGGACTGGAATGACGTGATGGAGCTTGATATAGAGAAAATCTATGGAATTAACTGCAGCCATGTGACAATGGAAAAACTCTCAAGAGATGAGCCAGTGCATTTTGTAAAAAAGAAGAACAGAGATATGACTTTACAACAATATTTCAGCAACTTATTCAGAATTGATGGCAAGAAAATATTTGGGATAGAGGAAATTCCCATCAGACTCTTATTATATGACTATGGCTATGACAGCAAGATTATTATGGAATACTGATAATGGAAGATTGGACACTGAAATTACTGGACTTAACAGGACTATTGAAGATGGAAGATGGAATTAATAGGGATAATGGAATAATGGCTATTGAAATTATTGGACCTAACAGATTTTGATGAGATGGATTAATCGATATGTTTATTTGGACTATGGTTATGACAATAAGATTATTATTATTATTAACGAGATGGATTAATCGACATGTTTATTTGGAGAAAAATTGATAGATATATTTCTTAAAGAATTGAAACCTCTCTTTGACTTTTTGTGGAAAAAATAAAGTAATGTTTATGAGATTTGATGATTAATTAAGATAACTACTGGAGGAAAGTGATTTTATAATATAATTTAAGAGACAGGATTGTTATATATTGTAGACCTATAACTGATTTGATCTGCGACAAATGGGAAGTCAACATTTTATTTTTTTGTTTAATCATTTTTGTTTTGTTTTGTTTTTTGTCTTTGAATGTTTTATGATTTTGTTTTGTATGTTTTATGAAAATTTGAATAAAAATTATTGTAAAAAAAAAACACCTTGTGGAATGGCTTGTGCAATGGCTAAGGGTACGAGGGTTAAATCAAAACTCTCAAATCTCACCTCAGTCTTAAAATGACTTTTGGCAAGCCATTATTCTGTCAAATCTTGACTGAATTTGAAGTATTATTTTATCCTGCTTTTCTGTCTGTGGACTATGGATTGGCGAATCTGTCAATTTCAGTTTCTCATTTTTCCAGTCTTAAATATGATTCGCCACATTTCCACATCACTTTGTGATTTTTTTTAAGCCCTCATGAAAATTCATCAGCATTTTTGTGCAGATTTTTCTTAATCCACACACATTTGTATTCAATTTTGCCTAATATATACTTTCTGAAAAGCATTTTCCCCTAATATAATACATTTTTGCATGTTCTTTTCAGTAATATATATACTTCTATTGTACACTTTACCCTCCTATAGGCATTTTTTGTTCACAACACAGGGCTGGAGAACTACTGCAAAATTTGGAAAAGTGAATTTTGAAGGATGGTGATTGGTTCATGTAACAGAAAGCGTGAATTAGTAGGCCAATTTTTAAATGCAAACTGAATTGAATTTCTCCCTCAACCTTACTTGAAGTATTATTTTTACCCTGCTTTTCTGTTTGTAAATGCAGCAAGTGGCTTACAAGATTAAAAACAATTAGGCTAGCAACAAGGAAAAGAGGACAGGGTCCCTTCACCCCAGACAGCTGTGCAAAATACCAAGCTATACCTGCTGAAGCTTCCTCTTCTACACAACTATAAAAGGTGCAGACACTTCTTACCTGCATCTGGGGATCCCAAAAACAATAAAATATTTACAAAAATCTTTATTAAAAACAAACAGTATGAGATAAAAACAGTATATACAATATCTTATGTTCTAACTCAGGGCTGGGGAAGTTGTGGTCCTCTGGATGTTGCTGGACTACAACTCCCATGATCCCTGCAGGGGTGCTGCAGTCCAATAACACTTCGAGGGCCCCACTCCTCTAACTATGCCCATTTTCTGCTACTGCCTGTGGTTGACCCCTATGTTCTTTTTGGAAAGATTTTGAAGGCGACTTTTAAAAACCCCAGCAACCAGTAAAAAACACAAACCCAATTGCTTTCCACAATTAGTTTCCAATTGCTTAGTTAGTCTTTGATATAGCAGCCAGTTAAAACGTTTTCCCTTGATTATCTAACAGGAAGGAAAATCTAAAGGTCAGGAACAAGACTAGAAGGAGGGACTCTCAAGGAGGAGTTAACAAACACACCCTAAAAATATGTATTTTCTCTCTGCCCTTCCCTAAACTTGTAGTATGGACAAGTTTGTTTTTTGGGGTGGAATCTGAAACTGAGATACCTAATGCAGCATCAAAGCCAAGCTCAGGAGCTCACTGTCATTACCCAAGTAGTTCAGTTCATGAAGAATCAGAACACAGGGATTGATCACAGGTGAAAGAAGACTGTAGGTAGCTATAGGCAAAGTTAAGCTTTTGAGTCTGCTATTCCTGGAGATCTCCCTCTCAAAAAAAGGGTGAGACAATTCAACAGATGCATTCATGCAAATTAACACTCTGTGGATGGAGGAGGAGGAGTGAGGGACAAGGTCACTGCCTTTCCCCTCTCCTGGCTCCTTGTCCTCTCTACCAGTGGAGGGGGAGATTGGATAGTGCTATGCACCTCTCCCTCCAAAATGCCCCACCTAGAAATGTGGCTGCACCTAGAAATGTGGCTGCCCCACCTAACAAGGAAGGCTGGTTACAGGACGGTGTGTATGCTGTGTGATATGTGCATACCCATGTACATTAGTGAGCACAAGCTTCCCATCCACTACTGCCTTCCACAGTTTCTCCTGACAGTTTCTCTATCTGTAAATGTAAGTGTGCCAGTAAAAGTTCTTGTATGTGCTTGAATTGCAAGTGGACAGTAGACTGGGACTAGGGTTACCAGATCTCCGGTTTTCAGGGGTGTTCTCCGGATCTCTGGGCAAATCACACACACACACGTCCTTGGATCTCTGGTTTTCTGGACTGGCCGCCCAGCTGCGGCATGTGTGTTCTGGTCTTCCAGCCATGCATGCACCACCATTTGCAACCACTGCTGGAGGAGCCTTGGCTGCGGACTTCTAAGAAGGGCGCCAAGCAGCAACGTAAAAGGAGGTTGGAGCTGATAAAGCAGCTGCCACCCCACACTGCTGGGAGATGGAGTCCCAAACCAAGATGCTGGGTACATGCAGCACTTGAGAAAGGTGTGTACGTATATGAATTCCTTTGTGTGTGTGTGTTTTTGGCCCTGGCAAGTTTACCTCTGGCAACATATGTTCTTTTATTTCATTCTTTTAAAAAAGGGGGGGCTCTTTTTTTTTAGGCCTTCTGGATAGTTCTGAATTGCAACTCCTCAGGACCCAGGATCAGAACCTTCACTGGAAGTCCTAAGGTTCCCCATGCCTGGTGTATTCCTTCCACGTTTTAATTTAATTTTTTTTTGTTTTGGTACTGGGCCCCATTTGTTAGCTTCCAGAGGAAACCAAGGCAACTCATAAGAAGTAATGCAGATCCACACAATACATTTAAAGCACATCCAATTCCCATTAAAGCACATGACTTCCCCCAAAGAATCCTGGAAAGTGTAGTTTCCCCCTCGCAGTTAAAGTTCTCACCACCCATGACAAGCTACAGTCCCCATGATTCTGTGGTGGTATTCATGTGCTTCAAATGTGTGTTGAACGTGCTTTAAATGCATAATGTGGATCTGCCCTAGGTATGCTGTTTATTTATTACTGAGTTGAAAAGAACAATATTAAAATATACTTTCTTAAACAGGGAAGGGCTGTAGGTCAGTGGTAGGGCACATCCTTTGTATAAAAAAGGTCCAGTGCTGGCAGGGTCTCACTCACTCACTTACCAACAGCACAATCCTAACCATATCTGCTCAGAAGTAAGTCCTGTTGAGTTCTATGCAGCTTAGTCCCTTAGTAAGTGTGTTAAGAACTGCAGCCTTCAGGGGCATCCATCTTTACTCCTGAGTGCTCCCATCTAACATCTCCACAACACTAGGTTCCCTTCTTCCTACAGTGGTCTTCTGGTGACTGGCCTGGCCTGAGGACACCTAAATCTTCTTGCCAGAAGTAAGTAGGCTAGATTGAATGTTCCCTATCCATGCTCCCTAAGCTGGTGAAAAGGAATGACCCAGTCACTTCAGCTGGACCTTGGAACACCCTCATTTAGCTAAGGTTTCTATCTTAATTTCCAATCAGAGAATTAATTTTGAGTGGTATGCTCCAAACACCTGTTGTTGATGTGTAATGTTTCATCTTAATGACATCACTAGGGCCTGCCCCATGACATCTCACGTTTTGAGATACTTCTGACCCGGCAACCCTAATTGGGACCTACTTGTATATCATTCAGTGATTTGCAGTAAATTGGCATGGGTTTCTGCCTTGTAATAGCAACAGCAAAAAACAGTCACTTCTCCTTAAATTAGACCTTTAGAATCTCTGATCTGTAGTAAGAGAGATGTAGATTTGTATGTGCATGGGAAGGTCATCCAACTATATAAATGATGGTGTGCATTAGGCAACTGTCTTTGCTCCCTTGGGCCCGTTCTTTGCACCTAGCTCTGGTTGGTGGTCCTCGGGATTCTACTAGAAAGAAAATAGAATCTGCAAACCTGCTCACTCCTGTTCCATCATATCATACCTGTAGGAAGCTGCATTATTGCAAGGTCAGATTTTGTTGATCTGGTTCAGTAGCTCTCCAGGGTTTAGTAGAGATCCTCAAATAGTGGCAGTTGGCACAAGTAAGAACAGTCATCTTTTTTGGGCTGCTAGAAACAAAATGGCTAGGCTGTGCTGTGTTTGATTCTCTGAGTAGCAAACACAAGTAGGGGTGTGGCAACAGAGGCCACCCACTGAAACGTGACAAATGGCTCACACACAAAAATGTGCCAACAATATTCTATACTTCTGCTGATAAAGTTATTTTTGCTGAACAGATTTTCTGTGGAAAGAGGAAACCTGGATTAAATGTAAAAAAGAGAGAGAGAGTATGGCCTGGCATTTTGATGGTGACAATGTCATGTGGGAGAGCCAGTGTGGTGTAGTGGTTAAGGTGCTGGACTACGACCTGGGAGACCAGGGTTCGATTCCCCACACAGCCATAAAGCTCACTGGGTGACCTTGGGCCAGTCACTGCCTCTCAGCCTCAGAGGAAGGCAATGGTAAAACCCCCGCTGAATACCATTTACCACGAAAACCCTATTCGTAGGGTCGCCATAAGTCGGGACCGACTTGAAGGCAGTCCATTTCCATTTTTATGTCATGTGGACAGTGTGAAAAACCTGCGTGCATGAGCAGTACTGTTTCTGCAATAAACCTCTGTCTGAAAGTATGTTTAAGCAGGAGGAGACTGGATTTTACTAAGGTATAATCTAAAAGACACAAATAAGCCTATTTTTTCCTTGTTTCTTTTCATTTTTCTGTTCCAGATCTTCAGTAGCAGAAAGATATATTAAATATGATGGGAAATTGTTTTTAAAAGCTATTTAAAAAATTAATTTAAACTTACATAGCTGTAGCATTTTAGCACTAAGGTGCCCCAGGGTTTTTTTATTGCTCCATTAATACTCACCTCGAGTAGCTGAACACACCTGAGGCAAGGTTTAATGAAGCAATGTAAAATATGCCTTTTATTGTTATGCAGCTAACCATTTCTATTACATAAATGTTCCCTTTGCCTATTCCATTCATACGTTTTAGAAAATCTTCTGTTATTTAAATTATGGTATTGATTTTTATTTAGATTTTTTTTAGTGAGAACTAGTGCTGTTAAATCTATGTAATTATTTATCATTTCCAAATGTTCTCGTGCTTCGGACTGTTTCAAAAGAAAAGGGGGGCACCCCAAAAAAGAAAAAAAGAGGAAAATCCCCGACGTTTTGAGAATCCTATATACCATGTATGGGGAACCTTTGGCCCTCTAGATGTTGCTGAACTACAACAACCATCATCCCTGACTATTGGCCATGCTTTCTGGAACTGGTAGGAGTATAGTTCAGCAACTTCTGAAGAGCCTAAGGTTCCCTGCACCTGCTGTATACTAATAACAAACTCATTCTCCAAGTGTGGATCTTTGCATAGCCAAAGCAGCACTATCTACCACACACAGCAGAGAGCTATCAGCAGGCTCGGGGGGATCCTTCAGGTTTAAAAAGAAACTCTTAAGGGGGGAACCCCAAAGCATCTCACCGAGAATGGACTGATCATGCTTAATGAGCATGGAATACTGACATGGGGTTGGGTGGGTCTCATTTGTTAGATTTGATTCATTAAAGACACTCCAAATTGGCTACTGAGGACAGATGAACTTCATATCCAGAAAAAATAGGATTAAAGAAGTTGACCCTGAGGATCAGTGATGTTTAGCACCTCCCCCCTGGTGGCATTCAAACTCCCCCCTTTTACTTTTCAACCCTGCACCCTAGGTGAGCCGCTGAAGGTGGTGTCTGCTGCCAGTGTGTTGTGACTATCCTCACTGCATGTCCCCTCCTTTGGCTGCTTGTCAAAAGTGGGTTGTGAACCCTTGGGAGGGGGGACTGTGTGTGTTTTCTGTAGACCCTCTACCAGGGAACAGTGGGGCTGCTGTGTGGTCTCTGCTTACTCCCCATTGTGAGCTGGGCTTCCAAACAGTAGTTGTAGGAAGCATGAGGAGATGTTAACCCTTCCCTGTAGGGATGTCTGAGGACTGGCTGTAGCAGATTCATTGCTGGCTGTGCCACTGTGACTGACAGAATGGGGACGTGGTGTGTTTGTGATGATGCAAGGTTGAGATGGAGGATGTACTTGTTGTCATGAGTTTGTTAGCACCTTCGGCGTATGGGTAGTATGTGGACATCAGAGAAGTCCCTGATTGGTGGGTTGCTAAGACTGTGGGTGTATCTGCTGTTTGGTGGTATTTCTGTATTTTTTAGTTGTGCGTTTCTATTTCACTGGTGTAGAAGCAACAGATCTCCCTCTCTCAGCATAATGGGGCTATAGAACAATTCTGTAAGATTCTTGATATGGCAGATTCCATGCAAGAAAGTAGATTTACTTGTGTGCCAATCTTCTGAACATAGAATGCACACAGGAAAGCATAACTAAGCATGTGGCAGGTCTTTTTAGGTATTCTGGGCTCAAGCCCTTTAGTCAGACATGGATGCCACACAGTTAATATGATCCCCGCCATAAATGGGATTTAAAATCAGACCTAACAGGCTAAATTCAGAAAATCTGACCTGGTAATTTCTGCACAATCTATGACCCACCAAGCTGAATGCACCCACCAACCATATAACTGACCTTCCATGTGGAAGGCTGACATGCACTTGTATTCAGGTTGGTAGGTCACAAATTGTACAGGCCTGGTCTTGGGCAGTCTTGAACACTGGACTGCTGTGCAATGCAGAATCAAACTGGAAGCCTTGGTCCCACCTTCTCTAGTACTCATCATGTGGGCTAATATCCTTTGAAAGCCATTTTTCCCAGTAACACATAATCTTTTCCAACTTGGAGAATAATTCATCCCTGATTCAGTCATTGCTGAGTTTTAAGAGCTGCTGATTTTCAATGACAGTAGGCCTTTGAAGAGGTAGCCATCCTCTCTGGTGGCCTAGCATTTAAACAATGATGCCAATGGCTTCAAAGACAGAGTGCATCAAAAGCATGCCTAGAGTGGTCATTAACTAGAGAGGTATTCATGGTGACAGAAGCCATAATTACAGCAACAGTAAATGACAGTATCTTACAAAGTTCCCTGTTTGCTGACAATTATGTACAAGAGATCACATTGACTGAGTTCTTGACTTCAGTTTGACCCCAACAAGTTAACTAACTGCAGCAGTCTTCTTGAAGTGAATTGTAGATTTTTATCCATTTCCTTTTCTACTTTCTTTTGTACATTTATTTCCATATTTTTATCATAGCTTTCAGGCAGGACCTAGTTATATTTACATTTTTATACAGCTGTAAAAACTTTGCAATTATATTTATTATTATTACTACTACTACTACTACTACTACTAGTAGTAGTAGTAGTAGTAGTGCATTGTTATAATTCACAATTTATTAAGGTAGAATAGAAGACAGGGGCGTACCAAAGGGCTGCCAGGTTGGACCCTGGCTGAGGGCCCCTGGGTCCCAAGGGGCCCCTGAAGAGCCCCTCCTTTGGGTGGGTAGTGCTCCCTTCCACAATCCACGGCAGTGTTGGCTCCTGACCCTGCCATGGATCACGAGAGGGAGCTCCCAGGTATCCCACCTACTGCTGTGCAGGCCCACGATGCCCACCTGCATGCTCCACCAACTCTCCCTTGACATAAATGCTGGTTGCGCTGCACGCACAAGCCTGCCATCAACCAAGATAGCGGTCGAGATTTACCTAAGGGGCTGATGCCCCTGCCGCCGTCTTGGTTGATGGAAAGCATGCGCATGCCTAGCACACACGTGTGCCATCAACCAAGATGGCACCAGAGGTATCAGTCCATTAGGGAAGCCTCAGCCGCCATATTGGTTGACAGCAGGCATGCACGTACAGCGCGGGCAGCATTCACTAAGGGAAAGGTAGGTGGGAGGAGCGTGTGTGCATACGTGTGTGTGCCGGGGCCTGGGGCAGGCTGATGTCCAAGGGCCCCAGCATGCCTGGCACTGGCCCTGATAGCAGTCTTTAAGCTAGGTGAGTCCCACTGAAGTCCATTTTACCAATTAATTCAAGTTATCAGTTTTAAGCAGTTTATGTATTGGACTGTTAGCAATTTATCAACAACTGATTCTAATTCTTTTCCAGGTGCATCACTCAAATAACCTGTTCAGTTTCTATGGATGACTTGCCTCTTCCATAGTTGGTTAGGAGCAGTCAGGAAAAAAATGGCAACGAACAACAAATGCTAGGGCATAAATAGGTTTAGATTTTATGTGTGTGTATTTTGCAACCCGTTTTATTATAACAGGAGATGGCACTGAAGGCAAATGCACCATATAGGCTTTTAAGTGGAGTTCAGCTGTAATTCCTGTGACTTTTGTGTGGTATTTCGGAAACATGAGTAACCCAAACACTGAAATGCAAACCAGAATTGCCCCATTTCCCCTGTAATGCTTCTCCTTAAACTTGGCAAAAAAAGAGATCACCACAAACCATTTGCAGTTGTTAGTGATCTAACATTGCTTAAGGACATTACGCACCTGGCAGCAAGCAATACAGTCTCTTTAAATACATTTTGAGGAGAGAGACCACCAAGGAAATACAGACCAGGGAATGGTAGAGTAACCCTTTCAGTGCTCCTGACTGAACGAGAGAAACTTGGTAAGACATGTAAAACGAGCCATGGATAATCTAATACATTATTCCTAGTTGTACACGTCTTTTTACAGGAACTTCAGGAGAATGGAAGCGTCAGTCACTTTTGCTAGGTTTAAAACGGGTGGGGAACCTTTTTCAGGCTGAGGGCCACATTCCCTCATAGGCAACCTCTCAGGGGCTGCATGCCACTAGTGGGCGTGGCCAGTGTTAAAAGTGGGCGGAGCAATGACTGTGACTCTCTTACCTTCATACAGTAAGCAACATTCCAGCCGTGCAGGAATCAGGTCTTATACACACATACATACACTCGCACAGATGTTCTTCTTCCAGGCAAGCAAGAGTCATTGTCCCAAGTCAAGGACACATTCTAGCTAGATACAACCACTCTAGGAGGGTATAGAGTAGGGCCAGTGAGGGGTGTGTCCTGGGAAAAGGCCCACGTTCAGCCCCCAGGTTTGAGGTTCTCCACCCCTGGTTTAGGAGCTGCTGGGATCTGCATGAGTGAACCAAACTAACATCCTTTGTTTACCTGAACAGAAGGAGGGAAGGAGCAAGCATACTGTGCATGGACTTGGAGTCATTCTGTTTTATCCTCACAGGAATTGTACGTGTCTGGTTACTTTATGCTGAGAGAGAGTGACTTTCCCAAGGTTAGCCAGGGAACTTCACAACTAAATGAGGATCTGAACTTTGGTCTTCCCTAGTCAAGTCCAATACTTTGTCCACTACCTACTGGTAACCAGCTCATGGGTCAGGACCGATGACAGGATTGTAACCTGACCTGAGGTGGGTACTGGGTAGCAGCACTACCACTTTTTTTAAAAAAATTACTATGTGGATCCCCAAATGCATGTTTGAGACCCCGTTGGTTCCGTTTCTATCTCTAGGATCATCACCAGGATGTCGTACTAGGAGGTTGTTGCTCGCTTTTCAGTTGTGGGGTTCCACAAGGGTCCATTCCATCTCCTGTGCTATTTAACATCTACATGAAACTGCTGGGACTAGTCATCCGGGGAATACTGATGACACATATCTCTATATCTACATTCCATCTGAATCAGGAGAGGCTGTCAAGGTGTTGGACTGGTGTCTGGTAACAGTGAAGGGATAGAAGGGGGCTAATAAACTGAGGCTGAATTCTGATAAGGCAGAGGTGCTGTGTACGAGTGGCTCTTGTGCCTGGGAATTAGTTGTACAATATGTCCTGCACTCCCTGTGAAGGAACAAGTTCGTAGTCTGGGAGCACTCCTGGTTTCCAACTTGTCGCTGGAGTCTTAAGTGGCCTCTCTGGCTAGGAGTGCTTGTACCCAGCATAGCCTGGTTTGCCAACTGTGGCTGTTCCTAGAATGGGATAGTCTGGCCATAGTTGTCTGTGCTCTAGTGACCTCCCCTTAGACTACTGTAATGCACTGTATGTGGGACTGCCTTTGAAGACAGTCTGAAGGGTACAGATAGTGCAAAATATGGCTGCTTAGTTGGTAAGTGGAGCAGTCCAATGAGACTCACTGGTTTTGAAAGCTCTGCAGTGGCTGCCAGTGAGCTACCGATCCCAATTCCAGATGTTAGTACTAATGTACATAGCCCTAAATGGCTAACCTAAAGAAACTACTCTTCCAGTATCAACCATCTCAGTCCCTATGGTGGACAGAGGAGGACCTGTTGGTGCTGCTGCCTCTTGGCTCCTACTTGGTTGGTGATGAACTGTGATAGGGCCTTCTTGGTGGTGGTTCCCATTTGTGGAATGCCCTCCCTGGTAAAGTGCTCATGTCTTATTACTGACTTTCAGGAGAAATTTAAAAACATTCCTGTATACCCAGACTGTGGTTGATGAAACCACCACAAACCTTTCTTCTAATATAATGTAATATTGAAAACCAGATAGATACTGGCCATAGAGACCCTGTAATTAATAACTGTGAGGGTATGTGACTGCTTTTAAATGTTTTTAAATGTTTTAGATGGATTTTAATTGCTTAAAATAAGTTTTATTCTACTTTTCATTGTACTGTTTTGATGTTTGCTGCCGTGGGCTCATTTGGAAGGAAGGGTGGGATACACATTTAATAAATAAAATACATAATAACTAAAGAATAATGTACAAATTTCTAAGCTAAGGCACCAGTTTTCAATATTACATTATATCAGAAGAAAGGTTTTTGTGGTGGTCCCATCAACCACAGTGCATCCTGCGCCTGTCTTTAGCCCCCTCCAGTCCATCACCCACGAGTCTTTCATGACTGGGCCCTCATCTGTGCTTTGTTCCACTTCTGTAGTCAACAGGATATTAACCCTGAAAAGCTGAGCAGCCATCTTTAACAGCAAGTCTGATAAGGAAGATATTGCAATTAATATTTCCCATATCCACGTTATGCTTTCGTATAATTACCAGTTTACATCAACAGAACTTCAACCTGTTTAAAACCAAACTCTCTGGCTTTTCTAGCTCATAGATTTGGCTGATTCGTCTTTTCTAATAACGATGAAAATATCTGGAATTAAAAGTGAAGCCAAGAATCTGTTAAATACATTGTACGTTTTCCTCCCCTTCTCCCATACTCCGTTTTTGCCTGTGCTGCAAGTAATGTTTTGCATGTTTGAGTCTTGTTTTTCCTGGAGTTAAAATTTTAACATGAAATTGCTCACAGCATTTTTCAACACTTTGGAGATGGCATTAAAATGGGCTTTTCCTTGTCTTTGATTTCAGCAAATAGTATTTCATTTTAGTGAGAGAGAAATAAAAAAAACTTAACTGTTAACATGTTGTGTACATTTGCAGGAGCTCTAGGTATCACTCTTTCCCTTCCTTCTTTTTTAAAAAAATAAGCCTTCAGCTTTTTTGATCCACGGAAACGAGGATGTTGGAGGGATTTTAATAGCATGAATTTAAACTGCCTTAGGGGAATTTGGTTGCCTGTATAGTCTGGTGTAGTTGTAACAATAATTTGAGCCCATCTCAGCTGAAGATGTGTAGGAAAGAGGTTCTCTATTATTCATGCATTACTTGCATGTAGGGCATGTCTGTGTTGACAGTGGAGTGGGGCTGTGCTTTTAGCCTTGCCATCAGGTCTTCTTTTGCAACAACTGTGTGCTGTACACTGCTGATTGCAGAGAAATTAAAAAGTATGAAACATTACACAACCGGGTGTCCTGATCGTG
Organism: Rhineura floridana; assembly: GCF_030035675.1. Lineage (NCBI taxonomy): Eukaryota > Metazoa > Chordata > Lepidosauria > Squamata > Rhineuridae > Rhineura > Rhineura floridana. Next base: position 210,555,696 of record NC_084480.1, read on the forward strand.
CAGAGCTCCTATGCACAAGTAGTGCTCATGCATTTGAATCTTTCTGAAAACAACTATGTGCTACATGCAGTTGTTGCAGAAAGAAGACCCAATGGCAAAGGCAGGCTAAAAGCCCAGCCTCTCTCCGCCATCAACTTGGATATGCCCTACGTGTCAGTAATGTGTAGGAATGGTCGAAAACATCAATTTCACTTTCTCTCAATTTCTCATTTATTCCAGTCTTAAGTTCAGTTCTCCACATTTTTATATAAGTCTGTGGGTTTGTTTTTTCAATAAAGTCCTCATGAAAATTCATAAGCATCCCACTGCTCACACCAAAACTGTTGCCTCCGTGGTGGTGGAGGCAGTTTGGCTTATTCTCTCTCTCTCTCTCCTTTCATTTTAGAGAAGGAGAGTGAAAAGGGTTGTGTTGTGTGTGAGGCAGTTTCTTTCACTAGGTTGCCGCACTCTGTTTGTCTCTTGTGGGGGCATGTGGATACACACATTGTGTTGCATGCACACACACATTGACACCCATGAGACTTGAGAGCCTGAATGGAATTTTAGGGTATCTGAAAAATAGCATGCAACTTGTTTTAGGTAATCGGCATGGGGGGGGAGAGATCCTCCTCAGCACCACCTGTGGGGGAGAACAGGCACTGCGGCCACCCTCTGAGCCCTTTCCAAAAAGACATAACAAAAGGGGCAGCCAGCCGACCTGCTGTGTAATTTAACAGAAGCAAATACGGGGAAAGGGATGCTGTTGTGCTGTCCGTTCTAGGGAGAAACTAGTTGGGCTAATGCAGCAGCAGCTTGCTCTGAGGTCCAATAATGAGCTTGATGCCCCCTTCTCCTGCTTCTCTGTGCCTGCCGAAAGAGGTACCTGCTCACTTGTGCTTCCTACTGCTTCCTCTTCTGTTCCTCTTCCTTTCCCTCTAGCTCTCTGTGATGTTCCTATATTAATGTATATATGGTAAGTGTTGGTTGTTTAGAAGATACATGGTAAGTGGAGTGAAAGAGGGGGAGTGAATGGGCAGTAGAATGCGAGATGATTGGCTGAGTGTTTAAAATGGCTGAATGTATAAAAGGAAGAGTGAGAGTGGAATCTGGGGGGGAGAAGAGAACTGAGTGGGTTGCTTGGTGGGGTTTAGAGAGTTGTTTGCCAGGAGGGAGGTGGAGTTCGGATTAGTATTGAGTAAAACCATATGCTTATGTGCCTTAAGAAGAAATCTTGTTAATCTTGTTAGCTTTGTTATCTGTAATAAATACTTAATTTGGTTTACCAAAGGCCTGATCCTTGGCTGGGGTTTCACAGACCAGAAGGCAGGGTAAGGTAATGACCAAGGCTGAAGGGGAACTGTAACAAATGGTGGCAGCGGTGAAGAGAATAACAATACCAGTATTCAGAGTCTCTGGGAATACTAGTATTGGGACGTTACTGGTGGTTGCCTAGCAGGGGGATCTGTTGAGATCTGTGCTAGAGCGGGGAGAGAAACCATAAGAGAGTGCGGTCCGGACTGGTGGAGTCCCTGGTGGTGCCTAGTGACAGGCAGTAGCCACGCGCAGGTAGGAACCTGACAGGGAGAGCCAGGGAAGGATGCATCACACCCTCATCTGTACAGCTGTTGCTAATAAAAAAGAAAAGAAAAGAAAGAAAAAATAGTGGTGGTCAATATTGATTACAAAAAACAGGGGGGTTCAAAACCCAAAATGACCAAATATTGCAAAATGATTTATTTTGTCTTCTTTAAAATGCCCGGCATTTTAAAGAAGACAAAATAAATCATTTTGCAATATTTGGTCATTTTGGGTTTTGAACCCCCCTGTTTTTTGTAATAAAAAAGAAAGCCAGCCAGCCAGTAGCAACCTGCCCAGAACAACCCTCCACCACTAATTCAAAGTGTCCAATCCCTGATTTTTAATGGGCAAGAAATGACACCAGATGATTTTCCAGACACATTTTTTAAAGGAGGGCAGTCCAGTTTAAAAGAGGACACTTTATCACCCCACTATGGTGATGGCATCCCATCTGTGGAATGCTTTCCCCAGTGAGGCTTACCTGGAGCTTACCTTATTGGCCTTTCTAATCGTCTGCACATTCTGTACAAGGCTTTTTAATCTTCGGTGCATTGCTTTCATGTTTGTTTTTTATCTCTGCTGATTGCTTTTATTCTGCTCTTTCATAGTGTGGTTAATGTTTTTATTGATTGTGTTTTTTAAACTTGTGAGCTACTGTGATAACCTGTTTAAGGGTGGAGACATTAAAAAGTAAGGATTGTATGTATCCAACTTAATGCAGATCCATTGAACTTTTTAATTTTTGTCGTATTGTGTTTTTGTAGTTTTTGTTGTTGTTTGTTTGTATATGTTTTTATGATTTTTATTATGATATATTGTATTTTATCTTGTTTGTTCACCGCCCTGAGAGCTATTCTGCTAAGGGCGGTATATAAATTGAAATAATAAATAAATAATAAATAAAATAGAACTAAGTTACTTATGTCCATTAATTTCAGTGGGTCTACTCTGAGTAGAGCTAGCATTGTATACAACCCTAAATAAAGAAGATAAAATGGATAGCTGTTCATTGGGAGGCAGCATTGTCATTTCTACTCTCCCAGCAGCAGCAATTAACCAATCATATTTGGAAGAAAAAGTCCCTCAACTTTTGCAAGGCTCCTTGCCATCACCGTTCAAATACTTGGTCCGTATTTGAAGCCATTCTGGTATAACTTACTCTATGGAGCATCTTTCAGGCGATTTGTTGCAATACCTTATAAAAGGGATGCCATGATTGAGAAATAGGATCTTCTTTCATTAAATCACTGCTATTTCCCTAACTGTTTCTGAAGAACAAAGCTCTTGTTTAAAGCTTTTTTAAAAAATTATTCTTATTTACCAGATCCAGGGATATAGCCACTTTCTTCCTGTCTTGTGATAAAAGGTGTTTGGCGTTTAGACCACAGTTTGTGGAATTGGTTTCATTTATTGCAGCTAGGGAGGGAAAGATATGTCAGTCTTTATTGACTCAGTTTCTTGTTTTTCCAATCTTAAATTCAGTTTTCCACATTTTTGTAGCAATCTGAGAATTCTTTTTTAAAAATCCTCACGATAATTCTTAGCATTTTAGTGTGAGTTTATCCTAATAAACACATTTTTGTATGCAGTTTTGACTAATGTACAGTAGGGATGTGATAGAATTGTGCCTGATTTTTATTTATTTATTTATTTTCCTCCCTTCCTCCCAGTAGGAGCCCAGGGCAGCAAATTTGGATTTGAATTTGGTACCAAATTTTCTATTAATTCACTTATTCTCTGTCATTGCAGATTGGATTTTTATGTAGTAATTTCCCACAGGATGTGGATTGGACTGTGAAAGACCAACCCAAACTGTGTTTGCATTTTGACAAATTTGTAGGGCAGTACAATATCTCAGAGAGGAGGTCAGGTCTCCTGCTCCCCTGCTGCATTCACTATAGCTGCCCAATTTCCCTGCTTTTAAAAGTTTGATAGAAATATCTGTGGGCTATAGCTACATTCTTAAACCACAAGTTTTTTTGCCTATTAGTGAATTTCTCTGCTTTTTAATCCAGGAGGAAAGAAATGGGATCCTGTGCAAGCTTGCCGAGAATGGATTGATCATTTGCATGCTTATTGAGTTCAGTGGGATTTACTCCCCTGCAATCATGCTTAAGATAGGTGAAACTGGCCACAGGAGATGGGGAGGGGAGGAGAAGGAGGGAGGGGAGGGAGGGCAGAGAGGGCAGAGGGGAGGAGGGGGATGGAAGCAGGAAGGAAGGGTATGGGAGGAGAAGGACAGGTTTGATCATTTACATGTTTATTGAGTTCAGTGGGATTTACTCCTATGCAATCATGCTTAGGATAGGTAAAACTGACAGGGGGGAGGGACAGCTGGAGTGGGCAGGGAAGAAGGAAGAGAGGAGAGGAGAGGGGAAGGAGGGAAAAGCCAGGTATGATCATTTGCATGCTTATTGATTTCAGTGGGATTTACTCCTATGTAATCAGTGTGGTGTAGTGGTTAAGGTGTTGGACTATGACCTGGGAGACCAGGGTTCGAATCCCCACATAGCCATGAAGCTCACTGGGTGACCTTGGGCCAGTCACTGCCTCTCAGCGTCATGAAAACTCTATTCATAGGGTTGCCATAAGCTGGAATCGACTTGAAGGCACTACATTTACATTTTTAATCATGGTTAGGATAGGTAAAACTGACCATGGGGGAGGAGCAGGTTGAGGGGAGAGGGGAGCAGAAGGAGGGGGAAGGGGAAGGAGGGGATTAGAGGGGGAGGGGCAAAGGAAAGGGCAGGGGAGGGCAGCTTTGACCATTTGCATGCTTATTGAGTTCAATGGTATTAACGTCGATGCAATCATGCTTAAGATAGGTAAAACTGACCATGGGGAGGAAGAAGGAGGGGATTGAAGGGGGAGGGGAGGGGCTTGGAGGGGGAGGTAAGGGGCAAGAGAGATGGGATGGGAGGGGATAGGAGGGAGGAGAAGGAAAATGGAAATGGACTGCCTTCAAGTCAATCCTGACTTATGGTGACCCTATGAACAGGGTTTTCATGGTAAGTGGTATTCAGAGGTGGTTTTACCATTGCCTTCCTCTGAGGCTGAAAGGCAGTGACTGGCCCAAGTTCACATAGTGAGCTTCATGGCTGTGTATTTGAACTCTGGTCTACCAGGTTGTAGTCCAACTCTGACCTGGGGTAGGGGTAGGGAGGGGAGGGGTAGGGGAGGAGATTGGATGGGTGGCACTGGGCAGAGGGGAAGCCCCTTTCCTTTCCAAAAGGAAAACATTGTGAACAGTATCATTGCTTTTCAGCATTTCCCCCACCTTTTTATTCTACAGCAGGCACATGTAGCCTCCCACCCAAATTTAAACCAAAGCTGTCCCTGGCCATATCCACACCAGGCCTTTATTTCACTTTGGACAGTCATGGCTTCTCTTAAAGAATCCTGGGAAGTGTAGTTATTGAAGTGTGCTGAGAGTTGCTAGGAGATGCCCTGTTCTCCTCACAGAGCTTCAGTCATAGTGGTTGACTGTTGAACCAGTCTGGCCACTGGAGCTCTCTCAGGGGAATAGGAGTCTCCTCTCAGCACCCTTCACAAATTGCACTTCCCAGGCTTCTCAGGGAAGCCATGACTGTCTCACATGAAATCAAAGTCTGGTGTAGGTGTGGCCCCCTGATTAGCCAAGCCCAGCACCTGTGAGTCTGGCTTTTAGAATACTGACAGTTGGTTATTACTGAGCATGCCCAACATTATCATTCAGTTCAAGCCAAAACCAATTAAATTAATTAAAACTCAGCTAGGCATTTTTTAAACTTTTAAACTGCAGAAGATGAAGATCAGAGTATGGGGCAAGATCAGTACAGGATTACAGGTCCTCTGTGAACATGGCTGATTTTTAATGAATTTCAACAGATTATGAGAACTCTCAGAGAAAAAAGTCCAAAAGTGGTCTGGGTTTTTTCCTCTTTAGACTTTGAACTCTTGATTCTTTCTGGCTGTTTTGTTTATCGCCATGAAAATTGAGAGGGTTGTCAAGCAAGCGTTTCTGAGTTCAGGGCTATAAGTTTTGTAAGGTTTTCTTTTGAATTGAGCTTATGGGAAGCATCTGAGTGGCATGGGGGTATTTTCAATTTAACATTGCGGAATGTAAAAAATCCACGCTGGCTGTAGTATACAGCCACTCTCATGGCTGTATAATAACCTCTCAGCTACATGACTACAATACACTCTACATGAGGCTGCTCTGGAACATAGTCTGGAGGCTGCAGCTAGTGGAGAATACTATTGTCAAGTTGTCACATTGGGCAGCGAGAACGGAGCATATTACACTGGGCCACAGTTCTACTCTGCACTGGATGCCCATTAGCCGCCAGGCTCTATTCATCGTTTTGGTAGTGATGTTCAAGGCCCCATATGAGCTGGGGTCCAAGAACTTGATCCTCCCCCTAATGCTTTCTGGGCTATGCTTTAAGATGTACAAGGGAGGTCCTGCTCGTAGTGCCGTCAGTGGGTAAAGCACATGAGGTAGGGGTGTGTTTTACCCAGTGATGGGTATCCCTCTCATTTATGGACCTCTCTCCTGACTGAGATTTGGTTGTTTCCCTCATTGCTGACATACAGGTGTCAACTGAAAACATTTATTTCTCCAGGCGTTGGGTAGTTAGCTGCACATTTTAACAGAGAGAGAGTTTATTGTTCACTGCATTGTGTTTTAAAGAGTGTTATTGATTTGTTGATAATTTTCATTACTGTTTTATGATATTTGTACAGTAGGGCCCCACTCATATGGTGGGTTACATTCTGGACCCCCGTTGTAAAGCGAAAATCGCTGTAAAGTGGAACTCATTGAATAGAATGGCGCGTGATGCCCAAAAACTGCCGTAAGAGCGGAACAAGCACCGTATGAGTGGGGCTTTAGTCTAATTGTGTGTAATTGAGACCGCTGTATTAGTGAATCGCCGTAAAGTGAATCGCCTTAAAGCGGGGCCCTACTGTATTGTGTTTTAAGATTGTTGTTAGCCACTCTGGCAGGAGAAATAGTGGGATGTAAGAACCATAAAGAAATAGGTAATTTTTTTACTGACTTTTAAAGTACTTTCCCCCTCGTTTTGTATACTTTCAGAACAAATACCATAGAGAGCTTTTTATTTGATAAAAAATAAATTGATGGGGTTTTTTCCCACTCTTTCCTGGTTGTAGGACTTGGGGAAAAGAGCCCCCCCCCGCCAAGCTGTTTGATAATAGATTGGTAGGTTTTTGCCTTATGAAATGTTTTCCATCTTATTTGCATCTTTCCAAATCAATAACAGTCTTTCATGCAGGGTCTAGCAGATTTGCTAATAATTTAACATTTTGCTAATAATTGCTTTGCCAAATGAAGGCAATTGGTAACAGCATCTCAACTAGCCCTTCACATCTCACAATGATTGACAGCTAGGTATCTATGTTAGGGTCAGTTACAAATCATCTGATGGTCTGGACAATGGGTTAGGGATAGCTTCTATAACATTAGCTTGTTTCTATGGCAATGCTAGATAATAAAGATATTTGTTGGTACCCGAATAGATTGCCAGAATCAATCCACTTCTTAGATGTGTCACCTCCTCCACTGTAATGTGAATACTTAGATCTTTCCATATAAGAAACTCATATATTTCAGCCCATCACACTGATTCCTAATAAGGTTGTATAGACCTTATTGGCAGTCTCATCTATCATTAAGGCATTGAAAAAAGAGCACTTCTGTCCCAAACCACCTCTCAAAGCATCTACGATGAAGTGATTTTATGGCATTACTTTTCTCTGATTCCCTCACATCCCAGAATACAGCTTGTATCACCTGGGCCCATCAGATTTTTTTGGCATTGATTGTCCAGGTAGTCTTGAGGGAATCTTCTTCTTTGTTTTAAAATTTGCCGTGATTTAAATTTTAAATGCTCTTAGTTTATGCAGGAGAGGGTGGAACACGATTAGTTATACAATTAGGACACAAAGCATTGCTGTAAATACAAGTGCACAGACATGTGCATCAAAGTTAAATCTTGTTTCCAAATGTGTCCATTTTGCATGCATCTTCAACATTCAAGCTTTCTGACGTTTCTCTCTCTTTCCATGTTGTGACAGTTAAATAATGAATTAATGGCTCGATGTCTACAGCAGCCCCAGGGTTTCAAAAGACAAGTGTTGTCAAAATAATGGGAGCTTAAATCATCCTTTTGTGAACCAACAATGTTTTTAGTTTTACGGCAGGACTGGTGAGTAAAAATGTATATCCCTGCCTGTGTACAGGAAACCCCGCTATACGGACCTTCACTTTACGGACACTCGCGAGTACAGACATACTTACAGTAGCACCATTCCCCTGTTTACGTACGCTCACTTCGCAAGAACTGACACTTAACGGCATGACGCCACCGCCAGATCCGTTTCCAACTACAAACTTTTTCTTAAAATAAGGCCTACTGTGTTTCTTTTAGTTATAAATGTGTTATTTACATCAGTTATGCCCGTATATGATGATTGCAGTGCAGTATATGCATCAATAAGTGAAAAGGTAGTGCTTCACTTTAAGTACATTTTCGGTTTATAAACTCGCTCTGGACCCATTGCGTACGTTAATGCGGGGTATTCCTGTATGCTCTTATTTTTTATGCCTTCAAATGTCTCTTTAAATTGGGAAGCTGGGCTTCATTAGGGCACTATATTCTCTGGTATGTTATAGAAGCTACTTGTGGCCCTGTGCACTTTGGGAACTTAGAGAAAATAAGAGACAATGGAGACCAACTGACATACACTATGCAGCAACAAAGGCCACATTCACACCATACATTTATTCCACTATTATTCCACTTTAAACAGTCATGGCTTCTCCCAAAGAATCTTGGGAAATGTAGTTTGTGAAGGGTGCTGAGAGTTGAGAGGAGACTCCCCTTTCCCTCTCAGAGAGCTACAATTCTCAGAGTATTTTAACAGTCTCTCTTCTCAGAGAACTCTGGGGATTGTAATCATGATAAAACAAAAGTATTGGTGTTTACTAAAAGTAAGGTGAGACATAACTGGCAACTGAATGGTGTGAAAATTGAACAGGTCTCATCCTTCAGATACCTGGGGGTGACTTTTCACACCTCAGGCTCTTGGCATATCTATGTAAAGAATACTATTTTGGTTGCTCGGAGGACTTCCAAAGCACTTCTATCATTTTTCCACACTAAGGGTGGACAACACATCTCTTTCTCCATCCAAGTGTTCGAGGCGAAGGTCATTTCACAACTGATGTATGCCACACAGATGCTGACCTTCCCAAAAGCAGTCCCTCTCGAACCCATACAGACAAAATTCCTGAGGGCCGTTTTTGGGATTCCATCATGTGTTTCAAATGCGATTGTAAGAATGGAAGCTGGTCTCCCTTCCATTGAAGCACGAATCTGGAAACTTAAGTTAAAGCTGTGGCTAGAACTTCAATTTTTCCCCGTTGGCCTGGCTCCTTTAGTACTTTATGACACCTTTCAATCGTCTTGGCTCCAAGTCTGTGATCAAGAAAGTGACATCCCTTGGTTTTTCGTTTGCCAACACCCCCAATTTAGGATATTCTAAAGCACGGTCAGCCTTGTCCCAACGTATAATGGACATAGAATTGCAAACTCACCTATCTATGACATCTATCAAGCTTGACGTCATCACTTATTCCAGGGGCTTTACCTCTGCACAATACCTCAGCAACCTCCTTATTGCTAGTCACAGAAAAGCGTTTACTATGGCAAGATTTAACGTGATGCCGTCAGCATTACGTGAGGGTAGGTTCCGTGGGGTTCTGTGCTCAGATAAGTTGTGCCCGTGCGGAACTGGAGAAATCAAGACAATATCTCATGTCCTTTTACATTGCTCTTTCTATCAAGATATTCGAACTCCAAGTATTATTCCAATTATTCAATCGATACCTGGCCGGGATGCCTTCTACTATACAAGATATTTACTGGAAGACCGCCACCCACAGATTACATACGTCGTTGCTAAATTCTGTGCCATGGCTATTATAATTCACAGAACACTGCTAGGTCAAAAGTCTATATAAAGAACCTCGACGATGGTTTTAATTTGCATAAACATGGTTTTAATTGTATGATGATTTTGTATTGGCCATTGGCCGCAATAAATATCTTATCTTATCTAGCTCTGTGAGGGAAATAGGGGTCTCCTGACCCTTCAAAAAGTACAATTCCCAGGATTCTTTGGGGGAAGCTGTGATTGTTTAAAGTGGAATAATAGTGGAATAATTCTATTGTGTGAATGTGGCCAAATTTGGGTTTGCTACCATGTGTGCATTCAAGGGTTGAGATCTTTAAAAAGGGTATAGATCCTTACAGGTCAATCTGTATGATAGATCTCTCTTTCCTCTCACTGCCTCCAATCTGTTTGTCTCATTTATATTCTTAACTTTTAAGTGTATGTTTAAAAAATCTTAGGTACATTTTTTTAAAAAAAACTTGTAATATATGAAACAGCCTTGAGGCAAGAAAGATCAGCAGAGCCTGAAACATAGTCAAATATACATTTTCTCTAATTTTCTCCAAATGCATACTCTGGAGGAGGTTGAAAGTTTAAGCAGAGGGACGTTAGGGGGCCTTTAATCCTTTTCCCTTCAGCTGCTTTTTCATGCAATTTATTAATTCATTTAATTTTATTCTACGGATTTATAAACTGCTTCACAGCCAGAAATTATCAAAGTGGTGTAAAATGAGATAAAATTCAAAAGATACAGGCTCTAAAAATAATAAAAACCATTTATACGATTGTACAATTAATATTCCATAAAATCACACTTCAGGGAAAGCCTTAAACAAAAACATCTTCAGTATTTATTATTTATTTCATTTTCATCCCACGTTACCTCCAAAGAGCTCAAGGTGCCATACATGGTTCCCACCCCCTAATTTATCATTACAACAACCCTGTGAGGCAGGTTAGACTGAGAGAGAGAGTGACTAGTTCAGCCAGTGAGCTTCATGGCTGAGAGGGGTTTTGAAATCTGCTGCTTGAGATACTAGTCACTCTAACCCCCATGTCTCGTCTCATTCTCTCCACCTGCTTTCTTCCAATATATTTTCTCCCAGGGGGTGGGGAGGAACAGCTGGAAGTAGCAACTGTACATGAAAAGATGGCCAGAGTGGAAAGTGTTAAGCAGCCTCCTCTGCCTAACACCCAAGCCCCGCAAGGCTGCTTTGGGTTAAAACAAAACAAAACAGAGGTAGGGTAGAAAGATCTGTCAATTTTGGTTCTCTCAGTTTCTCATTTTTCCAGTCTTAAATTCAGTTCTCCACATTTCTGCAGCAATTTCTGTTTTTTTTTAAATCCTCCTGAAAATTTCCCACCATTTTAGAGCAAATTTCTCTTAATAAACACATTTTTGTAGGCAGTTTTGACCAATGTACACATTTTGCAAGCAATTTCTCCTTATACATTTTGTATGTTAATTTCACCAATATATTCATTTTATACACATTTTATATATCCATTTTTTAAAAGTTTGGTTGGTTGGAGAACTATACTGCAAAATTAAAATAAGTGTGAATTTTGAAGGATGGCTGTGTTTTGGTCCTCATATTGTTTTGGAAATTGCAAATTTGATCGATTCAGCTTCAAATGCAAACAGAATCGAATTTCTTGCCCATCCGTAGTCAGGGGAGAGTTCCACATGTGTGAGTGCCCCACTGAATTTGGCACATGGATCTGGAGCATTTCATGTATACATTTCCATAGGAATGTTTTTATGTGTTTCCATAGGAACATATCGTCCTACTTTCTTACTCATGTTTATTTTAAATAGGTTTGTGAAAGCTTCATTAACAGTGAATGGAGTTAAATACAATCTGAACAAAAAAGCAATAAAGCAAGCAAATCATCAATAAAACCATTCTAGTAAAATACCGGCAAGATCTAATACAGCAAACCATACTGAATGAGAGCAGTGACATTGAAAATCAAAGATCAGAGACTCCCAAGGAAAAAAGATAGTCTTCAGTCTTCTTTCCAGGTACCAAGCTTTGGAAGGATTATAGTGCCGTTCCTCAGGCTACTCTGGAATACTGGCTAGGCTCAGAGAACAGATCTATCGAGCAGTTCTGATGAAGACAAGCTACCCTCCCTGCCTTGCACGTAGTATGAAGGAGTTGCACAACTTAGTGAAGCCAAATCAGGAGGTAATGGTGTTGTAAAATATTCCTTTTCACTGCTTGTGCAGGCAACATGGGGAGCAAGTAAAAATAAATCCATTATACTCAATTGCATTATACTCTGCCGGAGACCAGTCATTAGATTCCTATGTGCCAGGCTAGCACATAGATATCTCAATATCTATCATATGGAGGACTATAATATGAATAGGTGTTAGGGTTCCAGTATCTGGAAATATACAATCTGATATGGAAGCTGTTCTTCCAGTCCTTGGTGTGTTGCGATTCACTGTAGTTAATCTTTGTGAATCCTGATGAGAATTGTTCTGTGTGAACCTCCTGGATTTATGTGCAGATTAGAATGTAGTTATCCATCATCTTTCATATTTCCTAAGTGTTCTTACCTCAGAAATATGGACCAAAGTTTGTATGCATTTTGAGAGAAAATACATTTAAAATATGTATTTATTTATTTTTTTAAAAAAATGAGGTGGTGATTAATACAGAAATGGAATCAAATGGAACCTACTTGTGACTGAGTGAACAGATGAAGAAGTGACATGGACCGAAAATTGACTAGTTTCTCTATCCCTAGGTGAGATGAGTAAATGCACTCATTTTTCCTGACTTTATATCAGCCTTTCACAATCTGGTACTGTCCAGACTCCAGATGTTTTTGGATTACAACTCCTATCATCACTGACAGCTGGCCATGTTGGCTGGGGCTGATAGAAGTTGGAGTCCAACAAGATCTGGAGGGTATCATGTTGGGGATGGTTGATTTATATATCCTAGGACTGAGCTGAGCTCTGGCATTGAAAACAGCTTGCAGTAAGCCCTGGCAAAAGGATCCAAGAATTCAATAATGTCACCTTCCTGCCTGCCGTCTGAAATGGCACAGTCCTTGATGAGTAAAATAATTGCACATGCTTAAGTCTCTCCCACTCAAATCAATGGGACATACAAGTGCTTAACTTTGCCTGGATCTTGATACAGATGGTTTTTGCTTATCTCTGTAATCAAGGAATCCCTAGTTTTATAGAACTTCAGTAGGAAATACTAAAATGGGATTTTCCCCTCCTCGTTTATTCTGTGAATTGACCATTTACAATGACATGGGAGAACAAAAACCCTCAGGTAGGATGGGTTTTTTGGAACGTTTCCCATGGAAATTGTCTGGACATATTTTTAAAAAGCCGAATCTCCCAAACCAAGAGGAAAAGAACAACACAGCGGGAATAGCTGCAAAATGTAATTAATTTCTTTGGACTAGGAGGAAAATGCATAATGTGTAGCAGATTTCTTCCTATTTGGATAGCGTGACCGTAGCCAATTAAAAAGGAACCCTTTGCAGAAGTTTCACATCCTGCTTTGGAGCGGGGGCTCTGCATTGTATTCCTCCCCTTGTCCCTGAGAAACAGGGAAACATGGCAATAATGCTAGATATACACATATCAGTCTATAGCAACTATAAGGAAAACAAAGTTGCTTTCCAAGGGTCAGAGGCAAATAGACCATAACTAGCTGGCTCAAGTAAAACTTTTCTTTCTTTCTTTCTTTCTTTCTTTCTTTCTTTCTTTCTTTCTTTCTTTCTTTCTTTCTTTCTTTCTTTCTTTCTTTCTTTCTTTCTTTCTTTCTTTCTTTCTTTCTTTCTTTCCTGACTGTCAGTCAAAAATACCTCCATATTTCTCTGAAGCTTTCCTTGTACTTAATACTGAGTAATAATCAAAGTATAACTTTCTCCCACCTGTTACACTTTTGTTCAGGAAGGAGGCTGTTTTGGGGTGAGCTGGGAAGCAGCAATGATGCAGATTACTTCCCTTTACTTTCAGGGAATGTGTTAGGGACGTAAGGGTGACGCTACCCATGGCAGCAAACACAGGCTTGCTGTTGAAAACAACAGTTCCATATCAAGTTTCCATCACCCCTTGTCATGTAATACAACTTACCTCTCATCCTGATATCATGATGGCACTGTATATTTCCCTGCACTTGTCACACATCATTGGTGGGAGCAGAGAAACATTCAGTGTAATGACTTCAGGTCATGGAGTAAGTCGTATTGAAGACACTGGGAAGGGGACAAAACTGATTCAGGGCTGCTCTTTGTTTTTTACAATTTGATATTCCAGCTTATGGAGGATCTATGACTGCAAAAGTTAGGGGAACATCACTTTGGCCTCACTAACCAGAGGACTAAGAGCCACTGGCAGGTTCTACACTCTCCCTCCTCCTAGCAAGAACATCAGTGAATCCCAGCCCAGCTCAGTCACTCCCATTCCCTAGGACACTAACAGAGGCTTGCTGGGTGGGGTGAGGGGACACATTCAACCAGTCTGCCCCCCCACCTGGCATAAATGGGTTTGGAATGGAGCCTTACAGCTGGAATGCAGTCTGTTGTGTCCTGTTTTTACATTAATCTGTGACCTTTACAAATATTCCATGTAAACATTCACATCTAAATATGATTCTTAAATTTATTTTCTCTCAAATTATACATTTCTGAATGCATTTTTGTATTGCTTTTGAGCTGAGAACTGCATCAGTCCATCTGAGAAGTGTGAAAGCTGAAAAGTAACTAAATTCCACTCTGAACATTAATCCAAAAGGCGCAGATCAAGTTGGTTTGTATCAGAATTTGCAAAGAGAGAATTCCTCAAGCATCCCTATCAACAACTCAGTTCTAGCATCGTCAGATTGATTTCTACCCTCTCTCCACTTTCTCCCTTGACTCGCTTCCCTTGTGTATCTTTGTAAGCCTGTGGACAGGGCCTATGTACCTGGAATCGGATTGTCGGCAGCATTGTATATTGAATTTTAACTGATGTGAATCACTTTGGGGGACAACTTGATAAATATATAGGATGGTATTAAATGTCAGTCCTACTCAGAGTAGGACTGCCATTGAAGGCAATAAACAAGATTAATTCAGGGTTGTTAATTTCACTGGGTCTGCTCTGAGTAAGACTTAGTTGAATACAACCCATAATAAATAAATTGTCTTGTCACTGAATTATCCTTTTTTTATGTATCCTCTCAGAAAAGTGTGCTATAAAATTATCATCAACGACCATTGATAGTTATCATGAATACAGCTCCAGTTCTGTTCTAGACAGGTCATATAGAATAGTAGACTAAGTTCGTCGAGTCCAAACCCCCCCCTCGATGTAGGAATCCAACTTCAAGCATACCCAACAGGTGGTTGTCCAGCTGCCTTTTGAATGCCTCCAGTGTTGGAGAGCCCATCACCTCCCTAGGTATTTGGTCCCATTGTTGTACTGCTGTCATCCTGTTCCTTTACTGGAGTACATTGTTCTTCAGGGCCAAGTGCCTAATAACACCAATGAATATCTTCAAACAAAGCCTGCCCCACCTGTTTCATGTTAATAAGCAAGTGTAGAATAAAAGCCAAGGTTTTGTCTGTTTTGAGCATCCCCACATTATGCAAGCATGGGAGAAGCTTTCTTATAAAGGATTATCATGCATCACTGAAGAAACTTACGCTACATTGTGAAGATCTAATGACTTTCATTGCTCCTTAAATTAGGAACATAGGAAGCTGGTTCATGCCACATCTGTCCATTGGCACATCTAAGTAAGTGGCAGGAGATCTCCAGGGTTTCAGAGAGGAATATTTCCTGGTTTTACACAGAGATGATGATGATGTATATCCCGCTTTTCCCCAAAAACTGGGATTCAAGGCAGTGTATAAAAAACAAATACCATTAAAAACATATAAATAAAACATACAGAAGTTATAATTAAAATGTAATTAAACTAACTATACATTTAAAAATATTTAAAACATAGTGATTAAGAAAAACACAAAATACAAATCAGTAAAAACAGCACCTTATTTAATAGCCCTTGCAGTCAGCTCCTCAAAGCCTAACAGAACAGTCTTCACCTGCTGATGGAAGGACAGAGACGCCAGGGATTGAACCGGGAACCTTTTGCATGCATAGCAGGTATTTTACCACTAAACTGCAGCACTTCTGCAGTTGTCTCTTGTAGATGAATAAAATGGCCTGCCTTCAAGTCGATCCCGACTTATGGCTACCCTATGAATAGGGTTTTCATGGTAAGTGGTATTCAGAGGGGGTTTACCATTACCTCCCTCTGAGGCTAGTCCTCCCCGGCTGGCCAGGGCCTGTTCAGCTTGCCACAGCTGCACAAGCCAGTCCCTTCCTTGTCCACAACTGCCAGCTGGGGGGCAACTGGGCTCCTTGGGACTGTGCAGCTTGCCCACGGCTGCACAGGTGGCAGGGCACGTAACCCCTGAGCCACTCACTGTGGGGGTGATCTTTAGCTGGCCCTCTACATCCAGGATACATGAGCGGGGATTTGAACTCACAGACTCTGGACTCCCAGCCAGGCTCTCTTCCACACTGTGCTATACCAGCTTTCTGTAGGTGATCAGGGAACCTTTAAATAAAATAAACCCTGAGGAGCCACTTCCAGTCAGTGTAGACAATACTGAGCTAAGATAGACCAATAGTCTGACTCAGTATAAGCCATGTTCCTATCTATAACTTGTAGAAATTTCTATACAAATGTACCTTGTGCTTATCTCATAATCTGCATTCCTGAGGACTATTGCATACTACCATGCACAGCAGATGGTGGCACTCTAAACCATGACATTAAGAATCAATGGAAGCTACTATAAGCAGCAGTAGAAAGGTGCATAGGCAATGAGGAGTAGAGGTGGTAGGCAAGTGAAGCGGTGGATACTGAATGCATGAGCTAGTTAGAGAGGCCGAATGAGCTCTTTTAACAGCTCTTTTAACAGTTTACTTATTATAGAATAGGGTCCAAAGAATAATGACAAATTTTTGCTCTGTTCCCAGTTATTTCTTATTTTTGTCTAAGCAAGGCCCGCACAACTTGTGACCAAGTCAAACCTGTGTGGTAGGTTAGACTGAAGAATAGCAGCTTGTCCAAGGCCACCCAACCAGCTTTATGACAGGATGAGGATTTGATCCCCCACCCCAGTGCAACAGTCCACACTACACCAAATAAGCACAAAGAATTTCACACTATTGGGCAGCTTCAAGGCCATCTAATAGCCCTTATTGTAAAATTCTACATCTGACAAGATAAAAAAAACCTCCCCAAATCAACTTCATATTGCTATGTATTGTTCCTATTTTCCCTTCCTTTCCTTTCCTCTTCCCTCCCTTTTTAAAAAATAAATGGTGCTTTGGAAACAATTGATTTTTCTAGATAGTGCATTGATCATACACCTAGCCTGGGGAGAGAATATAGCTTCAGAAACAATAATAACTAAGGCAATCATCTAATTTTAGTGAAATAAAAACTGAAAATGTACATCTACTAGAATAATCTCTAAGACGATTTTTGATGCCTTGTGCTTGTACTTTATCCTCCCTGACACAGTAATCTACTAAAGTTCCTCTCACAATTTTTCTCTTTGCAATCTGGAAAGAACAGATTCACCAGTGATTGTGCTCATTTATAAAAGCATCCAAAACAAAATTGAACCCCAAGGCTGATAAACTATAAAGATGCTGATCAGATCTCAGCAGCAGCAGAATGGACGATGCTTTGGGGCTCGCTCAGCTAAAAGACGGCACTAGAAGACGGATGACTTTATATACCCAATTACAAACACCATAGCTTTGTCGAATGAATGCGGAAATCATAAAATATGTTGCGTGCCCTTTATTAAGTAAAGAGTGGTATTTTGTAAAATACTTGTGAAGATTTACTAACTTTTCTGTAATTTAATTCCCCGTCACTGTATTTCTTTTCTGTTGCCGAAAACTTAATCAAACAATCATTTGGAAAGAACAATCCAATAGAGCAAACTTTCTAGTCCTGAAGAAAAAATATGGCTAATTGATTTTGTTTATCAGTAAAGATCAACTTGTCTGCTTTCACAAACAGTTCATTCATTCACAGAAGCTATATCATAATAAATGACACACACACATATATACTACATATATATTACATATACATACATATATGTACTATGTGACTATTCATTCATAGGTAACTTTCATATATATATAGACTGCTCCACCTTAGACTACTTGAGTTCCAGCTCACTTTAGGCTACTTGATTTTCCTGGCTCCATCGTCTCAGCAACTCCTTAAAAAGAAAGCAGGAAGGGGATTCTGGCAAACTATCAACAAGTCCTGCTTAGAACTCTTTGGCTGCTAGATCGTTTCTGAACCTTGCTTTGTTTTACCTTGCCTCTCCTTAAATCCCTTCCTCAGTCCATTTCCCAGTTCCTTGCCATTAGTTCCCCCTCCTCAATCCTATAACACCACCCATCTCCTGGTTTATTTCCTGACAACACACCACAGGTTTCTAGTAAGGTGGGGTGGGCAGGCTTCAGGCCACAAATATCCATTCCTGATTACACTATCCTCCACCAACTTGCTTCATTTCATTTGTGTGTGTGTGTGTGTGTTTGATTTTGTTGTTAATGTTGTTTTAACAGTTGGGAGATGGAAATCCTTGATGATCTACTTCAAATGACCCAGAGAAGTACAGTAGATCTTAATCTACCTCCTGCTGTCCCTTGCTGGAAGGTACCTGTTCAGAAAAGATGGAAACACTCTATTGTCTTCTATAGCCCCCAGTCCAGATCTATTTCCTAAACTCCAGGTCTATTTCCTCCAGGTCTAAATCATCCACACCGTGATTTAATGTGTGTCTGGTGCTACTTGCATCCCTTTGTAATTCACATGGTTCACATGATGTTGCAGGCAAGCAGAAGCTATAACACAGTTTTCCCCTTTAAATCCATATCAACCCAATCCAATTATAATGTGAAAAGGAAAGGAAAAAGTGTCTCAGCTTCACTGCACTCCTCCATGTACGTGCGTTGCTTCAATGTTTTTTTAGTGGGCACGCTGTCTTGTGCCCCATCACCCACTCCCTCTCTGCTGCCCACAAAAGCTGCCGCAGATGCTGCCTCCTTTGCCTTTCACTCACTCCCCCCTCTAATCAGTTTCACATAGCTTCCTGTCAATTGCACCCCAATGCTCTTCCTGCTTCAGTGAAGCCTGGAGAGATGTGCAATTGACAAGAAACAATGAAACTGACAAAAAACCCTCCCCTTCTCCATTAGAGATATCCATACTCTGGAGGGAATAAACATGTAAAATTGGGGGTGGGGTCACAAGAAAACAGTGATACCTTTCCAGAGGAATACCTACTTGTATGAAAGGAAAACAGTGAATCGCTGTTCTGATGGTAAAAGCAGCTTATTTAGTACGAAGTTAGGCTCCTGTGTGGATAAGCCCATAATTTCCTCAGCCACGTGTGAAGCTGTTGTGCAACCAATCTAAGAAAAATATAGAAATACTATGACTAGTTCAGAAAAAGTAAGTTCAAATTGCAGTTTGGTAGGCACATCAGAACTGTAGCTGGAGCCACTTAGCAGCTACTTAATAACCTGATTAACCAGAGTATTATTAACCACCAAACCAGTTTTAAGATCCTACTTTAAGATCTGACTACTAAAGCACCAAAGAACTCTGGAGCATTTTACCTGAAAAACCTTCTTCCCCTCCACTGTCCAGTTAGGGCATTAATTTCAACTATGGAACCTAGTTAGTTGTGACCTCGCCTAATGACTATCAGCTTGTGGTAACATGGAGGTAGGCTTTTTCACTGATGGCACCAGTATTGTGGTATGTTCTCCCTGCTGAAATATGAAAGCCCCCTTGGTACTGGCATTCGACTGAGTCTTGAAGACACATCTGTTTAGATGACATTTTTCTGATCTCCTGCCTGAACCTCATTTTCATTGTTTTAACTGTTTTAATCGCCTTGTTTATAGCACTTTTAAATTATGCATGTTTATTTAAATGTTTTGATGAAACTTTTATTGTGTATTTTAATTATTATATTTTTATAATGGGTTTTATACTTGTTAAGCACTCAGAAGCCATTTTCACAAGTAAGCGGTATATATAAATAATTATTATTTCAGATTACATAGGACTGAACGGCATATATGTAGTTGTCATTTGGTAAGCATTGTGATGACCTGCATGTACGAATGAGCCATCATAGATCAAGCATCTCAAATTGAACTTTCATATAATCTCAGACACATTCAGCTGCAGGTCATCAAGGGAAAGGAACCACTGAGATCTGCCTCAGCATGTATTAAGAGAGAGTATGTTTATATTATGGCACAGATGGTTTTGCACCCCAGTACAAGTTTCCCATATGGTAGTAGCAGCATCTTTTGTATGTTGGAGGGGATGTGATCATAGGGGGACTTGCATGTACCTTTGGTGGGAATGCCCAATTGTTTCTAAATTTTGGAAAGCAACTTTTGAAGAAGCAATTAAAATACTTAACAAAGATTACACCACAGCTATTCTTATTGACTATTTTCAAATATTCTAATGCAGATATACAAGGACTTGCTAATCTTTATGGTACTAGCAGCCAAGATATCCATAGCAGTGGAAAAATCTAAAGGACGTAAGCATAGAATTGTTGTACAGAAATGTATAGAAGATTGCAATTGCTGAAAAACATGCTCATCAGATAAAGTTTATAAAGAGCCTGGAGTCTCCTGATTTTTCCTTTGCGTTATGGAATCATTTTGTTACATTTATACATCATAAAGAATTTGGACATTTTCTTCCAGCTCCATATCTTGCAATCTGGAAAATGAGGCTGACAGTTTCTAGTGTTGTTTCCTTACAATGGTGGCAAGTTTTTTTCACCTTCTCCCATGTGGAGCGACCTAGGTAAGGGGAAAGAAATGATATGTTTCTTTCTTTATTGACTGGATATGACACTGTATTTTTTTCCTTTGCTATTTTGTTGTTGTTGTGCATTTAATAAAAGCATAAAACTGTGGGGTGGGGGTGGGGATCAGGTGACATGCACCTGAGTGAACCAGCCCTTAGTCTCATGGATTTCAGTGCACAGGCTAGATTAGTTATATCTATACATCTGCACTTGTTGTACACACTTCCCTCCGAGTTGTAATGTGCAAAATGATCCTTAGGATTTAGAAGGGAGGGAGTTGCAAACAAAAATCATCTTCCCTATGAGTCAGGTACAGGATGTAACCTTTTCCAAGGTGCACATTTCCTCATGAAGTTTGAGAACAAAAGTCACTGATGTGGAAATTCCTCCACAGTCATCTGCCATCATGATCAGTTTTGGCCTCTACACCAAGGGTGGAGAAAACTCAGGCCTCGGTGCTGAATGTGGCCCTCCTATCTGGCCCTTGGGACTCTTTAGGACATGCCATGTCTCCAGGCTGTGCTCTTACTAGCCCTGCTCTTTGCCCTCCTCAAGTGCATTTCCTGACTGGAATGTGTCCTTGAATTGTGAGAATGTCCCCTACTTACCTGAATGAAAGATGGAGGGATGTGTTTGTTGAAACCACGGGCATTTGTGTGGCTGGAATGTACCCTTCTGTACAAAGGTAAGAGTAACATCCACAGCTCTGCCACCACTGGTATATGGCCTCTGAAAGATTTCCTGTGAGGGAATGTGGCCCTCAGGCTGAAAATGTTTCTCCACCTCACCTCGTGTAGCAGGAGAGGTGGTTCAGCACTGCACTACCCTACCCTACTTCATTTGAAGGATTTGAATTTTTTCTGGCTTTTTAGTCCCCAATCCTAGTAACTTACTGAACATGTTTTTTTACTGGTGTTAGACAAAAAAATGGCTATGTTAAAAAGAATCGGGTAATAAAGATACTGATCACTTAACATATTAACACCTCCTATGGAGCAATCAGAAACTCACATCAAGAGAAATGGGAAGTAGACATAGAAGTAGGGAGCGCAGGAATATACCAGACAAAACATGGAAGTGGTTGTGGCCAAAAGTCCTAAAATTCGCCTATTGTATGAACCTTTTTATGCCAAAAAGTATTAGGTAATACACTTGCATAAGATACTGATCACTTAAAATACTAACACTTCACTCTCAGCATTTTCAAGCTTGCTTCTGTATACATGAAGCCTGGAAGCTTTGTTATTTTCTATTAATACAGTTAGGCAAGGCTAAAACTTAGCTTGAGTAATTTGCAAAACATTTATTTCAGAGCTATTAATAATTATTCCATAGCACATGAAACACAATGGTTTATAATCTGGAGGAGAAAAAAACTTTAGAAAACTATGATTTCTTTTTAAAAAAACCCTCCTGTTGCTTTTAACAAAATGTTGCTAAACAAAAGTGTACTTGCTTTGTAAGTGTGACTTGTGGCGCATCCATTTGTGGCCTAATGTAGACTTGATCATTCAGGATGATTTGGGATACAAAGCAGGGAGGCAGGTGAACCTGTCATTGGGTAGGAGTTTAATCTAGAGCAGAGGTCATTAACTCTTCTGGACCGGAGGGCACATTTCAAATTTTTAGAGGGTTCTAAGGGCACCAGTCACAAAATGGCTGCCAA